>NC_085845.1:88595523-89195523 GCF_035594765.1 Anolis carolinensis | reverse complement strand
TCTCATTTAAACTAAGAAATTCTCTTGGTGATCTTTGGTCACTCAGGGTGGATCTATGCTGTACAATTAATTAATTTGACACGACTTTTAGCTACTTTTAGGAATTATGGGAGTTGTAGCTTTATACAACTGTCAAAGATCCAGCACTAAAATTGAGCAAAGACAGTTAAAGTGGTGTCAAAGTGCATTAAATCTACAGTGTAGACATACCCTCAGTCTTTCTCTCAGCCTGGCCAATCTCACAGGGAGGATTAAACAGTTTAGATGATGATGATGATGATGATGATGATGATTATTATTATTATTTCATGTTATTATTTCATGTTTCACAATATGAACTACCACTTAAAAACACATAACACAAATCTATGGAATTCATCCCACAGGATAACTAAAATGTTTGTGATAATTGGTTTTCCCTTAAGCTTCGCCATGCCCCATTTTGAAATTAAATGGAAGATTTTCCTACCCCTATGACATCTAATCCTTTTCTCCACTTTCTTTAAGATTTATCCAATTGATTTGCCATCACACGGGAAACATACGTCTCCTCTCACTGTCTCCTCCCCCGTTGTTTTCCCTTAAAATCCTTCAACTACAGCAGAGTTAAGGCATCAGTCTTAAGATACCACTTTTCTGGAATCCTTTGCCCTCAAAATCCTTCAACTGCAGCAGAGTTAAGGCATCAGTCTTAAGACACCACTTTTCTGGAATTGTTTGCCCTCAAAATCCTTCAACTACAGCAGAGTTAAGGCATCAGTCTTAAGATACCACTTTTCTGGAATCGTTTGCCCTCAAAATCCTTCAACTGCAGCAGAGTTAAGGCATCAGTCTTAAGACACCACTTTTCTGGAATTGTTTGCCCTCAAAATCCTTCAACTACAGCAGAGTTAAGGCATCAGTCTTAAGATACCACTTTTCTGGAATCGTTTGCCCTCAAAATCCTTCAACTACAGCAGAGTTAAGGCATCAGTCTTAAGATACCACTTTTCTGGAATTGTTTGCCCTCAAAATCCTTCAACTACAGCAGCGTTAAGGCATCAGTCTTAAGACACCACTTTTCTGGAATCGTTTGCCCTCAAAATCCTTCAACTACAGCAGAGTTAAGGCATCAGTCTTAAGGCACCACTTTTCTGGGATCTTTTGCCCTCAATGCCCTTCCAATGAAGCTGAGTTAAGGCACCCCTTTTAAACACTTATTTCACTGGAGCCATCCCCCAAAGGAGCATTAGCCATTGTTTAAAAAAGATATAAATTATCTCCTAAATTCTAAAGATTATGGCAGAAGAAAGGATTTTGTACTTCCCTGGCTCCTTCCCCAATGATGACATCATAGTTTTATTCACAAATGAGCAAGGGGGAAAATCCCATCACATGTTAAATTTGGTGTTTTTACACATCTCTATGAGTGTTTTATGTTATTTTGTTTCCTTGTCATTAATTTGTTATTTATTTCTATATATTACGTTTTGTATTTACTTATGTTGTGAGCCACCCCAGGTCCTTTCGGGGAGATAGAGTGGGATAGAAATAAACACTTATTATTGTTTATTATGAGGGAATTGAAAAATAAGTTGATTGCCAATCAACTTAGGAATCCTGGGAAAAACAACCCACATTTTAGAAACGGTAAAATACCTGAAACTCACAGTATGAGCTGATCAACTTTAGTGTTTTTATTAAAATTGGTTGTTTACTTGATTTTTTTGGAAAAGTTTTATACTTTGGTTTGATGGGCTATAAGTTTAAACATTTATTGAAATAGGCATAGCTGCTTTGCATTCTTAATTTTTAATCATGAATATCTTAAGGTGTACTGCACATTAGCTGATAGTTCTCACATGGGTTGGCATGTCTGTGAGGAGCTCCGATGTGACTGGGATAACATGATGTATCACCAGTCAGATTTTCCATCCTTGGGCTGCTATCAATCAACTTGCCCTTTTACCCTTAGGATCCCACCCTGGATCCCATTTTGGCCCCAAGATGACCACCATACTGGGTAGGTTAAGATAAAGGTTTTTCCCTGACATTAAGTCCAGTTGTGTCTAATTCTGGGGGTTAGTGCTCATCTCCATTTCTAAGCCGAAGAGCCGGCGATGTTCCTAGACACCTCCAAGGTCATGTGGCTGGCATGACTGCAAGGAGTGATGTTACCTTCCCACCAAAGTGGTACCTATTGATCTACCCACATTTGCATATTTTTCAAACTGCTAGGTTGGCAGAATCTGGGGCTAACAGTGGGTGCTCATTCCACTCCCCAGATTTGAACCTTTTGGTCCACAAGTTCAGCAACTCAGCACTTTAACACACTGCGCCATGGGGGCTCCTAGTAAGTGAGTGTGTTTATTGTTATTTTAAGTTTGGTATGTTGAATTGATTCTATTCACTCATTCTTAAGTGAAATTGTGTACAGTACAGAAAGGTAGAAAATAAAACAGTACAGATTCATTTTGTAAATGTTCCCATATAGTCCTCATGACCCTTTTATCTATTTATGGATGCTTTATCTCTAACATTCTCTGTAAAGATGAATTCATTCATATTTGCCCTAACTCTGTACATTTTGGTGTAATTCAAGAACTTGGAACAAGTCTCATGGAATTGTATGGAATCACTATCTGTTTCTGTTTGGTCCATTCATATGGCCCTGTTTCTGTTTCCGTCCACCGCTTCCAAAAACGGGTGCCTATCCAAATGAACTTTGCCATCCAAGGTCCAAGAAAAACAAAGATTTTCAGCCCATGGGGAGCAAAGCACCAGGGCCTGCCAAGGTCTGCCAGAGCCTGTATGCCCTGCCAGCCGGGGCCTACATCCGAGCGTGCCACACACCTGGCACCCAGCACTTGATTGTAGGCCCTGTAATCCAGGGCCTGCCAGCTGGGCCTATGAGTGTTGAGCACTCGGCGATTGACTGTAAGTTCTGCCAGCCAAGGCCTACATCCGAGTGCATTGAGTGCCCGGTTGTAGGCCCTTCCAAGGTCTGCCAGGGCCTACGAGTGCCAAAAATCAGCCGACCCAATGGCTATTGTTTCCATTTTTTCTGTTTCTCTGATATTTCTGTTCCAGAGGGGTATGTACCATTTCATGTATTCTAAATGAATGAAACGGTACGAAAACACGAAATAAATGGATGATACGGTAACCGGGCCCATGACTACATGGAACCATAATTTTAGGGATTCCACTGGGAATATAATTGGTCCTCCATATTTCAAGGTTTAATGTTTGCAAACCTGAAGTATACATTATCTCTCTAGGAATTTCTAGGTCCTCCAGCATGATTCTATGGTATAGATATTATCTATAGTATAGATAAGGGTTGTTTGGTTGTTGTTTTTTGCCCATCAACTAGAATTTTTGATTAATTTCTGGCAGAGGCTGACCCTGAAGTCATGTTTGAGGACCTAAAGATGTCTTCTCAGGTTAAATAATAGGAGGCCTATTATATAATCAAAAATGGTAACTTTTCTAAACTCTGGAAGAGTTTATTTGGAAACTTGGAAGTGTCAGTCCTCAACACCAAAGTTACTCAACCTGAAAACATACCACAGCTGCATTCCAAGGATACTCCAAAAATGCAGGGAGTGGTTTTTGACTTATGTTGGCAAAATAGTTCCAGCAGGTTTAATCTCTACTACAAATAAGTATTTGATAAAACTGAAGGGTCTTGATTTTCCATTTGAAACCAAGACATGTCACATACTGCAGATTGCAGCAGAGTTATCATAAGACATTCTGGTTTGAAAAATGGTTCCCCTCCCTGATTAGTTATATTGAAGATTGCAGATAAGTTCACAGAGGGAAGTATGAAGGTATAGGATGATGTTATCACTTCTATCAATACAAAGTTCTAAGTTGTTCAGTCTTACCGGGCTCCACGATACCACTACCTGCATGACAGACTCATAGAATCTTTCCCTCCAATATGACTGAATAATTTAAACTTTATCTAGTCTCCTGAGATCCTTCGATAGATAAAAAGCTGCCATGGGGCACAGGTAGCAGCTAAAGAAAAGTTACTCAATGCCAGCAAGTTTGTGCATGACAGTATTGGATTGTGACTCTTCTCTTGATCACCTCCTCATTCAGTCTGAAGATTTCCCTTGTGAATTTATAACATGCAGGGGAAAGGGAAATTTGGATGTAACAGATCATTTGTTCTATTATTGTACTTTGGAAAAAATATCTGTGAAATTGATGTGAGTCATAAAAGCAGTGCCTCTTTCCTTACACCATGCCAGCTGCCAATATGTGCCAAACAGAACACAATTCCTAAGTCATATCCCCCACCCCCACCCTTAGATGCTTTACAAACATTAAAGGATAACTACAGCAGCAAATTTCAAAGCAGCAGTATCATACCAAAAGGCAGGACTCGTTAATTATGGAGGCAGATTTTTATTTGTAGCTAGTACACTGCCTGTTGTTGCGAACAGCAAGTTGTACATGCAGGGAGGACTTTTGTCTCCCAGGAGCAGGTGGAGGAGAACATCATGCTTCACACACTATGTGCATCCCCATGAGGTTCCAGTTGAAATACTCCTCATTATTTGCATTGGCTTGTATCCAGACTAATTTGGCATTCACTCTTAATGTTCACCTTAGATTCAGAATAATTTCTGTGGACCAAAAAAAAAGTTAAGTTTTAGAGTACAGCTCCTAGGTCTATGAAAAAACATGGCCAAGTGTAATTTATATTTTATACATGGTAAAATATTTTGGAGATGGGACCCAAGTCTAAACATGATACAGTAGAGCCCCGGTTATCTGAGATAAAGGGCCGTGCCCCATCTCGGATGACCGAACGGCTCGGATTGGGCGAGGGCTCGCCGAGGGATGTCTCCCCGGATCTCCCTCAGCCAGGCTTTTGCTGGAGGAAAGAGTTTCCTCCAGCAATGGCCTAGCCGAGGAAAACCCGTGGCACGCTCTTCCTTTCTCAGAGGGACAGGCCCTGCTGGAGCAAGGGTCTGTCCCTCTGAGAAATGCAGAGCATGCTGCGGATCTCCCTCGGCCAGGCCCTTGCTGGAGGAAACTTTTTCCTCCAGCAAGGGCCTGGCCGAGGGAGATCCGGGGAGATGTCCCTTGGCGAGCCCTCGCCCCTTGGAAGCATCCCAAGAGCGCTGCTGCTTAGCAGTGCTCATGGGGTGCTTCCCAAGGGGCGAGGGCTTGCCCAGGGAAGCAGCCCACGAGTGCTGCTGCAGCAGCGATTGCAGGTGCTTCTGGGGCGCCTTCTCCTCCCTCTCCTTTTCTCGAGCTCCCTTCGCTCGAGAGAAGGAGAGGGAGAAGTGGGGCGCTTCCAGGGCGCTTCCTCCTCCCTCTCCCTCTCCTTCTCTCGAGCTCCCTTTGCAGGAGGAACGCCCCCGGTGGTGCCTGGGATAATACAGAGCTTCGATTTATCGGAGCTCGGTTAACTGCGGCTCTACTGTATTCATTTCTTTTTCATATAAACCTTATACAAATAGGCTAAAAGTAAATTTTATGAAATTTTAAAAATAGTGTAAATTCAATAATCTCAAACTAGCCCTTAGTCGATGGGATTCTCATAGCACTCAGCATGAGTATCAGAAGAAGCTAGGGGTACATCTGCACTCACTCCTTAGATTGGTGTAGGGCCAGATCAGATTTGTGGTGACCAAACACCGTATTTAAGATGATCTGGGGTAATGTGGGCCAACTTAATGCTGCCTTGCCCCATGTTAACAAAAATCTGTCCCAAAATTTGGACTACCCCTTGGGTTTGGATCTGTCCGAACAGTTGGGGTGGTCCTGAAACCAGACAAGCTACAACTGTCTCCACTGCAATCCTGTGTTTCCTGAGCACAGGCAGTCTGGGACATAGATGGCAGTAATTGTTCTCTCGCACCTTCTGTATTGTGGCAATCTCCAGCCACAACATGGGTCCTACCTGTTGGCTGTTGCCTGCAGTAATGTTGTCTGGGGTGACAGAGTGCTCTGGGAAAGGAGGGGGGCATCACCCATCGCCTCAGCCAACAGCCAACAGGTAGGAACCATGTTGTGGCTGAAGTCTCCTGTGACATAGAGAGTGGGAGGGGATGGCTGGGGTAGCCGCCCAGCAACACTGAACCACTGGGTGGTGGTACCCTCTCCCACCTCTGCAGCAGCTGGGAGAGTCCCTGTGTGACCCATACCAAGGCAGATCTGGCATATGACATGCTGGATTGACCCTGGATTATTTGTCAGTGAAGACTCACCCTATGACTTGGAAGGGCAGGAATGGAACTAGAAAAATCCTGATGTGTAAAGCTATATCACTGAATATCTATGCTATTATTTCCTATTTCTATGTATGATAGACAGTGAAAGAAAAAAATAAACTCTTTTGAGGTGTGATAATGGAGAAGAATTTTACAGATACCAGGAACTACTAAAAAGATTAATAAATGTCTCCTGGAACAAATTGGGCTTGAACTCTCCCTCGAAGCCAAGAAGAATAAATTGAGGCTTTTGTACTTTGGCCACATCATGACAACAGACGACTCACTAGAAAAGACAGTAATGTTTGTAAGATTGCATTCCAGATGTATAGACTCAATCAAGGAAACCATGACCCTGAGTCTGTAAGATTTGAGCAGAGTGGTTGATGGTAGGGTGACTTGGAGGTCTCTCATTCATTGGGTCACCATGAGTCAAAATCAACTTAAGACAGTTAACAAACCAAAAACAAATGCATGGGTAAGCAAATTTTCAAAATATTTGAATCTTTGATTGTTCTTCCTGAGTTCTCGATTTAGCAGTATTCTAAAAAGTCATTTTCCCTATTTCAGCAAAATCATGTCTGGATTACAAAGCTAAGGAGGTATAGAAAAGGGAGGAACTGTGGGTGATGAAAATGTCAAGCAATGTTGTAATAGGAAAAATTAAAAGGGAACATGGAAGAAAAATTAGGGGCCTCTTTTGATGAATTGTCACATCTAGTACAGCTTTTGATGAGAACATGTCATTCAGAGTCACACAAATATTAATTATAGGAGAGTAACTGATTTAGACTGCAATCCTGTAGTAGCATAAAGGTCAATCGTGACAATTTTTGGTATATTTGATGGCATGCCACTAAGATAAATCTTACCTGGGAAAAGGATACAACGCAAGGTAGTATTTAACACTGACTTTTATTATTATTGTGCTTTATGATCATGTGAACATAGGTTATAGGCTCTTCTTAGAAAAGCAAAGGTAACATCAAAAAGAAACTAGATCATATTAAGTAGTTAGATCAGTTGACTACAAGCTTGAATATTCTATATATGAGGAAACTGACAGACTACATCTGTATCTGTCAAGGCTGAGGACTCACTGCCAGAGATTTGATGACCTTGTGACTCTTGGAATATTGGAGATTTTTCCAAACATTCAGGATATTTCATTTTGTAAATTATATTGATGTTGTGATGTATCTTCTTATCTGAGAGAAATAAAACCACGTCCAGACTATGAACTGGAAAAGAACAATTCATATCCTTGGGCAATGATAACTTCTCATAGATAACATTTGGCATAATTGAAGTGGAAAAAGATTGTATCTTCCAAGAAACTGCTTCAGGTTTTATGCTCCATAGGATTACGAAGGCCACAGGATGTGCAGATTGTGATGAAATGAAATCAAATGGGTGACTTGCTGGGACAGACTTCAACTTGTTCTACTAAATGAGAGTAATTCCTAGTCCTGTACACCAAATTGGAGCAATTGTTTCTATTAGGCACTGATTTAAATTTCCATTTTGGGTGAAAATAATAAGGAATGATATGGGGTGAGCTCAGTTTCTCTCTTGTAGTCTTCCATGAGTTGAGGATTGAATGTCATTGGAAGCAGGGCTCAACTGGTTTCTACAAATGGTAATCAAGAGTGGCCAGCTTTGAGTACTGTTTTTTTCTGTCCGGCAACAGCAGCAGGGATTCCCCTTCTTCAATCCCCTGAAATCTGAACGTGATGAAGCTGGAGAGATAGGCAGAAATGACCTAGAAGTATCTGTGTACCATTTTTTCAGCTTCATTCTCAGATGAGGGCTGTGAATCACAATAGAACAATAGCATTTTTGGTTGGGACTCATCACACACCATTGTGTCTACCGTTGTTGCAACACATTTTCATCACTATTGGATCAATCTTTTCACTAACAGGAAAATCCCATTAATTGTTCCAATATCACTGTTGTTCAATTATTGTTCCTGATGCAATTATTTCATTCTGCTAGAGTCTAAAATCATGGCAGTTATGTGGTATGAGTATAGATCTCCTCTTCTCCCCCTCCCTATCCCCAAACAGAGTGAAGTAGCTCTAGTTCTGGCATCCAGACAAAGGGGAACCATAGTGTTTAGGAACAATATGACTTTTATGCCTTTCTCCAGGTTTTATTTTATTTTAGATTTTTTGCCAAATTGGTGGTTTTCAATTATGCAATCATACCAGTGTCCTCCATTTGTACCACCCATCAAAACTGGGAAACAGCAGGATGGGAAAAAGGGAAAAAAATTAACACAGCAGGCTTGTGTTACATAGGGCATATATGAGTAGGAAGGCTGAATCAAATGAAGCAGTGCAGAAGATTGATTGTGAGAATGTGCATTAACTAAGCAGCTTCATTGGAGATAAGGTTTGAAAGTAATGATTTCTGTTATCAAAACCCTGAGACCCCAAGGAGGATCCCGAAACATATGGTCTCAATAGCCAAGTTCTAGGTGACCTTTCACCCAAAAATCTAATTTGGGCTAACCTCCACAGATGACTTTTAGCCTGGACATATAAGTTTTACAAACACTCATTGGGGGGAACATAGGAAAATCCTATCATGCTGCAAGCACAATCCTCAAATAATAGCTCAGTCTTCCTAACAATGGATCCACACCAAAGGTCATGGAAGTTGCTCTGTCCTTCTCTTGGAAACCCATTCAGCCTGGCTAACACCCATTACCACCCATTTTCACCAGCACAGACCTTTGTCCTAACTCAGGCTGGGAAAACTACCATTGTTAGCACCCATTAGGTCTAACTCTACTCACATTATTTCCCTACTCACACCCATGAGCAGTGAAAAAGCAACAGTGACAAAATTTCAAACTAACCAATGACAATTTGTTAAAATTCCCACAAAATCTGCTAGCGAATCAACAGCAAAGGCGGGCAGCACTTCTCAACCAACCAGCAAACAGATATTGGACTCCACAATCAGTAGCCAAAGCAGCAAAGTCCTTTGTTCAAATTATTGGTGTGTATGTGTGTTTAAATAACATGCCTTTATAACTTTGGTTGATGCCTGTTGCTGTTGTTATCATCATTACAGTAGAGTCTCACTTATCCAAGCTAAATGGGCCAGAAACAGCTTGGATAAGTGAATATCTTGGATAATAAGAAGGAATTAAGGAAAAGCCTATTAAACATCAAATTAGGTTATGATTTTACAAATGAAGCACGAAAACATCATGTTATACAACAAATTTGACAGAAAAAGTAGTTCAATGGGCAGTAATGTTATGTTGTAATTACTGTATTTACGAATTTAGCACCAAAATATCACAATATATTGAAAACATTGACTACAAAAAATGGCTTGGATAATCCAGAATCTTGGATAAGCGAGGCTTGGATAAGTGAGACTCTACTGTATTTATAATCCCAATCCCCCCCCCCCCAGAAATTGGGATTCAAGATAGTTTAAAACTTAAAATAATTACAATAGCACTAAAAGGCATTCAAAAAGGCACCATTAAAATAGAATTAACTTTTAACCATATAAGGGTTACTCCCTTTAATGTCTTTGTAATACTTGCCTGTAAACCTACAAATTTTTCCCTAAGTGAAATGTTAGGGCCTGAGATAGTCCTGAATTGACAACCCTCATGTTAAGGTGTGTTCACTCCATTATGTAAAACTCCTGAGTGATGTTAGATGTATTAGCCCTTACTTTTCACCCATACAATAGGATTATTTTCATGAAAGAAAGCTGTTTTGTTTCAATAAGTAGGTGACAGGAAGGAAAAGAACTCAAGGAAACAAAAAGATGCCAGTTGGGTGAGACTAAAGTTTTCCAACAATCACCATAAAATGGATTGCTATGAACACAAGGAAAGTTGATAACATGGGGCTGCATGGCAACTATCTCAGGAAAAATAGTACCCAGAGCTACTGGCACTGTGAATCAGTCTGGAGAACATGTTTCTGATATTCTCCCCCCTAGTTCTTTCTCACATGCTGTTCCAAAGAGTTTTTGCCCAATTGCATTAGGACACATGCTGGTTCAGTATATTGAAACTGTGTGTGGAACTTTCAAAAATGTGACCCCATTGTACTGCATAGGAGGACTGTGAAATGTGTCATCAGTAATATATGTCTTCTTACTGAGTCCATGGGAAGCAGGGGAATTAATTCCTGCCTACACTAAATTTATAGATAGAAAAAGGCATGTGTTTTTTTTTTATTTGAGAGTGCCTTTAAGCAGCTGGGGAAAAGATAGAATATCATGGTCTGAAGGTGGCTCCAGATGGGTAAATTTTTTAGGCAGTTTCGAGATTTCCAGGTTTTTTGTATTTGCCTATTCTTGTATTTGCATCTACTTTCTCTTTTGAAATATGGTGGGTTTCTTTCCCTCTGTCCCTCCCTGCTCCTTCCTCTTCCCCCTTCAATCAAGTGTTGCACCTGGTTTCTTGCTATTCTTCAAACACTGATTTCATAAGTGTCCACAGATTTTGTTTGTTATTGTTGCTGCTGCTGTTAATTTTTTCGTCTTCATTCTGCATTTATTCTAAAAAGAAAATTAAGGTAGCATGGTCTGACTGCAATAGAGGGGACAGAAGTCTCTCTCTTCTGCAGGTTCATACCCTTTTTTGTACAAATTTTTATTGTGATATATGAGAATAAACAGCATACATCTTTAAGATTTAGCAATCAAAATACAAGTATTATTTCCCCTGTCCTGCCACCTCGCCATTCCCACCTGTGAACCATCACCCATGACTTTCGACACCACACCATATGGAACTGGTATCTTAAAAAAAATCTGTCCTTATTATTATACTAACAAATCTCCCATTCAGCTATTTCAAAATCTATTTTTTGTCTTTTTTTAAATACCCAAAGGCCAGTCTCCATTTTTGGGGGAATTCTTCTCCCCCCCCCCCCCAAAGCTAAGACACAAAATGAATTCATGCTTGCCAGAGAGATTAAAACCAATAAAAAGGGTTTTTTAAAAAATATATTTCGGTAGAAAACGGAAGAAAAAGGAAACGGTAGGGTCTTTGCATGAAGAAGGTGATAAAATGATGGCAGGGGATAGGAAAAAGGCAGAGCTGCACAACACCTTCTTTGCCTCAGCCTTCTCCCAAAAGGAGATTGGTATTCAATCTGAGCAATATGGAGCGTGTGAGATAATAGGGGAAATGCAACCCAAAATAAGTGAAGGAATAGTTCAGGAGTACCTGACTATTCTAAATTAATTCAAATTTCTAGGGCCAGATGAACTACGTCAATTGAAGGAACTAGCAGAAGTCATTTCAGAACCACTGGCAATAATCTTGTTCTACCCCCCCAGTCCCACAACAAGTCCCACAACAAGTCTCCACTCTTGTCTAGTCGGCTTACTATTCATGATGAGGCCAAATCAATCGATGCCTCTCTCCCAATAATGGAGAGAAGCTCCTTTTGTAAACAAACAAGCACTTTTGGAGGCTTTCCTTTCCAGGACAGTTGACTAGTCCCGGCAACTGGCAATTCCGCCCAGTTTTTCCATCAGGGGGAGGAGGGCTTGACTGGAGGTGGCTCCATTGAGGTGATATGGGGGAGGAGAAAGCACGGTCACCACCAACCCAGGGAGAAGCGCAACAGAGTTTTTGCGACCCTGGAGAGGATTAGGTGTGGTAGTCTTCAGGACAGACCCCCCAACCTTAAGGTCCTGCTTTTGAACGCCAGATCTGTCAATGGTAAAACAGCTGTCATCCAGGATTTGATCCTGGATGAGAGGGCAGATCTGGCATGCATCACCGAGACATGGCTGGATGAGCTGGGAGGTGTGAATCTTACCCAGCTGTGTCCTCCTGGTTTCGGGGTGCATCAACAGGCCAGAGTTGGGGGGCGGGGAGGAGGAGTTGCAGTGATCTTTCGGCAGTCCATCGCCCTGATCAGATGCGCCGTTCCACAATCCCCGAGGTTCGAGTGTGTCTTCCTGAAGGTGGGAGCCCGAGACAGCTTGGGGATTCTGTTGGTGTACCGTCCACCCCGCGACCCAGCAGTCTCTCTGTCCGAGCTAGCAGAAGTGGTCTCCAATGCGGCCCTTGTCTCCCAACAACTGATAGTTTTGGGAGAGTTTAACATTCATGCCGAGTCCACATTGACAGGTGCAGCTCAGGATTTCATGGTTGCCATGACAACCATGGGGCTGTCTCAAGTTATATCTGGGCCCACACATCAGGCAGGACACACCTTGGACCTTGTTTTTGTTGTGGACGGTGGGACAGTCAGAGTGGAAGAGCAAAACATTCTTCCATTGTCATGGTCTGACCATCATCTGATCTGTTTAAGTATCGCCGTGCCTTCTAACCTCCGCAGGGGTGGTGGACCCATTAAGATGGTCCGCCCCAGGAGACTGATGGATCCGGATGGACTTCTGAGGTCTCTTGGGGATCTTCCTGTCCTGGAGACTGGCGATCCTGTCGATGTCCTGGTTGATCGCTATAATAGTGAGCTATCAAGGGCATTGGACACGATCACTCCCGAACGTCCCCTCTCACTGCGTAGAGTCGCGTCGACTCCTTGGTTTACCGAGGAGTTGGCTGTGATGAAGCGTAGGAGGAGGGGACTAGAGTGCATCTGGAGGAAATCTTGGGACGTGTCCGACCAAGCACGGGCTAAAGCCGCTATTAAGGCGTACTCCGTGGCTCTGCGAGCAGCCAGGAAAGTTTTCACGACTGCCCGCATAGCGTCTGCAGCCAACAGGCCATCGGAGTTGTTCCGAGTTGTGGGGGAGCTCCTGCGGCCTCCTGAGGTCCAGGGGCTTCCCGATGACTTGGCAACTGGGTGCAGCGATTTCGCGCACCACTTTGCAGGCAAAGTTGCTCAGATACGCCTTGAGCTAGACTCCAGCTCAATTGTGGTCTCAGCGGAGGTAACCGAGGTACCTGTCTGTTCGATCTTATGGGATTCTTTCCGGCTTGTTCTTCCTGATGACGTGGAGGGGATTCTTGGGTCTGTGAGGGCGACCACCTGCGCTCTGGATCCTTGTCCCTCTTGGCTGGTCAAGCTGGCCAAAGATGGGTTGTTGGATTGGTTTGTGACCATAATAAATGCTTCTTTGGTTCAGGGGTCGGTGCCATCCTACTTTAAGCAGGCGGTAGTAAAACCACTACTAAAAAAGCCTTCGCTTGACCCATCTATTTGTAACAACTACAGACCAATCTCCAACCTCCCGTTTTTGGGCAAGGTTCTGGAGCGGGTGGTTGCCACGCAGCTCCAGGAATTTCTCGATGACACTGATTTTCTGGACCGCTCGCAGTCTGGCTTCAGGCCTGGGTACAGTACCGAGACGGCTCTGGTCGCCTTGGTGGATGACCTCCGCAGGGAGCTGGACAGGGGGAGTGTGACCCTGCTGGTTCTCTTGGACATCTCAGCGGCTTTCGATACCATCGACCATGGTATCCTTCTGGGGAGGCTCGCCGGGATGGGGCTCGGTGGCACGGTTCTGCAGTGGCTCCGGTCCTTCCTGGAGGGTCGTTCCCAGATGGTGAAGCTGGGGGACACCTGCTCGGACCCCTGGCCATTGACCTGTGGGGTCCCGCAAGGGTCTATTTTATCCCCCATGCTATTTAACATCTACATGAAACCGTTGGGAGAGGTCATCCGGAGTTTTGGAGGGTGTTGCCATCTCTACGCAGATGACACGCAAATCCACTACTCATTTCCATCTAACTCCAAGGAAGCCCCTCGGATTCTGAACCAGTGCCTGGCCGCTGTGGCGGACTGGATGAGGAGGAACAAGCTGAGGATCAATCCTGACAAGACAGAGGCCCTCCTGGTCAGTCGCCCATCTGATCGGGGTATTGGGTGGCAACCTGTGCTGGACGGGGTTGCACTCCCCCTGAAATCACAGGTCCGCAGTTTGGGGGTCCTCCTGGATTCAGCGTTGACGCTTGAGGCTCAGGTGTCGGCGGTGGCCGGGAGGGCTTTCGCACAACTCAAACTTGTGCGCCAACTGCGACCATACCTCGTGAAGTCTGACTTGACCACGGTGGTGCATGCCTTAGTTACCTCTAGACTGGACTACTGTAATGCGCTCTACGTGGGGCTTCCCTTGAAGACGGCCCGGAAATTACAATTGGTCCAGCGCTCGGCAGCCAGATTAATAACAGGGGCGAGCTACAGGGAACGATCTACTCCCCTGTTTAAAGAGCTCCACTGGCTGCCGTTCACTTTCCGGTCCCAATTCAAGGTGCAGACCATCATCTATAAAGCCCTAAACGGTTTGGGACCCACCTACCTTAGGGACCGTATCTCCTACCATAAACCTGCTCGTTCCCTTCGTTCATCCGGGGAGGCCTTCCTTTCGCCACTGCCTCTGTCCCAGGCCCGTCTTGTGGGAACGAGGGAGAGGGCTTTTTCTGCTGTGGCCCCCCGACTGTGGAATTCATTGCCCACTGAGATTAGGCAAGCCCCCACCTTGTTAGCCTTTAAGAAAGATCTAAAAACATGGCTTTTCCGATGTGCCTTTGGGGAGTAAATGTAATATATTGCTCTGGCCATTCCCCTTGGTTTTTATCCTTTAGACTGCTCCACCATTTTATTTCCCTGTTTCCCCCTATTCCTATGTCTCTCTCTCCCGAGTTTTTAATTAAGTGTTCATGTGGCCCGCCCTGTTTTTTACTGTTTTCTCTGATTTGTGCTGTAATGTATATGATTATTTTTGCACTGTTATATTGTGTTATGATATGTTGTTTTATTTTGTTATATTGTATGGTGTCTGGGCATGGCCCCATGTAAGCCGCCCCGAGTCCCCGTTGGGGAGATGGTGGCGGGGTATAAATAAAGTTTTATTATTATTATATTATTGGAGAATTCTTGGAGAACAGGAGAAGTCCCAGAAGACTATAGCAGATGTCTCTATCTTCAAGAAGGGGGAAAATGAGTATCCAAACAATTACCATCCAGTCAGCCTAAAATCAGTACCAGGAAAGATTCTGGAGAAGGTTATCCTGATATTTGCAGGAATACCCCGATATTTGCTGGAAAACAAACTCAGCCAAGAGTACCAAGTCCAACAAATTTCCCGCTTGCATTGCAGAAAGTTTAATGGTCCAGAAGATAGAAGAGGCAACGAGGGGATCGGCTACTCTCTATCTCATCCTAACAAATGCGGAGGACCTGATCAATGCAGTCAAAGTGGTCGGATCCTTAGGGGCAAGGGACCTTGTGCTCCTGTAGTTTGTGATACAAAGGAAGGTTGAAATTAAGACAAGTCAAACCTGCATCCTGGACTTTAGGAGAGCTGACTTCCGAAACATAAAGAAAATACTGAGCGGCATTCCATGGATGACATTACTAAAAGACAAGGGAGTTACGGATGGATGGGAGTTTTTAAGAGTGAAATACTTAAGATGCAATTGCAAAAAGTGCCAACAAAGAGAAAAATAAGACAAGTACAAAGAAGCCAGAACGGATGTCCAAAGAACTTCTAACTGGGCTAAGACTCAAAAGAGACATGTACAAGAAGTGGAAAAGGGGAGAAATCACCAAAGAATTCAAATGAATAACCAACTCCTGTAAGGAAAAGGTTCATGAGGCTAAAGCGCAAAATGAGCTCAGGCTTGCCAGGGACATTAAAAACAATAAAAGGGCTTCTTTGCTTATGTTGGTAGAAAAAGGAAATACAAGGAGGTGATAGGGCCTCTGCGAGGAGAAGATGGGGTAATGCTGACAGGGAACATGGAAAAGGCAGAACTACTGAATGCCTTCTTTGCCTCAGTCTTCTCACAAAAGGAAAATCGTCCTCAACCTCAACAAAATGGAGTCACTCATGGATTTGGGGAAATCCAACCCCAAATAGGGAAACAAGTCATCCAGGAATATCTGGCCATTCTAAATGAATTCAGGGCCAGATCAACTACATCAAAAAGTATTGAAGGAAATGGCGAAAGTCATTTCGGAACCACTGGCAATCTCTGAGAATTCTTGGAGAACACAACAAGTCCCAACAGATTGGAGGAGGGTGAATGTGGTCCCTATCTTCAAGAAGGGAAAAAAGGACAATCCAAACAATTACAATTCAGTTAGCCTCACATCAATACTGGGCAAGATTCTGGAAAAATTCATTAAGGAAGTGGTCTGCAAACACTTAAAAACGAATGCAGTCATCGCTAATAGTCAACATGGTTTTATCAAAAACAAGTAATGCCAGATTAATCTGATCTCTTTTTTCAATAGAGTTACAAGCTGGGAAGATGCAGGGAATGCCATGGATGTACCATATCTGGATTTCAGTAAGGTCTTCGACAATGTCCCCCATGACCTTTTGGAAAACAAATTAGTTAAATTTAGGCTAGGCAAAAGTATGGCTAGGTGGATCTGTAATTGGTTAGGTGAACAAATCCAGAAGCTTTTGAAAGCATTGATTTCTTTTTCTTTATTTTAAAAACTGCCAAACTTCCATACTTACTAATTATTCCCATCACATTCAGTATACTCTTCATAGGACAGTGATTCTCAACCTGTGCGTCCCCAGGTGTTTTGGCCTACAACTCCCAGAAATCCCAACTAGTTTACCAGCTGTTAGAATTTCTGAGAGTTGAAGGCCAAAATATCTGGAGACCCACAGGTTGAGAATCACTGTTATAGGATCTTCTGTAATGACCACCATGTCATCTGCATATGCCTTAACTTTAAATTCTTGTCCTTTTATTTTCACTCCTTTGATATGTCTATCTTCTCTTATCTTAATATTTAATATTTATAACGTCCAAAAGGTCCCAGGTTCAAATCCCAGGAGCGGAATGAGCGCCCGCTGTTAGCTCCAGCTCCTGCCAACCTAGCAGTTCAAAAATATTCAAATGTGAGTAGATCAATAGGTACCGCTCTGGCGGGAAGGTAACGGTGCTCCATGCAGTCATGTGGGCCACATGACCTTGGAGGTGTCTATGGGCAACGCTGGCTCTTCGGCTTAGAAATGGAGATGAGCACCAACCCCCAGAGTCGGTCATGACTGGACTTAACGTCAGGGGAAAACCTTTACCTACCTTTAACGTCCATTAAAAAAAGGGGTGACTGTGGGCAACCTTGTCTTGTTCCTTTTTGTATTTCTATCCAATTTGACAATTGGCCATTTATCCTTATTCTTGCTTTTTGGTTAGAATCTATTCTAAATTCTACCACATTTCTAAATTGCTGATCCACCCATATTGAGACAGGACATTTTTTCATAAAATCCCAATGAACATTATCAAACATGTTCTCAGCATCGAGAAATAACAATGCAATCTCTGTTTGAATCTTGTTCGCCTTCCTCTATTATATTTAAAATCATTCCCATGTTCTGATTTAACTGTCTGCCTGGCATTAGGCTGCTGCTGCTGTTCATGAGTGTTAAAGTGGTTTATCACACTAGTTTAGGATCATTTTATTTTAGTGCTAACATTTCCTTTTTACCCTCATTTGATTGCTGTTGAATCTGTTTCCAGAAAACAACAGCTGTGTTTACTTGTCAGTGACCACTTTTACTGCTTTGGACACAGCCCATTTTATTTCACTGAAAGTACTGGCTTAATTTAAACTGACATGGGGAGTAGGAATGAAGGCCTTTGGTAATGCCAGAAGCTCCTAGGAAATATGTCAGAATGAGGACAAAAATCATAAGGGTATCCAAAATAAATTTGGTTTGTATAGGAAGAAAACCTGGGACTTCTAGAGACATGAATAACATCAGAAGCACATCAAAACCTATGTGTGCACATCATGTGTGGGAAAAACAGCCAAAGATTTACTGAGTTTGGATCAATTCCAGAAAGGTCTCTCTGGGAGTAGCAACTCTTCTCTAAATGATCCACCCACCACATTTTGTGTATGATAAGCAGGTTATCATTATGAGGTTTAGTAGCCATTTTTGACTCATCTGTAGAGGCACAGACTCTCCTTCTTACTCTGCACAGGCTCTTCCATATCTAAATTATAGCGAGGAGTTAAGTCAAGCTGGTCATGATTTGGCAGGAAGGTACAAGTGACGTTGAGACAGAGCTGGCAAAATAAAAGTATTCCCCCAGAAAAAGTCTTCAATTGAAAGTCATCAATGAAAATTCCCTTTGGTCCCCAAATTTCTCACATTGCAGTAACTTAAAACTTCAGTCAAACATTTAGAAATAGAATTTAGACATTGAAAGAAAATACCAGAAGATCTAAGAGTTGTTTGTATGACCAATTTTCAGTGCTCCCCTTTCTGTAATTCTAGAAATGTGGGTACTGAAGGGAAATTTCATTTGAGGTGGGAGGATTCTCATTTGAAAAACAATGCCCTCATTTTGCCTTGCATATAGCTAAACCCTTGGACTGTTCTCTCAAAGGTGACTTTTGGGAAGGACTGTTCAGGCTGCTCAAGAGCTATGTGACATGCATGAAGGATATGGTTGGCTCTATATGGAAGACAATTTCAAATACTGAGTAGAGTGGCTAGCTATACTTCTTTTTCCTCATCTGACAGGCTTTGTATCTTTGGTTTAGGATAGGTTGCCGCTGCGCATCAGTTTTTGTTAAACTGGTCCTAGTTCATCCAAGCCTTTCTGTCAACCTCTTAATATTCCTGCCTCTCTCTGCAAATGCTATATGTTTCATATCACTAGGTGGCACTAATACATTCTTTTCTTACACTGTTTATTAGCATTCTTTTCTGTCCCCAAATACTTTTAAAGGTCTGAATCAATGTGAGTCAACATTTATGACTGGGAAAAGCAAAGTATCAGTCTCTGTATTTCAGAACACCATTAGTCATCAGTAACAAATAAAGATGTAAAAGAAGACAATTAAATAAACAAATACTAAGTTTTTCAGCACATGTTCTAGTTGTCAATATCTTTTGTTTGCACACACTATATTCCTCCAATGTTTCACAAAGAAAAATTGGGGCACGTGGCCTTGGAACATCAGAAAGTAGTCAAGATGGAAAAAGCCTTCTGGAATGCCTCAGGAGTTTGAGAAATGGAGGCACTGTGCTGAAGTGGTTCTGGGTAGGTACCAAATAGTGGTGTTAGAAATAAAAAGAAAAGAAAAAAAGGGGGGGAGCTATTATGTGACATTCCGTAGGGTGCCATTCTATAAATGATGCTTTTTAACACCTATATGAAGCTGCTGGGAGAAAGCAACCGGAGGCATGGGGCAAGGTGCTACTTACCTGTTTTTTCACACACACACACTTACAACTATATTTTACTTCTGGCTTCAAAAAGAGTCTGAGTTAAAGATAGCATATCTTCTTTAAATAGATGCCTGGAGCAGGTAATGGGCTGGATTAAGAAAAACAAATTGAAACTAAATAATAATAATAATAATAATAATAATAATAATAATAATAATAATAATAATAAACTTTATTTTTATATCCCACCCCATCTCCCCGAAGGGACTCGGGGTGGCTCACAACAGAATCCAGAAAAAACAGAGCTGTCTGCCATTAAGGGTCCTAATCTGGGGAGGAGGGTTGTCATCCAATTCTGGATGGGGCTACATTCCCCCTGAAATACTGGTTTGGAGCTTGGGAGTGCTCCTGGATCTATCTCTCCAAATGTTTGCTCAGTTGGATGCGACGATCAGGAGTGCTTATTAACAGCTTCCTAGAATCGGATGCACAGCCGGCCCTAGGTATTTTTCAAGTGTAGGCAAACAGAATTTTGGTGCCCCCCCCAAACCAATCACTGAAAAATAAAAGCGTTGGATAAGCGAAAATGTTGGATAATAAGGAGGGATTAAGGAAAAGCCTATTAAACATCAAATTACATTAAGATTTTACAAATTAAGCATCAAAACATCATGTTTTACAACAAATCAACAGAAAAAGCAGTCTCGACTGTGCCCCCGTATGTTTTGCGCCCGAAGCGACTGCTTAATTCGCCTCATTGTTGGCGAATTCGCCTCTGATTGGATGACACACCCGGCATCTCAAAATTGGACTTCTGCAATGTGCTGCACATTGGGCTACTGCTGTACTCAGTTTGGAAACTCTACTTAGTTCAAAACATAGCAACTGGATTGTTCATGGGAAAATCTAGGAGTGAACATATTACACCTGTACTAAAATCACTTCACTGGCGGCCAGTTAATTTCCTGAAAAGTACGAAGTGTTGGTTTTGACTTTTTAAGTCCTACAGGTTTGAGTTCAAGTTACTCCTCCCATGTAATCCACCCCATACACTTAGGTCCTCTGACCAATATTTACTTCAACTAGCCAGAACCCTGCTGTCACTCAGGGCCCTTCCAGACAGGCAAAAAATCCAAGAGGAATTGGGATTTGAAAACCCACTTCCTCTTGGGATGGAGGCCACACAGCTGACTTAAACCACGGGATTTTGCAGGGGTGGTGTCCACATACTCACCCCTGCTGATCCAAGATCAGTAGGGGTGGGCATTGGCATTGCCAACCTCCTCATCTCTGCCCTCAATTTCCCTCTGCCCTTACTGGGAGAAGACTCCCAACTGTTCTGGAGTAGGGAAGGATTAATTTCCCGTGGCTGTGGCCTGTGCCCCTGTTCAGAAGATTTCACCTCACTTTCTGTCCCTGTGATAGTTATTTATTTTATTTATTTATTTATTTATTACAATATTTATATCCCGCCCTTCTCACCCAACAGGGGACTCAGGGCGGCTTACAATAAAACAGACATATAAAAACAGTACAATACACTATAAATCAGTTAAAAATTAACTTACATAAACATTCATAAAATGCATTTATAAAATATAGATAGGCGTGTACAAGTTTAAAAGACTGGGTCTGTCAATTGAGTTCCAGCATACATAATAGTAATTAATGCTGCTGATTCTTATTCGAAAGCCTGGCCCCACAACCAAGTTTTTACCTTCCTACGGAAGGATAGGAGGGAGGGAGCCTGCCTGATTTCAATGGGGAGGGCGTTCCATAGGCGGGGAGCCACTACTGAAAAGGCCCTGTCTCTCGTCCCCGCCAGCCGCACCTGTGAGGCTGACGGGACCGCGAGCAGGGCCTCATCCGACGATCTTAAGCTTCGAGGTGGGTCATAGCGGGAGACACGTTCGGACAGATAAGCTGGGCCGGAACCGTTTAGAGCTTTATAGGCTAAAGCCAGCACCTTGAATTGTGCTCGGTAGCTAATCGGCAGCCAGTGGAGCTGACGTAAGAGAGGAGTGGTACACTCCCTGTACGCCGCTCCAGTTATTAACCTGGCAGCCTCCCGTTGGACTAACTGAAGCTTCCGAACAGTCTTCAAAGGCAGCCCCACGTAGAGTGCGTTGCAGTAGTCTAAACGGGATGTAACAAGAGCGTGGACCACCGTGGCCAAGTCTGGCTTCCCAAGGTACGGTCGCAGCTGGCGCACAAGTTTAATTGTGCGAAGGCTCCCCTGGCCACCGCTGAGACCTGGGGCTCCAGGCTCAACGATGAGTCCAGGATCACCCCCAGACTGCCCACCTGCGCCTTCAGGGGGAGTGTGACCCCATCCAGCACAGGCTGTAACCCTATACCCTGTTCGGCCTTCCGATTGACCAGGAGGACCTCTGTCTTGTCTGGATTCAATTTCAATTTGTTGGCCCTCATCCAGTCCGACACAGCGGCCAAGCACCGGTTCAGGACCTGGACAGCCTCCTTAGTGACAGGTGGGAAGGAGTGACAGAGCTGGACATCATCTGCGTACAGATGACACCGGACCCCGAAACTCCTGATGATCTCTCCCAGCGGCTTCATGTAGATGTTAAACAACACGGGAGACAATACAGAGCCCTGCGGGACCCCACAAGTCAACGGTTGTGGGGCCGAGCAGGCGTCCCCCAATGACACCATCTGGGACCGACCCTCCAGGAATGAGTGGAGCCACTGCAGGACAGTACCTCCAAGTCCCATTCCCGCGAGGCGTCCCAGAAGGATACCGTGATCGACGGTATCGAAGGCCGCTGAGAGGTCCAGCAGAACCAGCAGGGACACACTCCCCCTGTCCAGTTCCCGGCGAAGATCATCGACTAAGGCGACCAAGGCTGTCTCGGTACCATGTCCCGGCCTGAAGCCAGACTGTGCTGGATCCAGAAAATCAGTGTCAACCAAGAATCCCTGGAGCTGCGAAGCAACCACATGTTCCAAGACCTTGCCCAAATAGGGGAGATTGGAAATAGGCTGAAAGTTTCCGAATTGAGTGGGATCCAATGATGGCTTTTTCAACAGCGGCTTGATCACAGCCATTTTTAGGCTCGCTGGAAACTTGCCCTCCCGAAGGGAGGCATTCACCACCACCTTCACCCACTCGGCCAAACCCCCTCTGGCTTCTCTCACCAGCCAGGATGGGCAGGGGTCCAGGATGCATGTGGTTGGTCTCGCCTCTCCAAGGATCTTGTCCACATCCTCGAGCTCAACCAATTGAAATGAATCCAACAAAACTGGACAAGCAGGTGCACTCATTACATCCTCAGAGACTGCCGTTAATATGGTGTCAAAGTCGGAACGGATCAGAGCGACTTTGTCCGCAAAGAACCGAGCAAATGCTTCACAGCGGGCTGCCGAGTTATCAGGGCTCCCACCTTGATTGGTGGGAGTTAACAACCCTCTGATGACACGGAACAGCGCTGCTGGACGGTTCTGTGTGGACGCAATGTTGGCCGCAAGGTGGACTCTCCTTGCAGCTTTGATTGCCGCGGCATATGCCCTAAGATAGGAGCCTAGCCGTGTTCGGTCTGACTCGTTATACTCTGATCACCACACGCACTCTAGTTCCCTCTTCTTTCGCTTCATCGCTGCCAGCTCCTCAGTAAACCAAGGAGCTGGTTTAGCTCGGTTACTCGAGAGGGGACGCTCCGGAGCGATCGTGTCTATTGCCCTAGTCATCTCTCCATTCCAGAGAGAGACC
The DNA here is from genome assembly GCF_035594765.1 of Anolis carolinensis. Lineage (NCBI taxonomy): Eukaryota > Metazoa > Chordata > Lepidosauria > Squamata > Anolidae > Anolis > Anolis carolinensis. The sequence goes on along the minus strand of NC_085845.1, from coordinate 89,172,459 downwards.
AGAGCATCAACAGGATCACCTGCCGAGGAGGCGGGAAATTCCCCAAGAGCCGTCAGGAATCCTTCTGGATCCATAAGTCTCCTGGGGCGGACCATTTTAGGTCCACCACCCCTGCAGAGGTTGGGGGGCACAGTAAGTCTAAACCTGATCAGGTAATGGTCGGTCCATGGCAAAGGAGCGATGGTGAGCTCCTCCACACTGCCACCTTCCTCCCATCCCTGACAGAAGACCAGGTCTAGTGTGTGTCCCGCACTGTGGGTGGGACCAGATACGAGTTGGGACAGCCCCATGGTTGCCATGGCGGCCATGAAGTCCTGAGCCGCATCTGAAAGGTTAGTCTCGGCATGGACATTGAAGTCACCCAGCACTATGAGCCGCCGGGACTCCAACGCCAGGCCCGAGACCACCTCAGCTAGCTCAGGCAGGGAGACTGTAGTGCAGCGGGGTGGTCGGTACACTAACAGAATCCCTAATCTGTCCCGGTCTCCCACCCTCAGGTGGACACATTCAAACATGGTCGACTGTGGGACGGGCACCTAGTCAGGGGGATGGAATCCTTATAGACCACCGCGACCCCACCTCCCCTCCCTCCAGATCTCGGCTGGTGCTGTACGGAATATTATATTTTGTTGTACTTTGATTTCCCTCAGGGGTGAGAAAAACAGTATAGAAATGCAATAAATAAATAAATAAATTCCTGTTGTCTCCCCCCCCCCCCCCCCGTTCTTAACTAGAGTCATTTGTGAGTAGGATGTTTGTAACTCAAGGACTGCCTGTAGTAGAAATTCAGCCGCTATGCATTTTAGTATCTGGAGGAGTGGGGAAAGGGTCCAATGACCCACTGTACAGACTTACCATACAGTAGAGTCTTGATTATCTAACCTTTGCTTATCCAATATTCTGTATTATCCAACACAGTTTGCCTTTTAGTAATCAATTTTTCATAGTCAGTGTTTTCAGTACATTGCGAAGTTTTGGTTCTAAATTCGTAAATACCGTAATTACTAAATAATGTTACCGTGTACTGACAATGTTGTTACTGTAAGTTTATTTTATGCAATTCTATCTTTATTTGTAGTCAATGTTTTTGTAGTCAATGTTTTCAATACATCACAATGTTTTGGTGCTAAATTCATAAATACAGTAATTACTATGTAACATTACTGTGTATTGAACTGCTTTTTCTGTCAATTTGTTGTAAAACATGATGTCTTAGTGCTTAATTTGTAAAATCATAATGTAATTTGATGTTTAATAGACTTTTCCTTAATCCCTCCTTATTATCCAATATTTTTGCTTATCCAACATTCTGTCGGCTCATTTATGTTGGATAACTGAGACTCTATTGTACTTCTTAATAAATGTGCAGTTATTCCAATTATAGGTTTCACTGGTAATTCACCACAGTGACTGAACAAATCATGAGGAGACCAGGAAATGAGTAGTGGATTAACTTTATTGCAGTTTTGAACAAATCAGCAATATGAGGAGCAGGCTCCAACCTATTTAAAATCCCCTCAAGAGCTTTTTCAATCCCTCTGGGAAGTGACACCAATTTCCTTCTTGAGATGTTGTTTTTAATCCATTCTGAATCCCACATTCTCCCTTTCTTATTGATGCCATTGGGTGCCTGTTGTAGGTGACAACTGCCACTCAAGAAGCAATACCTCATGTGAAAATTGGAAGTTTCACACCTTTCTAATCATTATTATGACAATAGTGTCTGACTTTTTCTTTTTGAGGATAAAAGATGACTTTCAACAATTCTTTTTGATCAGGCTGGACCCATTGATTGACAAGGGGGTGGGGAGAATAATGATTAGCACTATTCCTTTCATTAGCTTACCTCAAGTTAATTAGTAAATGTCCTAAGCCTTTGAACTTCACAGGAATTCTCCATCAGAACAGCACAGAAGAAACTGGATCATGGTTGGTTGTTACATATCCAGATGGTGTTTAATCATGTTCTTTTAATAAGAAAACTGTTGGATGAGAAAGATTGACAAGATTATAGATTGGCGTTGGTCTCCCAATTCACATTTTCTTTCTCTCTTGTTCTTTTCTTTTCTTTTCTTCATTGGAAACACAAACTTTTTCTGCCATGGAGATACCAGTGATACAAAAACCTGCACTGGCTTAGCTTTTTAAATCAACATTTTGAAGTGGAACTTTGTTAAACAAACAGTCCTGAAGAAAGACATAGAATTAAAAAAAACTTAGAATGAAAAATTACCTTAATAGCTTTTGAACCTCTTATCTGCATTATAGCCTCCCATGTCCCTCCTTCTAGAGAGCATGAAGGGCCATACCACAAATATGCCCTAGAATCATAGAATCATAGAATTGTAGAGATGGAAGAGACCTCATGGGCCATCCAGTCCAACTCCCTGCCAAGAAGCAGGAAATCGCATTCAAAGCACCCCCGACATATGGCCATCTAGCCTCTGCTTAAAAGCCTCCCAAGAAGGAGCCTCCACCACAGTCTGGGGGAGAGAGTTCCACTGCCGAACAGCCCTCACAGTGAGGAAGTTCTTCCTGATGTTCAGGTGGAATCTCCTTTCCTGTAGTTTGAAGCCATTGTTCCGTGTCCTAGTCTGCAGGGCAGCAGAAAATAAGCTTGCTCCCTCCTCCCTATGACTTCCCCTCACATATTTGTACATGGCTGTCATGTCTCCTCTCAGCCTTCTCTTCTGCAGGCTAAACATGCCCAGTTCTTTAAGCCGCTCCTCATAGGGCTTGTTCTCCAAACCCTTAATCATTTTAGTCGCCCTCCTCTGGACGCTTTCCAGCTTGTCAACATCTCCCTTCAACTGTGGTGCCCAGAATTGGACACAGTATTCCAGGTGTGGTCTGACCAAGACAGAATAGAGGGGGAGCATGACTTTCCTGGATCTAGATGCTATACCCCTATTTATGCAGGCCAGAATCCCGTTGGCATTCTTAGCAGCTGCATCACATTGCTGGCTCATGTTTAACTTGTTGTCCACAAGGACTCCAAGATCTTTTTCACATGTACTGCTGTCGAGCCAGGTGTCCCCCATTCTGTATCTTTGCATTCCATTTTTTCTGCCGAAGTGAAGTATCTTGCATTTGTCCCTGTTGAACTTCATTTTGTTAGTTTCGGCCCATCTCTCTAGTCTGTCAAGATCGTTTTGAATTCTGCTCCTTTCTTCTGGAGTGTTGGCTATCCCTCCCAGTTTGGTGTCATCTGCAAACTTGATGATCGTGCCTTCTAACCCTTTGTCTAAGTCATTAATAAAGATGTTGAACAGAATCGGGCCCAGGACGGAACCCTGCGGCACTCCACTTGTCACTTCTTTCCAAGATGAAGACGACGCATTGGTGAGCACCCTTTGGGTTCGTTTGCTTAGCCAATTACAGATCCACCTACCTGTAGTTTTGTCTAGCCCACATTTTACTAGTTTGTTTGCCAGAAGGTTGTGAGGGACTTTGTCAAAGGCCTTACTGAAATCTAGGTAGGCTACATCCACAGCATTCCCTGTATCGACCCAACTCGTAACTCTGTTGAAAAAAGAGATCAGATTAGTCTGGCATGACTTGTTTTTGGTAAATCCGTGTTGACTATCAGCAATGACTGCATCTGTTTCTAAGTGTTTGCAGACCACTTCCTTAATGATCTTTTCCAGAATTTTGCCTGGTATTGATGTGAGGCTGCCCGGACGGTAATTGTTTGGGTCGTTCTTTTTCCCTTCTTGAAGATAGGGATCACATTTGCCCTCCTCCAATATTCTGGGACTTCTCCCGTTCTCCAAGAACTCTCAAATATGATTGCCAGTGGTTCTGAAATAACTTCCGCTAGTTCCTTCAGTACTCTTGGATGTAGTTGATCTGGCCTTGGTGACTTGAATTCATTTAGAGCGGCCAGGTGTTCCTGGACAACTTGTTTTCCTATTTGGCGTTGGATTTCCCCAAATCCTTCGTCCATTTCATGTTGCTGAGGTTGAAGATGGCTTTCTTTTTGTGAGAAGACCGAGGCGAAGAAGGCATTGAGCAGTTCTGCCTTTTCCCTGTCCCCTGTCGCCATCACCCCATCTTCTCCTTGCAGAGGCCCTATCGCCTCCTTTTTCTTCCTTTTTCTACCCTTTAAGGGGTAAAGGAAGCATTTTTTGACATTTTTGCCCCTGGGCTATTTTAGGCCTACATGAGGCCATCTTTACAATAGGAAGAGATTTGAAGTAACTTCTTGTTCATTTAATTTTTTTAAAAGGCGTCCCTTTCACAGCCTAAAAAGTTACTCTGCGGCTAAGAGAGGGTGATTTGCCAAAGGTCACCCAATAGCTTATGGCTTAATAGGCATTTGAACCCTGGTCTCTCAAAGTGGTTGTCCAACACTCAAACCACTATAAAAAATGGCTTTCTGCTGAGAATAAAGGATGATATTTTGTTGGAGATCCCACTTACAGTAGACTTTTATAAATGTATTTAAAAGCAAGGTATATCCAGCAAATTCAGGCCATGAAATGAACTAACTGGGACTATTCTGGGAAGATGAATTTATGTCCATGATCTTCTCTGTGTTTGCATAGGATCTGAGATTCTGACAAGTCCCATTTGTGACACAGTGTTTCTGGATATGAGGTGCTACAGTTCTTATGCCTTCACTAGTGTAAGATGCAGAACTTAAATAAGGTATAGTGTTTCTCACCATCACACTCATCAGAATCTGTATCTGCTAAAGCTTTCTCTTGATAGTTACAATTTAGTTATTAAGAGTAGGTCCTCATGGAATTTGGTAAGAGTCGTTGTAAAGTGACTCTGAGTCCAGTGCATACTGGGGCCGGGCTATGGCGCAGGCTGTTGAGCAGCTGCAATAAATCACTCTGACCATGAGGTCATGAGTTCAAGGCCAGCCCATGGCGAGGTGAACACCTGTCAATTAAAAATAAAAAATAGCCTCTGCTCGTTGCTGACCTAGCAACCCGAAAGATAGTTGCATCTATCAAGTAGGAAATAAGGTACCACTTATAAAAGTGGGGAGGCAAGTTTAACTAATTTACGACCTGGAATGAGGAAGTGCCATCAGAGTGGATGATGAAGCAGCTGCTCCCCCCTGTGGCCAGAATCGAACATCCCCTCAGAAGAAGGTTAAATTGCCCCTGTGTCTGTCTGTCTCGGTCTCTGTTTGATGTGTTTATAGGCATTGAATGTTTGCCCTATGTGTGTATAATGTGATCCGCCCTGAGTCCCCTTCAGGGTGAGAAGGGCGGAATATAAATACTGTAAATAAATAAATAAATAAATACTGTCCCTGAGCAAGTTATGATCCAGAAACTAAATGCAACACATATGCCATATATGACTATCCATCAAGTGAAAGATCTCATCAGCCTTCAACAACGCATCTTATCAGGGCTTGATAAATCTCACTTTGCTGGCCATGTTTGACTTAAAAAATCAACAAGGGTTACGTCGCTCAAATTGGGAGATAAAGAAGAGGTGCAGGAGATTGAGTTCAGCTTTATAGTTTACTAAGTGTACTATCTGCATTTTGATCCCTTAAAGTCCCATTGGAGTGCTGCTTTGGCACAAATCCCATCCTCCTGTAGTGGTTCAAGGTTTTGACACCTATCGTGGTCATTTCCTGGTACTTGCTAAAATAATTGCTCAGACCTTAAAAGAGTGTCTAAAGGAGACATGTTTTATAAGAAGATACAGCATGATCCCATAAGCCTAGACTTGGTGTGCATATGTGAAACTGTGGATAATAGTGAATCCTATTGAAATAAAGAACTTCTGGCCTGAAAATATCATAGAGACATGCCTAAGGAGTTAAAAAATCCCTAGAGGGGCCATATTTTGTCACATGTGGATAAGTGGAACTATTTATCCACATCTGACAAAAGTCCTGCAGATTTGAGGGTTACAATGTACCATCGAATGAATTATCTGGATGTACAGGCTATCAACACAGAGGAATTGCTTTACTGTCTCAGTGTCCTGGTTATTTCCTCAAATGGAGAATGCATATTAACCACCTAATCAAATAGCCTCCTTCGATGTTAGGCAATCCTGTAGACGTTGTATCAGGGTATAGCCACAAGTGTATAAATCAAAACATACAACTGCTATATTTTCCTCTGTTTCTCATTGTCCATTTTTTTCTTGGGCATTTTTAAAACTCACATATTCCCTTAAACAGCTGAGCTACTGATGAAGATGATAAACAATAAGAGCCGATGACGCAAAAGCTTTCACTGTTCAGAGATGAAATTTACACAGCAAGATAAACTGGATGTTGATGCTGGCAGGCAGCTAGTTTTTCCATTTAGGTTTTCAACATTGGACATGTTTGTAAGTTCAATTTCATTTGATCAGAAGAACCAAAAGCAACAAAAAATAAAATAGACACTTTCTGGAAATTCATAAGGTCTTAGCCACCCCCACCCAAAATATAAAGATCTGGACCTTTGCACTTATATCCAAATTAATACAATGATTTGGGAAGGTATTAGAAAATGATTTGGGAGCAAACTTATAAGTATTGCTTATTAGGCATTGGATCAATTAGTTTTAGGACAAAGTGAAATCTTTTATTTTCTGTACTATGATATCATGATTTCCCACACCAAGTATTATTTAATTTGTTTCCTTTCTGTATTATTATTATTATTATTATTTTAGAAAAAGAGAATTCTGCAAGGTAAACTGGATGTAGATGCTGGCAGGGAAGCTAATCTTTCCATTAATATTTAAAAGATTGGATGTGCTAGTTATGACCTCATCATACATGCTGCCAAAATTGCAATGGATCATGGTGAATCTGGTGGTGCCCGATGATGGGTGTGTGTTGCTCCACCACACCCTTTATCACCCGGCTTCCCTCCTACTTCATCCCACGGGGGAAGCATCTGTTGCCTGGCTTCCCCCTGTTGATCCCAATGTAACACAGGAATCCTCCTCTTTAGTTCCTCTTTAGTTATGCAATGGGGCCCCGCTGGAAGAAGCTGTATGTTGTGGGATGGGAGCCAGTGGGTTTCGTTGCAAAACTAAAGGGGAATTGCTGTTGCCACCAAAATGTACTCCATTCAATGAAACAAATTCTAGAAATTCAAGGATGGGTGTAAGCAGGCAGAAGAATTTGGTAGAGTTGCCTTGCATAGGAGGAAATGTCTTAAATTCATGCATGGTGTCTCTGGGCCTAAAACATTATACTGATTTTAATGCAAATGAAATTTGTAAACAACAACCCAATCTACAAATACAGTAGAGTCTCACTTATCCAAGCTAAACCGGCCGGCAGAAGCTTGGATAAGCGAATATCTTGGATAATAAGGAGGCATTAAGGAAAAGCCTACTAAACATCAAATTAGGTTATGATTTTACAAATTAAGCACCAAAACATCATGTATAGAACAAATTTGACAGAAAAAGTAGTTCAATACGCAGTAATGTTATGTTGTAATTGCTGTATTTACGAATTTAGCAACAAAATATCATGATATATTGAAAACATTGACTACAAAAATGGCTTGGATTATCCAGAAGCTTGGATAAGCGAGACTCTACTGTTCACACATACATACACCAGCCAAAATCCTATTGATATATCCCAACAATAGTAGACCCACTCAAACAATGAAGCTTATGAAACTTTTCACTCACCATTTAACAACCGAGTCTACTGCATTTGAGACTACTGTATGATTTAATAATAATAATATAATAATAACTTTATTTTTATACCCCGCCTCTATCTCCCCAAAGGGGACTCAGGGCAGCTTACATGGGGCCAAGCCCGAATAAAAACAACAGCAATATAAAACACAACAATAGACAAAAAACATGCACAGTTATAAAAATGTAAACATTAGTCAATAAAAACAAATGACAAGAGCTAATAAAAACATGGATTAAAACGGAGAGGTTGTAAAAGTAGACTGGGTAAGGTGCTATAGGTCATGTATTCCACTTTCTGTACAAGGAATGGGCATTAGCTGCTGTTGGACTAAAACTCCCGATAGCCCTAGCCATTCTAGACAATGGAGACAAATGCTGCAAACTGTCGTCCAGCATCTGGCAGGTTACATTTTTAGCATGTTTATGCAAAAGTCTCAGGAAATGATGCAACAATATTAGACAATTTAAAGCAAACAGGCCAATATTTATTTATTTATTTATTTATTTATTTATTTGGGACATATCTATACTGCCTTACACCGAAGACCCAAGACGGTTTACAACAGCAATTACACATAGATATAAATAACCATGAAAGACAAAAAAGTCTCCCTGTTATTTTGGTCATAAAATTATCATTAAATAAATAAATCATTAAAATTCCCAAGGAGATAAAATATGATTAAAATGTAGCTCATGGGCTTCTGCCAACATTAGTTAAAAGCTGTTTCACACAGAAAGGTTTTGAGGTTCTTCCTAAAGGACAGAAGGGTGTGGGTTGGTCTAATAGTTTCTGGTAGAGCAGTTCTTCAGTGGCTCCTGTCCTTCCTGGAGGGCCGTTCCCAGATGGTGAAGCTGGGGGATACCTGCTCGGACCCCTGGCCTTTGACCTGTGGGATCCCGCAAGGGTCTATTCTATCCCCCATGCTATTCAACATCTACATGAAACCATTGGGAGAGGTCATCCAGAGTTTTGGAGGGTGTTACCATCTCTACGCAGATGACACGCAAATCCACTACTCATTTCCACCTAACTCCAAGGAAGCCCCTCGGATACTGAACCAGTGCCTGGCCGCTGTGGCAGACTGGATGAGGAGGAACAAGCTGAGGATCAATCCTGACAAGACAGAGGCCCTCCTGGTCAGTCGCTCGTCTGATCGGGGTATTGGGTGGCAACCTGTGCTGGACGGGGTTGCACTCCCCCTGAAATCACAGGTCTGCAGTTTGGGGGGTCCTCCTGGACTCAGCGTTGACGCTTGAGGCGCAGGTGTCGGCGGTGGCCGGGAGGGCTTGTGCCCTCCCGGCCACCGCCGACACCTGCGCCTCAAACTCAAACGTGTGCGCCAACTGCGACCATACCTCGTGAAGTCTGACTTGACCACAGTGGTGCATGCCTTAGTTACCTCTAGGCTGGACTACTGTAATGCGCTCTACGTGGGGCTTCCCTTGAAGACGGCCCGGAAATTACAATTGGTCCAGCGCTCGGCGGCCAGATTAATAACGGGGGCGAACTACAGGGAAAGATCTACTCCCTTGTTCAAGGAGCTCCACTGGCTGCCGTTCATTTTCCGGTCCCAATTCAAGGTGCAGATTATCACCTATAAAGCCCTAAATGGTTTGGGACCCGCCTACCTTAGTGACCGTATCTCCTATCATAAACCCGCCCGATCTCTTCGATAGTCAGGGGAGGCTCTCCTGTCACCTCTGCCTATATCTCAGGCCCGTCTTGTGGGAACAAGGGAGAGGGCCTTTTCTGCTGTGGCCCCCCGACTGTGGAATTCACTGCCTATTGAGATTAGGCAGGCCCCCACTCTTCCGGTGTGCCTTTGGAGAGTAACTGTCATATTTTCCTTCGGTTATTCCCTTGGGATATCTATCCTCTAGACTGTTCCACTATTTTATGTCCCTGCTCCCCGTGGTTTTATTCATATGTCTTTCTCACCAAGTTTTAATTTAGTGTTCATGTGATATGCCCTGGTTTTTATTGCTTTTTCTGAATTTTGGATTGTAATGTATGTTATTATTTATTGTATTGTTAAATTGTGTTATGATATGTTGTTTTATATTTTGTCATATTGTATGGTTTTGGGCATGGCCCCATGTAAGCCGCCCCGAGTCCCCGTTGGGGAGATGGTGGCGGGGTATAAATAAAGTATTATTATTATTATTATTATTATTATTATTATTATTATTATTCCAGAGTTTAGGTGCCACACCCATGAAGGTGCCATCTCTAACCATTTTTAAGTGCAGGCTGTCGTTGAGCTGAGTGGCGAGGAGTGTTTTGCTGCTCAATCTTAGGAGTCTAACCGGTTTATATGGTATGATACGCTGTCACAAGTATCCTGGACTGAAAGGAGTGTTGCGTTTTAGAGGTTAAAACCAGCACCTTAAATTGGAAGGCAATTGGGAGCCAGTGGAGCTGCCTCAGCAGGGTGGTGGTGTGTTCCCTGGAGTCAGCTCCAACGAGCAGTCTGGCTGCCATATACTGGACCAATTGCAGTTTATGGACACTTTTTAAAAGCAGTCCCACATAGAGTGCATTGCAGTAGTCCAAACGGGGTGTAACCAGTGCATGTACTACTGTGGCTAAGTCAGATTTCTCCAGAAATGGGCGCAGCTAGCGTACAAGTTTTAATTGTGCAAAGGTAGCCCTGGTCACTTCTGCCACCTGAGCTTCCAGGTTTAAGACGGAATCCAGGACCACCCTCAAACTGCAAACCTGAGATTTCAGGGGATTGTATTTTATAATGTACTAGCCTGGGGACCTGATGATGCTTGGGTTATTTAAAGAAGACATTGCTTGTTTTTTTGATGTTGGGTAATATCAGTTCAGTAATTTGTAAATCTGTTTTCAAACAAAAATCTCAGTCTTTGCTTTTGAATTTTATGAAAGCTCCTATTAGAAAATGCATAAGAATGTACAATTCCCAAAATTGTAGGACAATCTTCCCCAAACTCTGCCAGTATTCACAGTTGACCATCTTGGTTCTGTGTGTGAAGTTTGGTCCAGATCCATCATCTGCTGAGTTCAGTGCTCTCGGAATATAGGTGAACTATAACTTCCTGATGGCAATGTCAATCACCCCCAAATCCTGCCAGTATGCAAAGTTGGATGTGTTGGGTCAGTGTGCCAAGTTTGGTCCAGATCCATCATTAGTAGGGTTCTAGCTGCCATGGCTGAATCACATGGAATTCTAGTATTTGTAGTTTATTGAGCCACTAGAGGAGATCTCTGATTGAAAATTTGATATGTTCCTCCCTAAAGTGCCAATCTCAGGATTCTATAGGATATTGTCATGGCAGTCAAAGTATAACATAATGTTATTATTTTGAAGTGTGAATAGGCACCAAGGGATTGCATTGTGTATTTAAGACACTTCATGGAAATACTGGTTGCATCTGGTTCTGAAACACTCATCTGAGAACACTCATCCAAAGAGGTACACAAGCTATACATAGAACCATCTGTGCAAAAGATATGTATTCCTATTTGAGAATGAATGTTGGCTTTGCCTCAGACTTTGCTGTACCAAAGGTAAGCAGAATATATTCCCATTTACGAGAAGATCTCTGAATCATACTCTCTCCTGCCCTGCCTCCCTTCCTCTCATTCATCATGTATATTTTGGGAGGACAGATGGTGATTCTGTCATATTTGGGGAATATTTATTTTGAGTTTGGTAAAATCCAGGAAATTGAATTGATGATAGAAGCTGCAGTTTAAAGTTTGACACTTTTTTATCATGTCGGAAGCGACTTGAGAATATAATACAGAGATGTTGCCCAGGGAACACCCAGATGTGTTGTTACTATCCTGTTGGGAGGCTTCTCTTATGTCTCCACAAGCTAGAACTGATAGACAGGAGCTCACCCTGTTTCGCAGATTCGAATGGGCAACCTTCAGGTCAGCAACCCAACCTTCAGGTCAGCAGTTCAGCCAGAACAAGGGTTTAACCCATTGCGCCACTGTGGCTCCTGTGGTTTGACACTCATAGGGGTAGCCATCAGGTCTACCTTCTTCCCTTCTTATCTTGTAGCCTTTAAGACTCTATGGAGACTTCCTAATCCTCCAACAAAGGCATCTGGAGTCACAATAAAATATGGCAGTGTCTTCTTCCTTCTCAAAGTTGTTTTCCTGCTAAATGGAGAAAGCCATTCAACTATTCCTGTTTTTTATCTTTTCCTCAAGTAGTTACATATTTTTCTAAACTTTATTAAACAGCTGAAGACATGGCTATTTCAGTGTGCGTTTGAATAATTCGCCAACATAATAGACTCTTTAACGGAGACATTACTTCTTAGCACTTTACTCCTTCCTACCCTACTTTATCCCATATTATCCCAGTTGACTGTCTGACACTTGTTTATGCACTTTATTAAAAGCTTTCGATATTGTGTTTTTATATGCCCGACCCCTTTTATCTCTAGTGGTTGATGTTGTATTATTACTCATTTGTTCTGATTTTATAAGTTTTACTGTATTTTTTTTTAAAAAGTTTAAATTGTTTATTTAATTTGATTGATGTTATTATTGTTTTTGTTTTTATATTTGTTGTAATTGTTTTACTCTGTTTTGTTTTGGGCATTGCCCCATGTTAGCTGCCCCGAGTCCCTTCATGGAGATGGTAGCGGGATAGAAAAATAAAGTATTATTATTATTACAGTAGAGTCTCACTTATCCAACACTCGCTTATCCAACGTTCTGGATTATCCAACGCATTTTTGTAGTCAATGTTTTCAATATATTGTGATATTTTGGTGCTAAATTCATAAATACAGTAATTACTACATAGCATTACTGCATATTGAACTACTTTTTCTGCCAAATTTGTTGTCTAACATGATGTTTTTGTCTAACATGATGTTGTCTAACATGATGTGCTTCATTTGTAAAATCATAACCTAATTTGATGTTTAATAGGCTTTTACTTAATGCCTCCTTATTATCCAACATATTCACTTATCCAACATTCTGCCGGCCCGTTTATGTTGGATAAGTGAGACTCTACTGTATTATTATTATTATTATTATTATTATTATTATTATTATTATTATTATTACTAAACTGCCCCTTCTCATGAACACTTCTGATTTCTTGTTCTCTAGTGCTCCCCAATGAGATGTGATTCAAACAAATGTCTGGCAATTTGCTTGAAATGGAATCATAGTCCTCTGAGATATCAGCAGACTTTTTGTACTCTTGAGGAAGGCTCCAAAGTATATATCAGGTCGAAATGAATGAGGTTCCCTCCAACATATCAGAATTAAACATTCATTTCTTGGCATTTTGAGGCTCGGTCGCTTTCTCTCCATCTGTTGGTGGATGTCTGCCAGTTCGTTCTTATTTTCAGCCTATCAAAAAGAGTGCCATTAAAACTGTTGGACCCTTATATTCCCTCTGCTCTTCAGCACTAGCTAGAAAATGTTGAAGTAAATATAAATTCCAAATACTTGAAGGTTGGCCAATTCACTCCCAGAAATCTTTCCATCTTTTATCTCTTTTAATCAGACTAAGTCATGTAGCCACAATTTATATGATTTCTTCAGCAAAGAATTTAAAAGCGAGCCAAATGCCAGTTGGAATTCCTTGTCATTGGAGGAAATGGCATCAAGAAAAATGGTTGCTTATGAAAACTTTAATTGGAGGGATTTAATTGAAACCAGCAAGTTTATATTAAAACTGACTGAAATGACTTCCCCCATTATATATGATCTGGGTTGTTTCCAAATATCAAGAGAAAGAGGAAAAAGTCAATAGACCGAACTATATTTGTCAGTACAGGGATAACAGTGAATCTTCTCCTAGTTTTGGTCCAAAATTTAAAAGATTTATCCAAGGTGCTGAACCCTATACCCCAATAGGTTAAGCACCATGTTTTGGAGTAAAATTATATAGAAGAGCTTGTCTATTGTAATTAGTCATATTTAGTCAATTTCTTGACACATGACCCATGACCTGTATTATTTTGCTGGGCTCTGCCATTTGTGTTATGCTAGAAATTCTATAAATTCTATAACCAAAACATTATGTGCCCAGGGCCATCCTATCTGATGTTATGGCTACAGTGACAGACCCTGAGAATATTCTTGTAAACAATAAATAGTCTCTGGTTAATTCTGTATTGATCACTTAAATAAGAATTGTCAATATGCATTATATATGTTATATATATTCATGTGTACTTTGTTTTTGTCTTTGTTTGAATAACTCTGAAGTTCTATAAAATACTGAAGCTTGGAATGTACTTTATCTAGGTTGGCCCATCCTATGAGTAAGTTGGACTGGTGGGTCCTTTACCCACAATTATGGTTTTTTTATTTGTTAGCCGTCCTGCTGAGTTTCAGGGCCCATCCTAGCTTCATGTTTTACCTGGGAGGATAATTGTGGGAATAGTATTCCTGTCCTACTTAGACAGTTTAGATAATAAACCAGAGCAGATTTAATGTTTTAGAAATTGAAGGTTCCTGCTACTTATACACCAAAGACAAAAGCACTTTTCTATCTATTGGAATAAAACCAAACAGAACCAAAACATGGAGATATTAAAGCAGGAATAATGTGCCATGTGCAAAAAGAAAACTCTAGAGCACTCATTCTCCAACTTCATCCCGCTAGAGATTTTGATCTTCAGCATCTAGAATTTCTTGCCATAAATTAGGCTGCTTAGGGCTTCTGGAAGCTGACGGTTTGCCAAAGGTTGTCACCATGGTGAAGAGGAATATATGAGAGATACAGACAAATCTCTCCCTTCTCTTAATGCCTGGACACATTGCCTACACAAAATGTTTGTGTTGTTGAATGAAGGAGGCAAAGAAGGAATCCCTGGTGTTGTGTGCAAGGCTATGTCAACTTTGCTCTATGTATCTTAGTAGAAAGTGTACCAGTATGACTGAATTGTACTGAGATGGTATCTCTCAAAATGAATGTATCCAATTACTAGTCTAAAGACTATTTTTTAAAAAATATGTCTGTCTTCCTTTTCCCTTTCAAGAGAGGAAACAGTAAGATTCGTATTAGAAATGTACACGTACTTCGTTCTTATAGTTTCTTCCGTGTCTTTCATGTCTTTTGTTTATTCGGAAGCACGAAATAGAAAGCCCTCTCCCCACATGAAACTCAGCTTGACACGAAAGCCTGCTTCATGTGGAGCCGAAAATTCATGTGTGTGCACTTCTTCTCTTTCTCCTCCTCCCTCCCTCACACCCACAATGCCCCACATTCACTCATGGGAATCATGACCGGGCAGCCCCACATCCAAATCTCAGCATCAAGGTGGTGGAAAGATTGGGCCCCACAACGAAAGCCGGAAACGAAATAAGACAAGCTTTTACCAGAATGCACACCACTAATTCATATGCACACACATGTAGTTAGCCCACACACATAAATGTGCAGGTTGAAAATACATGGATATTAGAAAAATGTAAACCAATATGGTTTAGCCTAAGCTAATATGTAGTAGTGATTTGTATATTGGACTATGATTCTGGAAACTAAGGCTTGAATCTACGCTTTGCCATGACACCCATTGGATGACCTTTACTAAGTCACACTCTCTCAGGCTCAGGGGAAGGCAACACACAATCTTTTTGAACAAATCTGCCTAAGAGAACCCTGAAATAATATCACCGTAGGACCTTCATAGGTCAGGCATGAATTGAAGACACATAACAAATGGTCTAGTCTATGTGGAAAATAAGTAAACAATCACAGATATAAAGAAAAGGAGTAAAAAGGATATATTGGCACACATGCATAGAAAAATACATATCTAATTTTGTGTGGGAATGAAAGTCTCACAGTTCAGCAGTGGACAGGAGAAAGGAGGTGGGATTCTGAAAAACATAACCAAAGTAAAGCTGACATATGTTCACATGCCTAGAACCTGGGAAGTGTGAGAAGATTCTAACAGAAAATTCTAAAAGCAGAGACCAGTTCATAATTATCCTTCTGGGGATAGCTCTGTTCCTTCTGCTATCATCTGAGCTAAACAACAGTTGAGATGTTTATATATTTCTAAGATTATTTATCTGGTTCCTGGCAATCCGCCAAAGGCCTTGAAGATAACTTTACAAATGTAAATATTTATGCAATCTGCAATAATAAAGGACTTCCTGTGCTTTATTGTGCTTGTGCTTGCCACAACTCCTTGGGACAAAATGCAAAGTGTCTAAAAATTTGAGTGAAAGGTTTTGGTTGTGAGAGGCAGGAGGCAATCTTGGATGGATCTATACTGTAGAATTAATGCAGTTCAACACAACTTTTACTGCTTTGCTCCAATGCTATGGAATTGTGGGAGTTGTAGTTTGGTGAGTCACCAGCACCCATTGGTAGAAAGGTGAGTGGCATTCTAAAACTATAGTTCCCATGATTCCATAGCACTGACCCATGGCAGTTCAAGTGGCGCCAAACTACATTAATTCTACAGCATAGATGCACCCCTAGAAGCAAACATATACACAAAAACAAAGGACAAAGTGTGCCATCACATATCAGGATTTTGTGTTTTCTACTTTGTGACAATGATTTTAATTGTTGTCCAAGTTATAATGGTCAGTTTCAATTCAAGATTCAATAAGGGCTTCATAGAATCCAAAGAGGGGCTGCCATAACTCATTGGAAAGTAACTTCTCAAAAGGGCTAGAAAATGAGAGAGGATTTACAGAAAGATACTGCTGCTAAGATGCCTAGGCAAGAAAAAAAGAGCAGGAAAACAGAAGACAAGTAAGGTATTGGTGGTCAGATTCTTGAAGTTTAAAAATGGTAAGATGTGGAAGAGTTGGGTTGGTGGACAGGATCTCAATGTTAGTGGGAAAATTGCAAAAATAATTAAAATTTAAATCGAGAGACTCTCTAAGAGCTTCTAGTTCCTCCACCATGCTTCTGTGGTAAACTTCTTGCAGAAGTTGTGCAAGTTGGGCTGTGGCGCAGGCTATTGAGCAACCAGCTGCAACAAATCACTCTGACCAAGAGGTCATGAGTTCGAGGCCAGCTCGGAGCCCCGTGTTTGTCTTGTCTTTGTTCTATGTTAAAGCATTGAATGTTTGCCTTATATGTGTAATATGATCCGTTGATCACAGAAGTACACTGGAGGACAAAGAGATTCCTACAGATAACATTTAAACGAATTGGTGAAAAATCAAATCTACAAGTGTCAAACTCACCAATAAGGAAAAATGTCAAATCAATTTCTATGTGGAGACAGTCTGGAAAACAGGATGTTGCCACATATAAGGCTCTGTCCAGGGTTTGGAAACATTGGTTTTCTATATTACAATTTCAAGAATCCCACAGGCAACATAGGCACTTGCTATCCTTTTAAAATGAAACAAAATAGAACAGCAACATGAAAGAATATACCCCCTTCTTTTGGCCTTTCAGCACTGGTGATGCTACAGCTTGTCAAAATGCTGCATCCATTTAAATTATTACTATATGTCAAATTAGGCAGAGAGGTGGGTAGTTATAACATCAGATACCAAGTATTTCAAACATATGACTCAAATTGGGGTGGCAGTGGTGATGAGCATGGGCAGATGCACCTGGGTAAAGTTGGTAAAGGACTGTGGTATTTTTCCTGTATAAAAGTCTGTTGAAACAAAGTACAGGGGATAAATGTTCAGAGGAATATACAGATGGGATTATGTTTTGAAGAGATTTTGTCACACTCACACAATGTGAAGGTAAGCCATTTTTTCATGCAGGAGTGGGTGGCTTTTAGGGATGGGCCATATTGAAGCTCCAACATCATTACATTTTTCACAGGCTTGTTGCTTAGCAAAGGTTTTACACAAACAGCAAATGTATGTGACAGTAAAGTACTTTCGGAGGTGTCACATTATTTATAGACATATTAAGTAAGCAGTTGTATCTTGATCAGAGGCACACACAAAGCTAGGTTGGAATGGAAAATGAAAACCAGTGAGTGAATTGGATCCAATGGTGAAAAGAGTGGACATATCAAAACTGATGGGATTCAAGTTAACAATGATGCTGTTAACTAGAATCCCATTGATTTTGATATGTCCATTCCTTTCACCATCTCATTGATTTCTGAGTCACGAGCCAGTGTGGTGAAGTGCTTTAAGCAGGAAGATGCTGAGAGACTGAATTCAACCTCCCACTTTTTAATTGTGTCAGAAGCAACTTGAGAACATACTGCAAGTCACTTCTGGTGTGAGAGAATTGGCCATCTACTGATACGTTGCCCAGGGGATACCTGTGTGTTGCTGGGTTGCTTCTCTCATGTCCCTGCAAGCTAGAGCTGACCCTGTCTCATGGATTCGAATTGGCAACCTTCCGGTCAGCAGCCCAACCTTCAGGTCAGCAGTTCAGCCAGCACAAGGATTTAACCCATTGCACTACTGTGGCTACTGAGTTTGTTTAAATAGCTGATTTTAAAGTAGATATAACTGATTTTAATGTTTGTGTATATTTTATAATTACCGTATATACTCAAGTATAAGCTGACCCCAAATATAAGCCAAGGTACCTAATTTTACCACAAAAAAACTGGGGAAAAATTGACTCCAGTATAAGCCGAGGGTGATAAATTTCAGAAATAAAAATAGATACCAATAAAATTACATTAATTGAGGCATCAGTAGGTTAAATGTTTTTGAATATTTACATAAAGCTCAAATTTAAGATAAGACTGTCCAACTCTGATCAAATCATTATTCTCATCTTCTTCAATGTAAATGTGCTTATGTATCCTTTTAATAATAATAGAGAAAAATAATACATGTAATAATAATAATAATAAATAGAGTAAAATAATACATGTAATAATAAATAGAGTAAAATAATACATGCAATAATAATAATACGATCAGAGTGAAATAATAAATGTATTAATAATAATAATAATAGAGTAAAATAATACATGTAATAATAAATAGAGTAAAATAATACATGCAATAATAATAAGATCAGAGTGAAATAATAAATGTATTAATAATAATAATAGAGTAAAATAAATGTAATAATAGCAACAATAATAGAGAAAAATAATAAATGTAATAATACCAATAATAATAGAGAAAAATAATAAATGTACCATATATTCTTGAGTATAAGCTGACCTAAATATAAGCCAACCAGGACCGTCACCCGAGTATAAGACAAGGGGGGCTTTTTCAGTCTTAAAAAGAGGGCTGAAAAACTAGGCTTATACCCAAGTATATACAGTATTTTATGTCTGGGCATGGAGTGTTTGCCATATATACATGTTGTGCTCAGCCCCGAGTCCCCTTCGGGGTGAGAAGGGTGGAATATAAATGTTTAATTTTTTAAAAAAAGATATAAACTCCCACTCAGCCATGGAAACTCACTGGGAAATCACACTGTTAACTTTAGGCTCCATCTACACTGCCATATAATCCAGTGTCTGAATCCAGATTAACTACTTTGAACTGGATTAAATGACAGTGTACATTTACATAACTCAGTTCAAAGCAGGATAATCTGGATTCAGAAACTGGATTATATGACAGTGAACATTCAGCCTCAGAAGAAAGCAATGGCAAACTTTCTGTGAATAAACCTTGACAAAAATTACATAGGCTCACCATAAATTAGAAATCACTTGAAGGTACAAACAACACAACTCTGACTCAAGTCTGGGTCCAATTCAATATAACCAAATTACGTGTGTTACTATTGAAACAGAGATGAGCAGTGCTTGTGAAGTTATCTGTAGACTACAACTCCCTCATTCAATATGGCCACTGTTAGCCTGGATATAGCAATACAAAAGCTCAGCTTGTGTAGCTAGCAGAGTGGGTCAAATATCTTTTTTCATGACCTTTTACAAGGAAATGTCACAAAATAAATATATTCACACATTTATTGTATTGGAAAATGTGAAGATTGGTAATGCATTCCCCAAGCCGATTAATCAAATCGGCAGACAGATGCTGAACACACTAGTCCAGTCCCACACCCACCCAACTCCACATGATATAGCAGAGAAAAAGAAAACCTTAATATTGTTGTAAAGTAAAGTTTTATTTATAATAATTGTCTATAATTGAATACCAAGTCTGATGGAAGAAAGAAGAGATCGCGAGAAGAGGAAAATGAGTGCAGGTTAGAACAAGACAGGAAGAGAGTGGGCATGAATCATAGAATCATAGAATCATAGAATAGTAGAGTTGGAAGAGACCACATGGGCCATCCAGTCCAACCCCCTGCTAAGAAGCAGGAAATCGCATTCAAAGCACCCCCGACAGATGGCCATCCAGCCTCTGCTTAAAAGCCTCCAAAGAAGGAGCCTCCACCACGGCCCCGGGGAGAGAGTTCCACTGTCGAACAGCCCTCACAGTGAGGAAGTTCTTCCTGATGTTCAGGTGGAATCTCCTTTCCTGTAGTTTGAAGCCATTGTTCCGTGTCCTAGTCTGCAGGGCAGCAGAAAACAAGCTTGCTCCCTCCTCCCTATGACTTCCCCTCACATATTTATACATAGCTATCATGTCTCCTCTCAGCCTTCTCTTCTGCAGGCTAAACATGCCCAGCTCTTTAAGCCGCTCCTCATAGGGCTTGTTCTCCAGACCTTTGATCATTTTAGTTGCCCTCCTCTGGACGTTTTCCAGCTTGTCAACATCTCCCTTCAACTGTGGTGCCCAAAATTGGACACAGTATTCCAGGTGTGGTCTGACCAAGGCAGAATAGAGGGGGAGCATAACTTCCCTGGATCTAGACGCTATTCCCCTATTGATGCAGGCCAGAATCCCATTGGCTTTTTTAGCAGCCGCATCACATTGTTGGCTCATGTTTAACTTGTTGTCCACAAGGACTCCAAGGTCTTTTTCGCACACACTGCTGTCAAGCCAGGCGTCCCCCATTCTGTATCTTTGATTTCCATTTTTTCTGCCAAAGTGAAGTATCTTGCATTTGTCCCTGTTGAACTTCATTTTGTTAGTTTTGGCCCATCTCTCTAGTCTGTCAAGATCGTGGAGTGTTGAAAAAAAAAACAAGCAAGAAGTCTGAAACCAAGCAAGCAAGTGAATACAGTTAGCCCTCCACGTGTATTGAGATTAAGGGTGCTGTACCCCGACACAGCGGGTTAAACCACTGAGCTGCTGAACATGCTGACCGAAAGGTTGGTGGTTCAAATCCAGGGAGTGAAGTGAGCTCCTACTATTAGCCCCAGCTTTTGCTGACCTAGCAGTTAGAAAACATGCAAATGTGAGTAGATCAATAGGTACCACTTCTGCGGGGAGGTAATGGCGCTCCATGCAGTCATGCTGGCCACATGACCTAGGAGGTGTCTACGGACAACGCTGGCTCTTTGGCTTAGTAATGGAGATCAGCACCAACCCCCAGAGTTGGACGCGACTAGACTTCATGTCAAGGGAAAATCTTTACTTTTACCTACCCCCACAAAAGAGGAAAAAACACAAATAAAAAAAAAACTACATGAGAAAGTACCTCTCAAGGATTTTCTAGGTTCTCTACAGCAGAGCTTCCTAAACCTTTTCCACTTGCAACCTTTTTTTTCCCAATAATTTTTATGTGACCCCTGGTATATAAAATAGGTATGAAAAATCAAACATTTACTAATAATAAATCAGCATTTGCAAGGCTTGCTAAACAGGCTGATTTTCATTTTTTGTGGAGTACAGATGAAAGTTTAAGACGCAGTGCTCTCTAGAGCAACTCTCTATAGCAGAAATTGACCAAAGAATCACACTGGATAACCTAGAAATTTCCAGAGAGAGAATATTAATCAAATCTGCAAATAATCAAATCCACATAAGTGAAACCTGAAAATGTAGTTGCTAACTAATAAAATATGCATGCTATGAAACTGCTGGGATCAGGTATACAGTGAGTGCTTCTTCAGAATCCACATTCATCTGATAACATCTATAGCTCAATTACATGAATTTTTGCCTAGTTTTTTTTTTTACAAAAATCTGATATCGCCAATACAAATGTACAATCTTCACCTGCAATCTAGTGGAGAAGAGCTGCTTTCTAACTCTTTTATCCTTTCTTTGGCTCAGTGTTGTCCATTCCTCTATCTGCCCATGTGGGAAATGGTACAGTATAAAAGCACAATAGGAAAGAGAGAATAATTTAGATGGAAAAACATACGAAGTCAACATTGCACGTGACTTAGTAGCAAAAGAAGTAAGTTGTTTAAAGCAAAGTATATGATAAGGGAAAAGTCAGTCCGATTTTAGATTGTGTGCAAGGAATTGACTGTAAAAAATGAAATGTAAGGTGGCAGCAAAGAAAGTGAGCATTTAGGAGATGCATGATGAGGATAAACAAAAATTAAAATAATAGAGCAGAGTGAATCATATAAGCTGAGGGGAAGCATAGAAAGGAATGTATTACATCTTTGTTCTGTTGGACCATGAGGGAGTAGAAGACAATTTAATTGCTGAAGAAAGACTTCAATTTTCATTGTTTTTAATACAAGCTCAATACTCTACTGGCTCCCATAAAGCCAATATATCTGTACCCGTGTAGAAGAGTTTAAAATGTAATCCAAAAAGCTTAAGAATTTTTTTCATTATGTCATTTGCCACCATATTATTTCATTTTCTCTGGCAATATCTCTTCCCCAGTGGTTTGATAGCTGTGTGCTGTTGCCAATGAAAAAGCCTAATTTTAAGCTTCGGTTCATTCTATTCTTGTGTCTCAAAGCACTGAAAATATTCCAAAATGGCAAATTGCACCGATACAGGGCATCATTTGGGGTGTTCCCATCACACATCACCTATAAAATGTAGGTGAGAGCTTAACCAGATGGAGGTATGCTAAAGAGTGCTTAAAACAATGGGAAACGATGCCATGAGATAGGGACATTTTTCTCATTCCCTTCCCAGTGCTTTTTACCAGTGACTTGGAAGTGAGATAATCATTTCTTTGAGTTTCCATGTTGGTGAGCTTTTTGATTTTGGGAATTGGGATTGTGGAGATGAGGCAAACCATTGTGTTTTCAGACACATTTAAAGCATTTTGATGATCTAACGCTAATAATTTCACCCAAATTTCATTGGGAGGCTCGGGGTTTTGAGTGTGTCATGGGGGATCTGCAGGCTGCCATTGTGTCATCAGAACTGGATCATATTTTCTACACAAAAATCCACTAGGACTTCAGTGATATCCATTTCATTATCAGCTGAAACTTCACATATTCAAGAAAACATGATGACTTTCTAGATACCATAGTAAATGTTTATATAGAGTATAGTATCCTGGAAGCTCAGTGATGTGTCTGCACACCTCCAACATGCACTCATGATACTTTGTTTGAGTCATGAAGAGAGATTAATTACACGTTGGCACAGATATAAAACCACCTAAATCCGGATTCATGTTGAAACTCAACCTCAGCGTTTGTTTACTTCCATTCTTTGAGTAATGATTTACTTCACTTTAAGTCATTGACATTTTTATTGTATTATATCCAGTGCCCACATTTTAAAATTTATTCTTTTTGCTACTGCTTTTTTCTTTTGTGAATTTTTCTTTGTTTAAAATGAATCTCAAATTTCTATGGTTGTCTATGGGACAAAATTAAATCACATTAATCAATTAATACAAAACAAGATGGTGCTGACCTATGAATATGCCCCTCAGTATTGCTGGAAAGGTATGGGTCATTGGTCAAAATATGGTAATGAGATGGTTACATGGTGCTATAAACCTTAGCGATCTGCATTCAACTGGGGAAAGGTAGCAGCTGTTTCATAAAACATTAATAAAGTGGATGAAAAAACATAGATTGGCACTGGAAGAAACAACTAAAAGAGAGACAAAGATTCCAAACAGATTATTCCTCTCTGTGCATGTGATATGGGCACTTCGTCATAATCTCAGTTGGATTACACACGTATCCAAATCGCGTCAGAGTTATTTGAAAGGCATATTTATTATATGTGGATCCTTTTTCTTGCAGTAAACATAGATATATATCCATATGCGCACATATACCTATCCATTAGTAAGGTCTCAAACAGTATATATGAACTCCTTTTGAGCACTTAAGAAATGCTATGCACACCATAAAATAATTATTCCAAACTCAGAACTCAAATACCTTTACAAAACTAGTTGAAGGCCCTTCTCCATCAGTTCACTTTATCTCAGCTACGGGATCCTCCATTCTGTATCTTTGTATTTCATTTTTTTCTGCCTAAGTGGAGGATCCTGCACTTGTCTCTGTTGAATGTCATTTTGTTAGTTTTGGCCCATTTCCCTAATCTGTTAAGATGGTTTTGAATTCTGCTCCTGTCTTCTGGAGTATTGACTATCCCTCACAATTTGGGGTTGCCTGCAAACTTGATGATCGTGCCTTCTAACCCTTCATCTAAGTCATTAATAAAGATGTTGAACAGAACCAGGCCCAGCATGGAAACCTGTGGCACTCCACTCATCACTTCTTTCCAGGATGAAGAGGAAGCATTGGTGAGCACCCTTTGGGTACATTCACTTAATCAGTTCATCTAACTGCATTTTTGCCTAGCCCACATTTGACTAGTTTGTTTCCCAGAAGGTCATGGGGGACCTTGTCGAAGGCCTTACTGAAATCCAGATATGCTACATCCACAGCATTCTTTGAATCTACACAGCTTGTAACTCTATCGAAAAAAGCAATCAAATAAGTCTGACATTACTTGTTTTTGATAAATCCATGTTGATTATTAGTGATGACTACATTTCTAAGTGTTTGCAGACTTAATGATTTTTTCCCCAGAATCTTGCCTGGCATCAATGTGAGGTTAACCCGACGGTAATTGTTTTTCGCCTTCTTGAAGATAGGGACCACATTTGCCCTCCTCAAATCTGCATAGACTTGCCCTGTTCCCCAAGAACTCTCAAAGATGATTGCCAGTGGTTTTGAAATGATTTCAGCTGGTTCCTTCAATACTTCTGGATATAGTTGACTCTGGGGACTTGAATTCGTTTAGAGTGGCCAGGTATTCCTGAATGATTGCTTCCCTGTTTGGGGTTGGATTTCCCCTAATCCTTTGTCCATTCCATGTTGCTGAGGTTGAAGATTGGTTTATTTTTGTGAGAAGACTGAAGCAAAGAAGGCATTAAATAGTTCTGCCATTTCCTTATCCCCTGTCAGCCTTTTCCCATCTTCTTCATACAGATGCCCTATGGCCTCCTTGTTCTTCCTTGTTCTACTGACGTAAGCATAGAAGTCTTTTTTATTGTTTTCAATGTCCCTGGCAAACCTGAGCTCATTTTTCCCTACAGGAGTTGGTTATTCGTTTGAATTCTTCTTTGGTGATTTCTCCCCTTTTCCACTTCTTGTGCATGTCTCTTTTGAGTCTGAGCCCAGTTCTTTGGACATCCATTCTGGCTTCATTCCACTTGTCTTATTTTTTCTCTTTGTTGGCACTGTTTGCAATTGTGCATTGAATATTTCACTCTTGACAAACTCCCATCCATCCTTAACTCCCTTGTCTTTTACAACTGGCATCCATGGAATGCTGCTCAGTATTTCCTTCATTTTTTGAAGTCAGCTCTCCTAAAGTCCAGAATGTGAGTTTGACTTGTCTTAGTTTTGGCTTTCCTTTGTATCATAAACTGCAGAAGCACATGGTTACTTGCCCCTAAGGATCCAGCCATTTTGACTGCATTTGTTAGGATGAGATCGACAGTAGCCGATCCCCTTGACGCCTCTTCTACCTTCTGGACCATAACATTGCGTATTAGGCAAGCAAGGATTTGTTGGACTTTGTACTCTTGGCTGAGTTTATTTTCCAGTAAATATCAGGATAGTTGAAATCACCCATGACTACTACATCTCTTCTTTGTCCCTTTTGCTCAACTGTTGACAGAAGGCTTTGTTGAGTTCTTCATCTTGGTTTGGTGGCATGTAGTAGACACCCATGACAAGATTTTTTTTGAGCCTCTGTTCCCTTGATTTTTATCCAGATGCTTTCAATCTCTTCTGCGGTGTAACTGTTTTTGAGTTATAAGGTTACTCTCCCTCCTCTCCCCTTTGTTCTGTTTCTGTGAAAGAGGTTATAGTCCTCGATGGTTACATTCTTGTGATAGGAGTCATCCCATTAGGTTTCAGTGATGCCTATGACATCATAAGTATGGTATTGTGCTAAAAGTTGGAGTTTGCCTTGTTTATTTCCCATGCTTTGTGCATTAGTCTAAAAACATGTAAGCCCCTGGGAACTTTCCCTGAGTTGTTTATTTGGGTTTATTGTGCTCTCACTACTTGGTCCTTGTTCTGTTTGCGCAACTCTCCATTTAGCCTTTTGGTGCTCTGCGGCCGTGGATAATGTACTGTTCACAAGGCTGTTGTCCCCCTCCCCCTTTCTCACACTTTCTCACACTGCTCTAAGCTATCAGTCAATATGCTTCTGAACATCTTCCTTCGCTTATCTTTACATACTTGAACATCACAGCGGTGGTGGTGGTTTCTATCCTGGTAAATCCACTCTAGGTCTTAATCCAAACTTTAAAGGAGCTTTTTGTGAGATAGGCTTCAGAATTCTGGACTTGGGATGTGCCTACATAGGCCAAACAAAATGGATTCACCTTGCTGCTTCTGTAAGTACTCCATATGAATGATGTTTGGTTTTGTAGTAGAAGCTTTGCCTCTAGTCATTAATCCTTGACAAGGGTGAACTGCAATTTAGTCCAGAGCTTCCAGGAAGCTCCAGAGTGACCCTGGTGTTTTTGAGGGTAGATATCTGGATCTGGTGCAATCTATGTCAAACAGACCCACTTCAGGCTAGAAGCAGCTCCACGACAAGGCCTTGTTAGCAATGACGCTTCTGATGATCACACGGCTGGGCGCTTTGCTATGATGCTATCAGAAGCGATGTTGCCAGAAAGGCTCTGACAGCAAGTTGTTTTTGGCTGGTGTAACAATGGTGATGGCAGCATCCTCAGTGAACGATCGGCCAAACCAGCCATCTGGAGTCGAAATATAGCACTCTTGTGCTGTGTCTTGGGCAAATCCAGATCACAGTTCTCCAGATTATTTTGGCAGATGTAGATGCAGCAGATTCATGACCAAAATGACACAGAAGTCATCAGGCACTTATTGGGACACGAGTTGTGTCAGAAGAAGAGCATGTAGAAAGTTGCAAGGGGATATTTTTCTAGTTCCCTTCTCTTTCCTGCCCCACAACATGTTAGAAGGATCTGGGTGGAGATAGAGAAGATTTAGCAGGGAATTGTGGCAAAGAATTGGAGGTGCAAACAGCTGTCAGAGTAGGGCAGAAGGAAACTGAACATTCTTCTCTGACCTGCTGGTAGTAATTGAAACAAATAATTTCTCCAAATGCTGATTATGCAGGCTGGAATTTCTTTTCATCTATTTCTCATGACTTGTGCTATGGGATTGGGCATAGGACAGGGAAAACAGGTGCTGGTGTTAACAGACTCCTAGATCAGCATGCACCAACATTACAAATTAGGGCCCCTTCCACACAGCTGTATAAAGTCCACCATTGAACAGGATTATCTGGCAGTGTGGACTCAGATAATCCAGTTCAGAGTAGATATTGTGGATTATCCGTCTTGATATTCTGGGTTATATGGCTGTATGGAAGGGCCCTAAGATAGTTTGGAAATTCACTGACAAAACTATGGAAACCCAAGGGGACCTTGCCTACCATATGAAAGCTCAGAAATTCAATATAAACTCTCTCAATCTTGCCTGATTACAAAGGTACATGAATTGGGGGCCAAACCCGCAGCACGTCAGGTCTTTTCTTCCTGAACACACGGTCCCCATGTAAATGGGAGAATGTCAACAGGACTGTAAATGTCAGGTGACATTTAAATGCTAATCACAGGATAATTTAGACAATAGCTATCATCCTTCCTCTGTGCTGTATTGATTATGCATCTGTAATGCATGAGTGAACTGAATACCACCCATTTCTTCGATCCGTGCGTGTGCTCATTAAAAGTGCACCATGATGCCTCACAGGCTGCCGGTGTATTTCAGATACGCTGCTCCACTAATAGACAGTCCTGGTCCCTAAAGATCAAGCTGCTTAGCTATTCAGGTGTAGAGCACCAGCTATTTTGTAGCTGCTGAAAGAAATGCAATAGAATTAAACCTGAAATATAGTGGAGTGTAATAGCTTCCCCCTTGAGTATCCCGCATCACACTTAAATTGGCTTAAATCGGACTCATGAATAACCATCTTTGAAGGTAGTGCTTTAACATTTGGTGTCTCTCTGATTTGCTGCCCAATACTCTGTTCTGTAAATAATTGTTACCTTGATTTAAAAACGATGCAAGGGTGTATGGGGGGTGTGTGTGTGTGCTGAAGATGATGCCTTTGACAACACAAAGATGATGTGTATTTTTATTTTTATTGGGACTGAAAGCAATCTGATCATGGAGCTTTCTTGATTTGTTCAGAGAGGTTTTTCCTTTGCATTCCTCTAAGGTTGAGAGAGCGTGATTTGCCCACAGTCACTAGTGGGGTTTCATGGGATTCAAACCCTGGATCAATTATTAAGGCCGGGCTGTGGCGCAGGCTGGTTAGCAGCCAGCTGCAACAAAGCACTCTGACCAAGAGGTCATGAGTTCGAGGCCAGCCCGTGCCTGCGTCTGTCTCTGTCTCTGTTCTATGTTATGGCATTGAATGTTTGCCTTATATGCGTGCAATGTGATCCGCCCTGAGTCCCCTTCGGGGTGAGAAGGGCAGAATATAAATACTGTAAATAAATTAATAAATTAATAAATAAAACCATTACACCACACCAGCTCTATTTTAGTAAAATACCAAGATCAAAACATATGATCCTTTTTAAATGCACATTTAATTCAGCAATGCTGTCAAACCCAGAATTAGTCATCTTATAAATGGAGTCTAGTGGGCTGGTAATTTAATATTTTAAAAAATTCCAACTGAGATAAATTTAAAATAATTTATTCTTTCTCATATAAGCATTTTCCATGAGCATCAAAACTGTGTTATATTTGAGTATTCAGAGATGACAATTTCTGTAAACAAAGCACACGCAATGACAACAAATCAATTAATGTGATATGTGAGTTGGAAAGTAACATGATGCAATTTCAATCATTTCAAACATTATAGATAATCTGAAAATTTGTAATAACAGATACATTTCATCCAATGGTATGAATTTTGATTGATTTCTCACTGAGAAAATTACAAATTATGATGTGATCTATTTACCAATAACTAATTTAATTTTGATACTGATTTTTTTGTATTTGTGTTTGAGCATGCTTCCAAATAAGCATTTTTAGGGCTGAGATAATTGTAGAACTATTGTGTATGGTACAATGTCATGTAGTTTAGAGTGGGCCATATCAGCATATTTTGGCACACTGGATGTGATATAACACTTTGGATGAATTTGAATTATTTTTTTGACATTTTTTGCAGAGATTAAAGGGTGCTGCAAGAAGGGAGAGAACACCATCACACATGTGAGCTGTCAAAATGCAGAATTGATCATCTTGTAATTTAAATCTAGTAGTCTGGTAGTTTAATATTTTTTGTAATTCCAATAGAGATTGATTCTAAATAACTAATTTTTGCATATAAGTAGTTTTATAGTTTATAGTTCATTTAATGCTTAGACCACGGGACTTTCACATATGGGACAAACAAATAAATACATAAAAAGCGGATTATTAAACACAATGTGAAATACACCATTAAAATACTGTATAAACAACTAAAATTCTACATAAATCAGTGATGGGATATACCCTTAAAATACTACAAAAATACTATATGAACTAGCTGTTGCACAGTTAAAAACCAAGTACATTTCAGTATTATTAAAACTTATGTAAAACTGCCACATTTTAAGACTCTGTGCCCTTGGGTAAAATAGTCAAAATAGCAAGACCAACAATCTGGCAACTTACCTTTGCAGCTTTATATGTACAGCACTAAGGAAAAACATCTGTCTGACACTATTAATGTTAACAAAAGGAATCCACTAGGTGGCAGAACAAGAAATCAAACAAAAAGTAAATGGAAAAAATCATACTGTTGTCTTTCAAATGAGGAATTAAGCATGTTTTCTTAGTTTCAGAAATAATAAAGTCCATTGGGGCAAACTGTATCACTACAGCTTTTGAAACATCTAACACCTTTAAAAATATCACCTTTCTACAGCCCCCATTTACACTATAAAATCCACTATCTGCTTTGAACTGGATTATATGGCAGTGTAGACTCATATAATCTAGATTATCTGATTTGACAATTTGGATTATATGGCTATGTAGATCCAGACTAACCTTGTTATTATGATGGGACATCATCTCTAAGAAGTTATTTCCCTATGGGGAAGAAACTGCTTTCTAGAATGGATAACAGTGGAAAACATTCCTTATTAAAATATACTGGAAGAAACAAGCTAAACAAATGAGTCCTGCACAAGACTATAACTGGGTTGGAGAACCTAGAGATTCCTAGGAATATGCTAGATCCTCCAATACAATTATATGGAAACTTCAGGGAGAAGGATACCATAGAGCCACCTGAAGGATCTAGAAATTGCATAGAGAAATAATATTCCCCGAGGTGCGGGTAAGTGAAACTGTAAGTATTGGTTTTATAGTTTCAGGGTCCCCACTGTACTTCTTTCCAATGCTGTTCTGGCATAATAATCACTGCAGATCCTGCATTATAATGTAATACCACACTGATTTTTCTCCCCATTTTGCAGATATGGGGAGTAAAAGCGATATCTAATTGGTACCCAGCATCCCTATGTTTATCATGCCATTAAACAGGCCCTAACGTGGTTCACAATATCCTGTAGCCTTTCCATACTCTTCGGATATTCTGACACATGCCTGATATCTCTCTGGCTTTATTTCTGCACAGCCAGGATAAACTGGATATATCCAGCAGCTGTTTCCTCATTCATAGAAATAGGCTCTTGCCTTGTTTCTTTCACTGGGGGAGGGACCCGGCCCAACACACATGCTGCCTCCTTACCTGGAACAATGCCAAGCTGAACGACAAATGCAACTTGGTGGCACTTTATGACAGTTGCTGTAAAAGTCAATTTGTACAAAAATAGAAAAAACAACAACACCCAGGCAACTGCAGGCATCATATAACCAGCTTGAAATGCTAAGATACATTCCAAACCACAAATGGTGACATATTGTAGTATCTCTTATAAAGAAATACTCCAGAGATTAGCTGCTGGGTATTTGAAGGCTTTGTTCTGCAGCATTTGGAGACAACCTGGTCTGTCACACTGAGAAAGGATTTTTTTAATATGCCAGAATTTCAAGAGCAATTTAACTGGAAGACAACTATGAGAAGAACATGCCCTGGAGGCCAATGGACAATGGCAATTTCCCTCAAGGCCTGAGAAGCCAACTGTTTCAGCTCTACCATACCACTCATCACAGCACCATATAGACACAGATCTTTGCAGGGGACAATTGAATTCCCCCCAGTGTTGCATCCTGCTCATGCCCTATGAACCCCTTCAGGTAGACCCAGGTTGAAGACAGATGCTATCTGTAAATAAAAATAAAATAGCTATAACACACACCACACAAAAAGACCAATGGACGGGGGCTTAGGGCCTCATCCCATAAGCAGCGGGAAAGGAGAGGGAACCATCTTACCCCATTTCCTTATGTCTTTCCCTATTTTCTGGGATGGTCATCCATCCCACCTCCTTACTAAATCAATGCCTGTCCTCCAACTTTCTCCTGCTTTGTGCTGTTTGGAGTTGGATAATACCAGACTCCCGAAGACAGCTTTGGGGGTCTGTTTCCATACGCTACAGAAACTGAGCCCCACGAAGTCCTACCAGAAGTGTCCTTATGTCATGTGATGGCCTCTGTGGGATTCCCAGGGAATTCCATTTCCAAAGTGCATGTAAAAAGAGCCCTAAAGCTATGGGATGAAGTACTTTGTGTTTGGGTTACAAGGGATTTATTACAAGGGATGCCTCCTATTTGAGAAGGTTTGTCCCTACACACTTGTAGCACTTCCCCTTCTCGTTCTTTCTGCCTTACCCCATGCATTTTATTAGCATGGGCTATATACTTATAGCTTGGGCATCTCCTCAAATGGTTACCCTTAAGAGCCATGAAAAGGTTGTTCTAAACCTGAAAGTACTGTTATAGATACCATTAACCCTATATCCTGAACTTATCATGAAAACAGGAAACCATGGACAATAACAAGCCAAACTGAAATAAACAACTTTTGCTAGGAGCAGAGCCGGCCCTAGGTATTTTTCAAGTGTAGGCGAACAGAATTTTGGCACCCCTCCCCAAACCAATCACTGAAAAATAAAAGTGTTGGATAAGTGAAAATATTGGATAATAAGGAGGGATTAAGGAAAAGCCTATTAAACATCAAATTACATTAGGATTTTACAAATTAAGCACCAAAACATCATGTTTTACAACAAATCAACAGAAAAAGCAGTCTCGACTGCGCCCCCGTATGTTTTGCACCCCAAGCGACCGCTTAATTCGCCTCATTGTTGGACTGGCTCTGCTAGGAGTTACCTATTTTTTTATGTCAGGAGCGACTTGAGAAACTGCAAGTCACTTCTGGTGTGAGAAGTTACCATAAGAGTTATCAGAAGGAACTTGAAAATTCCAAGATAAATATTTTCTATAGAATTTGCCAGATCTTCTTGGGTGGCTCCATAGTAAATCACAGTAGAAGCATACCCACAGAATTGCCTACATAGGACATATATTTTGTTACATGCGTGTTGCATTACATTAAATGTATTCGACATTTCTGAAAAATGCCTGTCACTTCTGTTTAATAAGAGCTACCAGCATGAGAGTTCTAGTTTGCTAACTATTTTGTAACTCTCATGAATTATCTTGTCAATTTCCTGATTTTCTTATTCTTGTGGAATAGAAAGTTTATGCTACTGCTAATTACAGTAGAGTCTCACTTATCCAACACTCGCTTATCCAACGTTCTGGATTATCCAACACATTTTTGTAGGCAATGTTTTCAATACATCGTGATATTTTGGTGCTAAATTCATAAATACAGTAATTACTACATAGCATTGCTGCATATTGAACTACTTTTTCTGTCAAATTTGTTGTATAACATGATGTTTTGGTGCATAATTTGTAAAATCATAACCTAATTTGATGTTTAATAGACTTTTCCTTAATCCCTTCTTATTATCCAACATATTCGCTTATCCAACATTCTGCCAGCCCTTTTATGTTGGATAAGTGAGACTCTACTGTAATGGATAATTGATGTTACAATTTCATTTTTTATTGGATAGTCAAAATTGCCCTCCCCCATTAATTTCTCTTAAAAGTTCATCTTCAGTAGTCAAGAGTACTGTGTAGCATAATCTTTCTTGCTCCACTGTAGAATGCTTGAAGATTTTGATGTGCCAGCTTTTTGATTGGCCGCCACTATCCCAGGCCACTGAGACCACCAGGGATGACGAATCTGGACCAAACTTGGCACACTTAATCCCCATGATGTGCTTTATGCCCTGGTGCCATTTGTGGGACAATGGACCATGGATGATGGGATTTGCAGTACTTTCAATCACTACAGCTCCCACAGGCCACTGCGACGCCCACCAGTGATGGAACTGGAACTAACTTGGCACACAGAACCCCCATGAACCCCTTTCTGTCCTGGGGCAGATTGGGGGAGGATGGACCAAGTAGCTTCACTCACTTCTTTGCTCTGGGAGTTGTAGTTCACCCTTATATAGTCAGCACTGAACCTAGCCGACTTCGGATCTGGACCAAACTTGCCATACTGCCTCATCATGCCCAACTGAGCATACAGGCAGGGTTTGGGGATGATTGCCCTTTGGCTCTGGGAGTTGTAGTTCACCCTTATATAGACAGCACTGAACCCAGCCGACTTCAGATCTGGACCAAACTTGCCACACTGCCTCATCATGCCCAACTCAGCATACAGGCATGGTTTCAGGGTGATTGTCCTTTGCCTCTGGGAATTATAGTTCACACTTATATAGACAGCACTAAACCCAGCCTACTTCGGATCTGGACCAATCTTGGCACACTGCCTCATCATGCCCAACTCAGCATACAAGCATGGTTTCAGGGTGATTGTCCTTTGCCTCTGGGAATTATAGTTCACACTTATATAGACAGCACTAAACCCAGCCTACTTCGGATCTGGACCAATCTTGGCACACTGCCTCATCATGCCCAACTCAGCATACAGGCATGGCTTCGGGGTGATTGCCCTTTGGCTCTGGGAGTTATAGTTCACCCTTATATAGACAGCACTAAACCCAGCCTACTTCGGATCTGGACCAAACTTGGCACACTGCCTCATCATGCCCAACTCAGCATACAGGCATGGTTTCATGGTGATTGTCCCTTGCCTCTGGGAGTTATAGTTCACATATATATTCTGCTTCAATAAACAGTGTGTGTGTTATATTGGCTCCTGCCTGGTTTTCGGGTGCTCACGCTGTCTTGGGGTGCAACATGTACTTTGGTGTATTATTGAGAGCTGGCATCACTTTAGGAGACTTGAATAAAATACCTTGGTAGCATCTTCTTCAACTTGGTGAGATTTATTTGGGAACATTGGATTAGCTTCTTCTTCTTGCCAGACGCACGGATCCACAGGTGGCCTGGGTTTCACTATCCACAGCTGCTTTAAATTGCTCTATTTCAATTTCATTGTGGGAAGGATTAGAGGAGTTTCAATCTACCTGTGCCTTCTACTAATCCAAAACCTCAACTCCCTGCCTAACACCAAAGCTGATTTGAATCATGGGCACAAGGGAAATAAACCAGGTTTTCCAGAAAAGTGCAGGGTAAAAGGTTGACACATTTCCCTATTTTGCTTAATATGAAGCTAAGCAATGTGTTGTCGAAGGCTTTCATGGCCAGGATCACAGGGTTATTGTATGTTTTCTGGGCTGTATGGCCATGTTCCAGAAGTATTCTCTCCTGACGTTTCGCCCACATCTATGGCAAGCATCCTCAGAGGTTGCGAGGGTTAAGCTAAGCAGTTCCAGCATGGTTTATTCTGCATAAATGACTAGAAGTCCCTGGATGTTATTTGGCTTCAAACTACAGGAAAGGAGATTCCACCATCAGGAAGAACTTCCTCACTGTGAGAGCTGTTCGGCAGTGGAATTCTCTCCCCCGGACTGTGGTGGAGGCTCCTTCCTTGGAGGCTTTTAAGCAGAGGCTGGATGGCCATCTGTCGGGGGTGCTTTGAATGCTATTTCCTGCTTCTTGGCAGGGGGTTGGACTGGATGGCCCATGAGGTCTCTTCCAACTCTACTATACTATGATTCTATGATTCTATGGACATCCAAAAATGACCTCTAGTCAACTTTGGGATTTAGGGCTGGTGTATACAATTCTTGATATGTTCGACAATGTCAAATAAGGGAAAACAAATCTTGTTTGTCTTCCATTTTATGCACTCCTAGTTTAACTGCACAAATACACATTGTCTCTGTTCTGCAGAAGGGCCTTTACTCTGGGTTAGGGTTAGGAGGCCTAGAACACTGGATGCTAATTGAAATTGCTCCAATGCAATTCCTAATTGGCTCCAGGAAACTTCACAAGATCT
Source organism: Anolis carolinensis (assembly GCF_035594765.1). Taxonomy (NCBI): domain Eukaryota; kingdom Metazoa; phylum Chordata; class Lepidosauria; order Squamata; family Anolidae; genus Anolis; species Anolis carolinensis. The sequence continues at coordinate 89,137,268 of NC_085845.1, read as the reverse complement.
GGAAAGTAGATAAGAGGAAATAGGTTTCTATAAATATCCTCAAGCATGATCTACAGTTTACTCTCCCTTTTCCCACAGAGTAAAATGGAATGCACCTTGGGCTGATCCTCCCTTGGCCTGCAGACCCTAGAAAATTAAATCATCCCCACTTTATGTCATGCACTAATACAGTGTGTCTACCCAAAGAGAAAGAAATATGTGCCGATTTAATGAGCAAACTTTCGCTCCCTAGCCTTGCAGTTCTGTTTGAATTTATTTGTTCCAAAATGTTATAACAGTTGGCAGTTGCAGCTATAAAAAAAATTCTTGGATTCCTTACAAAGTGTGAGATGTCTGACAGAACAACAGCTTTGCCTCCCAGCCTCACAGTACTCTATTCTCTAAGCTTTTTGCTGTTTTGTTGATGGCACTGACTTGATAAATGTTGTTTATTTCTGTATCTTTTGGATTGGCACAGGTAAATCCAATTCTCAAAATTCAGCTTCTGTCTGAATAGGAGATAACTGACATGCAGAGATGGATGGATGGAATGATGGATAGGATGCAACAGTTCTTGAGATATTGCCTTGGGACGAGGGTATCTAAAAAAACTGCCTCTTCCCAATGTGTCTGCTGAAATTCCTTAGCAGAGGTTCTATTGCATGTCCCACCTCCTTTGAGACAAGTCTGGTCATTATGTACAACGAGGCTTTATCTGTAGCAGTTTCTCATCTGTAAAACTCCTTCCCAAGGATGGAGGCTGTCTCCATTCCTTATGTGTTTCCAGCGGGCTGGCAAGATAATGCTATTTTGTCTTATCATTGGTTCTTAACATTAGCAGTGGTGACCCTAGCTATTTTTGGCTGTTTTATCTGTTTACCATGGCAGATAAAGTGGAACAATAGTGTTATAATTATGTAGTGTCAAAGTGCCCTGGGCATCAGACCTGTATCTCCATGACGGCAAAGTCACTGCTGAATATTACCCAGAATAATTTGTGAAGTCTTGTAAAGTCACTATTGACACACACACATCTCAGAAATCCATAGAATGAGTCTAATATGCCAACTCCATGTATTTATATGTACATTAAGTTTTCTTCCTAATTTGCAGAGCCTAAAGGCACCGGATCCCATTTCATCTTGAAGTTAAGCAGGATCAGGACTAATTAATAGTTGGTAATAGGAATACCAAGTGCGGCAGGACGTATTTCATAGTGCAGAAATGACAAACCATCTCTGAGTACTCCCTGTCAAGAAGCCCTTATGGGATCCATGGGGGTGTCCTACAGCAAAGTCTTGCTTATCCAACCTTCGCTTATCCAATGTTCTGTATTATCCAATGCAGTCTGCCTTTTAGTAGCCAATTTTTTGTAGTAAATGTTTTCAATATATTGTGATGTTTTGGTGCTAAACTCGTAAATACAATAATTACTACATAACGTTATCGTGTAATGAACTGCTTTTTCCATCAATATGTTGTAAAACATGTTTTGGTGCTTAATTTGTAAAATCATAACGTAATTTGATGTTTAATAGGCTTTTCCTTAATCCCTCCTTATTATCCAACATTTTCACTTATCCAACGTTCTGCTGGCCTGTTTATGTTGGATAAGTGAGACTACTGTATATTGATAGATAACCTGAAGGCACAAACACATACATGCAGGACCGTTGCATGATAGATGGAATTGCAGTTCCATCTAGTTGCACAAGAAGGTAAGAAGGAAAACAGGACCTTTCCTTCGTACTGTGTTTGCTCTGGAGAAAAGCTCTGATTATCCCCCCCCCCCCCTCTGTCTCAACTATTGCCTAGCGACAGCCAGTACATCTGATGAGGAAAAACCAGAAGGAGTCCCAACATTTGTTGTGCTGAAGAATCAGATCCTAATTTCCCTGAACTGTTTCCATATTATTATTGTATTCTTGTATCCTGCCCCATCACCCCGAGGGGACTTGGGGCAGCTTACATGGCGACCAAGCCAAGCAATATATGATTAAAATCTTACTTAAATAAATGCATCATACTCTGTACTTTATTTCACTCTCTCCTAGATTTAACTGGACGTCCTACCTCACTCCAAGGTTTGAGAATGTTTAGCACTTTGCCCTCTTTGCCCCAAAAGGCACTATAAAATACATCATTCCACTTTTGCTTGAATTACCCTCCCATTTTACCCTACTCTCCAAATAGGTGGTCTTTTTATGTCATTATGTCATGTTTTACATTGGTTTTTACTGTCATTGTATTGCATTTGTACTGATGTCTGATTTTATTGTGTTTTTACTTATTCAAAGATGCTATTTTATTTGTTGTACTCTGTTTTATTGCCTTCGGGCTTTGCCCTGTGTTAGCCACCCTGAGTCCCTCCGGGGAGATGAAGGCAGGATAGAAAAATAAAGTTGTTGTTGTTGTTGTTGTTGTTGTTGTTGTTGTTGTTGTTGTTATATACAATAAAATACAACAACATAAAATACATTCCAATTACAACAAATTAATACATCAGAACTATGAATTCACAACATCACACAATAAAAGCCTAGCCGGTAGCCAAAGGCGACACAATGGCAATTCAATCTTGGGGCAGAGGAATAAAATTATAGTTCTGCAATAACAATGTGTTTGAAAAAGAACTCCCTACTTTCCATTTAAAGTAAATGGAAACTAGGGAGTTCTTTTTTAAACACCCTGTATATATTAGGAGCACTAATAGCATGGGCCATTGATAAAGTACAGAGGCTAGGATATGGGTGGGGCTAGGGACTCAAGTCAATTGTTCATCTTAATCGAAAGTGGCTTGAAAAAAAATAGGTTTTCAAATCTTTTTTGGGGGGCCACGACAGAGAAGACCCTCTCCCTCGTCCTCACCAACAGTGTTTGAGACAGTGGTGGGAGCGAGAGAAGAGCCTCCCCCATAGATCATAAGGTTTGTACAGGTTCATAATAGGAGGTGCGATCACAAAGATGGAGTGGACCTGAGCCATTTAGGACTTTATAGGTAAAAACCGGAAGCCCTGGTGGCAAAGTGTGTTAAAGCGCTGAGCTGCTGAACTTGCGGACCGAAAGGTCCCAGGTTCAAATCCCGGGAGCAGAATGAGTGCCTGCTGTTAGGCCCGGCTCCTGCCAACCTAGCAGTTCAAAAACATGCAAATGTGAGTAGATAATAGGTACCGCTCCAGCAGGAAGCTAACGGCGCTCCATGCAGTCATACCGGCCACATGACCTGGAGGTGTCTATGGACAACGCCGGCTCTTCTGCTTAGAAATGGAGATGAGCACCAACCCCCAGAGTCGGTCATGACTGGACTTAACGTCAGGGGAAACCTTTACCTTTACCTTTAGGTAATAACCAGCATTGGGATTGGAAATTTATTGGCAGCCAGTGGAGCTGTTTCAATAGGGGGGTAGTCCTCTTCCTATAATTTGCTTCTGTTAACAGCCTCACCTCTGCCAATTGTACTAGTTGGAGTTTCCGAGCAGTCTTCAAATAATAGTTGATTGTTAGAACAAGCACTTAAGAAACAGTGGGGTTTGAAGGCAGTTCTACACTGCTGAATAATGCAGGTCAGAACTGGCATCCAAACCACCAGTTCCAGTCCACATTGTGGCCTGGCAATAACATCCTAACCACCTCAGCAATGGAGAAGCATCCCCATTGTCCAGCTACACCATACCCAGTTCAGCATGGCTGTTCTCTCTCTGTCATTGCCAGCAACAGCAGTGACAGGATGACCTACCTCATGGTCAGCAGTATCTCTTCCTCCTTCCATGTCATGCACGTGGCAAAAGAGCCTGGGAGGAGCATGGGGAGGAAACCTACCTCTCTGTTCTCCTAGGCTTCTTTTTGAGACACCAGCAGTTGGTTTCACATAGGAAACAGCTGCAGGTGTCTTGACTGCCAAAATTCAAGGAGAACACAATTTCTGGTTCAGGATTCGGATTTTCTTTTGAGTGGCTTTCCCTGTCCTAAATAATCAGTGTAGATGGGTCCTGATTTTACTTTTATTCCCTTTCCTATACCCATTGTTTTTTTTACTTTTGCATCACTTCTTTTAGGATTTAAGTACATCTGTAACATTAGCTTTCTAATCCTCAATGTATCACATAAGACTTAACATTAGGAAAGAAAAGATCCCATTGGTGCCAATTGAAATTTTTTCATTATGCCCATACGATTCTTTCACCATCAGTTGGGAAAGACATTACATCTAAACCTGACCTATGCATGATGTTTGTTTTAAATTAAGAACAAGATTACTAATTGCATACTGTATTTACTCAAATCTAATACACATTTTTGTGGCTAAATTATATTGCCAAAATTGAGGTGCGCATTAGATTCAGTGGTGTGTTAGAATTGTGTACGTAAACTCACTTGCACCATTGGGCAAGAGATCCTGGTTGAAAACAGAAGAGGGAGAGGCCGTTGTTGTTGTTGTTGTTGTTGTTGTTGTTGTTTATTCATTCGGTCACTTCCAACTCTCCGTGACCTCATGGACCTATCCATACCAGAGCTTCCTGTCAGGCGTTGCTGTCTCCAGTTCCTTCAAGGTCAAGTCACTCACTTCAAGGATACCATCCATCTATCTTGCCCTTGATCTTCCCTTTTCCTTCCATTTTCCCCAGCATCATGATCTTATCCAAGCTTTCCTGTCTTCTTATGATGTGGCCAAAGTACATCTTTGCCTCTAATATCCTTCCCTCCAGTGAATAGCCAGGCATTATTTCCTGGAGTATGGACTGGTTGGATATTTTTGTGGTCCAAGGCACTCTCAGGATTTTGCTCCAATGCCACAGTTCAAAAGTGTCTATCTTCCTTCGCTCAGCCTTAGTGGCCGTGAAAAAGTTGGTGGAAGCTGGCAGTGGCTGTGATAAAGCTATTAAAAAGGTGCACTCCTCTATCAGGCCTGGTCCTTTTTACGGCCACCACTGCCTCGCACTACAATGGAGTGTAAATTCTTTTTTTGTAACGTGCACCTTCAAAATTGAGGTGTGCATTACATTCGATGGCACATTATACTCAAGTAAATACAGTAATTAGTGCTACTTTTAGTTGGGACCGTATGTTGCAATCCTCAAAGTAGGACTGGCTTGTGTACAGTTGATCTGTAAACAGCTTTGGGAATTATTTTGGATCAAGAGCAGGGTAAAACTGCTTTATAAATTAATGGATTAGAGCAATGCCTAATGTGATTTATACATACAAAATACTGGAGCTGAAATTTTCCCACTTCTCTCTATAAAAAAGCAAAAGGTGATGAAGCATTCAAATGTATTGATAGGCATAAGCAGGAAGAGCAGAGAGGGCAATAGTTTTAAATGCAATGACTGTTCCCATTATAACCTCTGTTTTCATGGGTCAGCAAGCAGGCCATAGCCACTTGTGTAAAAGTGAAACGATATTTTTTAAAAAACCATCAGGCTATTTCAAAGTTTTAAAAGCAATTTTTGTGGTTATGATGGAAGGAAAGCAGGACAGTTTCTATTACATATGCCCTCCTTGCCCCCCCCCCCCCCCCCACACATTTGAGGTGAAAAATGAGAGTTATTTATAGGAACTTGTTAGTTTCTATTTTTAAATTTTTTTATCTGGGGTGCTAAAAAAGCTCCAAAAATGCAGGTATATTACAGTTGTTGGCAAAATAGTTATCAAACAGATGTATTAACTATTCTGAAGCATAATATTCCCATCAAACAGCAAACCATGCTGTCTATTATTGCTTTCAAATTTCACCCACATGCTTTGGAGGCTGTGACCGATCTATTTTTTTTTTTTTACAATGTAATGTTTCCCTCCATTCACCCAAGTCTAGGCAAATACACTTGGAAGCCTTAGTACCATTACAGGATTGAATTATAAAGCTCCTAAACAAATATCAAAAATAATAAAACACATCAATCAATATTCTGTGGAATCAGTCAAAGAAAATTTTGGTTCAAGTCCCATTCCCATATATATTGTTTTAAAATGAAACCATGGGTTACAGAGTTGGAGTTAACTAGTTCCTTAATGAGCTTATCGAAGAAAGTGTTTAATTATTAATATGCAAATTGCTATGGAAAACCAGGCATCTTTGAAAGCTTTTGCAATACAGCTTTCATATCAAAATGGAAAGAAAAGTCCTTAAAGCTTAAAACCTTTCTTCATGATTAAAGCTGTCTCTCTACATATTTGTAAAAAGCATTTGTCTTTTTCTTCATTGCCATGTTCTCTTTCAAGGTTATCTTCTCCAAAATGAAGTACTTTCAACACCCTCTCCATCTTTAGTTTGTTTTACCCACAGAATGTTTTTTTTAAAAAAAACCCTCTCAATTTCTTTGCCTATTTTTTTCTCAGAAGCCTTTTATGAACATAAAATATGATATTTAGTATACAGGTACTATTCAGAGTTCATGAAGGAAATCAAACAGTCGTTCACTATCACTATAGTATAGGATCTGTGCAACACTTTGGATATTATTGAACAACAACTCTTAGTTCCTGAGCCACTATAGCTGGTGTTAAGGGATTTGTGAGTTGAAGGTCTCCAAGGTCTGGAGGGCCACAGAATTCCCACTCCTGTGGTCCTCCCCTGTGATTGTAAACTAGGGGTCCCCAAACTAAAGTCCGTGGGTCTTCCAGGGTCATTTATCTGGCCCCCGCTCTCAGTTTTAGATTTAGGCCTGCCCTAAGTCTGAAATGACTTGAAAGCACACAACAACAACAATTCTAATTAACTTGACTGTCTCATCAGCAAGAAGCAGGCCCACACTTCCCATTGAAATCCTGGTAGGTTTATGTTGGTTAAAATTGTTCTCATTTTAAAATATTGTATTGTTTTTTCATATATATATTTTGCACTGCAAGTAAGACATGTGCAGTGTGCATAGGAATTTGTTTGTATTTTTTTTTCAAACTATAGTCCACTCCCCCCCCCCCAACACTCTGAGGGACCGTGAACCGGCCCCCTGCTTTAAAAGTTTGAGGACCCCTGTTGTAAACCAGCAGACCTTTTGGAAACAGGAGATGGAAATAGCTGGAGAGAGAGAGGATCAATGCTTTAATTTATGCTCCCATGCTTTGGGATGGGGTTGACGCTTGCTCATTTCCTCGGAAATAGCAAAGCACAGATTAAGGAATGAAAGAGGGTTATGGTCCAATTCCATGCTCCAGCCAGGCCCAAGCAAACACCAGCTGCAGTCCAGGGATTTCCAAAACCTCGCTGCATGTATTACTTCAGCTGTTCTTACAGGTTGTCAACCCATGTTTTAAAGGTTCCTGTTGGAAATGTTTGTGCCTTTGCAACTTTTGCATCTCTAGTTTTGGCAGCAAACCAAGAGTGTCAGATTCTTGCTTGGCCTGTGAAATTCTAACCAGTTGGCAACTCCCTGTTGTCGGCTCCGAATCATGTGCCTTCTTTATTCTTTTGGATCGTTTCCATTTTAGCCAAAAGCCACTCTGAAATTTGTGAGCTGACTCTCTCCCCCTCCCTCAGCTGGTTGTTGTGTCATAGTTCAGGAGCCATGAGACAATTAGAGACTCCTAATGTGTCTTGAGAACCTTGGCTGGTATAGTGATTTAGAAGCTACAGTGGTAACGACCTGTCACTTTAAGCTAAACAATTATGGCTTAATAAACTAGGATGTGATGAAGTGGTGTATGGATGCTGGTAGGCTGTTTATTTCTGCTCAATGCCTTAGTTTGTATACAAAGGTGCTCTATGCAAGAAGGAGATCGACGGATTCATAAACAAGGATTACAGTTAAATTCACCCATATAAGACAATATTATGAGTTAACTTTAAATGGAATCCTATTAGTTTATGGTCCTGAGGCACATCTACACTGACTACTTAGATCAGAATAACTCCATATCAGTTCCATGGTGTCCAAACAGCACATGGAGATGATCCAGAGTAACGCAGGGCAAAGCCACCCTAACACATCCTTGCCATGTGTTAACCAAATTCAGGGGGACTTTTGAGTATCCTCTGACAATGTGCCCATCTGAACAGTTGGGCCATTTCCAGAATTAAACTGACTGCAACTGTTCTTGCTGCCATCCCATGTTTCTTTTGCTCAAGCAGCCCAGAGAAACATGGGATGACAGTGAGATAATTCTTACAGTTTCATTCTGTTCTCTGTGTTGTGGCAGTCTCTGGCAGCAACATGGGTCTTACCTATCTGCTGTTGCCTGTAGTGATGTCAACCAGGACAATGATTAGGGATGGGAGGTGGGGAGGGGGGAGAGAGAGGTGGCATACTTTATTCTCTCCCTCTCCCTCATTGCCCTGTTTCCCTGGCCCAATGCCACTGCATTTGGAAGTGGACAGGTAGGGTCCATATCGCAGCTGGAGACTGCTGCAACATGCAAGACAGGAGGAGATGGTATAGCTGGCCATCCAGCAGTATTGTACCACAGTATTGGCACTGGAGAAAGGGCCCATCTGACCCATTCAAAGGCCAATCCAAAGTATGCCATGCCAGACCAGCCCTGATTTAGTGGGTCAGTGTAGAACACCCCTTTGTGTGTGTGTGTGTGTGTGTGTGTGTGTGTGTGTGTAGGGGACACTTAACTATTATCTTTGGATGAGATGTTTGAGAAATTGTGCCCTTACAAAAACACAGACATCTTCACTATCTCTATCATCTTCACTATCATCTATTGTGTGATAGATGTTCTGTGTATGCTTTTGATTATACCGATAGTTCAATGTTAGCTTTTGTAAACTGTGAACTTTCAAAAACATGTGCTTTCTTTTTGGAAGCCAATTTGAGTTCTATGGCATCATCCTAATCCTCATCAACATCCTTACCATTACCATTCGATCCAGAGTGAAAGGTCTACATTCAATATTCTACACGATAAGCTCTTTTGTTTAAAATGCTATTTGTCTCATGAAGAAATCCTTGCTAAGTGTTTGAGAATGATGAAAAACAGAGTTTAAAAGTTCACAATGGGCTCATCTACACATACGAAATATACCTGGGATAGTTTGGAGTTACAGTCCAGGAGCAGCCATAACTCTGTGACCATCTTGCAGCAGCAGCAGGGCAGAGTCTTCATGATCCCACTGAACAGTCATCTTGCCTTTCCCATCGCCACTGCCAGATGGCTGCAGAGCTCCAGGAGAGCTTCTGGCCATCACTGGGCATCTTTTCTGTCATTAGCAAAGATGCCCAAGCAACCAGTGAACCTGTTAGAAAACAGATTATATAAAGCACACAACTTGCCCTGGGGTCTCTTAAATAGCTCTGCTGCCAGAGGTGAGGCAGTTAACATAGCTTGGATGCAGGTGATATTCAATTGCCAGTCCAATCAATTTCGGTATGTGAATTGAGAAGGGCTACATCTTGTCCTTTACCATAACTAGTGAAATGCCTTTAGTCAGTATTTTTTGGGGAGTATAGTTAAAACTTTTGTTTAGAATAGGTAATTCACAAATTACACAGAGACTGTCCATAATTATCGCAACTTGATACCACTTCAACTGCCATAGCTCCATGCTATGGAAACCTAGAATTTGCACTCTTTGCCTGTGCATCAGTCTCTATTGTCGCTCTTGTTGTGTATACCTGACTCCTCACAGAAAAAAAAAAGCAGAGGAGCCAAAGAGGAAGTGAAGGACAGCAGGGAAATGTCATGGGAAGGGATGTCACGGACTCTGATGGTAGGGAACACAATAAGAAGGTTCCATATGCAGCCCCATGATTTTCCCCGCTGTCCCCCTGTGCCGTCCGCCAGACAATAAAAAAAACTATAAAGCTGAAACGTGCCGTCCTTTATCCGGGCGAACTGCAAATCCCTATAAGCTGTCCTAAAATATTGAACGACTGAGTCTGGAGAACTTCAAAAAAGGATGTTTATTCATACAAGGTTGTAAACCTGGCACAGATCTTAAAGTTGCAGAAAATGAAACAAATTTCCATAGGTTTTAGTTGCAGAATTATCCCTGGTTCCAGAAGGCAAAGGTGATTATAAAACCACTATACCCTAATCACGCTGTCTATATTAGAAGGAGAAACTCTTTCCTTCCCTATCTTTACAGCAAAGATTAGTTCTAGAAGCGATGGAATAACCCTGCTCCTCTAACTAGATTTCCTATTCCAGATCAGTATAATTCAATACTTATCTAATTTGGATAGGCTTAGATTGGCCTGGTTTTGAGGATGATTTGTCCTAGTTAGCCTTGCACAGCTCCAGCACGTTGGAAGACTATAGCCAGAATGAAGCTCCAAAATGGAGACTAGACCCTGGTAAAAAGGGCGGTCCTAAGATGTTGCATTCTTTGACCAATCACTGCAAAGAAAACTGCAGCCAGCTCTTGCAGATTCCAAGCCACTTTTCCTAGGCTTTTGCAGCCAGAGGCTCAAACAAAATGTAAAGGAGGGAAAACAAACAAACGACCAATAGGTAAGGCAAACCATCGTCCTGGGGGACGGAACACCCCCACTTTACAAAGAGTCATTTGATGAGGTACTTGGTTGGTCTTCTCTAACCAAGAGTGCTAGTCACTGCTTAGAACAGTGGTTCTCAACCTGTTTTTGGCCTACAACTCCCAGAAATCCCAGTCATTTTACCAGCTGTTAGGATTTCTGGGAGCTGAAGGCCAAAAACATCTGGGGACCCCAGGTTGAGAACCACTGGCTTAAAAAGTTTTGAACATTTTGGAGCCAATGCATCTTATAGTGCTTCTTTCTCTGCATATCTATATGACCAGCAGTCTTCCATTCATCCATATATGAGAAACTTAAAATATACCCTCACTTCCCACTAACGGTATCATAGCCTTGGACTAACCATTATTGAGGCAACACTTCTTATAATGAATCCTATGCATGTTTACACAAAATGAGATTCCATTGTTACAATGAACCCCACTCCCTAGTAAGAATAATTATGACTCAACCTTCAATACCAAGTAATTCTAAAGTTTGAACATGCTTTATTTTCCCCTGCTTGTGTTCAATTACCATCACCATCCTATCCAGAGTGTGAATACGTTTTGTCTTTTATATAATGTTTTCTCTTTTATATAACTGTAATTCAATTCTATTTTAATTGAACAGTGGTAGGATTCAAGTACATGATCTGCTTAGGACAATTTTATTGTGTGAGCAGTTAATATAGTTTTCAAAATGGAGTACTGCTAAATCTGTTATAAGCATTGATGTAGAAGGTGGCTTAGTCTGGTGTAATATATCATATTTGAAACAATAGAACTCATAGCCCCCCCTTCCAAACTTAAAGGATGTTCTTCTTCATCTTTAAATCTTTTTGCCCCATATTCTATTCATTGTCTCAAATTATCCCCCATTTTTCCTTTGGTAATTCTCATTTTGTGTAATATTTTCCTCCCCCAATTCAACTGTACATTAAATACCTATTGAGTGAATAGCTGTGTCCATAGTTACTGAATTCTTCACCTTTCTTCTTTCCAATCATTTTTGTTGATTTTAGTTCCTTCATAAATTCTGCTTCCCAATCTTTGTCCATCTCATTTTTTCCATTCTTTGCGTTTTCTTTTGTCCTTATTTCGTCTCAGGTTTTTGTTCTCAGGTTTTCCTCTTAATCTTCGTTTTTGACATTTTCTGCCTATTAGGCAGTTCCATCCTTTCACTGCTGACTCCTGCTTCCTCTCTTTCTTTTTGTTTCCTTTGACATATGATAACAAGGGGATCCTCACGCTTTTAAAATGGTATCAGAGAAAAGGTGAGAAGGCCATGAAAGGTCAAAAGAGAAGATAATGAGGAGAAAGGGGAGGGGGACAAATAGCTAGGAATTGTCCTCATCTCTACATTGCTTCTGAAAGGCAATTTCTTATCCTTGAACATGCACATTATTCCTTTCTCTGATGCAAAAAGATTGATTTTTCCCTCCAGTAAATCATGATGAACCCAAGAGCATAAGAAGATCTAGCAATGCTATTAAAAAGAAGAGCCTTAGTTGCATCATAGAAGAGTGTGAATTCTGGGAAACCAAAGACAAGGCATAAGATGTTGAACTTGTGCATGAACAATGGCAAGTTCCTATTTGGCTGAACTGAAAACAGTGGTGGAAGTAGAACCTAGGGAAGTTGTTTTTCCCCCCACATGAGGCCAGTGGTCAGGCCTGGAGAAATGCAATATTTTGTTTTGAGCATCTTCTGGTGCTGAAATGCACATTCAGGAGTAGTCAGGAAATAGCCCAAACATGGTGTCTAAAAATAACCAGAAATTGGCTTGGGATTTATTTATTTTCATTTATTGTTGCACTCCAAATTCTCAGAATCTGTTGACCCACAAGCCCAGTGCGAGTGGCATGTTCTGGGAATTTTAGTCAAATTAAGTAACTTCAAATCTCTGTTCCACCTCCCATTCGCATGTCACACATTGTCTTCAGACACAGATATCACAGTGTAAAATAGGTGTTCAAGTCTGAAGTGTTATTGTACATAAAAGATAGTACTTTATAGTGTTTGAGTCTAGATTATTTGATGTTATAATCCCATATGTTCCTGCTGAGGCTCTGAAATCATCAGAAGAAGACTTTCTCTTGGTTTTATTTGCTTCACAGACATGTTTGGTGAGGGTATTCAAGAGAGCCTTCTCTCTCGATGCTCCTGGATTATAGAACTGCCTCCCACAGGAGATTAGGAGTGCATCTACATTACAGAATTAATGGCACCAATATAACTGCATAATTCAATAGTATAGAATTCTAGAATTTGTAGTTTGGTGAGACACCAGCACACTTTGATAGATAAGGCTAACTGTCTTGTAAAAATACAACACCCATAATTCCATAGCAGTGAACCATGGCAGTTAAAGTAATGTCAAATTGCATTCATTCTACAGAAATATGCACCCATTCTCTCTTTTTTTCAGCTCTCAGGAGACAAAACCCTTTTTATTCAGGTAAGCTTTCAGTCATTAAGTGATCTCTATGGAAAATAATTTTTTGCAATGTGGTACTTTCCCCTCATTATATATTTTATTGCTTTTACACTGTTTTTATTTTGGTGTTATTCTTAATATGACATTACATTAAATTCTTTTAAACTGTTACTCTCAATATTATGTTTGAGTTTTATTCATTTTAATCTTTTAATATATGTTGCAAGCTAGCTCAAGTGCAGTGGGGGAAACACGGGATACATATGTTGAAATGAAAGATGAATAGGTATCATTTAAAATAAATGCGACTTGAGCATCTTCCTGTGATTATTTTTCTTTATTCCTATACAATTGCTCATTGTCCTATTTATTGCTTATTTATTCTCTGAACTTTTTCAGTGTAATTAATCTTCTACTTTAGTAATGGGAGATATTTTCTTTCATCAGGATTCACAGATTGCAGTCCTACAGATTCATGCTCTGAAGTACATTGAAAGTAAAAATATGTACTTATGTGTAAACCTGTTTAGGATGAGATGTACAGGTATCAGCAGTCTTTTTCTATACTGTTAAATCTTTTCCATTACCGTTAATTCAAAATGTTAATTTGTTGATGTTACTTGGCGTATAATAGGAATTAATTAGTTTCATTAACAGTGACATTTTTCTTTCATTTTAAAACGTTAATTAAAATTACTAACAATATTCAGCATCCACTTTCCAAAATTATTCCCCCAAATAATGACTTATACTAATGCAAAATGTTAATTTTTAAGATTGTTGATGTTAAACATGAATAAAATAATTACTTTTCAATTATGTGTTGAAATTGCAATGAATTATGGGTAACAAATTAATTTGTAATGAATTCATTTCAGGTTTTGGGCTCTCTCCAAGATTTTTTGGGTGAGGTTAAAGAAGCTTTATTGAGGAGGTTTATTGGTGCTATTTCAATCTATTTAAAAGAAAATCTATGCCATTGCTGGAAATCTGTAGCTACATCCCCTTCTCACCTTTCCATCTGTCATGCTTTTGTTGCTTTCATTCTCCATGAAAAGTTCTCATTAGTTAAATGAAAGATAAAAGCATAGTACTGTTCCTACTGGAAAGCAAGAGAAACCATTACACTGTGCTTTCATATCTTTTATCGCAAAAACAGAGATAACATCTCAATGTCAGGTTTACAGCAAAATACTTTAAAGGATATATGTGCATAACACAATTACCATGTTTCTGAAGTAAAAGAAACCATGCCAATTTAATTTTCTTATTTTTTAAAAAGCAAATTCCACTCTATTCTTTAAACAGTTTATTGCATTTACAAGGAAAAGAGAGTGTTATTTCTTTAGACTAAAGAAAAGGAACACAATGTCTTTTTGTTTAGAATGTTCCAAATTGTTTACTTCACATTACTTGCTCTACCTGCAATAAAAGAAAGGAGAATGCAAATTTAATACATGCTTGGAAAAGCAGGGACAATTTATATTTGACAAGTTAAAATGAAAATATAATCAAGTATCAATAGGAGAAAATTGAGATATTAATTTTGTTCATAAGTAATGGAGTGAGTGTAGAAGATGTGCCACTTGGATGATTTTATTAGAAGCGCCTTCCTGAAGGAGGCGCTTGTCAGGTGTTTCATACTGTGACTTCCCATCAGTCCCAAGCAGCATAATCACACATAAAGGGAGTTATAGTCCACTGAGAGGATCAGTGGGGATCTGTAAAAAACGTCATTGGGGATGTAGCACAGATTACATATTCTAAATCAGTGGTTCTCAACCTGTGGGTCCCCAGGTGTTCGGGCCTTCAACTCCTAGAAATCCTAACAGCTGGTAAATTCGCTGGGATTTCTGGGAGTTGTAGGCCAAAACACCTGGGGACCCACAGGTTGAGAATCATTGCTCTAAAGGATGGCCCTTAAAACTGCAATAGCTGTATGCAATTCAAAAGTGCCTATAATGAGAGGTGTCAGGCAGATTCTAACGGCAGGTGTTTCTGCAGGAATGCCTTCAAGTATGAGCTCCTGTGTGGCAGATAATTAATGCTGAGAAAAATGAATGCTTTCCTACAATCAGCAAATTTGCTACAATTTAACTCAAGGGGAGGAAAAGAAGATGACCACAAATCTGCCCTTTTTGTACTGTAGAGTCTGTAAGATAATTGTATTGGTCAGCTGTTTTAACAGGAGTAAAATTATAGTTATGTGGTAATGTGACATTTTCTACCATACAATACCCCCCCCCCCCCCCCCCCCGGATGTTGTCTTATGCCAAGGAGAAGACACTCAAACCAAACAGAGTGAATGGGATGATTACCTATAAATCAAGGGGTACATTATTGACAGAGTACTTAAATACAAATAGTAGAGTTCTTTGCAATTATCTGAAAAGAATGTAGTTCTCCCATATCTGCAGTTTCATTTATCCTTATCCAATGAAGTATGTCATTTCTAGATATTTTCTAGGTCTCTGGTATAACTCTGTGGCATTCTTGGCTAGGTGTCCTACGTTTCAATAGAATAAGCTATTATCTGTGGTTTTCCACATTCACACGAAGTCCAAGATGGTATTCCCCCACAAATACAGGAGTTGTGCTGTAGCTACAAAATCATATCTTAATTAAACTTGGAACTGTTTTGGAGAGCACATTTTTCAAATATAACTACAATGATTCATGTTGAATCTGTGGTTGTTTAGGTTTCTTTTAGACAATATAGTATTAGTGCCTTGGACCACAAGATGATCCAACCAGTCCATACTCCATACTGCTCACTGGAGGGAAGGATATTAGAGGCAAAGATGAAGTACTATGGCCACATCATGAGAATACAGGAAAGCTTGGAAAAGATCATGATGCTGGGAAAAAGGAAGAGGGGCCGATCAAGGGCAAGATGGATGGATGGTATCCTTGAAGTGAGTGACTTGACTTTGAAGAAACTGGGGGTGGTGACGGCCGACAGGAAGCTCTGGCATGGGATGGTCCATGAGGTCACAAAGAGTTGGAAGCGACTGAACGACTAAACAACAACAATTAGTGGTGGTTTTTAAAGATGAAATCACTAGTGAAGTGAATGATCATGTCAAACACAGACATAACTCATAAGTTAACTCATAATTATTTAAAACCACCACAGCAGAGATCCTGTTCAGTGGCGGTGCAGTGGAAATAGAGTAGCTGTGTTTGAGCTACTCTATACTGGACTATACAGTTGATTGTATAATGCTTGAAAATGCTTCGTTTTATCTTTTATGCTGCTTATTCAACCTGATGTAGTATGAAAAGCTTCTCAGATACCATCCTTTGTGTAACCTCCTGGAAAGAGCAACTATAGTTGGCCCTCTGCATCCATAGATTTGTTTACCCATGGATTCAAACATCAATGACTTGAAAACATTATTTTTATATCCACAAAGCAAACCTTTATATAAGGGATGCAATTAATACACGATTGTATATAATGGGTCTTGAGCATCCACAAATTTTGGCATCAATGGGGGGGTGCAGCAACCAAACCCCAGTGGCTTGCTTTACATCCCTAATAGTCTTTATGTCAATGTAGGTCACCAAGAGAATTCCAGACTAGATTGAGATTTTGTGTGTTAAAGCGAACATTTGTAATTCAAAGATAGGAAGTCCCAAAACTTGCCAAACATCATTCAAACCTGTGCTTCAGTTCCAACTGAGCCAAAAGTGCAACCAACAAACTTAAACCAGCCCAGGAGCTCCATTTCCCTATTGGGAAGACTGGCTCTTTGCCTGGAATTGACATCATGCACAAGATTTCTTTAGGCATATTCCCAAAGAATATGCAAATTGTTGTTCAGTTGAAGCAGATTTTCTACGCAGCTAGAATGAACAATATTTTTATACTCCCTCATCCTTTTTGCAGTCCAGTTGCAATTAGACAACACTAGACATTAAATATGATGTAAGAGGATAGTATCTGTTACAACAATGTGATGACACATAGAACACAGTTGTGTAAATATGGTCAGTTCAGTGGCTCGCAGGATTTGAAACATTTCACTGTCTTGTTACTCCTGAGCCCTTAACTAGAGATGTGAGGAATTGATCTTGGCCCCTGTTGTACATAAAACATAACACTTGGCCACAAAGCTACCGGTTTTTTGCAATAAGTGGTGCTTTTAAGCACTTAAGAATGGAAATTTTATGGATCGGAGGCAGAGATGAAGTATGAGTACACAGAGAGCTGGCATCATGGAGTCACTTTTATTCTTGCTTGGCTTGTATTACTTTGATATGTGGTGATGTGCTCTTTATTCTTTGGTCAAGGGCACTGGGTCTCAATTTGACAAAAAGCCCTATTGCAAAGGAAGGCAGAACTGTCTCACAGAACACATTCTGAGCACTTTTCACATCTTCCCAAGGGCTATGCTGGCTGGGAGCTTCTGAGGTTTATAGTAAAAAAAAAAATGCTCCAAGCTCTGATTTCCTTTCTTCTAAGGTGAAGAGTAGTTGGTTTGCCTACTTGATTAAAAGATACTGGTTCTCTGCAATGAGGAAGACAATGGAGCCAAAGGAGGGGGAAAATTACATTTGATTTTACAAGAAGAGAAATATTAAGTCTACTCTAGATGGAAATGGTTCAAAAGCCTGCTAGAAAGGTTTATGCAAACCAAAAGCCAAGGGAGGAAAGCAGTGTATCGGTTTTGACCACTGTTTACTCTCTTCTCATAGTCACGCTGCATTCAGAGACTAAGAATGTGCCTCTTTCCATGGTGCTATAAAATCAAATAGCTGGGATTTATGTGCCCTCCCCTGATGTGCGTCATCTTGTCATCCAGTAACTGCTCAATTCAATTGCAGATGGCAAGGAAAGAGTTCTTTTGTCATGAATACCTGTCAGAAGAGTGGCATGGCAGTAGGCAAAACCCAGGCATGAGGCATTTCTTTCTCTGGCAGCTCAAATCTATCTCTGAATGGGACAAATAGAAGCTGAGAGGAGAAAATCTCAGGCATGATGATTTTGGTTGTTGTTCTTGTCTCATAATTTACTTCCTATAGATTAGTGTTGTTGAACTGAAAGTTGGAGAAAGCACTCATTCTGTTAATCTATCTATATCTGTATCTATATATATACTATTTATATCCATAATAAAAGTGAAAACCCGTATGTGGCACGTGTGTCTGTTCACACAGACAGCCTCCAGCCTCCACAAATAGGCTACAGTTCCCACCGCTGAGGAGCCAGTAAGTCACTCTTTTCCACTGACATTGCGGTTACAGCGAGCTCCATGAACATGCAGCCCAAACCCTGCCAATATCCTCTGCAAACACTATGGCCCACCACCCAAGGAATGCTTTTGTTTGGGGATCATTTCATCCTAGATGTTGCATTTTCCTCCACCACAGGCAGGCATCCCAGGGTTCTCCATTGGTGTGGAATTTGCATGACCCCCCCCCCCCCTACTGCCCTTCCCCTTCAAATCTGTCTGCATAACAAATACACCAGAACTGTGCAGCAACTAAACTTACTGGAGGAGTTTGGGGGACTGACTCCACATGGTGGAAATTATAGTTTACCCTGCATCAAGTCAGGACACTGTGACTCCTACTGGGGAATGTAGAGGAGTTGTAGTTCACCTAAACCCAGAATACTATGAACCCAAACAATGATGGGTCTGGGCCAAACTTGCCATGCATACCTGATATGCCCAAATTTGAATATTGGTGGGTTTTGAGGAGAATTGGCCTGGACATTTGGGAGTAGTATGTACTGGGATTTATAGTTCACCTGAAAGGAAATTAGCACTCCGAACCCCTTCAATGATGGACCAGGGCCAAACTTGGCACACAGAGCCCCCAAAACTAAAACAGCATATTGGACAAGTTTGGGGAAAAGGGAGTTATAGTTCATCTGCATCTAGAGAATCAGTGACTCCCACCGACAATGGACCAGGACCAAACTTCGCACAGAGAAGCTTCATGACCAACTGAACATACTGCAGGGGTTTGTGAGAATGGGCCTTGATTCTGGGAGTTGTAGTTCCCCTGCATCCAAAGAGCACTGACCCCAGCCAATGACAGATCTGGACCAAACTTGGCAGACAGACTCAACATTGCCTGCTGTGGATACTGACAGATGTTTCGGGACAATTGCCCCAGAAATCTGGGAGTTGTAGTAGTTCACCCCCATCCAGAGAGCACTGCAGCCAGGCGATGACCAGCCAACAACTGATCTGGACCACACTTGGTACACAGACCCAAAATGGCCAACTTTGAATACTGGCAGGGTTTGGGGAGGATTGACCCACGATTCTGAGAATTGTAGTTCACCCACTCCAAACTGAGAATACCTAACAATCAAAGACAAATAATGTCTTTATCAAATAACCCAGGCATCACTGGGTTCCCAAGCTAGTAGTTGTATAAAACAGAAGATTTCAGCAAGTCACACAACCAAGTAACAAGCAACACCTACTGAAATGCCTTCCAATCAAATATAAAATTATAGGAATTCTCTCCAGTTTTTACTCTGGAAACCATCTATTGTCTTTACAAGGGATCTGCAAGTTGCTGTTATCTCTTAAATACGAGGTATGATGCATATGGTTAGCATTTTCATTTCAGGGGGTTGGGCTGTGAGGTCTCTTCCAACTCTATGACTCTATGATTCTAACAATTTTTGCAAAATTGCCTTGAAGACTGTCGTATTTATTGCTGGAAGTCCTTAGAAAAGACACCCCTTTCAGCCCTTTTAACAGTCACTCAATTGTGACTTGATTGCCCATTTTTTTGTATTAGAAAAAAACACACAATCATAGACAGTTCTCTTTCCAGGTAAGTCTACCACCCCAACTTTACATTTACTCGAAGACTAGCACATTAGCAGAGAGCTTTTGGGAGGCTGCAGGACACACAAAAAGTTGTTTATCTGTGATATATGCAGAGTCAACACAGAATTTGAAAATATATTAGTAATGAGGGATATGTATTTGTTTACAGTTTCCTTATCACATAAGGTAAAATATTATGAGAGTCATCAATCCCTAGATAGTAGCACTAGCTATGCAATGAGAAAGTTTATACCTTTTGCTTGTGAAATTTCATCTTTCTGGGGAGAAAGAAAGAGGAAAAATCAATGTGTTAGAAGCATGACTTAGAATCTGTCAAACAGAACAATACAAGCACCAGCGTAGTGTTATGGTTTCAGGACTGAACTATGGCTCTGGAGAGCAGAGCCTGAATCAGAGTTGGGTTTTTTTTTTTTTTGCCAGTTTCTTCCTTTGAAAGACAGACTATATCACCTTGCATTTTGTTGGTGATGTCCCAGCCAAGTCCTAACCAGTGCTGATCCTACTTAGTTTCCAAGATCGGATGGGATCTGATGCCTTAGCATATTTAGATATTTAGATATGCTTTAGCATATTTAGATAAAGATAGTGTCACCTAAGGGTCACCATAAGTTTGAAACAACTTGACGGCACACAACGATGAGAATGATAAAATACTTGAAAATCTGTCATCCTTGAATCACTATATTTTATCAAAATCTTTTGCAACAATAGTTGCATTCACAAATAAATGTGTGGCTTTAAAAAGTTTCACTGGGTTCATAGATCCACTTACTAACCAGTGTTCTGGCCATTCTTCTCTTTTCCTTCTCTGGTCCTGCCTGTTTTATAGAAAAAGAAAAAAATAGAGAAAAAGATGTCTCACAATGAGATCTCAAATATTTGACTGAAAATAATAAGATTAATGGACATTTTATACTGAGAATGCAAACCATATGTCATACATGTAACAGCATGAAAGAGAAGGTTGCTTACCTGTAACCATGTTTCTCCGAGTGGTCACCTGTGAAATTCGCACATATGCTATCCCTCAGCTATGCTGACAGCTTATGGAACCTTCTAGAGCTTTCTAGATCATATCTGGCCGAGGCCCCGCCCACTTCCCTATATATAGCCCGTGCAATGGGCAACCGCCTCAGTTCCCCTGCCGTGACAGCAGTAAGGTTAGAGGCATGACTATAGCGGGGAGGATGGGCGGGGATGTGCGAATTTCACAGGTGACCACTCGGAGAAACATGGTTACAGGTAAGCAACCTTCTCTTTCTCCATCGTGGTCAACTGTGAAATACGCACATATGGTAGATTAGCGAGCTACTAACCTTGGATGGTGGGAGTCATGCCACCGAAGAAAAAAGTATTGCCTTTCCAAATTCTGCATCCTTTCGAGACACTGCATCAACTTTATAATGTCTGATGAATGTCGACGGGGTAGCCCAGGCAGCTGCTCGACAAACCGCATCCAAAGGGACACCTCTCATGAACGCTGTGGACGTTGACATAGACCTCGTAGAGTGACCCTTCACATGTTCTGGCAACTCGCGACCTGTTGACTTATATGCTTGATGAATCGTGGCAACTATCCAGGCTGACAATCACTAAGTTGAAACTGGAGTACCCCTAGCATCTTTCCGATATTTTAAAAATAGCCTTGGGGACTTTCGAATTTCAGATGTTCTATTAATGTAAAAGGCAAGTGCTCTTCGGACGTCCAACCTATGGAGAGATTTCTCTAAGTCTGATGTTGGATTTTGAAAGAATGCTGGGAGCACTATCTCCTGTGATGTATGAAATCTAGATGCTACCTTAGGGAGGAATGCGATGTCAGTCCGTAAGACTACTTTGTCCTTATGAAAACGGATGTATGGTGCATCCGAACGTAGAGCACACAATTCGCTTGCTCTTCTTGCAGAAGTGATTGCTACTAGGAATGCTGTTTTCCAAGTCAGGTAAGTTAACTCTGCTGTCGCCATCGGTTCAAATGGGGGTTTTGTTAGAGAAGATAGTATTAATCCTAAACTCCAAGATGGTACTACAGGGGTTACTGAAGGTCTTAAATTCCTGAAGCTTCGAAGAAAAAGAGCTACTAATGGGTCGGCAAAACACTCCTATACCAGGACATTGCTGCGAGGTAACATTTCAACGACGATAGTGATAATCCTGCATCTGCCAGGGAGCCTAAGAAGTCTAGAATAATATTGGATGGTGCTGTTTCAGGTTGTTCACCTCTTTGTTCTGCAAATATTGTAAACCGTTTCCATTTATACGTATATGATTTTTTTGTCGATGATCTGTGAGCAGCAATTAAAATCTTTTGTACTGAAGATGATACTGCCTTGTTTACAGTGTTGGACGTAGTCGCCAAGCTGTCAATTTTAGAAGGTGTGCGTCTGGATGTTGAACCATTCCTTCCGGCTTCGTTAGGAGATCCGGGCGGTTCGGTATCCGAAAGTACTCCCCTCTGGACAGTTTTAGGAGAGTTGAAAACCATGGTTGACGTGGCCACCAAGGGGTTATTAGGATACAGTTGGAATTGTCCTTCTGCAACTTGGATATTACCCTCGTGAGGAGGGGAATCGGTGGAAAGGCATACAGGAAACCTTCGTTCCATGGTTGTAGAAATGCGTCTCCCAGACAACCCAGCCTCCAATTCACTGGTTGGCGAGCATAGTACAGAGGGCATTTCGTATTCTCTGGTGCCGCGAAGAGGTCCACTGTCGGGACTCCCCAATATTTGAATATTTGCCTCACTGCATTCTCGTGTAGGGACCACTCGTGGTCCGCGAATGGTGTCCTGCTGAGTTGGTCCGCAAGGATGTTTTGCTCTCCTGGTAGATGAATTGCCCTCAAATCCACATTCCTTTCGATACACCAGTTCCAGAGACGGACTGAGAGCTGGAGAAGCTGAGGTGAGTGTGTTCCGCCTTGTTTGTTTAAGTAACACTTTGTTGTTGTATTGTCCGTAATGACCTGGACTACATGCCCTGCGAGTGCTGGTTCGAACGCTTTTAACGCCTTTTCGACCGCAAGTAGTTCTAGGTAATTTATGTGTTCTTTGGCTTCTTCTTTTGTCCAAATTCCATGTACAGTCAAGTTTCCTGTGTGGGCACCCCATCCTTGTGTGGAAGAATCTGTAGTTAGAGTTATTGTGGGGTCTGATGGTTTGAAAGGGAGTCCCGCACAAACATTGTTGGAATTGGTCCACCAGAATAGGGATTGGTGGACCTCCAGTGGGAAAGATAATCTTATATTGTGGTTGTGAACCAAGGGGTTGTAAGTACTGAGGAACCACGCCTGCAGGATTCTCATGTGTAAACGGGCATGTGGTGTTACACTTGTTGTCGAAGCCATATGACCTAAAATTACTTGAATTTGTCGGGCCGTTATATGTTTTTGTAGTATCGCTTTTTGAATATTGTCTTTCAAAGTTTGGAAACGGTCCTCTGGAAGAAATGCTTTCTGTGATACCGAATCTATAATGGCTCCAATAAACTGGATTGATTGGGTTGGTTCCAATTGGGATTTCTCTTTGTTCACAATGAGACCTAAAGACTGGAGAAGAAATAATGTGATGTCAATATCGATTAACAATTGATTACAAGAATCAGATGTTATTAACCAGTCATCAATATAAGGGTAAACTGTGACACCTCGTAGTCGGAGGGCCGCCGCGACAACAGCCATGCATTTTGTGAACACCCTTGGGTCTGTTGTCAGACCAAAGGGGAGAACATTAAAGCAAAAAGCTTGACTTTCGATCATAAATGACAAGAACCTGGAATGTTCTGGATGCATAGAAATATGGAAATAAGCATCTTTCAAGTCAATCGTTGCAAACCACATTCCTTTATTTAGTAAAGGCAAAATATTTGATAACGTAACCATCCTAAACTTTCTGGGATTAATATATGCATTTATCCCCCTTAAATCCAAAATGGGTCTATGGCCCCCTCCCCGCTTCGGTACTAAGAAATATCTTGAGAAAAAACATCTAGGTAACTCGTCTTGGCTAAGGCGTCGTATTGCTCCCTTATCTAGCAGAGTTTGTATCTCTTTCCATAGTGCCCGGGAAGGATCTGTAGTGCGAATTATCCCAACTGGGGGATTATTGAAGAATTTAATAAAGTAACCATACTCTATAATTCTAAGTACCCATTTGTCTGATGTGATATGACGCCATGTTGAAATAAAAGGGGCTAATCTAAATCCAAAAACAGGTGAACTCGAGTTCGTTTCTAAAGTTCTTATTGGTTATAACTTGCCAACGGGCAATAAAAGAACGTTTTAGTCATAGTTGTTGCTAAAGCCGACGCTTGGGGCCACTTTGGTTTCTTGTTTTGCCGGTGGTTTGACCCCTTTGCAGGTAAGGTTTTCTTTGTGATTGGTATCTAAATTGTGGTGCCTTTCTAAACTTACTATAATTTCCTCCCTGTGACCTATCAAATCTCCTGAAATAGGGTGCTTGTGGTGGTTGCCAACGTTGTCTCTGCTGGTAAGTATAATTTGGTTGATTGCCGTACTTAAACATTGTTTGCCTCATTTCGTGGCCATGTTTGAGATTGTCATCAGTGGTGGCATTAAAAAGACCCAAATTGTCCATTGGGAGGTCCTCTGCAACAGCACGACCTTCTTCTGAGAGTGCTGACGCACGCAGCCAGCCATGTCGTCTTATTGAGGTTGCCGTTGCAAATAATTTACCAGCAGAGTCTGCCGTATGTTTACCTAAATCTTTTTGTAATTTTGCAAGGGATGTTGCTTCTAGATGAAATGCTCTTGCCATTCTCTGTTCCTCAGGAGGTAAATAGTCAATTAATGGCTCTATTTTAGACCACAGAAAGGATTGATATGCTCCCATATAAGCCCCATAATGAGCCAATTTTGTAAATAGGGCAGCGGAAGTATGTACTCTCCTTCCTAGTGCGTCTATTTTGCGTCCTTCTTTATCCGGTGGTGTAGGTATTTGTCTCCTTAAGCGTTTTGCGTGTGTTGCGTCGGCAACCACTGAGTTGGGTTTTGGGGGGCGTGCAAGCCATTCCGCTGAAGAAGTGTCCAGTTTATACATATTCTCGACGTATCTGGGCACAGGTGGTATAGCCGCTGGTGCGAGGGAGCTTGCGCCTGCCAGTTGGAGAAAAAATGGTAATACTGGCAATACTGTGGGAGCTGGTGGTCTCTGTTGGTTTGCTGGGAATAGAGGATCATCCACAGTATTGGGAGTCTTAGGAGTTGGTAATGCTAAGGCTTTAGACATCCTAATCATTAATGATGAAAAACTATGCAATTCCTCAGATGTTGTTAAAGACATTTCTGTCTCAGGATTGGTATTTTGAATAATATTTGATTCAGTATTGTCACTTGAGTCAGAGTCCAGAACTTCAACATGTTGTGTATGTGATGC
The DNA here is from genome assembly GCF_035594765.1 of Anolis carolinensis. Taxonomy (NCBI): domain Eukaryota; kingdom Metazoa; phylum Chordata; class Lepidosauria; order Squamata; family Anolidae; genus Anolis; species Anolis carolinensis. The sequence continues at coordinate 89,112,222 of NC_085845.1, read as the reverse complement.
TTCAGCTATATGTTGTAAGGGAGGTTGAGGTACTCCCAATCCTGCCATAGCTGATGATGTTACAACATTTATGTTGTTAGTGGGCATATAATTTATGTTGGTTTCCTCTGCACGTGTGGTGTGGTGCTCTATTATAGGTTCTCTTTGAGTTCCTTTGTTAACTTTTAATTCCTCTGGCTGTAGTGCTTGCTGGGGAGGAATCTTATCTTTTTGTCTGGAAACATTCTTTTGTGGATATATTGCTTCCTTATGATGTGATGTATTTATTTCCTGTGGAAGTGGCATGCTAGTTCCTGGTGGGGCAAAATAATAATATTGGCCATTGGGAGCCATGTGCCACATGTTTCCAGGGTGGTTATAGTAGTTTATAGGCACTTGTTCCCACTGTTTCCATGGTGATTGTCTCCTCCTCTCACTTCTGCGTCCTCTTTCTTTTACATGCTGGCTCGAACTGGAAGAGGTGGAGTTTCTGCTGGAGCTGGAGCTGCAGCTGTCAGAAGAGGAGGCTTGGTATTGAGCTCTTCTATGCCTGCGGGATGGATTGGGAGGGCTTTTGTTTTGACGCTTATCTTTGTAGCGCTTTAAGGCGCTCTGGCTCCGACGTGAGCCTCTGGAGTGCTGGGAGGAGCTTCGGGAGCGATGCGAGCGGCGGGAGGGGCTTCTGTGCTTGCTCATAAAGCATTGCTTTAAGTCTTGTCTCCCTATTTTTCCTTGCCTGAGGGGTAAAACTCTGGCAAATGGTGCAAGATTGTATTACATGCCCTTCCCCTAGGCACAGGAGGCACTTTGAGTGGCCATCAGACTCAGGTAATTTACCCCCGCAGGAGGAGCATCTTTTAAATGCTGTAGATGATGCCATTGGTAGAATGGATGCCTCAATGAGGGTAGCAGTAGAAGAATTCACTATTGCTGTCAAGCGGGAAAAGGGGAACTGAGGCGGTTGCCCATTGCACGGGCTATATATAGGGAAGTGGGCGGGGCCTCGGCCAGATATGATCTAGAAAGCTCTAGAAGGTTCCGTAAGCTGTCAGCATAGCTGAGGGATACCATATGTGAGTATTTCACAGTTGACCACGATGGAGAAATACAGTTGTATCAATCAGGAAAAGTAAATTCTTGCTTAAGGTCAGGGCTTGAAGACTTACAGTGTTTCAGACACTGTTGCCAGACATTGAAATCCTTGAAAAGAATTTAAGAAGAGTCAAACGCTATGGATCTAGTCTACCATTTTGTTTTTATAGTGGTCAATGGGATTTTTCTAGAAAATCTAAACTATGATTCTTTTCATACAATTATAGCACTACAATTCCACATTAAAACCATGGTTCCATTCTAATGGGATCTAGGGATTTGCAGTTTAGGCAGATTTGGAGAATTCTTAGTCACAGAGCTTCGATACCTCACCAAATGTTAAACCCCAAGATCGCATAGGATATGACTACAGCAGTTAAATTGAATCACAAAGCTACAACTATGTAGTATGAAATGTTGCCAAAATGTGAGAGCTATTGTCCACATGGATGGCTAACAGTGACATCAATATATCCAAACATTGTTTCATGCATAAAATTGTTTCAAATATGGTGGATATCTTTAGAGTATGCATCTGAAATATTTAGGAAATCTCCTTATGTATGAATATAAAACTTTGGTATTCCAAAATCCAACAAGATCCAAAATACTTCCAGACCCAAGCATTTTAAATAAAGGATACTTAATTATGACTCCATACATCATGCTCTACAAAAATAATCAAAAGTTGGAGTCAACTTGGAGACAGTTTACAATTACAATACACAGGAAATGCTCATAGAAGTTTCATAGCATTGTATCGTCCTCTCCCTGATTGTATCTGATACTACTAGCACTTTTATGGCCCAGTTCTTTTTAGGAGCCAACCCAGGATCAAGCATGTTTGTTTTATATGATTTTATTTGTTTTATGACTTGCTTTATTGTTGATTGATTTGTGTTATTGTTGTGTTTTATATTATCTGTTTTGCCTGGGCTTGGCCCCATGTAAGCCGCCCCAAGTCCCCTTGGGGATATGGGGCGGGGTATAAAAATAAAATAATTATTATTATTATTCTGAATTAGAAGAGTGCCATTTTAAGGGAAAGAGTGGTATTAGTGATATTTTATGTGTGTAGAAAATTGAGAAGTCAAAACACCAGGCAGAGAATGTGTGGTTCATAGATTCTGTATTGTCATTATATGTGGCTTCATCTGCACTGTTATATAATCTAGTTTCAATATACAGTTTAACTGCATTCAACCACACTATGTGGCAGTGTAAACTCATATAATCCAGTTAATCGCAATTAAACTGCATTATATGGCAATATAAATTGGGCCTGGGTATGAAATATTATGGAGGAGGCTTGGGTAGTTGTGGTGCGTACTGCTTTATATTGTGTTTTGATAGCTGTGGCAATATTTTCATATTAAGAAAAATATCTTTATTGTTTTATTTTTATGGAGGGAAACTTTTTTTTACATCGGTGTTTTATATTGTGGTCTTTACTTTTATTTGTTTGTAGATTTGTTGGTTTGTTTCCTAGAAGAAATCTTAATATATAAAGAAGGGATTCTGGGTATTTAGTCCAAAGCGGTAAACCATATTGGCCAGAATTAATGGTTGTGTGGATGTAAGAGCCTGCATGGTGTAGTTTCAGTGTTGGACCAAGGTTCGATTCCCTGCTCAGCTATGGAAACCCACAGGGATTTCTGATGTGAATCACACCTTCTCAGCCCCAGAAAACCTTGTGATAGGGTCACCATATGTCAGAACAGGCTTGAAGGCACAAGAATAACAAAGAAGTGAGAAAGAAGTGAGAATTCACTGATAAAATGCAGGTTAACATTCAGCAGTTTAAATTGACTAGGGAGGCCTGCTCTTATGTTGGGTCTTCCCTTTTGACAGCTGGCTTGGCAGTGTCCAATCTCTTCCAGCAGTTCATTTCACAGTCCTGGTGTGGCCGATGAAATACTAAATTACAGTAGTATTCATTTCATATCACATTACAGTTGTTCCATGTCTCAACAAATTGATTGAACGGATGTTGCACTGTGTTAGGTGTATCAGGTGTTGAAATTTGGGAAAGTTGTAAAACGTCACTTTAAATACTCCTAACATTTAATTTCAAGGCATGTCGAGTGTCATAAAAACATCTGCCGCTATAATACTGAGAAGAGGCCTGTGGTTTTCACCTGACTGGCAGAGGGGTCCATGGGACAAAAAAGGTTAAGAACCCCCGCTTTAATGAGAAATGTCAGCAGGCATTGCTTGTCACGCCAAGCAAGTAATAAATTATAGTGATCTTGTTTGCTATCTACTAATCCTTAATAATAATAATAATAATAATAATAATAATAATAATAATAATAATAATGTAATATAATATAATAAAACTTTATTTTTAACCTGCTCTATCTCCCATGAAGGGACTCAGGGAGACTAACAAAAACAAAGATGGCAAACATTCAATGCCGTGCACTATGACAAACATAGCAATAAAGCAAAAACAGGTAAACAGTTAAAAAAACCCAGATACATTAACTTAGGCTAAAACATGTGGTCAATCGACCTCATAAATCACACAGCAGGCTGATAAAATCTGTATAGAAAAATATAGATATATATACAGATAAAGTGTGGGCCTCCAATAAGTTAAGGTAATATAGCCAGTGTCAGAATCGTCAGACAAGATAAATGGCATAAGAAGCAAATCATCTTCCTTACCAAAAGCCAACGTGCAAATGAATGTTTTTAATTGCTTCTTGAAGGAAAGAAGTTACTGAAATAATGGCAAAAAGTGATCCAAAGCAGCTAAGGCATTGAAATGAGTGCAAACGGTTCCTTCTTACAATTGGCTCAGACAGCAGGGGCCATGGGAAACCCCTTGTGTGCTATGGCTGCTACTTTGCATGCCATGAGGTTGCCTTTGGTCACTTGAATACAGGTAAAACCACCCAGATTCCAATGCCACATTATTTGTTGTGGCTGGAAAAAAATTCTCATGCTGCCTGTGCACTTATGGCTGAAACAGTAAATAAAAACACCGAATCAGACAAATCCCAATTTAGAAAATGAATACGTGCACAGCCCTAGTATAATATATATACATACAGGTATATGCTCCACTTGCTTTACTACCATCAGATCCTCTAAAGATGCTAGCCACTTACTTACTTTACTTAGGCGATCCCTCGTAGCTCGAGGATTATGGTCCTCCAAGTGTAGTGTCTTGGTGGTGGATGCGTAGGTGGCTGTGGAGACCTATTCTTGACCTGCATGTTCTTCCGCAGTGAAGACATTGGTTTCCAGATTGAACATGGTCCCAGACAGGGTTGGCTTGACACGCCTTCCTCTTGGCATGTTTCTCCCTCAGGCCCTCCATTTGTGCTTCTTCAAATTCTGTAGCACTGTTGGTAACAGCTGACCTCCAATTAGAGTGCTCAAGGGCAGGGCTTCCCAGTTCTCAGTTTCTATGTCATTTCTCTGAATGAAGCAGAGAGTGTTTGAGGATTGGGACATCTATAGGGATAACAAGGTGCTTGTTTATAAAGCGATTGTGCTCCCAACCCTGTTATACGCCTGTGAAACATGGACTGTCTACAAGACATCACACTCAACTCCTAGAGCGTTTCCATCAGCGTTGCCTCTGAAAAATCCTGCAAATCTCTTGGGAAGACAGGTGGACAAATGTCAGCATGTTGGAAGAAGCAAAGACCACCAGCATTGATGCGATGCTCCTATGCCATCAACTCCACATTGTCCGAATGCCCCATCATCGTCTCCCAAAGCAGTTACTATACTCCCAACTCAAGAATGGGAAAAAAGATCTAAAAATGTGGATGTTCCATTGTGCTTTTGATTAAACAGTCATAGGAAATTCGGCCCCAATTATAACTACCATCAGTCCTCGCACTTTATCCATGTTCTTCATCCTATAGGTTTAGTATTAAATGACATTGCTCCTTCAGTTCTAATTTATTATTCTTATTTATTTTGTCCTCCAGTCCTATTTTAGAAGTATATTGCACTAGTCCCTTCCCCCTGTATGTCAGTACTCATTACGGGATAGATTGTTGGTTGATGCTGTTTTATGTTATTATTGTCATTTGTAATGTTCTTGATTTTATTGAGTTATGTTTTAATCTATAGTTGATTTTATAGTTGGGGTGATATGGACACCTAATGTATATATTCAGTTTTATCATATTTATTTCCTGTATTGTTATAATAAACATTTTGTTTAACTTACCATATGGAGTGTAATCATGTTTTATCAAGCCTTTTTGTTTGGTTTGGTACTGTGATATGGCCTAAGGGGTAATCAATAAATTTACTACTATAGTTGGTTTAAATTGTTGGATTGGGCATGTTCCCCATGTAAACTGCCTCAAGTCCCTCCAGAGAGATGGAGGCGTGATATAAATATAAAGTTATTATTACAGTAGAGTCTCACTTATCATGAAGGAGATGTTTGCATTTCCTAGTCCAGGGGCAGGCGGGATGCTAAATGCAGTCCACTAATCATCTAAAGCTGGTTCATGGTGTAGTCATTCACTGATCAAAGTGGCAAGAGTTTTTGCACTTTAAATTTACTAGTCCAGCTCATGGGATTAGCAACAGTTCTGGCATCCACATGAAGCCTCATCTGCCACTACAATCCCATTTGCATGTCTACTTTGATTTTGCCTACTTTGTCCATGGTATGTTTAGCTCCATAAAGAAATGATTGCTGCCACCAGCGATCCCGAATTTTAGCTCCTCTAAGCAGATGAAGATAAGGAAGAGCAAACAAAGGAGCAGATGACAAGAGTAGTAGGTAGGCAGTGAGTAAAGCTGAGATTTTTTTTTAACATTTCAGAGCAAAAGAGGAATGGAGACAAAAGATGGAATAATGCTAATGGTGAAGTCCCTCAATAACAGGGAAATCATTGTATTTCTGGTTAAAATCAATTTCATATGTATCTTCCCAAAGTTTATTCCATCTTATTTCCCTATCAGTCTTTTTTTAATCCACACAAATATTTAAATATATATTCTATGACACATTTATTCTTAAAATAGTAATTTCCAAATGCATACAATATGCAGGCCAGCAGAACGTTGGATAAGCGAAAATGTTGGATAATAAGCAGGGATTAAGGAAAAGCCTATTAAACGTCAAAATACATTATGATTTTACAAATTAAGCACCCAAACATCATGTTTTACAATAAATCGACAGAAAAAGCAGTTCAATTCACAGTAACGTTATGTAGTAATTATTGTATTTATGAATTTAGCACCAAAACATTGCAATGTATTGAAAACATTGACTACAATGCTTTATTGCTATGTTTTTATATTGTCTGATGTCTGGGCTTGGCCCCATGTAAGCCACCCCGAGTCCCTTCGGGGAGATGGGGCGGGGTATAAAAATAAAATTATTATTATTATTATTATTACAAAAACATTGACTACAAATAAAGATAGAATTGCATAAAATAAACTTACAGTAACAACATTGTCAGATGTTAAATCCGTAAAAAGTTCAGTCCTTGCTGCCTAGAGAAACAGCTGTGGATCTGGATGGGAGGCAGACTGCGTTGGATAATCCAGAACGTTGGATAAGCGAAGGCTGGATAAGCGAGACTCCAGTGTATTATGTTATTTAAAGATGGGCTCAAAGCCACCCTTAAAATACCTCACAATCTCTGAGGATGCCTGCCATAGATGTGGGCGAAATGTCAGGAGAGAATGCTTCTGGAACATGGCCATACAGCCGGAAAAGTGAGACTGCAGTGTATTATATTATTTAAAGATGGGCTCAAAGCCAACCTTAAAATACGTCACAATCTCTGAGGATGCCTGCCATAGATGTGGGCGAAATGTCAGGAGAGAATGCTTCTGGAACATGGTCATACAGCCCGGAAAACATACAACAACCCTGTGATTCCGGCCACGAAAGCCTTCGACAACATAACCTCACAACCTTTCCTTGCTTCGTTTTCCAATATACCTCACAACCTCTGAGGATGCCTGCCATAGATGTGGACAAAACATCAGGAGAGAAAACTTCTGGAACATGGCCATACAACCCGGAAACTTACAGCAACCCAGTGATTCCGGCCATGAAAGCCTTCAACAACACATTCAACCTTCAAATGCTAGCCATAAATACAAGTGAAAGGTCAGGAAAAATGCTGCTAAAACATGACCATACAACCTGGAAACAACACAACACCCTGTTGTTATATACTTTCCTAAGTGAATGAAATGCTAGGTTTCAATTATAGATCAGAGAAAATAAACAATAAGTTGATCCCTCCCCCCAAATCAAGCTCAGGGAACCCCCTGAAATATTCCCATGGTTACAATGAAAGGATCCCTGTCACAACCTTGTTTATAGGCTGCCCGGCCTTGAAGTCAGACTGGGCGCTCCTTGGCTCTGCTGAAGTTAAGCCTGTCTCCTGTGAGAAGAAAAGGCGGGAGTCCCGAGGGAGCCTCCAGGAGCCGCGGCTGAGCTCTTCTTCCTCCTCTCTCCCCCCGCAATTCCCTTCGGGGCTCATTAGGGACAGGCGATGTGTGTGTGAGGAAGGAGCGGCCAGTGTCGCCTCCTTTTCTCTCCGTCTGGTTGGCCTTCGCTTCCCTTCCAGCGCCTGAAGGGAAAGCCCTCCTTTGTGCGGACAGCGCCCAGGACTCTTAAGGGGTTTTTTTTTCTTAACCTCTGGAACAGAGCCAGCAGCACCTGTCATTCCTTGGCCGCCTCTCAGTCGAGTCCTAACCAGGCTCGGCTTCGGATGCCTTAGAAACGCTGCTCAAACTGTGCTGTCGAAGGCTTTCATGGCCGGAATCACTGAGTTTTTGTGCATTTTCAGGGCTGTATGACTATGTTCCAGAAGCATTCTCTCCTGACGTTTCGCCCACATCTATGGCAGGCATCCTCAGAGGTTGTGAGGTATATTGAAAACGAAGCAAGGAAGGTGTATATATCTGTGGAAGGTCCAGAGTGGGAGGCCAGTGTGAGTGTTGCAATTAATCACCTTGGTTAGCATTAATGGACTTGCAAGCTTCATTCCTGCCTGAGGGAATCCTTTGTTCGGAGGTGTTAGCTGGCCCTGATTGATTTATGTTTTTAATTCCTCTGTTTTCAGTGTTCTTTATTCACTGTGTATTTTCAAGGAACAAAAATATATACTTCTTAGCTTTGGAAAGTATAGGGAAAGGTGAAAACTCCTTTCTGTGTTCAGATTTCACCTGTGACGCAGGCTGTGGCGCAGGCTGTTGAGCAACCAGCTGCAGCCAGCTGCAACAAATCACTCTGACCAAGAGGTCATGAGTTCGAGGCCAGCTCGGAGCCCCGCGTTTGTCTTTGTTCTATGTTAAGGCATTGAATGTTTGCCTTATATGTGTAATGTGATCCGCCCTGAGTCCCCTTCGGGGTGAGAACGGCGGGATATAAATACTGTAAGTAAGTAAGTAAGTAAGTAAGTAAAATAAGATTTTGACCAATTGGGTTTGTTGTGGAAACAAGGATTGGGCGAGAAAGATTCAGTGGTGACATATTATCATACCAGACACAGTATCATCCAACCTGGACATAGTATATTATTTGAGAAATGCTGGACCACTCTAACAACTATCATGTCAGACTACACAGAAAAGCCATTGAAATCCACAAACGTGGACAATTTCAACAGAAAGGAGGAAACCATGAAAATGAACAAAATCTGGCTACCAGTATTTAAAAACTCTAAAATCAGAACAGTAAATAAGGAACAACATTCTGCAAACAGAGGAATTCCAGACATGAATCAATTAGGGACAGCTAACACCTCCGAACAAAGGATTCCCCCAGGCAGGAATGAAGCTGGCAAGGTCATTAATGCTAATCAAGGTGATTGATTACAACATTCACACTGGCCTCCAACAGACAAGAGTCTTTTCTCCCACCCTGGACCTTCCACAGATATATAAACCTTCCTTGCTTCATTTTTCAATATACCTCACAACCTCTGAGGATGCCTGCCATAGATGTAGGCAAAACGTCAGGAGAGAATGCTTCCGGAACATCGCCATACAGCCCGGAAAACACACAACAACCCTATTATCATGCTCCGTCATGAGAATACATCTTCCAGAGGTGAATAGGGATAGGTTTCTCTCATTTCTTGTTGTCTCTGCCCGTTTTTAACTAGGTAAAGGTTTTCCCCTGACGTTAAGTCCAGTCGTGTCCGACTCTGGGGGTTGGTGCTCATCTCTAATTCTAAGCCGAAGAGCCGGCGTTGTCCGTAGACACCTCCTAGGTCATGTGGCCGGCATGACTGCATGGAGCGCCCTTACCTTGGTACCTATTCATATTTGCATGTTTTCGGACTCCTAGGTTGGCAGAAGCTGGGGCTAACAGCGGGAGCTCAGTCCGCTCCCAGAATTCGAACCGCCGACCTTTATTTAGATGGGAACAGTAGATGGGAAGCAACACTCTGAGGGCAGAGGAGCCCCAAGGACGGCTAATGACTCTGAACAAAGGATGCCCCCCAGGCAAGAGACAAACCTTTTCAATGCTAATTAGGGTGATTAACTGAAACATTAGGGCTGGCTTCCAACTGACAAAGGACTCTTGTCACACCCCGGACTCTCCACAGATATATATTTACCTTCCTTGCCTAGTTTATCCATGCTTCACAACCTCTGAGGATGCCTGCCATAGATGTGGGCGAAACGTCAGGAGAGAATACTTCTGGAGCGTGGCCACACAGCCCGAAGACATACAACAACCCAATTTATTATTTATTTACAGTATTTATATTCCGCTCTTCTCACCCTGAAGGGGACTCAGGGCGGATCACATTGCACACATATACGGCAAACAAACATTCAATGCCATAACATAGAACAGAGACAGACGCTGGCCTCGAACTCATGACCTCTTGGTCAGAGTGATTTGTTGCAGCTGGCTGCTAACCAGCCTGCGCCATAGGCTGTCAGCAAGTTCAGCAGCTCAGCGGTTTAATGCGCTGCGCCACTGAGGGCTCCTCAGAAGGGAATAGGGATAGATTTCTCCCGTTTTTAACCAAGAGTCGTTAACTAAGTCGGATGTCTGTCACTCGGGGACCACCTGAAGATGTGAGGAGGATAGAAAAAGGCGGGAAGGGGCTGCGCCACCTCCCCGCCGGGCTGAGGACGCTGAGCCAGGCTAAGTGAGGAGCCTCCACTCCGGAGAGTGGTTCCTCCAGGAAGCCCCGCTCGCGCTTCTCTTTCCCCGGGCGGGAGGCGTGGCGAGCAGGCGGCAACTCCCCTCGCCTCGTCTGTGGGGATGGGCGGAGGCGGCTTTCCCGCCTTGGAGGGCCAACCCAAGCGCTCCCTCCCCTCCTTTCGGGAACCAACCCGGCCGCGCGCGCGCACACACTCCCTCACGAGCTCGGTTACAAAAGTCGCCCGGATGGCGGCGCCCCGGCAGCCGGCGTAGCTGGGTCTCCCCTCGCTGCTCTCCTTCCTCCCTTCTCCACCCATCCCTTTCCCTCCCCGTCTCCTCCCCTCCTTCCATAAAGCTGCCTGTGGCTCGCCGTGGGAAGAGAGAGAGAGAGACTGAGAGGGAGAAAGGAGCAAGCGGCGGGAGGAGGCTGTGCTCGACCTCTGGTCTCCTCACATCGCCTCTCTTCCTTCTTTAAACTTTCCTCCTCTTGACCGGCCTCGCCGTCCCCCTCCTGCCTTTCCTCCCGCCTCCCTTTGGCACTTGTGGGAAACCGGGAAGATGGCTCCTGGCCTTGGCTGGGGGCTCTTCCTCGCCTTCGGCCTGACCCTCGGACAGATCTGGGTCGCCAGCCCCGTCTCGGCGGAAGGGCCTTTCCCGTCGGCTACCACGTAAGTCCCCCCTCGGGCACCAGGGCCAGGCGGGTGCAAAGGCAAGCCAGCGTCCCAAATCGGGGTGGGAATAAAGTAGCATTGGGCGTTGTTGGGGAGCTCTCCGAAGGGCCTCCGAAACAGGGAAATTGGGAAATTGCATTTGGGAAATTGGAGGAGATTCCTGTCAGACAGGAGCTCGAAATAGCCCTTCCTTCCCCAGCCATCAGGGGAAAGTTTCCAGTTACACTCCCACCCCCACCGACAGCTTCGACAGCTATTTTAGCCCCACCGAGCTTTGTGTTGTGGAAGGCTTTCATGGCCTTCCACAACACATTTTCCAGACTGTATGTCCATGTTCCAAAAGCATTCTCTCCTGACGTTTCGCCCGCATCTATGGCAGGCATCCTCAGAGGTTGTGAGGCATATTGGAAGGTTTATATATCTGTGGAAGGTCCAGGATGGGAGAAAGAACTTTGTCTGTTTGAGGCTAGTGTGAATGTTGTAATTGATCACCTTGATTAGCATTAATAGCCTTGTCAGCTTCATTCCTGCCTGGGGGAATCCTTTGTTTGTAGGTGTTAGCTGCCCCTGATTGATTCATGTATGTAATTCTGTTTTCAGAGTGTTCTTTATTTACTGTTCTGATTTTAGAGTTTTTAAAAATATTATTTATTTTACAGTATTTATATTCCGCCCTTCTCATCCCGAAGGGAACTCAGGGCGGATCACATTACACATATAGGCAAACATTCAATGCCTTTTAACATAGAACAAAGACAAGACAAAATGAACATAATACTGTTCATTTTCATAGTTTCCTTCTTTCTGTTGAACATTCACACTGGCCTCCTACAGACAAGAGCTCTTTCTCCCATATATCTGTGGACCTTCCACAGATATATAAACCTCCCTTGCTTAGTTTTCCAATATACAGTAGAGTCTCGCTCCTCCAACATAAATGGGTTGGATAAGTGAAAATGTTGGACAATAAGGAGGATTAAGGAAAAGCCTATTAAATGTCAAATTACGTTATGAATTTACAACTTCAGCACCAAAACATCATGTTATACAACAGAAAAAGCAGTTCAATACACAGTAATGCTATGTAGCAATTACTGTAATTACAAATTTAGCACCAAAACATCGCAAAGTATTGAAAACATCAACTACAAAAACATTGACTATTAAAAGGCAGACTGTGTTGGATAATACAGAATGTTGGATGAGTGAAGGTTGGATAAGCAAGACTCTACAATACCTCACAACCTCTGAGGATGCCTGACATAGATAATAATAATTTTTATAATTATAACTTTAATTTTATACCTTGCCTCCATCTTCCCGAAGGGACTTGGGGCGGCTTACATGGGGCCAGGCCCAGGTGAATACAGACTATATAAAATGTACAACAATATAAAAACAAATCAATAAAACATATTAAAATCACATAGATGTGGGCGAAACATCAAGAGAGAATGCTTCTGGAACATGGCCATACAGCCTGGAAAATGCACTACTACTGAGCTTTCTATATATATTTTTAAATTACATTTGTTTTTGCCTCACTTTTTTGGGGGGGTGGGGGGAACCAAACCAAACAAACCACCTTCTCCCAAAGTCTAAATTAGTTCCCAATCCACCTCCTCTGCTCATTGAAACCTGGATGCTTTCCAGTGTACAGCATGAACGTTTTGACAGTTCCGGGGTTTGTTTAGTGTGCGGGTTTTTTTCCCTCTCCTTTCTTTTCCCAAGCATCCACGCATGTGCAAGAATCAGAGCTGGGCTGTGCGTGTGTGTTTTTTGACTGTGCTAAAAAGCTATATAAGGCAGCTGAGCATCTTCAAGGTAGCATCCCGTTACAAGGCGAGGCGGTGCTGAAGGCAGCCTCTGAGAAATGTAGCTCCGGCAGTGTTTGCTTTCTCTCGCTGCTTTGCCTGAATGCGACAGAGCCTCTGGAAGCAGCAGGCAGTTATTAGCATGAAACTTGCCCCCTCCGAAATGAAGGCAGAAATAATAATAATAATAATAATAATAATAATAATAATAATAATAGAAGCTCATTGTTTGACTCTTCACTAGGGACAGTCAAATAGAATGAATGCTCTTATTTAGTGATGAAATCTAAGCAATCATTCTAATTCAGCATCTTAGTGTGAATCTTTCTCTTAAGATATTTTATGTAACAATAAAGAAAACACACTCTCCCACCACCTTAGTACAAAAGAGTCTGTCTTTGTTCACTTGGTATAGAAAGGAAGAAAAACCCTCATGATAGCCATTGGTCTAGTTGACCCAATGGTTTTTGTTAGCTAATCCCAATTAGCCAGCTCTTCTTTCCCTCATGGCTAGCGGGAGAAAGTTAAGCAGGAACTGGGCTTGGAATATCTTGCCGTTTTTGAAGGGCTAAACTGAGCCTGGCTTGAGTTGGCATGTTGCACTGTCATCACAAGCTCATTTCCTTCAGCCTTTTTCATTCTGGGGTAAGAAGCAATACTAGCCCCCCAAAACTATAATAATGTAAACCTCTATATTTTACTTAACACAATGAAATGGTTCATTTGCTCTTAAACAAGAGTCTCTTGTCATTTCCTGTTGCTGCTGAACCCTTTCATTGGGCATCTCATGTAAAGAAATATGAAACCTGAACAAAAAAGCATTATCGTTTGGCACTTGTCTTTGTAATTAAAGAGACCAGGAATGAGAACAGAAGGCACAGTCAGGATTTGATGCTGCAAGACACAGAGCTGAGAATGTGGACTTAATAATCAGTTGATTTTCAGAATGGAACACACTGCTGCAATTCCTACTCATAACAGGTTATAATCTGTATAAGATAGTGCTGTAAGAATTGGCTTCATTTTTTAAAGGCAGAGAAAGGAGAATTCAGTTGACATCTATTTTTTAAAAATATTAATATTTAAAAAGCACATTTTGTTATTCAGGGTGTTAGATTGATCTATAAATGCTTCCCTGGTTTTTATTAACCCTCACTGTACAGGATGGAAACAAATATAATCACCATTTAGTAAGAATTAAATTATGTATGAATCGGAAAAAAATGAAGACAGCAATAAGTTTATCCAAGGATGCACAGCTGTGGTATAAATGGCTCCAAAGAATATTTCCTGTAATTCTATTTCACACAGAGCAAAATAGAAAGAGAGAGAGATAAAGAGAAAGAGAGGTGGCTTGGCCTCTTCAATAATTCTTTCACAAAACAGTCTCCTTATTTATTCTTTCAAAATAGCTGATATAGTTTAAAGTGTAGAGATATTGGTTTGAGGGTGAGGGAGTGTGAATATCCAGAAATAGATATTCAGTCATAAAACAGCTGTTAGAATTGTCCACTTTTTTTTGTTCTAAGCTCCTTGCCAAATGGGATTAAGTGAATATTTTTAAAAATACATTTGTTTTTGTTTTTTATGCCTACAAAGATGAATTCCGGCATGTTTTAGAGAGACAAAAACATGTTAATACCAGTTTGATTAAAATTGCTGGAATTTGATCGTTTCAATGGCAGTCTTTTGGCTACTGCGAATCAACTGGCATTTTGTCACACATGGCACAGCATTCTATTGTTTCTGTATGGACAACTCTGGTTAATGTGAACTTGTCTATTGCTAAATGGTGTGTAAAATACACTTTGAGGTGTTGCACATGTAACTGCTGATACATCATTATATTTAATATCTTTAAATGTGATACAAAACAGAACAGCCAGCATTTATTCTTTAAAAGATAATTTTGGCAAGGGGATGTTTTGCTCAAAAACAGAAAGAAGGAAAGAAAAGAAAGAAAGAAAGAAAAGCCTTTCCTGTTGAATATAAATATGAAAGCTTTGTCCAAACAATCACATTTTTGCATGTTTTTTTAAATAATAAATTCAGGGCTGGGTTATTCCAGTTTCATAGGTGATTGTATTTTTATTGTGCTGCTTCTTGTTGTTAAACAACTTAACGTGCATTTTGCTTTGCATCTCAGTAAGAGAATGGAAAATGAGCCTAAGGCATTTCTTGTTGCTTTGAATTTTCAAAATATAGTCAAAAGACTCCTTTTGGAGATTAGCAGATCTTTGTTTACATTAATACACAGTTTAAAAAGACTATAGTCTTGGAAGCATTTTATTATCCAGAAGAATTTTGCACTTCATTTGCTATATTAGCGTTACTCGGATGTGTCAGTATGGGAACACAAAATCTTTAAGGAATTTCCCATGTAGAAGATTTGTAACTGAAAGCTTAACTGAAAGGTAGTATTGTCATTTTTCTTGATGAAATTAGAGGTTTAGAACAATCAACTTCAAACAAAAGTGTAGGTTGTTAGTGTAAATACAATGATAACTCTGGACTCTTTATACCACAATAATACCTACTTTGCTCAAAAGTAAATATCCTTGAGTTCATTCTGTCTTAATACTTATTCAGAATGGTTGGAGCTGAACTGTTAATTGTCTGTCAGGAATACATCTGGTAGCTATTGCTATAGTGTAGTGGATGGATAACAATATATCCTAGGAATGAAAATATGTCAATATCTTTTCCATGAATTGTTAACATTGTTGCACATTGTGCCTTTGAATCACATGCTCATTTGTTTTGTTTGGCCTTTAAGTAAACTGAAGGAAAGCTGAAAAGGCAAAATATGTATTTTTAGCTGGCTATATAGTGTCACCTCAAGGGTTTTCCTCATCGCCTATGTAGTTGTAAAAGACATCATAGAGAACATGAAAATTTATGGTAAAATGTGACAACTCAGGAAGGTACAATTTGCTGCATCTCCTGTGTTGAACAATATTTTTTCTCCCCCCCCCCCCCAGCCATCTGTTTTGTCAGCAGTTTTGTATGTATGATATGTGGAAATGTTTAGATATATCTACTGAGCACTGTTTATTTTTAGGGAAATGACAAAGGAGAGGTGAGTACTGGAATATTTGCACCTTCCTTTATGCTCTTGGCTCTGTGTGACTTTTTCTGCTAGTGGATTCATACTTCAAAAATATATAAGACCACAAAGATTTGTGACTGTTACAATGTTGTACTCAAATGCATCCTTAGCAATAAGAGGCATGCGGAAGAAAAGTTTTTTATTCCTGAAGCATATTGCGGTATTCCAGTGGCTGGGAATTCCTCAGCTCCAACTTTCATTAAAAACTGAAACTGCTAAGCACTGCTAAGCACTCAACGTTTATATTACTGCTGCTTCCACTTACATCCTTCCAGATTATTCCACTTAAGGATTCTGCAACCAGAAAATATCAAAATGCACATGTGAATCCTTTTCCCTCTTTCAGATAATGCAACTTACTTGTTCACCTATAATCAGAACTCTTGCCTTTGATTACTAATGCATGGGGTTTGTGTTGTTACTTGATCGGACTAACTCACAGCTCACTTGTATTCTTTATATTTCTGCTGTTCATATGCATAAACATTTGACTATATTCTTCATTGTATATAGATTGGTATATTCCCCTTCCCAATCCTTTTGGTTAGCTTTAGGTGATTTTTTATTTCTCATAGATATGACTCCACTATAAAAGGTAAACAAATGATGAAGTGTGTTGTAAAATTTCCCTTTGACCTTTTAAAACAAATGAATATTCCCCATTGTTTAGGGTGGTGGTATAGGTTTATGATTGATATGAGAGGAGCTGAGGTAACTGACGTGGCAAGTAGTAGGTTTAGAGATTGGGGGTAGGATAATGGGATCCTGAGCCTGAGAAAAGAGGTGAAAAGTGTTAAAGATACCTGTTCACTGGGAAGTATCTCCTGCCCTATTGCAAATGATGATCAAAAATCATAAGATTTTTAAAGATTGGGCTTTATATTTATAGGATGTTGGCTATAAATCTAAACCAGTGGCATTCTGTAGTGATGTTGGGAAGAATGCTAATAGAGTGATGAGAATAGTTGCTTTTCATCCTAAATAAGGAGCCTTTGCAAAACAAAGACCAGTTACCGACTCGCAGGCTTTACATTTGGTATTTTCGACAAAACCTGTTGCAGCTCTAACTCTGTGTAGCAGAAATGTAGCAGATGCTGTAAAGACAGGCAAGGGGAGGAGTGAGAGAATTTTTAGTTTCAAGGGCTGACATGATACGGATATGAAGTGCTTTGCTAGGACAAAAGGACAGTGGCTGCATGCGACTCAATGGAGGACGAAGTGTCTGCATGCAATGGAACACTGGTTGAAGATGGGAATGGTTGCGAGAAGCAGCCATCGAATTGCATTGAACTCTGCTGTGAATTGAAATCGGTGTGCCTTTTTTTGACCTCACATTCAAAATGGCTATGGACAGAGGGTAACCAGATAGCATAATATTTTCTGTTGGACAGCGCAAGGCTCACACGTTTTTAGGGAAACGCAGGCAGAATGTAGACAAATGGCTGAAGTTAATTACTGAAGCAGAACTGATCCTTTCCTTCAAGCTGGTTTTCTAAACCAAACCCATAGCTATTCTATTCCTATGGGTAGAATAAAATATTTGGGATTGTCATAAGCCAGTTCACACATATTCGTAAGGACAGGATGATAGAAATTGGGTCTTCCAAGTGTCTGCATTGAATGATATTTTTAGCTTATTTGTTAAAAATTTCAAGTTAAAATTGAACCATAAACAGACCAGATTTGTTGGTGAAACCAACATTTTTGTTTATGGTGAAAACATAAAGTATGCATTTATTTATTATCCTACCTTTAATCAAAATGCAGCTTACAAAATAATTTTAAATATAAGTTAAAACAATGCAATATAAAGTTTTTAAACAAACAAACAAAAATCAGTGTAGAACAATTTTAAAAGGAGTTAAAACAGAATATTGATTATAAAAGTACAGCACATGTCTGTTAAAAGACCCTCTGCGATGACCAGTTAGCAGTCAAAGAGTATTCAACATGCTCTTTATCTGCTGGCAGGCCCGTATCTAGGATTTTGATTGGGGGGGGAGGGGGCTGGATCTGAGTGAGAGAGGATCTACCCTAGCAAACCTTTTGTATCATTATCCCAATACCCCCATGCATATGGGATATATTGAGCATGGTGATCAGGTCATGATATGAATAAACATAACAGTTTAAATAATGCCAGTAAGGCCTCCTCACGGACCACACTAAGAATTTCAGGAGGGGGGGGGGGGGCTGAAGCCCCTCAAGCCCCCCCCCCCGACTACATGCCTGTCTGCTGGTATAAAGAGACCTACCTGGCATGGAAGGAAATTCCACAGCCACTATAATAAATTGTTCCAAATTCATTTCTACAATTAGACATTAAAATAACAAACACAAGTACAGTGTTATCTCACTTATCCAACACTCGCTTATCCAACATTCTGGATTATCCAACACATTTTTGTAGTCAATGTTTTAAATATATCGTGATATTTTGGTGCTAAATTCGTAAATACAGTAATTACTACGTAGCATTACTGCATATTGAACTACTTTTTCTGTCAAATTTGTTGTATAGCATGATGTTTTGGTGCTTAATTTGTAAAATCATAACCTAATTTGATGTTTAATAGGCTTCTCCTTAATCTCTCCTTATTATCCAACATATTCGCTTATCCAACGTTCTGCCGGCCCGTTTATGTTGGATAAGTGAGACTCTACTGTATTAGGTGATACCCACTGAGATCACAAAGTTAATACAAAATAAAATTGAATATCTATCTATCTTTATATAAACTAACTTCACAATCAGATTGACCGAACAGGCAGTCACTGATAAGGGATGGCGAAAAGGGCAATATTTATTTATTTATTGCACTTCTGTACCACTTTTCACACCCCTGGGGGTGGCTTGAAGCGGTGTACAACATAATAAATGGCAACAATTTAATGCCGAACATACTTATACAGTGTGTGGAAGTTGTGAGCAAGGTAAACTCCATGCTGAAGATTGTCAGGAGTAGGGGGTAATAATAAAATAGTCCAATGCTTCAATTGTACTTGAAAAG
Organism: Anolis carolinensis; assembly: GCF_035594765.1. Taxonomy (NCBI): domain Eukaryota; kingdom Metazoa; phylum Chordata; class Lepidosauria; order Squamata; family Anolidae; genus Anolis; species Anolis carolinensis. The sequence goes on along the minus strand of NC_085845.1, from coordinate 89,093,428 downwards.
TAGCTTATATTTACTGTGCAAGAAATAACTAGATATACTATAACTGGATAAGGACAATTGTTGAGATAGCCTTATGAAGAAAATGCACAATATTTGGCAGCATCAGGTTGAGCTTTTTTGCTGCCTGAGGTGAGGAGAGTAATGGTGTCCCTCCCATATGGCTAGCCAGATATCTGCTACTGCCACAGCCACATCCCCATGTTATAATGAGGTATCCCTGCACCCTTCTGTAAAGGCTAAAAAAAAGCGGAGAAGGAAAAGAGGTTGCTTGTGATGTGATGGCAACTACACCTGACAAGAGGATGACTCTATACCAGAGAATGACTCTGGATTTTTCAGTACTGTGTGGCTCTACTTTTACAGATCACCTATAAAACAATCCTTTGGTTCTGAAGACCATTTTATGAGGTGAGATTAGAGTGTTGTTGACATTGTGGCATCAGCCAGTGACATCAACTTCTCCACCTCTTTTCTTTCTGCAGCTTACCTTACATGGTTGAAGGGATGCCAAGCATTATTGGAACAACCAGCTCCAAAGAGCTGGCCATTGCAATCATTCACTAGAGTACTAAGGATCCATCTGTGGTTGTATGCATGTGGTAATTGCTGCTCATTGGGACTCCACTGAGCATTATGAGATTTGTGGTGGTTAAGTTAAGAAAAAAGGAGGAACTAAGTAAAACAGAAGTGTATAAAGCTATATATGGTGTGAGGCAAGTGTACAAGAAAATTGAGTATCCTCTATCAGAAATGCTTTGGGACCAAAAGTGTTTTGGATTTTGGAATACCTGATTTTGCTTATATGTTCATAATGAGATATCTTAAAGATGATGCTGAAGCCTAAATATAACATTCATTTTATTTCCTATACATCTAGTCCAAGGGTAATTTTATATACAACATTTCAAATAATTTTATGTGTGGAACAAAGAACCATCATAAAGCAAATATGTCACTATGTCATGTGGACAATTTTGGATTTTGGGGTATTTGGGAATTGCTGATAAGGGATGCTTAACCTGTATTTTAGATGGGGTACATTCAATCTGAACTGTTGGTGATTCAGGACAAAAGAAAAGAAAGTTACTTGCCACACTATGTGCAATCAAACTCTGGAATTTGCTACCATATGATCTGATTATGGCCACCAACTTGGATAACTTGAAAAGTAAAAGCAAATTTGTGGAAGATGGTTGGTAATCAGTGTAGGAACATTTGATATCTACTATTGTAGAGTAGAGTGCTCTATATGAGTTTATGATTGGAAACAAGAAAGAAAATATGCAGGATGCTGTGGTAAGGTTTTAAAAAGGTTATTGTTGCAGTTTCAAAGAGTACATATACAAAAAAGATACTTAACATTGGTAGAAGAATCCCTAATGCAGACTCGTGTTTCTACAATGAGAGCCAGCATGATTTAATGATTTCAGTATTGTCCTAGAACTCTGGGAGATCATCCATGGAACATGTTTTGGTAACCTTGGGCAAATCATTCTGTCACAGATTGAGGTGAAGGCAATGGCAATCCTTAATACAGTAGAGTCTCACTTATCCAACACTCACTTATCCAACGTTCTGGATTATCCAACGCATTTTTGTAGTCAATGTTTTAAATATATCGTGATATTTTGGTGCTAAATTCGTAAATACAGTAATTACTGCATAGCATTGCTGCATATTGAACTACTTTTTCTGTCAAATTTGTTGTCTAACATGTTTTGGTGCTTAATTTGTAAAATCATAACCTAATTTGATGTTTAATAGGCTTTTCCTTAATCTCTCCTTATTATCCAACATATTCACTTATCCAACGTTCTGCCGGCCCGTTTACGTTGGATAAGCGAGACTCTACTGTATTAGGAAATTTGGGTTGCTGTGAGTCTTTCGGGCTGTAAAGCCATGTTCCAGAAGCTTTCTCTCCTAGTGTTTCGCCCACATCTATGGCAAGCATCTTCAGAGGCTGTGAGGATGCCTGCCATAGATGTGGGTGAAACATCAGGAGAGAAAGCTTCTGGAACATGGCCATACAGCCCGAAAGACTTACAGCAACCCAGTGATTCCATGAAAGCCTTCGTCCTGACAATATGAGTTGTTTGGCAGTGTGGTTGCATCTTTCCATTTGGAGATTTGTAAAGAGAGGCTGGATGGCTGTCTGCTGGAAATATTTTGATTGTGTATTGCTGCGTGGCACGGGGTTGGACTGAATGGCTCTTCTGTCCTCTTCCAGCTCTTAGAATTCTATGGTTCCCTGTGATGTGGTTGCTGCATTTTGGAGTCAATTTGAAGGCACAGAACATCATCTCCATCTTGAGAGACAGCAATGAATGTTCAATACCAGTTGCTGGGCAACAACAACAGACAGGACTATTGCCCTGCTGTCCTGGATGCAATTTCCTATGGGCATGCTATTAATCACTGTCAGAAACAGGATACTGGACTAGATAAATATTGGTTCCATTCTAGCAGGGCTCTTTTTAAGTTCTTAGCGATTCATCATATTCTTCCCTGTACCCCTTCCACCCCCAGCCAGTCCTGTTGCTACAGTCATCTCATAGCTCCTGGTTACATTTCCCTGAAAAGGTGCCAGAAGTTTAAGAGCACTGAACTACATTCCCTGTTGTTGTATACTGTCCTTTCTTTCTTTTGAGTGTAACAGCAGTGGAATTCACTGGACTGATGTGCATCCATAGCATCATATTGTGATGTGGATTTCATAGTCATGCATTTTATTTTTTTGGTGCTATAAGTTTGTTAAGATTTTTGCTAAAATATTTTTGGGTATAAAGTAGGTCCCAAATTAGAAAGATCATGAGTTCCACTGCTGCTGCTGTCATTTATATTTTGTTAATATGCTTATATCCCATGACAGCAATGCAAAAATCTAAGATTTCTGAATTGTTTCTTGATGGGAAGAAATGATGCAAGATAAGTATCAACTGGTGGCTGCTGCTTATTTATTTTCTGTTGATGAGTTTTAAATTGACTTGCTTTTATGTTTAAAATATAATTTTGTATTTTATTATTTTATTATCTCACTGTCTAGAATGCAAAAAGGGGATAGGAGTAGAATGAGTGGCTGGGAAGTTTTTGATGTGTTTAATTCTATGTCATTAGCAAAGTTTCCTTAAATGGCAGTCGTTGTTAGGACTTCGTTCTTTGGCTAAAACAGAAGTGGGAAAAAATGTGGACCCTGAACACACACTAAGTAGTCCCTCAAAGCTGTACAATGTCCTCATTTTTTAAAGCTAAACAGACTGATTTGTGCACAGATTACAGGAAGCCGTCCCCAACCCCATCAGAACCTTGCTCTTTATTTTCCTCCAAAATAGCAGCAGAAATTGGCAATCTTGGTCAGACCATTGGAGAAGAAATGGAAGGAAACAGATATATTGAGAACGAGAGGCTGAAGGTGGGTGGGAAATGAATCCCTGCACAGTTATCCATTCTTGAGTTAAAATAATTGTAGTGTAATCTGTTTCTTGATTCATACCATGGGTCCTAAATGTCTAGAGGTTTCACTTAGCTAGCCAGGAAATGGCTATTCTAACAATATGCTTTAGTGGTTGAAAAGATAAAGGATTTGATTACATGGAGGCCAAGAATTCGGGGAATAGTGGGGGTAGCGTACCGCTTCAGCTCCTTACCGTCATTGGTCATGGGATCCCTTTCCATGATGTTTCCTGGCGGTCCCTGACTTCATCTCACATTCTTCCTGGCATCTTCTATGACTAATTGGGTGCTGCTCAGGGCTCCATGTCTCTGCTTCTGGCACTGACCCTAACAGAGCTCTGCGTTATCTGGTGGACTCTGTGCCGGCAGCACCGAGAAGCAAGGAGCAGACGCTTTTTGGCCTCCATATTATGATGCCAAAAGTCCTCTTTTTGTAACCAGTACACCATTCTCAAATAAGAATAGGAAATAATAAAAAGTTGCCTCCCATTCCTAAATAGATAACATGAAAATAGAATTTTATAATGCTACATTTTTCTAGTAACTGCAATTGGCCATGCTGGCTATGGGAATTTTGGAGGGAACCTGACATTTTAGGTAAAAGTGTTGCCTTCCATTGACTGATCACAAGGACTTCCTGTTGGTTTACACACCAGAAAATTATGCCTCCTTTCTTCCTGGTTATTCCTTTTCTCAATATATCATGGTGATCTGTCAGAGTCACAGAAAGCTTCATACCTTCAATCAACAGCACAAGGATTATTTCAACAAACATAGGTAGCACTCATGTGCAGTGGATAAAACTCTACCAGAACATGAAGAAATATGCATTGGGCAGAGAGAAGGATTGGATAGGGATAGTGGAGATATGAACAAGGCTTCCATTATTATAACAGTCTAATATGTTTCTTGTGTGCATTCCAAATGTATTAATACATTCTTTAGCTATGGCACCTGTGATCCTCCAGATATTGTTGGATTGCAATTCCCGTGATCTTATGCTAGCTAATGGAAGTTGCAGTCTACAGCAGGGGTCCTCAAACTTTTTAAGTGGAGGGCTGTTTATGGTCCCTCAGACTGCTGAGGGGCCAAATTATCATTTGAAAAAAAAAACTGAACAAATTCCTTTGCACACTGCACATGTCTTATTTGTAGTGCAAAAAATTCCCAACATTTATTTATTTATTTATTTACTACATTTATACCCCACCCTCTTTCACCCCGAAGGGGACTCAGAGCAGCTTACAAGTTTTATGTACATATATTATTAGCATAGCACAATATTAGCATTATATATTACTATATTGTACTATAGGGCCTCCGGTGGCGCAGTGTGTTAAACTGCAGAGCTGCTGAACTTGTGGACCAAAAGGTCGCAGGTTCGAATCAGGGGAACGGAATGAGCTCCCGCTGTTAGCTCCAGCTTCTGCCAACCTAGCAGTTCGAAAACATGTCAACATGAGTCGATCAATAGGTACCGCTCCGGCGGGAAGGTAACTGAGCTCCATGCCATAATGCCGGCCACATGGCCTTGGAGGTGTCTACAGACAACGCCAGCTCTTTGGCTTAGAAATGGAGATGAGCATCAACCCCCAGAATCAGACACGACTGGACTTAACGTCAGGGGAAACCTTTACCTTACTGTACTATACCAATACAGTAGAGTCTCACTTATCCAAGCCTCGCTTATCCAATCCTCTGGATAATCCAAGCCATTTTTGTAGTCAATGTTTTCAATATATCGTGATATTTTGGTGCTAAATTAGTAAATACAGTAATTACAACATAACATTACTGCGTATTGAACTACTTTTTCTGTCAAATTTGTTGTATAACATGAAGTTTTGGTGCTTAATTTGTAAAATCATAACCTAATTTGATGTTTAATAGGCTTTTCCTTAATCCCTCCTTATTATCCAAGATATTCGCTTATCCAAGCTTCTGCCGGCCCGTTTAGCTTGGATAAGTGAGACTCTACTGTATACTGTAATATTATTAATAATATTACATTTGATATATAATATATAATATTATTATATTATATTATTATTAGTATTATATTGTATGACATTATAATATTTGTACCAATATTATATGTATACACAATATATTATATTATTACCATAGCACAATATTAGTAAATGAAAGAACAATACAATATTTAAAAATAAAAACAATTGTACCCAACATACAGTAAACCTATCAGGATTTCAATGTGGGCCTGCTTCTGGCCAATGAGATAGTCATGTTAAGTAGGATTGTTGTGTGCCTTCAAATCATTTCAGATTTTGGGCGAGCCTAAGTCTAAAGCTGAGGGCCGGGGGCCACGTAAATGACCTTGGAGGGCCGCATCCGGCCCCCGGGCCTTAGTTTGGGGACCCCTGGTCTACAGCATCAGGAGGCCCATACAGTCCTCGACCATGCCCTACAGGAATCCTGTACTTGTGTTACTTGTGGATTCTGTCCTTAAAACTAATATTTACCATGTTCTCTTAAATCTTTGCCCAATTTCTTTATTGGTTTGGTGTTGCTGCATGTTATGCTAAGGGTCTTTCCTGGAGAGGGTGCAAAATCATGAAACTGAAAATTTATGTTGATTCCAGGAATAATACCAATTGTCACTCTTTAAAAATGATTTGATTGGTTTGCATAACTTATTGTCTTGGGCGCATATATATATATATATATATATATATATATATAGAGAGAGAGAGAGAGAGAGAGAGAGAGAGAGAGAGGGTGATGGAATCATGGCAGCGGACAAAACAACAAAACTAAACACCCCACAACCTCGAAAATTGACAGCACAACCCCTCATCCATGCCTCTAGGTTGATACAACAAAAAGAAAAGAAAAATAAAGTCCTAATTAGAGGGAGAGGAATAATTGTTTTTATCCAATTGCTGCTAGTTAGAAGGCTAAGTTCCGCCCACTTGGTCTCCTAGCAACCCACTGGGGACAGGCAGAGTTAGGCCTCACTTAGGCCTCTTCCCCTGATAATACAGATTATCAGATTTGAACTGGATTATAATGCAGTGTAGACTCAAGGCCCTTCCATACAGCTATATAACCCATTTATCTATATATATAAAAGAGTGATGGCATCACGGCAATTCACAAAACAACAAAAGTACAGGCCCCCCAACCTCAAAATTTGACAACACAACCCATCATCCATGCCTCAAGGTTGATACAACAAAAAGAAAAGAAAAATAAAGTCCTAATTAGAGGGAGAGCAATAATTGTTTTTTATCCAATTGCTGCCAGTTTAGAGGGCTAATCTCTGCCCACTTGGTCGCCTAGCAACCAGCCTGTCAGCAAAGGGACAGCCAGGGTTCAGTTAGGGGACAGGCAGATTTAGGCCTAATTTAGGCTTCTTCCACAGATTATCTAATTTGCACTGGATTATATGGCAGTGTAGACTCAAGGCCCTTCCACACAGCTATATTACCCATTTAGAATCTTATATTATCTGCTTTGTACTGGATTATCCTGACTCCACACTGCCATGTAATCCACTTCAGTGTGCATTTTATACAGCTGTGAAGAAGGAGCCTCATATAATCCACTTTTAAACAGATAATATAAGATTATCAATATACAGTAGACTCTCACTTATCCAACATAAACAGGCTGGCAGGATAAGTGAATATGTTGGATAAAAAGAAGGGATTCAGGAAAAGCCGATTAAACAAATTAAGCACCAAAACATATTATACAACAAATTTGACAGAAAAAGTAGTTCCATGCGCAGTAATGCTATGTAGTAATTACAGTAGAGTCTCACTTATCCAACACTCGCTTATCCAACGATCTGGATTATCCAACGCATTTTTGTAGTCAATGCTTTCATTGATATTTTGGTGCTAAATTCATAAATACAGCAATTACTACATAGCATTACTGTGTATTGAACTACTTTTTCTGCCAAATTTGTTGTCTAACATGATGTTTTGTGCTTAATTTGTAAAATCATAACTTAATTTGATGTTTAATAGGGTTATCCTTAATCCCTCCTTATTATCCAACATATCCGCTTATCCAACGTTCTGCCGGCCCGTTTATGTTGGATAAGTGAGACTCTACTGTACTGTATTTACAAATTTACCACTAAAATATCACAATGAATTTAAAACACTGACTACAAAAACATTGATTATGAAAAGGCAGACTGCGTTGGATAATCCAGAACATTGTATAAGCGAATCTTGGATAAGTGAGATTCTACTTTAATATGAAATAATTACTGGGATAGAATAATGCAGAACAATATAATCTCTAAAACCAGGACAGTAAATAAACAGGGGAATTCCACACAGGAAACAATCAGGGCCAGCTAACACCTCCCAACAAAGGATTCGCATCATCAAAGTCTTGAAAATCCTCTGTTTTCTCAGGGCCACAGACAGTAGAAGCACATAAAATATCGCAAACAACGCCACTCTGAAAACAAGGGAATTCCAGACAAGAAACAATCAGGGCCAGCTAACACCTCCCAACAAAAAATTCACTCAGGGAGGAAACGGCCAGGTTTTAAAGCTGGAAGGCCATTACATCCTAATCATTTTGCCTAATTGCAGCATTCATACTTGCCTCCAACAGACAAAAAAAAAACAAATCAGAAATATTGTATATTCACAACCTTTAGGAAACAATATCCCCTGATGGCGCAGCGTGTTAAAGTGCTGAGCTGCTGAACTTCTGGACCGAAAGGCCGCAGGTTTGAATTGGGGGAGTGGAGAGAGCACCCACTGTTAGCCCCAGCTTCTGCCAACCCAGAAGTTCAAAAACATGCAAATGTGAGTGCATCAATAGGTACTGCTCCGGCGGGAGGGTAACGCCCCTCCATGCAGTCATCCCACATGACCTTGGAGGAGTCTATGGACAACGCCGGCTCTTCGGCTTAGAAATGGAGATGAGCACCAACCGCCAGAGTCAGACATGACTGGGCTTAATGTCAGGGAAACCTTTACCCTTGACCTTAACTACCACCAATTCCTCAATACTTTATCTCCCATACCACCATACTTCACCACAGCAACGCGTGGCCGGGCACAGCTAGTAATCTTATATTACCTGCTTTGAACTGCATTATCTTGACTCCACACTGCCATATAATCCACTTCAGTGTGCATTTTATCCAGCTGTGTAGAAGGGGCCTCATATAATCCATTTCTAAGCAGATAATATAAGATTACAAATATACAGTAGAGTCTCACTTATCCAACATAAACAGGCTGGCAGAATGTTGGATAAGTGAATATGTTGGATAATAAGAAGGGATTCAGGAAAAACCGATTAAACATCAAATTAGGTAATCATACAAATTAAGCACCAAAACATCATGTTATACAACAAATTTGACAGAAAAAGCAGTTTAATGTGCAGTAATGCTATATAGTAATTACTATATTTACAAATTTACCACCAAAATATCACAATGAATTTAAAACACTGACTACAAAAACATTGACTACTGAAAGGCAGACTGCGTTGGATAATCCAGAACATTGGATAAGCGAATGTTCGATAAGTGAGATTCTACTGTAATATGAAATAATTACTGTGGTAGAATAATACAGAACAATATAATCTCTAAAACCAGGACAGTAAATAAAGAGCAACACTCTGAAAGCAGGGAAATTGGGAATTCCACAAAGGAAACAATCAGGGCCAGCTAACACCTCCCAAGAAAGGATTCTTCCAGAAAGGAAGCCGAGAAGGGAGTAAAGCACTGTCTATTACCAAAATTATTATTATTACTATTATTATTATTATTATTTTATTATGTCATAGCAAACAAGATAGATATGCTGGATTTCGTATCACAAAATCACAAGTCGAATACTTCCCAAGTGTCTAGGACTGTGTGATGTATTTTCGGATGATGCATGCAGATTGCAGTAGGGTGGCCTTTTGCAGTTGGCAGATCGTGATTTTGTCAATGTCTATTGTTTCCAAATGCCGGCTGAGATCTTTTGGCACGGCACTCAATGTTCCAATCACCACCGGGACCACCTGCACTGGTTTCTGCCAGAGTCTTTGAAGTTCAATCTTGAGGTCCTGATAGTGGCTGAGTTTTTCCTGTTGTTTTTCGTCAATGCGACTGTCACCTGGGATGGCAACATCAATGATTCAAACCTTTTTCTTTTCTACAACTGTGATGTCTGGTGTGTTGTGTTCCAGAACTTTGTCAGTCTGGATTTGGAAGTCCCACAGTATCTTTGAGTGCTTATTATTATTATTGTATTGTGTTGCTGTGAACCGTGAAAATGAATACAATCTGGCTCCAAGTTTTCAAAAACACTAAAATCAGAATATATAAAAAATACTGTGGTATAATAAAACAGAACAGTACAATCTCTAAAATCAGAACACTAAATAAAGAACAACATTCTGAAAACAGGAATTCTACACAGGAAACAATCAGGGCCAGCTAACACCTCCCAACAAAGTATTCCCATCACCAAAGTCTGGAAAATCCTCTGTTTTCTGAGGGCCATAGACAGTAGAAGCACATAAAATATCGCAAACACCACCACTCTGAAAACAAGGGAATTCCAGACAGGAAACAATCAGGGCCAGCTAACACCTCCCAACAAAAAATTCACTCAGGGAGGAAACAGCCAGGCTTTAAAGCTGCAAGGCCATTACATCCTAATCATTTCCCCTAATTGCAGCATTCATACTTGCCTCCAACAGACAACCCCCCCCCCCCCCAAATATTGTATATTCACAACCTTTAGGAAATAATATCCCCTGATGGTGCAGCATGTTAAAGCACTGAGCTGCTGAACTTCTGGACCGAAAAGTCGCAGGTTTGAATTGGGGGACCGGAGAGAGCCCCCATTGTTAGCCCCAGCTTCTGCCAACCCTAAACTTCAAAAACATGCAAATGAGAGTAGATGAACAACGCCAGCTCTTTGGCTTAGAAATGGAGATCATGAGCCCCAACCCACAGAGTCAGACATGACTGAACTTAATGTTAGGGGGAAACCTTTACCCTTTACCTTAACTACCACCAAGTCCTCAATACTTTATTTCCCATACCGCCATACTTCACCACAGCAACGTGTGGCCGGGCATAGCTGGTATATTATAAAATGAAAGGATTAAATGAGTAGATGAGGTGTCTTTACTTTCTTCACAGAATCTTTTCCTTACCTGGAGTTAAATCAACAGCCAAACCAGTTCTAACAACACCAGTTGTTTGTATCCAGATGTAAATTAACGTTGGGAATGTAATTCTATTAATGGTTTTAGACTTTTTAGCAGAACCTAATTTATCTTGGCTCAATGATGATGGTGATGATGATCATACTGGTATTTAAGGCCAAGAATAGTGACAACATTCAAATGATAATAACTTATTTAACTTACAAAAAAAATCCAATCCTATTCTATATATATAAAAGAGTGATGGCATCACGGCGATTCACAAAACAACAAAAGTACAGGCCCCCTAACCTCAAAATTTGACAACACAACCCATCATCCACGCCTCAAGGCTGATACAACAAAAAGAAAAGAAAAATAAAGTCCTAATTAGAGGGAGAGCAATAATTTTTTTATCCAATTGCTGCCAGTTAGAGGGCTAATCTCTGCCCACTTGGTTGCCTAGCAACCAAGGGACAGCCAGGTTTCAGTTAGGGGACAGGCAGATTTAGGCCTCACTTAGACTTCTTCCAGAGATTATCTAATTTGCACTGGATTATATGGCAGTGTAGACTCAAGGCCCTTCAACACAGCTATATAACCCATTTATAATCTTATATTATCTGCTTTGCACTGTATTATCTTGACTCCACACTACCATATAATCCACTTCAGTGTGCATTTTATACAGCTGTGAAGAAGGAGCCTCATATAATCCAGTTCTGAGCAGATAATATAAGATTAGAAATATACAGTAGAGTCTCACTTATCCAACGTAAACAGGCTGGCAGGATAAGTGAATATGTTGGATAATAAGGGATTCAGGAAAAGCCAATTAAACATCAAATTAGGTAATCTTTATACAAATTAAGCACCAAAACATCATATTATACAACAAATTTGACAGAAAAAGTAGTTCCATGCGCAGTAATGCAATGTAGTAATTACAGTAGAGTCTCACTTATCCAACACTCGCTTATCCAACATTCTGGATTATCCAACGCATTTTTGTAGTCAATGCTTTCAATATATCGTGATATTTTGGTGCTAAATTCATAAATACAGTAATTACTATATAGCATTACTGTGTACTGAACTACTTTTTCTGACAAATTTGTTGTCTAACATGATGTTTTGGTGCTTAATTTGTAAAATCATAGCTTAATTTGATGTTTAATAGGGTTATCCTTAATTCCTCATTATCCTACATATTCGCTTATCCAACGTTCTGCCGGCCCGTTTATGTTGGATAAGTGAGACTCTACTGTACTGTATTTACAAATTTACCACTAAAATATCACAATGAATTTAAAACACTGACTACAAAAACATTGATTATGAAAAGGCAGACTGCGTTGGATAATCCAGAACATTGTATAAGCGAATGTTGGATAAGTGAGATTTTTCTTTAATATGAAATAATTACTGGGATAGAATAATGCAGAACAATATAATCTCTAAAACCAGGACAGTAAATAAACAGGGGAATTCCACACAGGAAACAATCAGGGCCAGCTAACACCTCCCTACAAAGTATTCCCATCATCAAAGTCTGGAAAATCCTCTGTTTTCTCAGGGCCACAGACAGTAGAAGCACATAAAATATCGCAAACACCACTACTCTGAAAACAAGGGAATTCCAGACAGGAAACAATCAGGGCCAGCTAACACCTCCCAACAAAAAATTCACTCAGGGAGGAAACAGCCAGGCTTTAAAGCTGCAAGGCCATTACATCCTAATCATTTTTCCTAATTGCAGCATTCATACTTGCCTCCAACAAACAAAAAAAACCTATCAGAAATATTGTATATTCACAACCTTTAGGAAATAATATCCCCTGATGGCGCAGCGTGTTAAAGCGCTGAGCTGCTGAACTTCTGGACCGAAAGGCCGCAGGTTTGAATTGGGGGAGCGGAGAGAGCACCCACTGTTAGCCCCAGCTTCTGCCAACCCAGAAGTTCAAAAACATGCAAATGTGAGTGCATCAATAGATAATGCTCCGGCGGGAAGGTACCGCCGCTCCATGCAGTCATCCCACATGACCTTGGAGGAGTCTACGGACAACGCCGGTTCTTCGGCTTAGAAATGGAGATGAGCACCAACCGCCAGAGTCAGACATGACTGGGCTTAATGTCAGGGAAACCTTTACCCTTGACCTTAACTACCACCAATTCCTCAATACTTTATTTCCCATACCACCAGACTTCGCCACAGCAACACGTGGCCGGGCACAGCTAGTTATTTTATAAAATAGCTTTCAGCCAGGTAAAAACCCTTGAGCAGCTAAGTGCCCAAGCCTTGTCTGAATGAAAAGATCCCACCCTGGACCTTCCACAGAAATGTAAACATCTCTTGCCTAGTTTCCAATATCCCTCACAACCTCTTAGTATGCCTGCCATAGATGTGGGCAAAATATCAAGAGAAAATGCTTATGGAACATGGCCATTCAGCAACCCCAAAAGGTCTTTGACTGCTAGTGGAAGAACAACAGAGATGTGTATGTATGCTTGTGAGTGTGTGTCAATTTGTTCTAGAGCTTGGGTGTAGTAATTGTGGAGTCTGTGTCCTACCAAGTCTGTACCTGCTACCAACAAGATGGAAGTTAGGCCTCTACTAAAGATCTTGACACCTGCAATGGTTTGTATAGGGCAGTGGTTCTCAAACTTTTGGCCTCCAGGGGTTTTGGACTTCAGCTCCCATGGTTCCTAACAGCTGGTAAGCTAGCTGGGATTCTTGGGAGTTGAAGTCCAAAACACCTGGATACCCAATAGTTGGGAACTACTGGTATAGAATAATACTGTACAGTACATTAGATAGCCCATTTCCAAGTGCAATGGGGATTTATAGGAAACTTCCAGCAGTTTTATGTTGGAGGCAGCACAGTAGTCAATGAAATATGTTCACTCCAAGCAACAATGCTTAGCAATTTGCAGCCGTCTGGATCTGCTGAATTTTAAAAATGTTTTCAGAAGACAGCCCTCATATACATTTACATTTGTTCAAGCAGCATATAAGTTAGGCATGTGCCATTTTAGACAGATCTGGCATCAATAGAATAAGTCTCCACAGCCACCTATGCATCCACCACCAGGAAACCACACTTAGAGGGCCATAATCCTTGGGCTAAGGAAAAAAGTAAGTCAATAGATATGGGCACAGATTGTGTGTTTGGCTGTGCAAGGATGAAAACCCTTGTTCCTCCTGAGAATTTCATAAGACAGACCAGAGCTTTGACTGAAACTAAACTGATTAATGTTTCTGTTCATGACATCAGGAGAAGTCAATCTGTTTCTCCAATTTGTTGGTCCACATGAGGCAGCCAATTCCTTATCAAATCACTAAAAGTTACTGATGAACTGGAAGGGGGCAAAGCCCCCTGAATTAAATCTTGGATTTTAATTGTGCATCTGATGAAGTGGCCTATATGGCAGAAGGGCTTGGGGCCCAATAGAGCACATTAGTTTTAAAAGTATCACTAAACCCTTTGAGATTTGAAATTAACGTAATAAAAGGGTGGGGGGAGAAAAAGAAAGACCCAAATATCCTGAAGCCTGGTGACCACCAAGAAATAGCATGGGCAGGCCCGTAGCCAGGATTTTGTTTTGGGAGGGGCTGGGATTTTGGTTCGGGGGGGGGGGGGTGAGTCTGAGCGGGAGAGGGTCTACCCTAGCAAACCTTTTGTATCGTTATCCCAATACCCCCATTCATATGGGATATATTGAGCATGGTGATCAGATTATGATATGAATAAACATAACAGTTTAAATAATAAATTTAAGGCCTTCTCGCGGACCACCCTGAGAATTTCGGGGGGGGGGGGCTTACTTCCTTGAGTAAGCATTGAAGGACATTAACTGATTCTGAGAATAATGCCATATTTAATGCCATATTTACCAGCAAGGTTGTATTGGGTTTTTTATTTCATTAACCAGCTCATTCTACAAATGAGAATTTCATTTGCCAAATGATAAACTGGCCCTCAAACCCAATAATTAGTATAACAGGCAAACCTTTATTGCCAAAATGGAAACGTAATAGCATTTTGTTAAACTTGCAGTCAGCAGAGCAATTCCTTATGGTCAAGAAGTATGATGGCAGAGGGACATTGATGTAATACAGCTTTTACTCAGAGAGAACTACTACTTTAATTGTGTGGAAACACATGGTTTTATAGACACTTGTTTGTGTGCTGGAAAACTGCTTGGGTTATCATTTTCAAAATGTATAATCATACGAGAGTATTCTGTTTTAGCAGTGAAAACTCTCCTGTTATGTCCTAGCAAAATCTCTGAAGAACTGTCAAAAATAAATTTATGTGTTTGATTTATCACTTGCATTTCTTCCATTTGATATCCAAAGCAGCTGACACTATACATTAAAACAATACAGCGGAAAGTCTAAAATATAAAAATAAAGGAAAATGTTAAATACAATCCTCTTAAATAAAATATGAATTTGAAACAATTAAAACAAACCTGAAGAGTAGGGTTTTTAATGTAAGATGGCACTGGATTTTAATATATTGGCTCAATGTAAGGAATATACCCATACCATGTTTTGGGAAAGGTTATTGCCTACAAATTGTTTCTGATTTATGGCAACCCTATCATGGGGTTTTCTGGGACTGAGGTTGGATCTACATTACTCTATATCCCAGGATCAGATCCCAGATTATCTGCTTAACCCAGATTATCTGGTAGTGTAGACTCATATAATCAAGTTCAAAGCAGATCATCTGGGACCAGATCCTGAAATATAGGGCAGTATAGATCTGGTCTGAGAGTGTGTAACTCACCCAAAATTTCCAGTGGTTTTCCATGGCTAAACAAGGAAAAAAATCTGGGTTCTACAGCCATGATCTGATGCTCAAACCACTACACCATACTGGCTCTCTAGAACTTAATAGCTCTTTAGATAGGCTATCTTCACTTTGGCAACTGTCGTAACGAGCTGTTCAGGTGAGTTTCTGTTCTGGAATATTTTATTTTATTGTCCCTTTTCCTGTTGCTTAATAACAATAGTCTTTGGATTAGACTATCTCCTAGTACCAGAAATGGAAGGAACATATAGGAGCTGAATTATTTCTTGCTTCATGAACAATTTTCACTATTTATTTATAAGGATTCTAATGAGTTTATAAAAAAGATTGACATTATATGGCATCAACAATCAGTGAGCTTTGGCAGTTAATTATAGTAATCCTTCTGCTTGGTTTTGAAGCTGCACATGAAATATGTTTGGAGCAATATTTATAAGCAACATAACTTTTGTGATAATACTCCTTCCAGCAGTACATTTTGTGCAGTAAACATCTTTCTGATGAATATCAGTTGAAATATTTTACAGATTTTTCTAGCAAAGGTTAGTGCGTGAAAAATGGCTGATAAATGATTTTTTTGGGGCAAATGAATGTTTATACATATGGATCTAAAGAGGCTGGTGATGGGATGAACTTGTTTTGTCTCCCAGTGAGATTTCTCACCTCACCTTTTGGTCAGCCTGACTGGAGAGGTTCAGTCCTTGCTTCCAACCACAAATGGAAAAAATGGTCATTTCTATACTGAGTATCATTTGTGCCTGCTACTTGGATGCTGTTTGGCTTACAAAAGAAAGCAATGGCTATAGCTTTTCCACAAGCATACCTTATCTCCTCTGTGCTAAAAAGAGAATAAGGGACAGGATGGAATCAGCTTTAAATGTAAATCACTTTTGTTAGAAGACAATACCATGAAGCCAGGCCTTCTAAATTTGAGAGAAGTCATCTCTGTTTGCTGGTGTTTTCAAATACTATCATTTCTCATTTGATTAAATGTTTTCTCGAGGGAAGAACACAGCTGTCCGGGGTTCTCTTTTCCAGAAAGGATGAAAGCTTTGTTTTTTCTGACTGTACTCACCAAACACTACTTCAGAGTCACCATTTATTCGTTATCGGATAACATGGTCTAACCGTGATCTTTCCTGAGCATGAGTGTATGTGTGTGAGAAGTCTGATTCATCTGCTTCATACACACAGCACAAGCTTTTTATAGCACAAGTGAAATGGTGCTGTCATACCTGCTTCTTTCGAAAGGATGATTGGAAGCCTGGGGAATTAGGAGTGTAAATCCTAGCAATCTATTCAGTGGTTGTAGGCAGATTGCAAAAGTAAGCCTAATTGCACTTAAACTTACCGAGGAGTCAGCAGAAATTGACAGCACAATACCTTGAGAAAGGCGAAAGTTGGGAGCATGTGTTGTTCAGTCCTATTCAGTCATGAAGCTGAATGCAACCCACCAGTTTAAGAAGGCAGAAAAACTAGGAGGATTAGGAAAACTGCTGTGGGCTGACATGCATGATTTTTATCCATGCTTCCTTTACTCTATTGCTCCCCTATAAGTTTTCCATCACATTGACAAGTATCTTTGCTGCATTATGTTGAATTGAGAACTACATGTTTGCATTGTACAATAATAAGTAATCGGTTTTTAACGTATAAATACCAGCCATAGGCTTGTTTTCTTTAATCTGGAGTTTTCTTGTGAATAAATATGATTGCTGGACTAGGCTACAATATTCTTCACCAGGAGCAGGCTCTGTGTGGTCCTCCAGTTTACATCTGCATAGACGTTGACTCATAATGTATCAACACAATTTCTCTTCTAAACAAAACATCACTATGTTTTTGCTTCCCTGATCACGAGTTCCAGTGCAACTATCCTAGCTTGCAGTGTGGGTAAATATGGCAGGGAAGCGAAATATGACATTTAAGAAACTTTTAGAAAAGGACCACTTTTCTTAGTGATCAAAATATATTTTATAAAGTATTGCAATGGCATCAGAACAGTTTCAATAAAACTTCTCAATGCATATAGATCTGTTGTCAGGGTCTCTTGAGGATGCTGAATGAATAATGCATGGGATCAGATGTTCAAATATGATCACTGAAAGGGGCTGAGATCTTAGAGACCAATGTGTGTAACTTTAACCCATAAACAACACATGCTGAGCTGGTGGCCCAGAGCTGAAAGTCAAGGACAAGAATTCCTTTTCAGTGTCCTTAGGTACATACATTTCCAGAGAAATTGGTTTAATACAGAAGTGTTGGCCTTCTAGATGTTTTAGACGTCAGTTCCCAGAACTCCTGACTGTTGGCCAAGCCAGCCAGGGTTTCTGGAGTTGGTCCAAAATACCTAGAGGACCAAGGTTTGGAAACTGCCGATTTAACGCATCCTTGTGCTTCACCATATTACTGTATAAGGTGAAGGAAATTTGCCACCATGAAGTGTTAAAATTAGCCTGTATCCAAGGCTGAAATCCTATGCCATAAATATGAAAGATTAAACTCCAAGCAAAGTAACTCATTTGTTTTGTTTTCACTTTTTATTAGGCGAGTTAAAATCGTAGTTCCATGCCAATAGAGACCTCTCTCTGGAGGGTAGGAAGATTGTATAAAATGAAATGTGTTACATTTATTACACTCAAGGGAATAGCAATGTATCACAAATGAAACCATGCATGATATCAGCTGTACTCGTTTGTTTTCCCTTTAAATGATGTGCACTCTGACATCATTTGGTTGCCTTCTTGCGGACCACCCTGAGAATTTCGGGGGGGGGGGGGGCTGAAGCCTCTCAAGGCCCCCCCCCCCCCCCCCGGCTACATGCCTGCTGGTTAGATGTTGACTTCTAGCATAAGATGCATTGTAACATGGAGAGTTTTGGACTACAAACCCCACTGAAAGTTAATGTCAGTACTTTGGAGGAAGAGAATACATATCTAGCATGAGAGAATGGGCATTTAGCCATTTCCAAACATAGCAAATCCAATGTTCAGTTTATCACTGAGTCCTGAAACACCTTTAGAAATATGTATTAATATCTTAAAATCTATTAACATTTGTTGTAGAATGGTTATTTTTTCTTGTGACCTCAAAACAAGGTTTTAAAACACATTTCCTCTTAAAATGTTATTTTCTAGATGTACAGATCAATTATCTGCATTAATAAATATGTGATAATCTAGTTGTGCTAATGGTCAATTCATGCACATTGGTAAAGCTGTTTCTCTCCATCATTTTAGGTGAACAGATGCCCATTCCTCCACTTAATTGATGGTGGTTTTCCATGTTTTTAGAGCAGTGGTTCCCAGTCTTTGGGCCTCCAGGTGTTTTGGACTTCAGCTCCCAGAAATCCCAGCCAGCTTACCAGCTGTTAAGAATTGTGGGAGATGAAGTCCAAAACACCTGGAGACCCAAAGGTTGGGAACCACTGTTTTAGAGAGTGAAGCCACCAAATTAACGATCTTCTAGGATTTACATGTATTTATCAACTAACATTGGAGTGAAACCACTAATTGCTATCTAGACCAAAGTTTGAGCAAATCTCCAGATCAAGATATTCAAGGTGGGAGAACTGCATCCTGGCCATAGTATATTATGCATGGAAATGCTGTGAGAAAGAGCAGAGGAGGATCTGTTGTCAAAAGTCCTTTCCTCACATCTTCCCCACCCACTGCTCTGTGAAAAAAAAAATTGTTGCAATAGGGATGGGAAAATCTGTTCATCTCATTTTGTTCCCCATTCTCCAAGTTCTTTCTCCCTTCAAAATGAAGGAATACTCTTCTTAAGACAAAAACATTCTACAATGAAATGAAAATCTTTACCACTGCACTTGCCAAATTTCAAGCAACACAGTTATTTGTTGCACGGAGTAAAGCATGTTTTATTTGGGAGCTATGTAGATATTAAAGATGAAACATCTCTTAGAACAAAAAGAACCAGCAATCTCAGTTTGAATGCAGCATGATGTAATGCTTTGAATGTTGTACTCTTGTTGCATCTACAATGTAGATGTAATGAGGTTTGACACCACTTTAACAGCCTTGGCTGAATGCTATGTAATAGGCTTGTGCAATCAATGAAAAAAATGTTTCAATACTCATTACTAAATTGGGGGGGGGGGTCATTTCTAAAGTGTTTCTAAAGTATAGTAAGAGGTCTGTGTCAAAACTATAATGATTTTTGTTACTTTTTTGTTATGTAATTGTGCTGGGGGGGGGGGCTGGGGCTCCTTTCTCCCTCATTTTTAGAGCTATCAGGATGAAACTGCTACAATGGTAAAACACATTTACTACTGTTACCCTCCCCTCCAGTTTCAGAACATTTCATTTGTTCACTGATTTTTAATAATAATAATGGAAACCTAATATAGGAAACATACTTGATAAACTCTGGAGTTATTGCCTCTCAACTTTACCTACCTCACAGGGTTGATTCAAATCGCAACAATTCCCTTTTATCTTGAAATCCCTTTAGAAAATGAACATGAGTTATCCCTACCAAAGCCTTCAGGGAGGAGGAAAAAGAGGAGGTAATGACACAAAGCAGTAAGTTTGGGAAGGCGAGGACCACTGTGGCAGAGGCCCCATCCTAAACTACACTTCCCAGTATTCTGCTCACTTCAAAGTTGGAGAAGTTAATTTTAAAATGCAGGTGCTGCATTGCCTCCAGATTGGCAGGTCTTGGGTTTTCCTCTCCTAGTTGGAGACGTTACTTTAAAAACCTAGATGCTGCATTGTCTCCAGATCAGCAGCGCTAGAGAATTCAAAAGGCCCGCCCTAAACTACATTTCCCAGAATTCTGCTCACTTCAAAGTTGGAGAAGTTAATTTTAAAATGCAGGTGCTGCATTGCCTCCAGATTGGCAGGGCTTGGGTTTTCCTCTCCTAGTTGGAGACGTTACTTTAAAAACCTAGATGCTGCATTGTCTCCAGATCAGCAGCGCTAGAGAATTCAAAAGGCCCGCCCTAAACTACATTTCCCAGTATTCTGCTCACTTCAAAGTTGGAGAAGTTAATTTTAAAATGCAGGTGCTGCATTGCCTCCAGATTGGCAGGGCTTGGGTTTTCCTCTCCTAGTTGGAGACGTTACTTTAAAAACCTAGATGCTGCATTGTCTCCAGATCAGCAGCGCTAGAGAATTCAAAAGGCCCGCCCTAAACTACATTTCCCAGAATTCTGCTCATTTCCCGTATTAAAGCTTCAATGTGAGTACAGTTTCTGTCTATCCCGCTGGGCCAGCCATGTGCAGAGGGGCTTCTTCCTTGCTCAGCCATCCAGCCTGGGGTGTGAAATCATTATAGAAATCACTTGGATGACCTTGGGCAAATTACACTCTCTCAGCCTCAGAAAAGGGCAGTAACAAACCACCTTCCAACAAATATTGTCAAGAAGATGCCGTGATAGGTTTAACTTGTGGTTGCCATATATCAGAAATATAATAATAACTTTAATAATAATAACTTTATTTATAACCCGCCTTATCTCCCCGATGAGACGCAGGGTGGTTTCCAACAAAGGATGGCAAACATTCAATGCCATAATATCTTGGAGGTATCACACAGATTGGGTTCAGCAATGACATGGTTGAATACAAAGCAATTCAAACCCGGACATTTCAAGGATTAAGTATACAATGCTTGAATTGATGAATCTTTGTTTTAATTTCCCTCACCTTTGACTTCATAGGGAAAACAGAAACCATTAAAATGCACGTAAGTTCTTTCTGTCAGAATATAATGAATTTAAGCAATTCTGATCAAAGCTGAACTGAGATAAAATTCTCACTAGTCACTAGTTGCAATACCTTAAGTATGTAATAAGAGTATGTTTGGCCCTTATTATTGGGGCTGGTGTCCCATCACATAGTAAAATGGTGTCCCTTATATAAAATGTCAAAAGAAAGGTTTTTTCCCCCGGGATTTTTCAAAAAATATTTTAGGATGTGAATCGTTGTGTCCATGGACTTAGAACCCATGGATACAAAGAGATGTGGTTTTCTCAACACTGCAGGAGAAAACAAATATTCTTCAGCAGTATTCTCCCCATGAAGGAAAGTTCTTGTGGAAGGACAGTTTTCTTGTAGAGAAAAATAGATTTTGTGCTGGGTTGTTGTATGTCTTTCGGGCTGTGTGGCCATGTTCCAGAAGCATTCTCTCCTGACGTTTCGCCCACATCTATGGCAGGCATCCTCAGAGGTTGTGAGGTATGGATAAACTAAGTAAGGAAAGGAAAGAATATATATCTTTTGTGCTATCTATCTATCTATCTCTATCTCTATATCTATAATCTGTTTAGTTTAGTTCTGTGATTGTCATCTCTGTTTAAACTGAAATAATTCTAAAAAATATAATGATAAGGACTTCTCAAATTTGGATGGAATATGCAAGCATTCTGGAATATCAAAGCTAATAGAACTGAAATCATTGCAAGAAAATACTAAGAAGGGTTAGATGTGGATTGGCACATTTTTGCATTAAAATATATGCATGGCGTGCAAGTGTGGATTTTGCCACTCAGATATGGTTTTATTGTTTCATCAGTCTGTATGTGATCCCAGTTTCCCTTTGTGCTATCAACTGTACAATTTATAATTTAGCTAACTTGTAATGCCATAGATGCTAGCATGATACTGGAGTGCTTAATTAGGATTAGAATATTATCTGTGTATATACCCAGCAGCAATAATAGATGACGATGCATGTAACTCCTTCTGGAAATCACTAAGTATATATTTCATCTGGTATTAGTAGACTTTAGATTAGTATTTCAGGTGTAATGTAACATGTAATTTTCATAAGACTATAGCTGTGTCTGAAATCACCAAGGAGCCTCACTTCTCTTATTGCATGTACACAATTGACGGAATCTGAATTCAAATTAGAATCTAGCATTTACCTTTTTTCTCATAATGCCAGATGTTCTAGGAGTAGATAAGCTAATTAGAAATTTCCTTTGTTAACATCTGTGTTAGCTGGTCACTTAGTGTTCAGAAAGCCTAAATTTCAAGGTGTTTTTCAAATCTTACTCCAATGTTTTGCAATTCTGTATTTTAATAAAACAACTGTCACTCTTCGTAAATGTTTTTCCCAATGAAATACGAGTTTCTTGAAAGGTGTTGTAACATAGTGTGCATTTTACTATTTGTGCAGAGTGGGCTTCAGGTGACTTTTGAAAATACTGTGGATTGAATCATCACACCACGGGAAGCTGGCTCATCCCAATCCATTCCAATAACTCCCTATGTCACTTCTAATTTTTTTCTAACCTTGCACAGTGACATAGCCTGAAATTCTTGAATCACCAGACAGATTCCAATGGAATACTGACAGAATAGAGCAAACGTGATGTGATAGGACCCATTTTGGAATTGCATTCAAAGAGTCTCAGAAACAGATTATATCGCAATGTGATAAGGTCCTTAGTTTCTGTGTGCCCTTAAGTCCCATTTATTTTAGAGGGCTTTCTTAGGAAAGAAATACTCAGAAGTGGTTTTGTCAATTTCTTTCTCTGAAATATAGCCCATGGCACCTGCTATTTATTTGTAGTCTCCCATCCAAATGTTAACTGGGCCTGACCCTGCTAAGCTTCCAAGATCTGATAAAATCTGGTGCCTATCCAGACAAAAAAAATATTTCTAGCAATGTGGATTTTCCCTAAGCAATGTGGAAGTTGCCAGCCTTCCCCTTTAGCACTTGGTAATTAACGCAGACATGCACTAACTCTTGCTTTGATACTTGGATCACCTGAGACAAGCTAGTTAATAAACTAATGTTTCCTTGGCTGAGAATGCAATACTTTTTGGAAGGAAACAATTACAAAAGCTTAAGAACACATGGCTGGATCTAAATCAGCAATCCAACCTAGTTATGGTTTGTTTACAGGTGTATGATCTTGTTTTGTTCTCTCTGTGTGTATGCACTTGTGCATGTGTGCATGTGTGTATACACATACACACATTTTGGGATAGAGTATATATACACATGTTCAATATAATGATTGATTTTGAAATAAAAGTTCAGGTTGGATTTCTATGAACTTTGCTTGATGTGCAATGTGATGATGTTGTTTTGATATGCATAGGCTAGTTTTTCTTGTCCTATATCTCTGGGTTTTGGTGCTGATAGTCATGTAAAAGATTTAATGGCCCAGGTAGGTATATTGTGTTAGCTGCTTTTTATATCTGGGAAATAATTCTCAGGAGCAGAAGTGAACATAAAGGCAGAGATGCAATAGTGTACCTCTTAGTCATACAGCTTCTACCAAAATCAATCACCTTACTCTATCCCAAAATGTACCCTAAAACCCTGCTCTGTGGCTGTAGTTTTGATTCTACAGATGACTGCAATAGAAGAGGAAGAGGGTATTTATTTATTTATGTATTTATGTATTTATTTATTTGCTGGTGATGGATATGGAAATATATAATTGGATCTTAGCCAGTGGCTCTCTTGAGTGTATGTCAGTTTAAGGTTCCCATATTCTTAATCCACCACCGAATGAGTCTGTCTTCGGTATAATTGCTTGTTGGAGAGCAGCCAATGCTTTAAAGTCGGGAGATAGTTTTCACTACTGTAGTACAAAATCTGACGCGCAAACAAGATTTCCTCAGGGAACTGTTTTTCTGTGTTGATGTTCCTGTTGTTGTTTTGAAATATGCATGGAGACTTCAGGATGCAGCTAATTATATGAACAACTTTGCATGAGCCAATACAGTTTGACAAATGAAACATGGAGTTAAAATGTCTTGAGCTTGCATCCTATCTTGGCCACATGCTCATTACTTGACCTTCAATAAGTCAGTATCCCTTCACTTCTGTTTCTTTTCTGCAGTCCAGAGATCTAGATTTAGTTAACCATGCATGCTAGTGGAGGCTTAGACATGCTTAGGCTCAAAACCATACATGATGGAGGCAAAATTTGCTGCTTTTATGCTCAAGTCTTTCCTAGTGACACAACAAGTATAACACAGGTTATTTTTAAAGCAATGCTTATTATTAATTTGCTACATGAATAACATGTTTTTTCTCTAAAGAGCTCAATGCTGTGCATATGGCTCTCTTTTCCATTTTTTTCTTATTGTAACTACTATGCTATGTGTTGAACAACAACAACAACAACAGACTTTATTTATATACTGCTCTATCTCCCGTGGGGACTCAGAGCGGTTTACACATAATAAAAACATTCAATACATACACATCATACAAAATACAAGAAACCAATATAACAGCAATTAACAAAACATATTTAAAATTCCAACATTTTAAAACAATATAATACCTTAATAAAAGCAAATGCAATTGCTCCCTTGGGTGATTCCAAAGCCAATGGGTATAAAATATAAATCGACCAAGATGGCAATATGGGCCAGGGTAGGACTCATGTAGTAAAAACAGGCATAAGCCAGAGGTAAAGTGTGACTAATAGCAAGGAACCTAGGCCAGGATTACACCACTTCCAACTTCCTGTATACCTATAAGGTAGAACAAATAAAAGTAAACACCATAACAAAATCAAAGAAGCAGGTAAAATGCAGGACAGGAGTCATGTAGTGGCCAGAGTGGCGTCTAGGGATTACAGAACAATTATTTCCAAAAAGCCAATTTAGACCCCAAGTTTCCATTTAATGGCTAAAGTGGCATCTAGGGCTTCAGATAAGGCATTTCCAAAAACCTGTTGAAACCACCAAGTTTTCAAGTCCCTACGAAAAGATGTTATTGATGGAGCTAATCTTATCTCTTTGGGTAGGGCGTTCCAAAGGCAGGGGCCATCACCGACAAGGCCCTCTCTCTTGTCCCCACCAGCCGTACTTGGGACGGAGGTGGGATCAAGAGGAGCGCCTCACTGGAGGATCTAAGGTTTCGCACTGGGGTATAGGGGAAGATGTGATCGTGAAGAAAGGTGCGGCCTGAACCATTTGAACTCGGCCAAGAAATAGAAACTGTTCTGGGGACATGCACTATTGAGTGTGTATTTGAACCTGTATTTTCAGAGCCCTTGTTGAACACTCTGATCACTAGATTACCTTAGTTCACCAGTGGGTGGGAAAGTGAATAACATGTATAGCTTCTTAGCTTAGTCACTTCCAATGTTAGAGCTCGAACAGAACAACTGGGAGCGATAGATTGGAGACATTGGAGAGAGAAGTGAAGGCCCAGTAAGTGAACTTGCAGGTGGAGAAAAAATTCAGGGTACCCTTACGCACTAAAAATTGGGATTTTTTTGTTTCTTTATTCATCTCTTGCTCTCTCCATCCACCCCCTTTTTCATGCCATCACTTGCCAAGAAAAATCCATCCCAGGGTCACTATAACAATAACTTTAATAATTATTATTATACCCCGCCAGCATTGCCCAAATGGGACTCGGGGCAGCTTACATATGGGACAAAATGCCCATAGACACAAATACAATCAATCAAAGCCAAAACATAATTAAAATAAAACATAGTTAAAAATCACAAAACAGTTAAAAAAGACAAATTCAATAAAACAGCCATGTAATATGTTGTAAATGACTCCACAGAACACAACACACACACGAGATCCAAGGTAGCTCACAATACAGTTAAATGACATAAAATGGCTAATGCACAAGTTTTAAAAAATAATTCAGCAAACAAACATAAGAAAAATATGAATCAGTTAGAATATAACTACAACAATAACAATAATAACACATCCCCAGTTAAAAACTGTTGCAACAGACTGTTAACATCCAAAGGTCTGGCTAAATAAAAAGATTTCTGCCTGCCAACAGAAAGAGAGGAGAACAGACATCAACCTAGCTGCCCTTGGGAGAAAATTCTTCTGCCTGCGAGAAACTGTGAAGAAGCCGTTCTTACAGCTGAATCGGCTGTTGTGATATATATTAGTAGGCTTAGAAACCATCAGTTCCCAGCTATATATCATACTTCTGTTGATACTTGGATCAGAAGCCAGTATTTGGACAAGTTAAACTTTCTCAACATCAGAGTAAAGCCATTCTTGCAGAGAAAATTATGTGTAGGTCAGGAATGAAGGCTCACTATAACTACAAAGGAATATTCTACTATTCTCAGAGTTTTGTGCATTTCTGTGTGCGCATGTGCTGATCATATAAAAACATTTGGGTGCAACTACTGACTCTAGTAGCCCTAAATACTCTTAAGGCAAGTGACCTAAATATCCTGAAAGCACCAGATCCTATCTGTTCTTGGCAGCTAAGAAGGGTCACACTAGCTTAGTACTTGAATGGAAAACTGCCAACTTATACCAGATATTGTAGACTGTATTTCAGAGGAAGAAACTGGCAAAACCACCTCTAAATATTTATCATATAAGAAAATCTATGAAATGCATAGGGCAGCTAGAAGTTGACAAGCAGCTTGAAGGCACACAGATATACACACTGCCTGTCTGTATTGTAACAGGGAAAAGACAGGCAATCATACCTGACCTCCTCTTCAAGAATACGGGAAGATTAGTAGAGCAAGGTCTAAGTCAAACACTCATGTCCCTATCCAATGATATTTCAGCATCTGAGCACTGCATAGCATGCATGATAAAGAAAGAAAAGGCTGTGTACTAAATCCTATTAGAACTACAAGAGATTAGCAACTGCTTGAATGCTGAGTTTCCTTTTTCCATTTAGGGACTGTATTCCGCCAGTCCAGATAAGAGCATTTAGGCTCAGTAACATGAAGCAGAGTGAAAAAACTTTATCATAGCAGTCAGACTACTAGGGATAGACTGTAGAATCATTCCTTAAGGGAATTTGTGGATGCTTCAAGATTTGACATTTCTAAAAATACAGTGGAGCGTATTTGTGGTGTATGAAAAAATGCAGTTGCATGCTGATTGGGAAGTGGAGAATAGGATTTGTTTTTGGTCTGTCTAATTTAATATGTTTAATATTTAGACATGCTTAAATAAGTTTGTTTGTTTTATAGCTGACATGTGCAGTCTTAGCCTGGTATGTCTGATACCAATGGCAGTTCTCCCAATATGGTATGCTATTATTTTGACAGCTTTTTGTTGTTCAGCCCCATTTCTGTATATAGCCCCATCAGCTATGGGCACCTAAAAGATATAAACCAGGCTGAAGGAAGAAGAAATCCTTGTAGACAAGGAGGGAAGTCCTCTTACAATCCCTAAAGCATCTTCTGCCTTGATATTGAGGAACACAGTCAATGGATGTAAAATCAACAAGCAGTCTTAGGAACCAGAGTAGACTGGGAAGTTTCAGTATTTGATGAGAAAAGTATAAAGGGAAATGGGTTGTGGGATGACAAATTGCAATTTTCCTCATTTTCACACTCAGGCTGAAAGACAGTAATCTTTTCTCACCTGTAAGCCTTTAAGTGATAATTGTTCATTGCCTTCTAACTTGAGATTCCTATTTGAATAGGAATAATAGCTGCTTACCTTACATGATTGTTGCAAAATGTTAAGCACTTAGTACACAAAAAATTCCATGAATATAGTGGTATTACTACCAGTAGTTCCTGTGAAGTCTCAAGTATATGAAAGAAATATGCATCTATAATATACTGCTTTAGTCTTTCTGAGGGTTTGTTTGTGGTTGTTGTGAAGAATGTTTCCTTACAAGTGTATTTTTACAACTGCAGTTTGCTAAAAGATAGTTACAGAAATTATTTACTTTTGCATTTTGTACAAATTATGTTTGAATACAAGTGTAATTTGTTCTGGTTTCATTCTATATGAAAGATTATCTGGGGAGAATTTTAATCAGTTCAATTCATGAGTGTATCATATTTAAGCACTACCACACTGCAATGCTGACATAGATATCCATATTAAAGACAATTCTGCAAAGCTTTTTTACATAGCATACGTGGTTATATTGTCTAAAACTCCAAGGATAATTATTGACAGAAATAACCGAGACACCACATTTATATCAGCAGTGGTTAAAGGTAATTCTCATTTTGACATATTTTTTCTTGTATTCCAATTGGGTCAAAATGTAAGATTTCTCCAGAACCAATATTTTTTCTTGTTTAATGAGCCCCTTAGCTATTAGCTATGTCTATATATCTCAAATCAATAATAGCAGCAGACATTTTTGTGTGTGGGGAGGGGGATGGGGGTGTATGAGTGAGAAACGGAGGGCCCTTGCACATAGCCATATAACCCAGAATATCAAGGCAAAGAATCCCACAATATGTGCTTTGAACTGGGTTATCAGTCCACACTGCCATGTATTCCAGTTCAAAGCAGTTAATGTGGAATTTTATTCAGCTATGTGGAAGGGGCCAGAGAGAGGTCTGAGTAGCTTCTGGAAGATGTTGCCACCTTTTTAAAAGGACTTTACTATTTTTGATATTTGCATTGGTACTGCAATCTCCATTAGGTACCATCCTGGTAACTTACATTATTGAGCTATCTTCATGAAGTTAGAGAAGAAACAAACATCTTGGCATGGTGAGTTTGTTATCACTTTCTATTGAGAGTGTTCCAAGACGTTGGTGTGTGAGTTGTTGACTCTGGCCTTGGGACATATAGGGATAGGACAGGACTCTTCCCTGGAGTTGTCCAAATATTCAGAGAAATTTTGGTGGTGGTTGGTTGAGGCTGTCCAAGATCTCTGAGGTTCTTGGCCAATCATCATCAAACCAAACTTCAGGCCTTGAAACAGTTACCTTTTTTGGACCACAGTAGCAAAGATCCTTCAAGTGGCCATACTTGGGTGGAGGCTTGGAGCTGTAGATGCGATTTCTATGTAATGGCAACTGCTGATCTTTTTTTGTTTGTTATATCAATGCTTTTCTTCTTTCCCCCCCCCCCCCCCTCCTCTTATTGTAAGGATCTAAAGCAGTTAGTCTCAACCTGTGGGTCGCCAGGAGTTTTGCCCTACAACTCCCAGAAATCCCAGCCAGTTTACCAGCTGTTAGGATTTCTGGGAGTTGAAGGCTAAAACATCTGGGGACCCATGTGTTGAGAACCACTGATCTAAAGCATCAATGCTTAGGCTCAGGAATCTACTTGTCCTTTTACCCTGTCCATAGTCTGATGGGCATTGGTAATTCTTATTACAGTAGAGTCTCACTTATCCAAGCTAAACGGTCCGGCGGAAGCTTGGATAAGCGAATATCTTGTATAATAAGGAGGGATTAAGAAAAGCCTATTAAACATCAAATTAGGTCATGATTTTACAAATTAAGCACCAAAACATCATGTTAGACAATAAATTTGACAGAAAAAGTAGTTCAATATGCAGTAATGTTATGTTGTAATTACTGTATTTACAAATTTAGCACCAAAATATTACGATATATTGAAAACATGGACTACAGAAATGGCTTGGATAATCCAGAAGCTTGGATAAGCGAGGCTTGGATAAGTGAGACTCTACTGTATTACTATATCTCCAGTATTTGGCGTTAGATTTCACTGGAATTGGTAATTTTGGACTGTGAATTCTTGATGGTATCTGATCTTTAAAAAGTATGATATTGAAGCCTTCTGTCTTGGCAAGTTGTGCAATTTCCAGATTTTACAAGAAAGCATTAAATGACAATTATTTATTGAGGGAAAGTTTGGAAACAATGTATTATACGTAACACAGTTAGCTAAGCAAATTTACCTTTTTAGTAACAAACATATAAAAATGTTGCAATTAAAAAGCAATGTAAGAATTGGGAATGAAGTTAACCGATTAAAAATACAGCACTTCAAAGGGCTTTTAAAAAGGACTTTGGACAAATTTTAACAAGGTTTTTTTGTCATTTTGTAAGTCATTTTCTTATCAATTCTATTTCTTTAAAAGGTAACATAAATGTACCAAGTAATAAAATGAGCAAGAGGTGGAGTTATTCTCTATGCAGTATAAGAAGCAATGCAACAGGTCATTTCTGAAGCACTGTAACGGATAATGGAGGTGACATACTTTTAAAAAGTAATTTTTCCCAAGGTGGGTGCTGTGCATAGAATGGGGCACATTTACCTGCAACACAATGGCATTGGTACCAACTGACCAAAACTTTGTGCAGTTACAGGTTGGTTTGGGGCATTAGAGGCAGCAACACCCTGGAAAGATGTAACACACATCTTTGCCCTGTTTCTGTCAACTGCAGAGATGTGTGGATCCTATAGATCCATACAAACTGGATTTAAGTTTGAAAACTTTCAAATCAAGGACTTTTTGAGTGCTATGAAGGGACAGGAACCTGGCATGTGTAGTATAATGCTTAATGAATCAATACTTGGACATTGCCTCAGGCTCCAAAGGTTTGGCAGCTGATGGGAATTATAAGATTCAACAGTGTGGTATTGTATTTTCCTTTCCACTTTTTTCAATTTCATATTTTTAGCTGTTTGCTACCAGAACTAAGGTATGAAACCACTTGCTAAGTTACTCTCTATTTCTCTGTTTCTGCTTGACAGGTGTAAGGAGGAGGTAGGGTCCTAAATATAGAAGACTGCTGGCAGTTGGCTTCAGGGATCAGCAGACAGATTTAGCATTTCACTTAACCTACTAAGCTACCACCCACTTTCCATTCAACAGTTACTACCATTACGGCTGTTTTCTTGGGCAACCCAGAGGCCACATTTTGCATTGTATAACCTATCCCCTAAAGAAGCAGAAGGCTTCTCAAGACTATATTTGATTAGCTGTATTGATGGGACAGTCTGTAAAGAAAGGGAATATTTTAAAAGCTTGACATCTGTCTGCCTTCTGACTGTGAAGCTTGAGTGGGTTAGGAGAGTGGTGAATGACTCATTGGTAGCAAGAGCGAGTGCTGTCCTGCCTGAAAGAGACTTTGGTGAGGACTTTGCCAAAAATAAACCACCTCTGAACTGTGAAGTATCAGTGAAGTACTCTGAACTTTAGTACTCCTTTCAGGGCAAGGTTATGGAGCATGTATTGACCTATCGGCTTTAGGGATTCCTAGATTAAATGGATTACATAGAAATATTTCAGTCTGGCTTCAGGCCTGGTAATGGGATGGAGACAGCTTTGGTCACCTGTATAGGTGACTTACACCAAAATTGATGTATCTCTGTTAGTTCTGCTGGACCTCTCAACAGCTTTCAGAACCATTGCACATGATAACCTTCTGGGATACCTTCGTGGGGTGGGATTTAGGGACACTGTTTTAGAATGCTTGCAATCCTTCTTGGAGAGAGGAATGCAGGAGGTGGTGTTGTCAGATTTTATATTTAATCTTTTTGGCTGTTGGCCTTCAGGGTCCTTTAGACTCGGTTGGATGCCTCATGCAACTAATATTTACATGCAACACTTGGGAGGGTTATCCAGACTTTGTTTGTCCTTCTGTAACCAGCATTCTAATGACAACCAATTCTACCTCTCTTTTCTATCTAATGCAAAGTAAGCTGTTCTGGTGCTAAACCAATGTATGTCAATAATGGACTAGATGAGAGGAAACAAACTCAAGTTTAATTCAAACAAGACAGAGGTGCCTTGAGAATGCATTACTGTAACCCAGCTGGGGTTCTTGGTGGCATGAATGCATTCTACAGAGGTTGTCTTTGGAAACTGTTTGGGAACTTCATTGGTTCTAAAATGCTACTGCTGACTGGGAAGACAAATCTCTTTTACAGAAACAGTATTATGGGCTCCCAGTTTATTTATGTGAAAACTGCAAAGCACTAGCTATGTCCTTTAAACCCCTAAACAGTGTGAGGTTAAACTACCTGAAAGACTGCATCCTCCTACCATCACAATGCCTGTTTGGTGAGGACAGTGGACAGAACCTTCTTAGGGGCTGTTATCAGGTTGTGGAATTCCACACAGACAGGAAATCTGCTTTGTGCTCTTTCTACTATCTTTCCAATGGCAGACAAAGACCTTTTAACTGAGGCAAAACTTTTATTTTAATTCATTATAGCACAATGAGTATTTAAAGGGATGTGCTGTTCTCTCTCTCTTGTATTATGTTTTACATGTATTTTAAACTTTTAATTGTTATGTTGTTAATGGTTGGTATTTTAAAAATGTGGGTACACATTTTTTTTAGCTATAGAGTTTTAATTGTTTTTCAGCCACTTGGGTTGTGTACTTTGAGAAAGATTACAATAAAATATAATGAAAGTAATAAATCCTTGTGTGTTTTTCAGGATTGTACAATATAAGGACAGCAGCAGGCCGGACCCGGGGGGCAGGGAGGAGGAGTTGCAGTGGTCTGTAGAGATTCCATCTACCTGACCAGGTGTCCCAACCCATAGTTGATCACTTTCAAGAGTATTTATTTAAGGATGAGTGGCCAGGGCAGAATAGGGATTATGTTGGTGTACTGTCCACCCTGCTGCTCAACAGTCTCCCTGCCTGAGCTAACTGGGGTGGTCTCAAGCCTAGTTTTGGAGTCCCAACAGCTAGTCGTGCTCAGGGATTTCAACATCCATGCTGACACCTTCCTTTCAGAAGTGGCTCAGGACTTCATGGCCGCCATGACAACCATGGGTCTGTTCCAAATGGTATCGGGCCCCATCCATAGCGCTGGCACTGGTCTTCTGTTTGGGACGGGATGATGGTGGCGGTATTGTGGAAGAACTCTCCACTGTACCTTTGTCATGGTCCAATCACTACTTGGTCAGGTTTAGACTCACTGGGTGCTCCAAACCTCTGCAGGGGGGTGGAGGACCGATTAGGAAGGTCCACCCCAGGAGATTTATGGATCCAGATGGATCTTGGGGATATTCCTTCCTTTTTGTTAGGTGATTCTATTGAAGCCTTGGTAGACTTTTGGAATATGGAGGTGGACAGGGCAGTTGTTACAATAGCTTCTGAGCGTTTCCTTTCATAAGGCTGTTCCAAGTCAGCTCCCTGGTTCTCCAGGGAGCTGGCAATGATAAAGCAAGTGAAACGGACACTAGAGTAGTGTTGGCGTAAAACTCGCAATGAATTTGACCGAATCTAGAGCTAATTTAAAAGCCTATTCTGCAGCAATGAAGGCTGCCCCTAAACCATTGCCTGTCATCAGTGATGGACTGGATGAGGGCTAATAAGTTGAAATTAAATCCAGACAAGACAGAGGTACTCCTGGTCAGTTGGAAGATGGATCAGGGTGTGGGATTACGGCCTGTGTTGGATGGGATCACACTCCCCCTGAGAACACAGGTTTGCAGCCTGGACTCATTGCTGACCATATCAGAGGTAGCCAGGAGTGCCTTTGCACAATTAAAACTTGTGCTCCAGCTGCGCCCATATCTTGATATGACAGATATAGCCATGGTAGTTCATGAGTCAGTCACATCCTGCCTGGACTACTGCAACACACACACACTCTCTTATTTTATATACAATATAGTTTTATTTACATACATTAACAACTTACAGTGAAACAAAACACAAAAACAATGAACATTTTACAAACATATAACCCCACCACCAAGGCCTGAACAGGTATCCTTTTCTTTACCATATAATTCATAAATCAACCATTAAACAAATGTCATATCCAAAATTCTTGACCAGCAAGATTGTATTGTTTTTCTTTTTCACTTTCTAGAACATATTTAATAAAAACTGACCAGTATAAATCAAAATCAGATCTATTAGTTTCCCCCCTGAACACCCTCATTTCCATTGATAGTTTATCATTTAAAGCTACATTCCATATCTCCCCACTACCATGTTACAGCAGTTCGAATGGCTGCCGGTCTGCTTCCAGGCTAAATACAAAGTGCTAGTCATTACCTTTTAAGCCTTAAACGGCTTGGGCTTGGGTCCAGGCTACTTGATTGATCGTATCTCCTCATATAAACCAGCAGTCAGTGGAGGAGGCCTTCCTCTCAGTCCCACCCCCATCTCAAGCACAGCTGGTGGGAACGAGAGATAGGGCCTTCTCCATGGTCTCTCCCCCCCCCCCCCCGCCTCTGGAACTCCCTTCCTAGATAAATAAAACAGGCTCCCTCCCTCCTGTCCTTCAAAAAACAACTGAAGACTTATTTTTGCTCACTAGCATATGGAGAGGAGGATGTTTTGGTGCGTAATTTTTAAAATCATAATATAATTTGACATTTAATTGGCTTTTCCTTAATCCCTCCTTATTATCCAACATTTTCACTTATCCAATGTTCTGCTGGCCCATTTTTGTTGGATAAGCAAGACTCTACTGTACTTTTTTGGGGTTATATTTTTGGCTACAGCTGGCTACTTCACCACCATGAGTTCACCCTTTTGGGTGGAAAGCATATGTAGTCATGCTTTATGTGTACCTAGATGGAACTAAGTTATTGGAAATACTTCCTTGGCTCTTTCAGTAAAGAAATCAAGAGAGAGGGGTCAACTGCTCTTGCCTCTTTTGGGCTGAGTTTCTTTCTTGTATTTATTCCTCCCCTGGCCAGGCTGTTTGCTTTGAAACTGTGCCATGCATATTTTGGGCTGCAGGAATGTGGAGATTCCTGAGCTCCTTCCCCCATGTTTCCGGAAGAGGGGCCTGGTTTCTTTCGGATGTCTGGTCAACATGAGGATGCATCTCTTGGGTGTAGGCAGGGCAACCCTGTTAACCAGAAGGATGGCTGGTTTGCATTCTGCTCAAAGATCCGTGGAGCTGGCATGAGCAAAGAGTTGGGGCCCAGGCGAAGAAGGGGAGGCAGGGCAACTGGTGTTTGAAAGGAGGTCCAGAGTGGGTGTGGAGAAAGTGCTGAGCATCTTTCCCCAGGAATGCTCAAGGCCAACTAGCACTGGCTGTAGGCGTGTGCACCTGTGTCTAGAGTCTTGCTTGGGCTTTTTGGAGGAGTGGGATACAAATGTGAATGAAATTTAAAACGCAAACTCAAACAGGATGCTGAACACAGCAGTTGTTAAGTAACATTACTAGCTGACTAGAGATTGCTGAAGGGCAGAACAAATTGGAATGTAATGTGTGCTACTTGTTTTATGAACCCTGCTTACCTAGGGGAAAAATAAGACCCTGGTGAAGGTCTTGGGGCTGGGCAGCTGTCAGCAATGCAATTCAAACAATCCCTTTATGTTTTACTGTTATCACTGCTATCATCATCATTTATTCTGACAATGGCCAACCAGAGTAACAGATTCTCTTGCTGATTTATAGTAGCTCAACCAGTTGCCTATAGGTGGGTACATTCTAGTTTTTGCCTAAACCTGATGAGGTAGGTGCAATGTTGGATTTGGTTGGGTAGTTTGCTGCATATTTTATGGGGTTGAGGTGGTATTGCTGTGACTTCCTTTAAGACAGTGATTTTTTAAATGGAGGACTAGTAACCTCCCCTCCGCAGTGTGCTAGGGACTGGTACAGGTTGAGTATCCCTTATCTGAAATGCTTGGAACAAGATGTGTTTTGGATTTGCATACATACATATAATGAGATATCTTGGCGATGGGACCCAAGTCTAAACATGTTTCATTCATGTTTCATATACACTTTATAGTACACATAGCTTGAAAGTAACTTTATGCAGTGCTTTTAATAATTCTGTGCATTATTACACAGAACCTTCAGAAAGCAAAGATGCCATTCTTGTAGATTTTGCTGTATTTTGGAATTTTGGATAAGGGATGCTTAACATATATTACAGCACCCAGTATATTTAAGCATATTCAATACTTTCTTTCTTTTTTTGACATTTTCCAGGAACAGCAGTTGATGGTTTGTGGACCAGCAGTGGTTCCCAGACCAGCACTTTAAGTAACCTTGCCTTAAGATAGCCATATGATGCATACTTTGTCCCAGTTTTTTTTTACTTTAAAAATGTTTCCCCATATTTTTTAATCCCAGAAAAACACAATTCTATAATAAAATTTGAATTTGATTGTTTCTTTGCCATCTCTCTCATCTGTTTCTGTGCCCGCATTTTTGGAGGGGGGGGGCACTGTGTATCTGTGTGGCACCACAATTGTTCGTGTCTCCCTCCTGTCACAGACCTTCCTCTGATGTTTCTTCATACTGGCAAGTGTGGCATGTGTCATTTGCAGGCACATTCAAACGCATGACTCCCCACATTTTTAGGCAGAATGCCCTTTTGATGTTTCTTCATATTTAAAGAAGGACTGATGAGAGGCCAAAAACAAGCCATTGAGTTCATGCAATTAGGACATGAAACACTGTGTGCTATGATTGTGGGTTGGAAAAACAATGGTAGTCAGATTATTTTGGGTGGTGAGGATATTCAAAGGCTGGTAAAAGAACATTCTTATATAGTGTTGGGATGGATGGAAGAGATTTACATTCACCTCAGGCCTCAGATTACTCAGATAACTATAACTACAGTATGGCAACACAACAGGCCATTTTCAGAATGGCAGGCTATGCTCCGACATAGTTTTGTGAAGTATTTATAGTGAAGTATGAAGAAAATGAACTCCAAAGTCTGACAAGAATCATTGTCAAACAAATATTTTAAATGGTGTTTCTGAAGTGGTGTTCATTTCACTCTTCCATGTGTTGCACCCACCAAATGAAATTGCAGAGCTACAAGAGCTAAACTTAGGAGAGGCTGCACATAGCATTGCATCTTACAAATACTTGGGATCTTTTTAATACTTTGCCTTATACAACCCCTTGTTCACTGTGAATTTAGAATTTGCTGTATATAGAAAAGATGGAAAGGGGATCTCCTTGACCTTTATGAACTATTTGCAAAGTTCAGATTTTTTTTACAATGCTAAAACAAAGCTGGTTAAAAAAATCAAGAGCAAGGAAAAGGAAACATATTTGCACACTGCAAGGGTGATCAGTGGTTTTGCTTAGGGCAGATGACCAGGGCACCTGTCAGAAAACTTAGCAGGAAGCACTCCAAATATAGCAAAGCTGGCTTACCACAGCATAGCAGTCATATGAAGGTCCTTCACATTGCCTGTAAATGTACAGTGACCCCCACGGATTTCATAGCATTTTCTATATGCTGAGACATTTTGCCAGTTCTTTCTCTGAAACGTAGCTTACAATGCCTGAGATTTGTTGGTGATCTCCCATCCAAGCAGAACTGGACCTTCGAAGATTATGTGCCTTTAGAGTATTTATTTCAAGGAAGTTCCCCGGATCCTGGACCAGTGTCTGGTAGCTGTGATGGACTGGATGAGGGCCAACAAGCTGAGGCTTAATCCTGACAAGACAGAGCTCCTCCTGGTCAGTCGCGAGGCTGATTGGGGTATAGGGTGACAATCTATGCTCAATGAGGGTTACACTCCCATTGAGGACATAGGCAGGGCCGGCCCAAGATAATTTTCAAGTGTAAGTAAACAGAATTTTGCCCCTCCCCCAAACCAATCACTGAAAATTAAAATCGTGGGATAAGCGAAAATGTTGGATAATAAGAAGGGATTAAGGAAAAGCCTATTAAACATCAAATGACATTATGATTTTACAAATTAAGCACCAAAATATCATGTTTTACAACAAATTGACAGAAAAAGCAGTTCAATACCTGGTAATGTTATGTAGGAATTACAATAGAGTCTCACTTATCCAACATTCGCTTATCCAACATTCTGGATTATCCAACGCATTTTGTAGTCAATGTTTTCAATGCATCATGATATTTTGGTGCTAAATTTGTAAATACAGTAATTACTACGTAGCATTACTGCTTTTTCTGTCAAATTTATTGTATAACATGTTTTGGTGCTTAATTTGTAAAATCTTAACCTAATTTGATGTTTAATAGACTTCTCCTTAATCTCTCCTTGTTATCCAACATATTCGCTTATCCAGTGTTCTGCCGACCTGTTTATGTTGGATAAGTGAGACTCTACTGTACTATATTTGCAAATTTAGCACCAAACATTGAACTGGGATGTAGGGCAGTGTGGACTCAGATGGCCCATTTCAAAGCAGATATTGTGGGTTATTCTGCTTTGATATTCTGGGTTATATGGCTGTGTGGAAGAGCCCTGAGGGTCCTTAGGAATCCATAGGAATTAAAAGGCCACCGAAAGGAAATCTGACCTCCAGTATTAAAAAAACTCTAAAATCAGGACAGTAAATAAAGAGCAACACCCTGAAAACAGGGGAAATCCAGACAGGAAACAATCAGGGTCAGCTAACACCTCCCAACCAAGGATGCCCCCTGGGGGGAAGCAACCAGGCTTTGAAGCTGCAAGGCCATTACATGCTAATCAAGGTGGCCAATGGCAAAATCCACACCTGTCTCCAGCAGACGAGTTCTTCCTTTCTCCCACCCTGGACATCATAATAATAATAATAATAATAATAATAATAATAATAATAATAATAATAATAATGAATAATAGAAGTCTTATACAGTATATCCAGGCCCAGATATGTAACCTCACTTACCTCGATTCCAATAGCCCTCACAACCTCTGAGGATTCCTGCCATAGGTGGGGTTAACCATCAGGAGAGAAAGCTTCTGGAACATGGCCGGGCAGCCTGGAGATCTGGCCTCGAGGAGGCAAAGGCAGGCCAGGCTGCGGGCAGCCGTGGAGGCCGGCACGAGGCCTCGGAGGCTGGCCAGGCCACGGGCCTGGGAGGAGGAGGCAGGGGTGTGCGTGCATGTGCGCACGCAGGAGGGGGAAGGTGAGGTGCACCCGGAGGGCGTGCCCCCTCCCAGCAGAGAGGGGAAAAAAGAAAAAAAGAAAAAAAGAAGCTGCTCATTAGGGGCACTTTGAGGCACCTCGAGAGTCGCCTCAACTGCACCCCCCAGAGGATGGCGCCTTCGGCAACCTCCTAATTCGCCTAACGGTTGAACCACCCCTGGACATAGGTCTGCAGTCTGGGGGTCCTCCTGGACTCAGCGCTAATGCTTGAAGCTCAGGTGTTCCCTTTCCTTTCCTTTCCTTCCCGTCCTTTCCCATCATGTTCACCAATGCTTCCTCTTAATACTGTAAAGAAGTGACGAATGGAGTGACACAGGGTTCCGTCCTGGTCCTGGTTCTGTTCAACATCTTTATCAATGACTTAGATGAAGGGTTAGAAGGCATGATCAAGTTTGCAGACAACACCAAATTGGGAGGGATAGCTAATACTCCAGGAGACAGAAGCAGACTTCAAAACAATCTTAACAGATTAGAGAGATGGGTCAAAAGTAACAAAATGAAGTTCAATAGGGACAAATGCAAAATACGCCACTTAGGCAGAAAAAATGAAATGCAAAGATACAGAATGGGGGACGCCTGGCTTACGAGCATTATGTGTGAAAAAGATATTGAAGTCCTCGTGGGCAACAAGTTAAATATGAACCAACAATGTGGTGTGGCAGCTAAAAAAGCCATTGGGATTTTGGCCTGCATAAATATAAGTATAGTGTCTAGATGCAGGGAAGTCATGCTACCCCCCTATTCTACTTATACCCTAATCTCATTATACCATGGCTTCTAAAATATCCAGGGCACACTGAAAATATTACTCCACCCTGCTGCTTTTGTACTCTAGCACTACTATAACTTACAGTGTTGCTAAGTTTTGTGCTGCAGCAATTAAAATTTGATGGATGATGGCAACACCTGTTTGGGAATGTAGCCAGAGCAACCTGTTACAGCTGAAATGCTACTAGACTTTTAATGCACCCCTTCTGTCCCCTTTAGTCCCAGTGCCTTGACCCCTCCTATCAGTCTCTCTCTCTCTCTCTCTCTCTCTCTCTCTCTCTCCCCCCCCCCCCCCCCCGGTTCCATACCTGCTACATTAACTTGTGTTTTAAAACTGATTTCAAACTGTTTTCTAATCTGTTTTTTTAAAAAATAACTGCTTCACTAGGGAATTGTGTTTCCCCTTCCCAGGGCGTTTGTGCCTTACCTTGTGCTGGTCATGGATTGTAATAAATAAATAAAGATTGATTGATTGATTGACAAGCTGGAATGTGTCCAGAGGAGGGCAACTAAAATGATCAAGGGTTTGGAGAACAAGTTCTATGAGGAGCAGCTTAAAGACTGGACATGTTTAGCCTGCAGAAGAGAAGGATGAGAGGAGACATGATGGCCATTTATAAATATGTGAGGGGAAGTCATCGGGAGGAGGGAGCAAGCTTGTTTTCTGCTGCCCTGGAGACTAGGATGCAGAACAATGGCTTCAAATTACAGGAAAGGAGATTCCACCTGAACACCGGGAAGAACTTCCTAAATGTGTGAGAGAGCTGTTCAGCAGTGGAATTCTCTGCCCCAGAGTGTGGTGGAGGCTTCTTCTTTGGAGGTTTTTAAACAGAGGCTGGATGGCCACTTGCCATAGGTGCTTTGAGTGCCATTTTCCTGCTTCTTGGCAGGAGGTTGGATTAGATGACCCACAAGCTCTTTTCCAACTCTATGATTCATATGATTCTATGAAATGCCTTAGTTTGAGTAGGGGAGAAGTCAATTGTGTTGTTAATGTAATGTCTTTTTTAATCTTTTTACCTTATTTGTCTTATTTTAAGGGAAGGCGACATAGAGCTGGAGGGGAGGCTGTGAGGAGGATGCATGTGGAGATTGTTTTATTTTGGCTTTTAAACATCAAAAACATCCGAGCATCCCCTGGGCAACGTCCTTGCAGACGGCCAATTCTCTCACTCCAGAAGCAACTCAAGTTGCTCCTGACATGAATTTTTTTTCAGTAATTGTGTTTGCAATTATTTAGTTTTAATTGGGGGGGTTTAAGTTGTTTTTTTTTTGTGTAAAAAAAAGATGAGTAAAAATTGCCATTTTCCTGCTCCTCCCCACTTCTTTTTGTGTCTATCTGTGCTGTCAACGTATAAAAATGCCACTGTTTCTTTCTCATTTCCACCAAAATCTATTCTACTTCTAAACAAGCCAGAAATAGCAAATTGTTTTCAGAGTGTTTGGGATTAAAGAGGAATGAGGCCATTTTACCAAACTGGCATACTGTAGAGTAAGAAAGCCATTTTCTCTGAATGTCAGCAGGATGCATTTCCCACTTCGTATTTAAGAGCATGGGTAAAGACTCCTTTTTATTAGGATATCCTTTTATTGTATTTTAGCAAGTAGCCAGCTGCTGGAGCCTTGACTTTCATTAATGATTGGTGGCTGGAGACGTGTTTCAATTTCTTGGGGAGTCATGCTCTTTAGGATATTTTTTCATGACAGTTTGCTCTCAAGTAGAGATGCAGAATACAAAATACACGTCTATAGCATCAAACACACAAGATGCATGCAGTTTCATTTCCAGAAGAACAGACATTTCAGTCTCTTGGCATAAATACAATAAATCTTGTGACATCTTAAAAGTTCAACAGATTTCTTATGGCATCACATTTGGTGGATTTCAGTGGGCAGTCTTCAAGGTGACACAAAATTTTGCTTTTAAAACATTGTTGTTATTGACATGGTCTTTACTGTTGTACATTTATACCACATCATTTCATCAATGAATTGTTTTCATTAGCATGCCTTGACAACAGATTTCCCTTTAAAATTCTCTGTAGAAGGGGCTTAATTCCTTATTTTTATTTTTATATATCATGTATATCTACTTCTAAACAACCAAGTAATAGGAGACTGCTTGCAGAGTGTTTGTTTTAAAGAGAAAAGCTTAAAGGGATTCAAAGTGATTTGTAACCATTTAATAGCAGAGTTCCTTTCAGAGTACTCACCATTAATTTGGGTTAAAAGTTAACTAGATTTGTTGAATCCAAGTACCAAATTGCTAAACAAGTAATGGTACATAGACCTAGTTCTCTCACACATGCATATTACTTGATTTATCATGTTTCCTGGTGTGCCAATTCCATTTAAAAACTAATTGTTGAGGTGATCATTATGGTATAAAGTATTCCTATGAAGTGTTAAATGATATCTGTGCACATGCAAGCTGTTACTTGGGGTATGAATCAGTTCAGTTGTTTTCATAGGCAGTCTGCCCTTTAGAATTAATGCAGTTTGACACCACTTTAACTGCCATAGCTAATGCTATGAAGTTTTTCTTTAGCCTTCTCTGCCAGAGTGCTGGTGCTTCACCAAACAGTAACTTCCATGGTTCCATAGCATTGAGCCATGACAGTTAAAGTCATGTCAAACTGCATTAATTGTACAATTTAAGTGTACCCTAAGAAAGACACCAGTTTGCTTGCTTTCTGAACAGAACTGCAAGAGCTTCCCAAAGTCTGTGTCAAGTGAATTGGGAAATGTTAGTTTTTCTGGCTAAAATTGGGGGTAAAGGATGGTGAAGGAGAGAAGAACTCCCAAGGCAATGTGAGGTTTGGAGTACCTGAACTCACTTCTCCATCCTGTTCTCTCCTTCCATTCATGGTGGTCCACAACCTTCTGAAACA
The DNA here is from genome assembly GCF_035594765.1 of Anolis carolinensis. Lineage (NCBI taxonomy): Eukaryota > Metazoa > Chordata > Lepidosauria > Squamata > Anolidae > Anolis > Anolis carolinensis. Next base: position 89,050,862 of record NC_085845.1, on the reverse strand, counting down.
TTGAGTTGTGAGGGTGGGAGGACTTGCACAGATGGAAGTGCAATGGTGATGGGTGTGTATTGACATGGAGAAAAATGTTGAAGGTGGTAAAACATGTACCTCTTTTCAAGACAGATGTTATGGCAGGGCTGAGCAACATGAGGTCTTACATGCACTGCCGGACATACACTAATGTTGTCTTGTATAACTAGATTTAGTGGGAGGTACAGTATTACAATACTCTAAGGCAGGGGTCCCCAAACTAAGGCCCGGGGCCCGGATGCGGCCCATCGAAGCTATTTATCCGGCCCCCACGGCACAAGGGCAGAAGCGTGTTGGGCTAAATGACCCAAGGGGTCTCTTCGTCTCTTACAATCATTGTTATTATTATTAATTATTATTATTATTAACAATGAGGCTGGGTGGCCATCTGTCAGGGGTGCTTTGCTTGTGCTTTCGGCGCACAAAGGCAGAAGGGGATTGGACTCAATGGGCCAAGGGGTCTCTTCCAACCCTCTTTATTATTATTATTAACATTGAGGCTGGGTGGCCATCTGTCAGGGATGCTTTGCTTGTGGTTTTGGTGCACAGAGGCAGAAGGGGGTTGGATTCAATGGCCCAAAGGGTCTCTTCCAACCTTCTTTGTTATTGTTGTTGTTGTTGTTTTAATTATTATTGCTTGGTGGCCAACTATAGTCCGGCCCTCGAACGGTCTGAAGGATTGTGAACTGGCCCCCTGTTTTAAAAGTTTGGGGACCCCTGCTCTAAGGTCTACAACTTGTCAATCTCAACTACATAGGATCCCTGAAGTATCATTTGAAGCAGAAGTGGGGACCTTTACTCTTTTTGGTTTTGATCTTGGCAAGGAAAAATATATTGAATATCACTATGCAGGTTTCTGGATCCTGCATCCATCTGATACATGCTTCCAGAGTGTTTGCAGTGTCACAGGGACTCATATGCAGCTTTCAGTGGTGTTATCAGTCAGATATAATTCTTAAACCTTTTCAGAAATCAACACAGCAGGGAGCAGTGTTTCAAAGACACTGTCGCTAATCATAAAGGTTAGATTTGAAGCATGCATTCTAAGCAAGTGAAAGCACTAGATTTTCCCTCCCTGTAAACTTCCACAAATGATTATGCGTGACCTGGCACAATTCTATATGAGCTGTGACACTTCATACATGCTCTATGCATAATGGGAACATCTCTAGAGATGAAAAGAGAGGAAGAAAATAATCATCCTTGAAGTGGATTGTGAAACTGTGTGAATAATGTGCTCATACAAGGCATTCAAGAGATCACCACACGAGGTTGTAGCATGCATTAGAAGCTCCCTAGTCATGAATGGAAATGCTCACAGTTGCACAACATTGTTTTTAAGTCTCCTCAAAGCAACGTAGAACAATGTCAGGCTGTGCTTTTTAATTAATGAGGAACTCTTATTTTTAGGAAGTAGAAAGTGCTTTAGTGTGTTGAAGTGGTGTGATAGGTCAAAAGCACTGTTGCAGTAAGTTTAGGACATGCACTTTTCTTTTTATAAACACACCATGCTCACAAAAAGACTGCTCAGAAAGATACAAACAGCTCATCTGATGCTTCTGCTTTGTAAAAGTCTGCAAAAGAAGGCAGTACACATTGTAGTACTACAGAACTTCCACATTATATGCAGTGCCAGCAAAAACCATTTCTTGCAAATGTTAAATCTCTCTTGGCACAGACATAAAATATCTGGCCTGTCTTTATGAAGGTAAAAACTTTTCAGACTTCTTCTTGCATGAGAGAATGAGACAAGAGAGGATTTATGTCCCTAGTTCCAGATAACATTGCTACAAGTAACTGGGGATGTAAATACTTGAAAAATAACTGACGTCAATAAATACCTGAGGACAAATAATTTCCACTCTTTTCCTCCTGCAGAAAAAACAAATATTTCTGTGCATTTACTGGCTGGTATTAGCAAAAATCAAAGTGTTTTGGGGGATTATTCTCTGCAGAAATCCATCTGTGTTTATTTACTTTTTAGTATGAGAATCAATCTCTTATATTGCTCAAGATTGCTGATAGTCATAAAATCTGCCACACTATTTTGGACAAAACAACAAAAATGCTACTGGGGGAGGGGGGAGATTTGTACAAAGTTTCTGCTTTTTTGGGTAAATATTGCACCAATAAATAAATAAATGACTATCTGGAAGTAATGTGAATTTTTGCACAGAAAAAATCTTCAAAGAATTTTGAGACATGCAAATACTGGGTGAAAACTACACTATCAGTTTTCTTGACTGGATTTTCTGAATGTCAGGAAATGAAAAATTCCAAATCTTCTTTCCAATGCTATTTCCAACATATTTTCTTCTGTTCTGAAGAGGGATGATATGTGTTTTGCTAAATTGGCATTAACAAACTAACTATAGGTCTAGAAGACTTCTTCAGTTTAGATACAGACAATTTTGTGCCCAGACAGAAGTGATGAAATTGAGTGGTTGGAAACTGCTTTATAAGAAGGCACACTGTTGGTCCATGTAGCCTAGTATTGTCAACTCTGAATAGAAACAATGGCTGGCATCATTTCTAACTCCATCTGAAAATCCCTGGAATACCCTAGTGGTCTCCCATCCAAGTATCAATCAGATTCAACAGTGCTCAGCTTCAAAAAACCAACATACAAGTGCACTATGTTGGTTGTTACTTACTTACGCTTCTTACAAACTTTGTCCTAAAGAGAACTGGTATGTATTTTGCTAGTTGTATGGTATGCAAGTGAGTGTATGGGACTTGTGCCTGGTTTGTAGCCTGAATCTTAATCATATTATGTTCTACTCCTGTACTGGAGGTGCATCAGTTTACCAGCTTTTTTGCTGTTTTCTGCAAGCTTCAAATAGACATAGAAATCCCTTATTATGAAGTCTCTCTCTTTGGCAGTCATATTGAATAAACATGGAACAGGTCATATCAAGGTACCAGTGCTTGGTAAATGAAAATGTTCAGTTCATCCAAGAACATGCCCAGGTCTGATGTGGGCCTTCAGTTTGTGTCTTAGTGATTCAGAAAGTTGGTCATCCATTTCATTTGTAAAAGATGATGTGGAAGAGAGGTTTATATAAACCTACATATTGCACAGAATTGTGTGAAACACATATGCAGAATCTTAAATCTTACTGTAATTAGATGTTTAAGCAAATCTTTTAATTTATTGCATAGACATTTAGAACACACTGAATTTTGAAACTGGGTTCTTTTGTGACTTGGAGGAAACCAGTAATTAACTTTGCAGCATGATATTTCCCATTTGTAACATGAGTGATAATTGTACACTTCAAGATAATATGAGAAAGACTGATTTATTTATTTATTTATTTATTTATTTATTTTTATTAGACTTGTATACCGCTACTCCCAGTTTGGCTCGGAGCAGTTTACAGAAATAGATTAAAACAATACAATTAGCTTTAAAATAACAATAAAAACAACAATAAAAACAAACATAGCCCCTAGTTTTTCACCCATCGAAAGCCTGTCGGAAGAGAAAGGTTTTGCAGGCTTTCCGAAAGGCAAATAGGTCTTGGATAGTTCGAGGTTCAACTGGCAAGGCATTCCATAATTGAGGGGCTACAATCGGGAAGGCTCTCTGCCTAGTAGAAGACAAATGATAAGTCCGTATGTTAGGGACTTCAAGCAAATTTTGGTCTTCGGACCGAAGTAATCTCTGGGGTTGGTGGGGGGATAAGCGGGCCCTCAGGTACGCTGGCCCCAGACCATGTAAGGCCTTGAAAGTTAGTACCAGTATCTTGAAAGTAATCCGGTACTCAATCGGTAACCAGTGCAGCTGTTGTAGAATTGGGGTGATACGCCACCTCGCCGGCACCCCGGTGAGAAGATGAGCTGCCGCGTTTTGCACCAGCTTCAGTTTCCGGATCACTGACAGAGGAAGGCCAATGTAGAGGGCGTTACAATAGTCAAGCCTCGAGATGACCGTTGCCTGGATCACCGTAACCAGGTCGTTCCTAGATAGGGAGAGAGCCAGTCGCCTAGCCTGACGTAGGTGGAAAAACGCAGATCTCCTCATAGCAGAGACCTGGGCCTCCATTGCGAGCAGAGGGTCCAATAAGACACCAAGACTTTTTACAGAAGATGACGGACGTAATGTCTCGCCATTCAGGGTAGGCAGCTGGATCTCCCTCCCACCCGGACGGCCCAGCCAAAGGATCTCCATCTTCGCTGGATTCACCCTCAATTTGTGTATTGATAAATGGTTTTTGAAATGTACCTTGCTAAATATCATTCAAAGTTATTCTTTTAGCTATCAAAAACAAAATCTTAGAAGGTTACTTGGAAAAAAATCAAAGTACTCTTTCTCTGTCTTTTTTATGAGATGGAAGCATGTGTGAAATTGATGCCACTTTTCTGAAAAGTAGGGTAAATTGTTTTGCATAGAAGGAAAATAATATCCCCTTTGGGGCGTGTAATGGAGTTCCATCCCTTCTTTATAATTCTTATATTTCTTCCAGGATCCAATCTGACACATTAATCCAAGGGAAACCATAGAAAGCAGATTAATTTAGCTCATCTTCATAAGAGGTGCTGACATGTTACAACTGTTCATTATTTGTTTGAAAGCTGTGAACACAGGATCTCGCAATGTGTAAAACAAATCAGTTTTACCTTGTCAAACAACCTTTCCCATGACCTGTGGTAAGGTTTTGCTGACCCCCATGGGGGCAGGTAGAAAATACAGGATTTTTTTTTCAGATTGTGAGGTTTGGTGTTGAAAAGAGTTGCTTAGGATATTGTGTGTTTAATGCTTGCGTAAAATAAGTAAGTTCAGCAAATGTTGCCTTTTATACAATAGCTACAAGCAACATTTGCTGATTTTTCTTATTTATTCATTTTCCTTATTTATTTTGCTGCCATTCTCCTGAAATGAGCCTCAAGGCAGCTTACAGATAACCAAGACAGCTCACAGGTATAACTATTAAAAATATAAGGGACAGCTTCAGTTTTCACTCTGGAAATTTAGTATTGGTTCATGAGTAGAAAATGAACTATAGAATTGGGCAATACCTTTATTAAATGGATCAGGGAAAGTGTCACAAAACTGTACACACATGTATAGTTTTGTAGCATTTGAGCTTCTTCTAAAATACTATTTACCAACTGTAAAATACTATTTACCAACTATTTACTGCCCTGAGTCCCCTGATGGGTGAGAAGGGCGGGGTAGAAGTGATGTAATAAATACAAGGCAGTGTATATTCATCAATGCATTTATTCAACACTCTCAGATATTGTGAGTAATTGGGAGATGTCTTTTTTCATGTCAGAAGTGACTTAAGAATCTGCAATTCACTTCTGGTGTGAGAGAAATGGCTATTTGCAAGGACGCCCAGATGTTTTTGATGTTTTACCATCCTTGTGGGAGGATTCTCTGCATAGGGAGCTGGAGGTGACAGAGGGAGCTCATTTGCTCTGATGAAAAACGAAAATTTATTTATTTATTTATAGTATTTATATTCGCCCTTCTCACCCCGAAGGAGACTCAGGGTGGTTTACAATGAACACATATATGGCAAACATTCAATGCCAATAGACAAACAACATTTTTGTTGAGGCATTTTTAACATTTTTCCAGCTTCACGATTCCGGCCACAGGGGGAGCTGTTGCTTCACCGTCCAGTAGTGGCTGTACTTCCTCATTCCTTTCCTCATGTTTTGCTGGCAGTTTTATGGTGTTGTAAATTAGCCTCCCGCATAAAGCGTCCCTAAATTTCCCTAATTGACAGGTGCAACTGTCTTTCGGGGCTGCATAGGTCAACAGCAAGCCGGAGCTATTAATGGTCGGAGGCTTAACCCGACCCGGGCTTCGAACTCATGACCTCTCGGTCAGTAGTGATTTATAGCAGCTGGTTACTAGCCAGCTGCGCCACAGCCCGGCCCCATGATGAAAAATGCCCTTGATAAAGGAGGAAATAGCAACAGTTGCAATGAAAAGTCCGTGGCCCACTGACATTCTTATCAATCACAGCTGCAAAACTTGGTGGTGTATGTAAGTAATGCAAGTTACTAGTTTGGGGTGTTACTATTTACTAGTTGAGGAATTTGATCTTAGCAAATAGTGGTGCATTAACACTACCAAATGCATGGAATTGGATTTCATTTGGAGGTTTGGAGCTAGGCATTGCTATACAGTGTTCCTTCACTACTTCGCGGTTCGCTTTTTGCAGATTAGCTGTTTTGTGATTTTTCAATAAACTCTAAAATACTATTATAAATCATAAAAATTACAATTTACAGCCTAAGGAAGGAAGAAAGGAGAAGCCAAAGGGAGAGAAAATGAGCCCAAGTGGCAACGGGAGGAGAAGGAGGCGATTTATCAACACACAATTGGTTGATAAAGACTTAAAATAGTGTAACTACTAAAATAATGTATAAATATTAAAATATAGTTTCCCTATTTTGCGGATTTTCACTTATTGCAGGTGGTCCTGGAACGTAACCCCCGTGATAAGGGAACACTGTACTTAGAATACACCATTTGAAAACAATGTGTCCTTCAAGCTTATTTCCTATTTGTGCACCTCAGGGGTGGAGCCCATGTGGCTTTTCAGAAGTTCTCAGAAACTCTGGCCAGCATAGTCAATAAGGAGATATTCTGGAAATTGCATCCCAAGAACATTTGGAGGCTGCTTGATCCCATCCCTAGTCTACATTCATGGTTACCAACTGCAGAAATACAGAGTCATTATTTCTGTCAAGATGTTATATGATCCTCATCATGTGCTTTAGCAGCTTAGTGAAGTGAACAGGTCTTTGTTTTCTCTTCTTTTTCTGCTGTCTTGATGACATCTTTCTCTGAGCAACTGCAGAAATATTTAGGTGCCTCATCACACTAGAACATGAATCCACTTTAAATCCGGTTTCTGCCTCCTACAGAATTCTGAGGGTTGTAGTTTGGTGAGGCTCAGGACTCTCCCTAAAGTGGTTTTGAAGTGGTTTTAGAGTGGATCCAAGCTCTAGTGTGATGAGGTCCTAGAAGAAATAGTGCTCCTCAGAATTTCCTCCATTAGTGGATGAATGTGTTATTAGTTTCAAATTAAAGCACAAATCAGTTGAACCTATTCCGGCAACATTAGTTTAATTTTTTTTCTTTATATAAATTTTATGCTATTGAGCTAAAGCCTTCATTAGCACATTTTTACGGTTCAAGAAAGTCGATGTGAGGTTGACACTTCTGAATATCTAGCCCCTTTAATGTGTACTAGGAAATTTTGCCTTCCTCTTCACTAAGCTACTATATCATAGCATGGTTGGTATTCCAGAATGACTGTACTTTGGATTCAGACAATTCTGATTTAGCTTTATCAAACAAAAATCTCGGATTTTATCATTTGCATTCTGCACTGCAGTTTCCTCCCTCTTTTCTTTCCCACTCCCAATATTCCTTTCTTATTGCTGCTTATATTTGGGGTTTTGGTGATTTAATTATTTTTTTCAAAACTTTAAGAACTAAACTATGGTTGAAGGATTTGTAGCATAGCCAATTGTGAACAAAAGTCACTTATTGTTGATCTATATTTGTATAGACTAGGACAGTGATTCATAAATTGTGTGTAGGAGTTCATTTGGGTTAGTGTTTGCTGTGATTGAGTGCCTTCCAGTCATTTCCAATTAAATTATAGAGATGTTTCTTCAACATATTTGGTATACCAGGACTTTCCCAGGGGACAATGTTGGCTCACAGATAACATTATGGTGAAATTATTCTACGGCAAACATTTCTCAAGGTTTCCTTGGAAAGGGGCTGAGGCTGAGAGTGTGTAACTACCCTAAGGTCACACAATGGGTTGCCATGGCCGAGTTCAATTTTGAAACCTGGTCTCCAAAGTTGTAGTTCAGTGCTCAGACCACTACTCTGCGGTGGCTCCTATATGAGAAGGCAATTAAATCGAACAAGTTGTAGTGGATATATATTGACAGGGACTGTTCAGGCATTCTATTCTAGCCTGAAAGAAATGTGGGACTTGAAACAAGTATCCTGTTGTATGCAAAGCAACTGATCTATGGTGTCATCTTACAAGTTAGGGAAAGTAGAATGACAAAAAGGTTGTGTCACAGACAGAACGCCACCAGATAAGATTCAACACAGTTTATTAAAGATACAGAACCAAAAAATGCTCGTAAAAAACAAAGGGCTAGGCAAACACTCGCCTTCAATATGAAAAGTCACTCAAAAACGGTTCAAAAGATAAACCGGATTAAACAGGAGTTTAATCCGGGTTAAACCAAAAATGCTTACTTCAGCCTGGCACTTTAAACAAACAAAAGCTGGTAAACAAAGATTCAATAAAACATAAATACTGGCAGCAGATTCCTCTCTGCTACTCAACAGCTGTGATTGAGTAACTAAGTTGTTACTCCTCCGTGCAGCGGGCGAACTCCAGGTCCAAATACATCAGTCAGGGTTGCAGCGGTCAGCGGGGTCCCAATCCGGTCCGAGGTCGATAGCCAGGTGCAGGCGTCTAAGGTTCCACGAATTCCACCGATAGCCACAGAAAGGATAGTCCAAGGTCGTAGTCAGTCAGTCAGTCCAGCGTCAATCCAGAGTAGGTAAATAATGTCCGTCAAGAAGACGACGGAGGTCCAAGCTAATAAGATTAAACACAGGTTGCACAACAAAAGCCCACACAGTTCCTCCCGCCGTCTATGCCCAATGTCCTTGGTAACTTACGTATTCAGCAAACGAAACACACCCGTCTTCAGGAAATTCCCAACAAGAGCCCAAGCGTTCGTCCAGCCCTGGATTCAAAACCCCATTTTATGCCAGTTTACAACTCCTCATCGCTATCAGCTGCTCCCCTAATTCCAGGTGCCTCATCATCATCATCCTCATCAGAGCTAAAACATCTTTGACTACGCCCTACAGCATCCCCAGCTGTGGATCCCGTTCCATCCCTCCAACTTGTCTACGGGTCCGATCCTGCAACCCGCCAGTCGCTTCCCATGCTATCATTACCAGGAACACCCAAATCCTCCCTCACACGAGTCCATTCCATGTAATCCTCCTCTGAGCTAACCACCTCTTCCTCCATTCCCTCGGTAAAACCCTCAAAGGAATCTTCGTCTGTTGGTTCTGCAAATAAGTCCCGCAGCCGTTTCCTCTCTCGCTCCTCAAGAGAGTCTGACTCCCGAGGAGTCTTACGACCACGTCTCCCAGAATTGGAGCCATAAGGCTCAACCATAACACTATCCCCTCTCACAAAGGCCTCCTCCTCCAAAGGTGGAGATACAGCAGTGATGTCTTCAGCTACAGTGTTACGACGCCCAGAAGTATCTAACTTCAACAAAGAACGATGAAAGACAGGGTGGATTTTAAAAGTAGAAGGCAAACGCAATCTAAATGCCACAGAAGAAATCTTTTTAGTAATAGGAAAAGGTCCCAAATACCGTGGCGCAAACTTTCCTCCAGCCTGTTTAATATATTTAGATGATAACCAAACCAGATCCCCTTCCTCCAACTCCTCCCCGGCTTGTCTATGGCGGTCGGCTTGAGTCTTCTGCGCTGCCTTAGCTTCTAACAACAGTCGGCAAGCAACATCATGTAAGGCAGCCATTTCAGACGAACGGTACACCGGATCAGAGGAAACCACATTGGTTGACGGCGCCACCCCTCCCCGCGGATGGAAGCCATAAGTTAATTCAAATGGGGTGTGTTGACTAGATGTATGTACAGCGTTATTATAGGCAAACTCAGCCACCGACAACCACTTAACCCAAACACTTGATTGTTCTAGACAGAAACAATGTAAATACTGTTCCAAGAACCCATTAACTCTTTCAGATTCACCATCTGTTTGTGGATGAAAAGCAGAAGACACATTCAATTTGGTTCCCAAACACTCATGGAAGTGTCTCCAAAAACGAGACACAAACTGAGGAGCTCTGTCAGAAACAATAACCTCAGGAGCTCCATGCAAACGAAAAATATGTTTGGTAAATAGTAAAGCCAATGTAGGAGCCGCTGGAATTGTTGAGCATGGTATAAAATGAGCCATTTTTGAAAATAGATCCACCACCACCCAAATACAAGTATAACCCCCAGACCTAGGCAAGTCAGAAATAAAATCCATGGAAATAATCTGCCATGGTCTCTCAGGAACAGGCAAGGAAGATAATAAACCCCTAGGGCGCCCAACAGGCGTCTTACTCTGCTGACAAACTGCGCAGCTATCACAAAAGCGGAGAATGTCCTGTCGCATCTTTGGCCACCAATAGTTTCTGGTAATGAGTTGTACGGTCTTAAACCTGCCAAAATGCCCAGCCATTGGTTCGTCATGATGTGCCCTAATAACTTCCAACCTGAGTGCACCTGCCGGTACATAAACCTGACCATTACGTACTAATACCCCCTCCTGGTCTTGTAAATGAGGCAGCATAGTACGATTCCCTACCGAAAGTAGCATGAGTTGCTCTTGAGTCCAGTTATCCTCCTTCTGAGCCTCTAAGATTTGAGTATGTAACCCAGCCTCGTTTTCCACCACACATAAAGAGGCAGTAGGCAAAACTGTCTGACACACTGACTGCTCGCAAGTCTTGAACTCAGGCTTACGTGATAGCGCATCTGCCCGTAAGTTTTCCTTCCCTTCTACAAACTGAACTTTAAAATTGAACCTAGAGAAAAACAAAGCCCATTGAATCTGATGTTGATTCAATTTCTTGGCAGTTTGTAAATGTTCTAAATTCTTATGGTCAGATCTGACCACAATTTGATGTCGCGCGCCCTCTAACCAGTGCCGCCACACCTCAAAAGCCACCTTGATAGCCAACAATTCCTTTTCCCAGATGGTATAATTTTGTTCAAAAGGTGTTAGTTGTCTGGAGTAAAATCCACAGGGACGCAAAGTCCCTGAAGAATCCCTTTGAGATAATACAGCCCCCAATGCATAACTAGAAGCGTCTGCTTCTACTATGAACGGTCTATTAATGTCTGGATGGATTAGTATATTGTCAGCCTGGAAACTAGACTTCAACTGTAGAAATGCATCGTGAGCCTCCCGTCCCCACACAAACGGTTGTTTCTTTCGCAAAAGTTGCGTTAAAGGTACAGTAAGTTTGGCAAAGTTTGGGATAAACTCTCGGTAGTAGTTAGCAAATCCCAAGAATCGCTGTACATCGCTCACACGAGTCCATTCCATGTAATCCTCCTCTGAGCTAACCACCTCTTCCTCCATTCCCTCGGTAAAACCCTCAAAGGAATCTTCGTCTGTTGGTTCTGCAAATAAGTCCCGCAGCCGTTTCCTCTCTCGCTCCTCAAGAGAGTCTGACTCCCGAGGAGTCTTACGACCACGTCTCCCAGAATTGGAGCCATAAGGCTCAACCATAACAGGTTGCATCTCCACCTCAATTCATTGCCTCTCTTGCTTTCCTTTCTGTTCACCACGGGAATGTTTGCCACATGCCTAGATAGAAAGTGATTGGGTAAAGGAAATGGCTTGTTGGTGGAGGAAAATGGCCACTGGGTCCATACGTGAGTTATTGATTAGAACTGCATTCTTGCATTTTGTATTTTAGGACCTGAAGAAGTAGAAGATGTAGATTCATCTGAGCAGAGCTGTACCCGGGGGGTGGGGGGTGGGAGAGAGAGTTCAACCTCCCCCTAATGTGTTAGGTTAAAAAAAAAAACCCTGGTTGACTCATGAATTGGTTAACCTGTTAAAATTCATGAGTAAACCAGATTTTTTTTTTAACCTGACATATTTGGAAGGTGAACTCCTAAATCCCCCTGCTCTGGCCCTGGCCCTGCATCAGAGGGCAGGTCATACTTACTCTTATTTACCAAAAAAGTAAATTTGACATTATATCATTATGTTAAATGCATGACACACCTACATTCATATCCCACCTATAGGTGTGTGTGTGAAAGAGACTGGAATGAGGAATGTTATATACAAGTAATGTGATTTAATCCTTTCTTTCCACTGTGATCCCAAGTGTAACCTCCTTACCCCCCCCCCCCCCGAAAAAAGAAAACATACCCCCTTATTAACATAAAAAAGAATCTTCCATTGAAACCAACTGAGGCATCAGTATTGGAGCGAATAGCTTTTGAAGGTGGTGGAATCTGGTCTTTGTGAGAGGGAGGGTTAACATATTTTGAATCTGTATGTTACCAAAACATGTTTCCAAAATGAGATCAGTAAAGTGCCTCCCAATCATAAACGTGGGACTTTGTATTGGATTGTGCCAATGTTAAACTGAGTTAGTCAGGACTGAACAGGCCAGTCTTAGTCCAGGCCATACTGTAAATTGGAGGCAGGGGGGAAGTACTAGGCTGACAGCCACATAGGTATTTTGTCTACACAAATACTTTGTTTCCCGTACCATTTCCATCTGCATGACCTTTTCATGTTGAAAAATATTTCTTTGTTTTACACTTGTGTTGCTGTTTATTTGTTCATTTGCTTCTGACTCTTCGTGACCTCATGGACCAGCCCACGCCAAAGTTCCTTGTCCGCCGTGGCCACCCCAAGCTCCTTCAAGGTCAAGCCAGTCACTTCAAGGATACCACCCATCCCTCTTGCCCTTGGTCGGCCCCTCTTCCCCCTTCCTTCCATTTTCCCCAGCATAATTATCTTCTCAAAGCTTTCCTGTCTTCTCATTATGTCGCCAAAGTACTTCACTTGTGTGTACGCATATTTCTTAAGAACTTTTCTGTTAATAAACTCAGAGTGGCTTACCTAAAGCAGTGTCCTGTCTTAATACCAACCAGGGTACAACCTTATTTGTTAAAGCAACCTTTTGATGCTAAAAGAATATGTAATAGCCTCACCTTTATTTCAAAGTATTAAATAGTGAGATTTTCTAATAAAGTAACCCAATCAAGTACATTGCTAACAAGGGGCAATGTTAGCAATGGCTCCTTCTTCGCAAATCCCAATGACAATCACAGTTTGAGTCCATTAGCTTCACTACTACTCCAACTTGTTTTTCCCAATGGAGACAGATTCAGATGTAAGAGATTTCAAAACTGAATGCCAGATTTTAGCTAGAAAATAGAGATAAAGAAAATGCACAAAATAGTGTAGATTATTGAAATAAACAAATAAAAATGAGCAGTATTTGTCTTTTGGTACCCCTGTGCTTAATGAAATCGTCAGAATGCAATTTTCCTCTTCATCCAACATATTCCACATCTCCTTTGAACAGATGACAGAAACAGGAAATTTTCAGCCCAGAGATTAAATCTTTTCATAAAGCAAGGCTGACCAGGAGACAAATTTTTATAATTTAACATTCTGAGGTGATTTTGTAGAAAGGTTGAGCTGAAGAATGTTAAAGACATATAGTTCTGGGTTGTAGCAATGACAGGAACTTGTTGCAAGTGTCTGTAAACAGAAAGTATAGTTGTGAGAATTAGTGACAAAGCATACAAGCAATATAGAATCAAAGCTGAATGTTGCATGTCATTTTAAACGTCATTTATTAGTGTTTCAAGCTATTATAGTATTGTAGTTGGACAACAAACAATGCAAGCATACAAAAAATTGGTAAGTGTGTAGAGAGAATGACATTCCTCAATTACCGTATATACTCGAAGATAAGCTGAGTTTTTCAGTCCTTATTTATGAGCTGAAAAAGCCTCCCCTGGCTTATAATCGGGTCAAGGTCAAGGCCAGCAATGGAGCCTGCAGGCTGTTGCTTGCAATATGTGATCTATTTCTCTCTTCTCTTCACTTATCAGTGTGTTTTCTTTTGCAAAGCCTCCCTTGCTCTTAGTCAAGGGAATGTTTTGAAAAGAGAAAGATGCCCTTGCAAGTCAGGAAGAAGAAAAATATATATTCATTAATCATATGAAAGCATTTTCCCCTGAAATATTTGTTAAACTTTCCTACAGATATATAGGCATTAACCCCTTGCCAGCTTTTGCCATCTCTATGTACCTTTATATCTGTATCTATCTATATACAATAATTTTATATACAGTAGAACCTCGGTAGTCCGAGTTAAACGGACGGACCTCAGCTCGGTCAACCTGGATCACTCGGATTACCAAGTTCCTTGCTCTCCCTTTGCCGGCGGCTTGGAGCCAGGGAAGCGACATACTTCCCGCTTCCTTGGCTCCAAGCGCCCGCCGAACGGAGAGGAAACCTCTCCGTTGTGGGCGTTTGGGCCAGCCATTGAGCGGGTGAAGGGGGAGGGCTGCAAAAGCCCTCTCCGTTCACCTACCCGCCCGCCCGTGCCTCGGCTCCTTCGTCACGCCGGGGACCGGCAACACCGGCGTCTGGTGTGGCGAAGGAGCCGGCCGTGTGTGTTGCTAGGTAGATAGCAAGCTACCTAGCAACACGCATGGGGTGCTCGCCCCTTGGGAGGTGCCCCCTGCGTGTTGCTAGGTAGCTTGCTATCTACCTAGCAACATGCAGGGGGCACCTCCCAAGGGGCGAGCACCCCATGCGTGTTGCTAAGTAGCTTGCTATCTACCTAGCAACACGCACGCCAGCAAGCAGGTGAACGGGGAGGGCCTTTGCAGCCCTCCCCGTTCACCTGCTCGGATTGCACGGAGGCTCGGACGAGCGGGGCTTGAACGAGCGGGGATTTACTGTATGTATTTCCCCTCATATGTTTGCAGGTCTTTGCAAATCCTTTATACATATAGATCCATGTACCTGTGTATCTGTAGCCATACATATACATTATTTTTATATATGAATTTACCCTCATATGTTTGCAGGTCTCTGCAAATATCAATATAAAGAGAGATGTCTGGATAGATATGAATATATTCTTACCTACCTATATATAGGGCTTGCAAATATTACAGGGGGGAAATGAACACACAAATATATATGTCTCTGTCTCTCTCTCTCTCTCTATATATATATATATATATATATATGGCTTGCAAATATTGTAGGGGAAATGCACACACACAGAGAGAGGGGATTTGCAAACGTTTCAGCGGGAAATGCATATGTGAAATTAGTATCTATAGTTATAGATCTATATTTAGCTCTGCATTGTTTATATAAGCATTGAATGTTTGCCTGTTACTTATGTTGGCCTGAGTCCCCATGGGGAGATAGGGTGGGATCCAAATGAAGTTTTATTATTATTATTATTATTATTATTATTATTATTATTATTATTATTATTATTATTAGGTTATTGTTGATACCATATTGTTTTTGTTGCCCCTACCTTTCCACTTATAGAGATAGTTTATTGTTTTTCTTTGAAATACAGTATATATTCAAAAACATTTAACCTACTGATGCCTGGATTAATGAAATTTTATTGGTATATATTTTTATTTTGAAATTTACCCGTAGCTGCTGCATTTCCCACCCTCGGCTTATACTCGAGTCAATAAGTTATCCCAGTTTTTTGTGGTAAAATTAGGTGCCTCGGTTTATATTCGGTTTGGCTTATACTCGAGTATATACGGTATCTATTTGACTGTTTCATTTTCAAAAATATGCATGGTAAATCGATCGTCTCATTACTGGTGGGATGTGAACATTGATCAAATTATCAAAAGTGGCTATCTTGTGTGCAAACAGTAAGGAAGATATATTATAAAAGTGTTTGTCATTCTTAAGCATTAGCAAACAATTGTCCAATTGATTCTGATACAAGCTTAACTGCTTGGACAGTTCAGTTCTACATATATAAAATAATCTTGAGCAATATTTGTGTTTTATTTTGCAATACACTTCAGTTAACAAGGCACATGTGGATTCCTGGGCATTATTTCTTTAACAAAATTTTTCACCAGAAGCATAGATAACACTAAAAGAATAGAGGTAAGTTTTTACACCACAAAAAAGAACAAGTGAACATATTTCAGCGAAGTTTTTATTCAAAGCTAACAATATGCATATGTGAGATGAAACAACCAAGTCAGGCAAGTGTTGTATAAATAAACAAAATACTTTGAACTACTGAGAGACCATTTGAAAGTTCCTTCCAAAAGGAAACAAAAGTTTTTTTTTTCTTTTCAGCAGTCCCCATTTTTCTTAATTTCAATTTTGACCAGATACATACTTTTCAAAAAGGCGCTGGGGTTAGTTGTGAACTATGCTTATCAATTTCTCTCTTCTGTCTGGAGGCAGGTAACTAAGATTTACCTTGCCTGTTGTAAGCAGAACTATTCAACTATAGCATTAAAACAGAACCTCAGTCATTTTCAGCTGAAGCTTTAATGCATTACTTCATGTAACCTGCAACTGAAAGTCTATGTTATCCAGCCCTCCTTCAATGTCCTCCTGATATTGCTAAAACTTTCAGCTACTCAGAGGAAAATGAAAAAAGTAAGGCTAGATAAGTGTACAAATACTTAGTAAAAAGAGGGTTTCTTTGTCAAACCACAATTTCTGGTCAGAGTGGGGGATATTAATTAAGATATGCCTGTATTGGAACTTTTGCATTTGTTTTGGTTGTCATTATATTATGATCTATGAATAAAAGTCATTCTAGATTTAATATTTTGAGGTATAAACTGTGATTTGACAACCACACCACATAGGTGTTATTGTGTAAATAGTTTTGGACTAAAAGTAGTTATTTTGATTCTGATAAAAATACATTTTTATAAATATGCTTTCAGTATGATAGTTGTCTGAACATAGGGGTTGAAATGCTATCATTTTGATGTCATCTTTGTAAGTAAACTGTTGTTTGTAGTTAATTTCAGATAGCTTTCCACTTTATCCAAATCCATCAGTTCCAAGGAAAAAACCCAAAGCAAACTTCTATTAAATCTGATTTATTAGGGAATGTCTTTGCGTATTGTCAAGACCCAGGCTGCAGAGCACCAATAACCATACACAGAGGCCAGAATCTATCTAATATCTTTATTGAAGGAGTATATAAAGTTAATAAAAACAAGTGTAGAAAATAGTCCAGAATTAGACCTTTCAGGAAAGGTCAAAATTAGTCCAAAGAAACAATGTCCAATATGGATTATTAAGGTCCAAAGTTGTAATCCAATAACCGAAACACTCACTTTGCCAGGCAAAGTGAGGGGAGATGACAAGGTCCTTTAGTCCATAAACTTGAGCAAGGCTAGGAAATAACTTGATACTTGAAACAAGGCTTAAAACGTGGAACAAGGTAAATAGGAACAAGAACAAGGTCCGTGGAATAACTTGGTAAGATCCGTGGAACAAGGCAAGGATTGGTCCTGGGAAACAAGGCAAAGTCCGTAGATAAACAAAGGCTGGGAAGCAAGGCGAAGGCTGGATAGCAAGGCAAGGCTTGAGCAGGAGCGAGGCTTGAATCGGAGCGCGCTGTCCAGACACAACTCGCTCCGTAGGCTGACGAATTGACTCCGCGAAGTTACTACGCGGGTAAAACGCCTATATAGAGTTTAACTTTCCCACCGAAGCAGTTCTCTGGGAATCAGAAACGAAAGCTAAACTCTGAGACCAGATGTTAAACTCCTTAAAGATTCTCACGAGAAGCAGTCTTAATTGGCTACATTCTTAGCTGCAATCCTCGCACTCCTGCGCGAAGCTGATTCCAAACTTCTCTGTTGTTTACAAAACTCCCGGCGCAAGAACACGGGAGAAGTAGGCTCTGGGCTTGTTTGACATACTTCTGGGAGACAACTTTCTTGCAGGTGCAAGGTTCCCAGATCTGCCTGGGAAAGATCTGGCTGAGAGGAATCCAGTTCAGACTGGGAAGGTAAAAAACCCAAGTTTTCATCTTCATCAGGAATTACAAAGTCCTGAGCAGGACTACAAGGCCCATGGGTCATCACACTATCCCCCTCCTCAGGGCCCCTCCCAAACTGGGGCCCTCTCCCCGAGGCGCGAGGTCGCGGCTTGGCGGGATAGGTCTGATGAAAGCGACGGGTTAGCTCAGGAGCATGGACTGTGGAGGCGTCTTCCCAAGAGCGTTCCTCAGGGCCAAAACCCACCCAGTCAATGAGATATTGTAGGCGGCGGCGGTGAAAGCGAGAATCCAAAATGTCCTCAACCTCGAACTCCTCCTCCCCATTCATCAAAACAGGAGGGGGGGCCGGTTGGTTTGTATCAGGACGCACACCATCCGCCGGAAGGAGCAGGGAACGGTGAAACACTGGGTGAATGCGCATTGAACGCGGAAGTTGGAGTTTGAAAGTCACGGGGTTTAATTGCGCCACCACTGGATAGGGGCCAATGAAACGGGCATCTAACTTCCGGCAAGGGCGGTGGGAGGGCAGAAAGCGAGTGGACAGAAAAACCCGATCTCCTACCTTGATTTCGGGGCCCGGCTGGCGGTGTTTGTCAGCGTGGTGTTTATAGTCCTCCTTGGCTTGGTCCAGTTGCTGGAGCAAAAGTTGTTGCACCGCTGTGAGTTCCTGCAGCCAATCCTCTGCTGCGGGAACTTCTGAAGTTTCAATGACAGGGGGAAAGAAACGTGGATGGAAGCCGTAGTTTGCAAAGAACGGCGTTTCTTTTGTAGAAGCTTGAACTCCATTGTTGTAGGCAAACTCAGACAGTGGTAACAGAGAAGCCCAATTGTCCTGTTGGTAGTTTACATAACAGCGAAGATACTGCTCCAAAGTGGCATTGGTGCGCTCCGTTTGCCCATCTGTTTGGGGATGATGAGCTGAAGATAAGCGAGAGTCTATGCCCAATAGTTTTTGTAGCGCCTTCCAAAAACGAGAGGTGAATTGAGATCCACGGTCTGTGACTAAACTCTTGGGCAATCCATGTAGTCTGAAAATGTGTTGAAGGAATAGATCCGCAGTCTCTTTGGCCGTGGGGAGGCCTTCGCAGGGAATGAAATGGGCTAACTTGGTGAAAAGGTCCACCACCACTAAGATCGTGGTGAATCCACAGGAAGGTGGTAAGTCAGTGATGAAATCCGCAGAAATTATTTCCCATGGGCGAGATGGGGTAGGAAGGGGGTGTAAAAGCCCTGAGGGCTTCTCCCTTCTTATCTTGGAGCGCTGGCATACTGGGCAGGTGTTGACATATTTTTCCACATCCTTGCGGATCTTGGGCCACCAAAAATCCCTTAGGATCAGATGCATGGTTTTAAATAGTCCGAAGTGCCCTGCTGGTTTGCAATCATGACACAGACGAAGCGCTTTTTCCCTGCCCGGTCCGGGTGGAATATAAACATGATTTCTATAGCAAAGCAGCCCATCCTTAAGCGAAAAGGGAAAATGCAGACCTTGGCGAAGTTGGTCCTGCGCCCAGGCATCCGCTTGCTGACTAGCCCTGATTTCTTGAGCACAGAGGGGTCCTGGAGTAGAGGAAGTTGAACCAATGGAAATGGATTTGGTGTTCCCCACTGTGAGCGTGGCAAAGTTCCCGGGTTGTAATAGTTGGGATTCAAAGGTCTCTTTGCGTCCTGCAGCGTATTCCGGTTTACGTGACAGGGCGTCTGCTTGCTTGGTCTGGGCTGGGGTCACATAATGAATCTGGAAGTCGAAACGTTCGAAGAATAAAGCCCAACGTTGCTGCCTCTGATTTAGTTTGCGGGCAGTTCTTAGATGTTCTAGATTACGATGATCAGTGTGGACTTCAATGGGAAATTTGGCCCCTTCTAGCCAATGTCTCCAAGTTTCAAAGGCTGCCTTGATGGCCAGTAGTTCTTTTTCCCAAATGGTGTAATTTCTCTCTGGTGTGGTTAGTTGACGAGAGTAAAAGGCACAGGGATGGAGGTGATCTCCCACCGGTTGTAAGAGTACAGCCCCAATTGCCACATCAGAGGCGTCCGCTTGCACAACAAAAGGGGTTCCAGGATTTGGGTGCTGTAGAATTGGCTGGGAGGTGAATAGTTTCTTTAGTTGCTGGAACCCTTTCTCTGCTTGTTCAGTCCAGCGGAAAGGCTGCTTTCCACGGATGCAGCTAGTGATGGGGTCGGACCAGCGGGCAAAATCTGGAATGAACTTGCGGTAATAGTTCGCGAACCCCAAGAAACGCTGCACCTCTTTCTTGTTAGTTGGCGCCCGCCATTCCAAAACTGCTGAAACCTTGGCTGGATCCATGGAAAGCCCTAGAGGCGAGATGCGGTAACCAAGGAAATCTACCTCTTGTAGATCAAAGGCGCATTTTTCCAGCTTGGCATAAAGTCCATGATCCCGCAATCGTTGTAACACCATTTTGACGTGGTTCTCATGTTCTGATTGTGATCTAGAAAACACCAAAAAATCGTCCAGGTAGATTATCAAGAACCTGTCTAGATAGTCCTGAAAAATGTCATTGACAAAATGCTGGAACGTTGCGGGAGCTCCGCATAAACCGAAATTCATAACTCGGGACTCGAATAATCCGAATTTGGTCTGGAAGGCGGTCTTCCACTCGTCCCCTTCCCTGATGCGAACTAAGTTGTAAGCCCCCCGAAGATCCAGCTTGGTGTAAACCTTGGCTCCTCGAAGCCGATCCAGTAGATCCGAGATTAAGGGCAGGGGATAGCTGTTCCGCTTGGTGATATTGTTCAATGCTCTGTAGTCCACCACCAAGCGTAGTTCCCCTGACTTCTTCTTCACAAACATCACTGGGGAGGCGGCTGGGGATTGAGAGGGTCTGATGAATCCCTTGCGAAGGTTTGTCTCTATGAATTCCCTGAGAGCTTCTTGCTCTGGTTCAGTCAGGGAGTAGAGATGCCCTCGCGGGATCGGGGCCCCCTCCACCAAGTCAATGGCACAGTCATAAGGTCTATGTGGGGGTAATTTTTCGGCTTCTTTCTCATTGAATACATCCCAATACTCGGAGTACTTCTTTGGCAAGGTGATGATGGGCTCGGTGTCTGTGGCATGGCAGACCTTGGCTACGAGGCAATGGTTTTGGCAGTACGGTGAAGCAAACTGCAGTTCTCTGTTGGACCAGGAGATGTTAGGGTCGTGGAGAGTCAGCCATGGAATTCCCAAAATCACAGGGAAATGGGGAACCTCGGTAACAAAGAAGGAAATCTCTTCCATATGTTCCCTTATCCACATCCTGGTGGGCTCCGACCACTGACTTACGGGGCCCGTCTTGAGGGGGCGGCCGTCTATGGCTTGCACCACACGGGCATTCTTGAAATCATGATATTGTAATCCCAGAGAGTCGGCATACTCTCTATCAATGAAATTGTTGGTAGCTCCAGAGTCTATCATGGCGTGGATCATGACGGGTCCCCTTTTTGCTGACCATAATGTGACCACGAGAAGGAACAGGACCCCGGTTGGCGGCTCTTGAATGGATTTTTTGACCGGGTTGGCGAGCCTCTCTACACCCGGTCGTTGGCTTCCCCCGCCGGCTGTGTGCCAGTCGGCTCAGACGCCTTCGTCTCCGTGGAGGACGCCGCCGCAAGACGGGCGGCAGGCTTCCCTTTGGCTGGGCACTCTCTGGCGAAGTGGCCCCCGTTCCCGCAGTACCAACAGAGGTTTAAGCGTTGACGACGGGCCTTCTCGGCGGCATCTAGTCTGGGACGCACATTGCCCAACTGCATCGGCACCTCCTCGCCTCCTCTGGGGTATGGGGTTGGCGGTGGGGGTCTCCACACTGGACGTGGCTGAACGCTGGCGGGAGCGGGGGGTTTTGCCCCGGCTCTACTGCCCTGGCCTCGAACCCACTGTTTCCTGTTGGCAATCATGACTTCAGCCCGTAAACATTGATCAATGAGTGCCTCGAGGGTCTGGGGAGGATCCACCTTGGAGATTTCTTCCAGCATTTCAATGTTGAGACCCTCCCGGAATTGTCCTCTGAGGGCTACATCGTTCCAGCCGGTGTTGTGGGCCAGCACTCGGAACTCGGCTATATACTGAGACATAGGTCTGTCTCCTTGGAAAAGGCGACGGAGTTTGTGACCGGCTGCCTCCAAATTGTCCTCGATTCCCCAAGTCTCCTTGAGGTGGTCCAAGAAGTGTTGCGCTGATCTTAGGTGTGGAGAGGCTTGGTCGAACAGTGCCGTCGCCCAATTGGCCGCTGGCCCGTCTAGAAGACTGTAAACCCACGCCACTTTGATGTCTTCTTGGGGAAACTCGGCATCACGGGCCTCCAGATAAGCTTGACATTGGCGACGGAAAACATGAACCTTAGAAGCTTCTCCAGTAAACTTGGTAGGCAACGCCATGGCCGGGAGGCGGATTCCGCGCTCCCGCAAGCCCTTTATTTCTCCATCCTGGGCGTTGAGTCTGTCGCGGATGCGATCCACTTCGTCCTTGCTGATGGTGTAGCTCAGTGGCTGCCCACCGGGCACGGTTCCGGTAGACATTCTGGCCGAGGTTAATTGGTGCTTAGGGTGGCGGAGTCAAACTGTCAAGACCCAGGCTGCAGAGCACCAATAACCATACACAGAGGCCAGAATCTATCTAATATCTTTATTGAAGGAGTATATAAAGTTAATAAAAACAAGTGTAGAAAATAGTCCAGAATTAGACCTTTCAGGAAAGGTCAAAATTAGTCCAAAGAAACAATGTCCAATATGGATTATTAAGGTCCAAAGTTGTAATCCAATAACCGAAACACTCACTTTGCCAGGCAAAGTGAGGGGAGATGACAAGGTCCTTTAGTCCATAAACTTGAGCAAGGCTAGGAAATAACTTGATACTTGAAACAAGGCTTAAAACGTGGAACAAAGTAAATAGGAACAAGAACAACGTCCGTGGAATAACTTGGTAAGATCCGTGGAACAAGGCAAGGATTGGTCCTGGGAAACAAGGCAAAGTCCGTAGATAAACAAAGGCTGGGAAGCAAGGCGAAGGCTGGATAGCAAGGCAAGGCTTGAGCAGGAGCGAGGCTTGAATCGGAGCGCGCTGTCCAGACACAACTCGCTCCGTAGGCTGACGAATTGACTCCGCGAAGTTACTACGCGGGTAAAACGCCTATATAGAGTTTAACTTTCCCACCGAAGCAGTTCTCTGGGAATCAGAAACGAAAGCTAAACTCTGAGACCAGATGTTAAACTCCTTAAAGATTCTCACGAGAAGCAGTCTTAATTGGCTACATTCTTAGCTGCAATCCTCGCACTCCTGCGCGAAGCTGATTCCAAACTTCTCTGTTGTTTACAAAACTCCCGGCGCAAGAACACGGGAGAAGTAGGCTCTGGGCTTGTTTGACATACTTCTGGGAGACAACTTTCTTGCAGGTGCAAGGTTCCCAGATCTGCCTGGGAAAGATCTGGCTGAGAGGAATCCAGTTCAGACTGGGAAGGTAAAAAACCCAAGTTTTCATCTTCATCAGGAATTACAAAGTCCTGAGCAGGACTACAAGGCCCATGGGTCATCACACGTATGATGATCCTCCCTCTGTTCTATCCACTCCCCTACTAGTTGGTACTTGAATAAGCAAAAGTTATATTGTAGTTTATTGCAGCAATTGCTAGTTGCCCACTGTTTCGTTTTGCCTAGTCATTCCCTGATTGTTGAAATATTGGCACGGTGCTTCATTTACTTTTTTGGGTTACAGTGGGGTTGCTATCTGTTTGGGTTTGGTTACATAATCCCCCCCCCCCATGGTTATTGAAATCAGTAGATGCTAAAGTCCTGTTATATACAATGGTGTAGTAAAATATTTCGCATATTTAAAATTGCAAAATCAAGGTTTGCATTTATTTATTTATTTATTTATTTACAGTATTTATATTCCACCCTTCTCACCCCAAAGGGGACTCAGGGTGGATTACAATGAACATATATATGGCAAACATTCAATGCCATCAGACAAACAACACACAGAGAGGCATTTAACATTCCAGCTTCACGATTCTGGCCACAGGGGGAGTTGTTGCTTCACCGTCCACTAGTGACTGTACTTCCTCATTCCTTTTCCGTCATGTTGCTGGCAGTCTTATGGTGTTGTAAATTCGTTAAATAGCCTCCTGCATAAAGCGTACCTAAATTTCCTACTTGACAGATGTAACTGTCTTTTGGGCTGCATAGGTAAACAGCAAGCCAGGCTATTTAATGGTCGGGGGCTTAACCTGGCCCGGGCTTCGAACTCATGACCTATCGGTCAGAGTGGTTTATTGCAGCTGGTTACTAGCCAGCTGCGCCACATATTTCGTTAAATATTTTCAAGCCATAGATCAGTTGAATCTATGTATAAGAACTTATGGATATGGAGTGCAGACTGCAGCTACCCTAACTGCAATTTGCTTCTTTTTAATGTCTCTGGATTTTGGGAAAAGGCTGAAAACCAATAAGGTTGATGCAGTGTTTTAACAAATAACATGAAGGCTACTAATTGTACAGATAATTATTCTATTAACTTGAAAAGGAGTGCTTCTAGGAATTGGAGCAAAAGATTGACCAAGGTTCTGCCAGTACTCACCTCATGAAAGCTCTCCCTAAATCCAGGAATTAGAATTTGGAAGGATGCTTCTTTTCTGACTCAGCTGTCATCCTCTTGTGTTCTTTTTTGTTTTGTTTTGACACAGGGCTTGTAATTCTTTCACCTCATTGAGGCAGAATCATTCTAGATGATATAATAGCAGGAGTAGCACAAAAAGGGCATTGTGAAAGGGGTGGATCCTTTACGACTTGTTTAGATAGCTGACAAATAAAAGGTCATTTACGGATTTAATAGGTCACTTGCTTCTTACTAGCGAAGCCAATGATGTTACGCTCACCCACTTGCTTCTTCAAGTGAAACGCTTTTTTACTCCTACAAAGGCATTGTGAATGAAGTAACGTGCTGTCTAAAAGTCTTCTTATACACTGAATATTTACATTTGAAAAGAAAATGTTAAATGTATAAGTTGGATATTCTTGTTGGAAACACAGGTCAGGGGAGCTCCTCAGATTGGAAATTGAAGACAGTTTAACAAGATGTTAATTTGTAGGATTGTTGTTGTTTATTCGTTCAGTCACGTCTGACTCTTTGTGACCTCATGGACCGAGCTCCTTCAAGATCAACCAGTTACTTCAAGCAGAACAGTCATCCATCTTGCCCTTGGTTGGTCCCGCTTCCTTTTGCCTTCCATTTTCCTCATTGTCTTCTCCAAGCTTTTCTGCCTTCTCATTATGTGGCTAAAGTACTTCATCTTTGCCTCTAATATCCTTCCCTCAGGTGAGCAGTCAGGCATTATTTCCTGGAGTGGTTTATGGGCTGGTTTCATCTTCTTGCGGTCCAAGGCACTTTCCGAATTTTACTCCAACACCGTGGTTCGAAAGCATCTGTCTTCCCTCGCTCACCCTTCCTTATGGTCCAGCTCTTGCATCCATAGGTTACAATTGCTTTAACTATGCGGACCTTCGTTGCCAGTGTGCTGTCTCTACTCTTCACTATTTTATCAAGATTGGTCATTGCTCTCCTCCCAAGAAGCAAATGTCTTCTGATTTCCTGACTCCAGTCTGCGTCTGCAGTAATCTTTGCAAATATTCAGAGCTATTTTATTTGACAAGTCCAACGAGAATGGGATGTACAACCATGAGCTCCCATCCTCCATGTTAACTATATGCTTGAAATATAAATACCAAATAGGAAGAAACCAATATATGATATATTGTCAGTTTACTTATTTCTATCTCCCCCCCCCCCCAGTTTTTGCTGTAAACTACACAATCCCAGCAACATTGACAACAACAGGCTGCCAGTTTGTTTCTGTGCACAGTTCAGAGAGCTGGTTAGGACCTATAAAACCCTACATGGCTCAGATCCAGGCTGTTTGGCAAACCATATGAGTCTGCCTGGGCTCTGAAATAATCAAGAGAGGTTATTTGCATAGCTCACACTCATCATTTGAACTTCTTTTAGGCTTTAATGCAATATACCAAAATTTACTTCTAACTCCACAGTTTCCAGGAAAATCTGATCTGTTGCTGTGTTTTGCTATGTGTGTACAATCTAGATTGGAGTAGCTTTGAGGGAGTGTGGCAGGTTGGTGGGTGGTCAGGATTATAATTTTATATATGTCCAGTGCTACTTGCTGGAGTGTATTCTTTGTAATATGACAGATCCGTTTAATTTTTGTGTGAAAACACAATCTCTGGTCAGAGTGGGAGATAGTTTCTCAAGGGTAAGACAGTGGAGAATCGCTCCCTCTTTAACTCTCATTAGTGAGGAGGGGATGGTGGCAGGGACTGCAGCATCAGCAGTAGATGAGAAAAAGAGCTGGACTAAATGGCCAATGGAAAGTGGTGGATGATTCTTCACCCATTTACCCATGAGTAAACTTATAATGTCAAGACACAGAGGCCTTAAAGAGCCACACACACTATTTAGTCCAACAAAAGGTTTATTGCAAAAACAAATAAAAGCTCAGAGACACTTAGTTTCAGTGTCTCTGGCCAAAACTCTAAGAATTTACCCAAGCTGGGCTCCAAAAAGCAAACGGAAAATAATCCGGGTTAAACAGAAGGAAAAACCGGATTAAAAAGCAGTCACAGTAACCAGCAAACAAGCAATGTTGTACACAAAGAGTTCCAACAAACAGTGCTGCCCCCAAAGAGTTAACTACAAGGAGGAGTTGCCAAAGCCAGCCAGTCGTTGCCGAAGAAGCCCAAAGATATGTCATTTCCAAGTCTGTCAAACAGAGTCGTCATCAAGTCAGTCCACAATCCAGGGAGGGAGAAAGCCACACTCATGAGAAGTCAGTCCAAGTCGAGGATCCACAGGTAACATGAACTCCAAGCTGCAGAACCCGGACCCAAAACCCAACACGAGAACAGGCAGCGATACAATAACATAACCAACACAATACAATAACGTAACCAACACTTTGCCTTCTGCAAAGGTTCCCCATTTCAGAGTCTACTTTTAGCTTACACATCATCATCCGATGATGAGCTGGCCTCGATCCCATCATCATCTCTTACAGCTGTCCTTGTCTTCACGCGTGATCCCCTGTCTCCATCCCTCCAGTTCCTTCATCTCTTGTCAAGACTTAGGTTTCCCCATGATTCAGATGTATCTCCCGTTTGCCAATCCTCATGTCCTGAAAACCCCACAAACGTGTCACTAGAGGTTGACTCCGCACATATATCCCTTATCTCTTGTACCTTAGTCCAATCCACTGTGTCCTCCCCATCCTCATCACTCCCAGACCCATCATTCCCAGAGAAACCCATAAACGACTCATCATCTGTGGGAGCAGTAAGTATATCCCGGATCTTCTTCCTCTCCCATTCTTCATCTGATTCCTGCTCCTGAGTAACCCTCTTTATGCCTCTATTCCCATCCACCACATCTCCTTCCTCGCTCATTGACTCCCCGTCACTTGAAAACCCTTCGAATGTGTCTTCATCAGTAGGTGCCATAAGTATATCCCAGATCCCTTTCCTTTGCTGTTCTTCATCTGATTCCTGCTCGCGAATAGCCCCTTTCCCCCTTCTGGTACTCATACTACTACTTGCAACAATACTTACAGGCTCTACTACAACATATAAAACAATGGTGATTTGAATTTGTAGTGTGAAAAGCAATACATGTGAGTGTGGTAGATTGCAGGAAGGTGTGAATAATCTGAATAACAGCTGGGTTGTTTTGGTAGGTCAGACCAGGGCTTCTGCACTCCCCCCCCCCCCACTTGTGACCTCTTTTCACCTGATACATTTTTATGTGACCCTGGGCATATAGGTATAGAAAATAGGTATAAAAACTTAACATTTACAGATAATCCAGCATTTGCAAGGCTTGATAAACAGACTGGTTTTCTGGTTTGTGGAGTACAGCTGAAGCATTTTCTGCAGAGTCCACTATAAACACTGCATGTTGTTGCTAACAGATTTGTGTAAAAGATTCAGAAACCTTTTACAGTTGCCAAATTTTTCATGACCCAAACATTGAACTAAAGGGGCCAGGATCCACAGTTCAAGAAGCAGTGGTGTAGACAGCCCCCTAGTTTTGGAAGAAAAGTTGGATACAAATAAATGTAAGAACAACACAAAACGAGAGAGAGAGGGGTTATTTGCTCAGCAAGACAACTTCTAAATGGCACAAAACATGTTTTTAAAATATTACTTCTATTATAATATTTTCTGCCCAAAGGACTTTTAAGTTTGAGAGATAATGAGCATGTGTTGTGAGTTCTGATTTAGAAAGAATGTAAAGATGGATCAAAATCAGTTCTTAATAAAACTGTGTACATAGAGTGTCTCTGTTAATCGAAGTATCTCAAAAAGCTTTGCAAATATTTGACTGAGGCTGATTGCTCAAGAGAGGCTTAAGATGCTTTTATACTGTTACGAATAGAGTAGAACAGATATTAAGAGTGTCTTCTTGCTGAGAGAACTGGATTTTGAATTGAAGCCGATATCATAAAAGCATCTAATAAAGTTATGCCTAAGTAGATATGGGGATGCATAGCATGAAAGGTTGCAAAATGCCAATTTGTTTATCGAATACGTTTTGGGGGCAGACTTTTTGCTGCTAGAGATTTCTACAGATTTCCACAAATATTGGCTAAAGTCAGTTCCCAGCCAAAATGGGTGGTTATCATATACATCCTCCCCCACTATAACTGGTGAGAATTTCAGTTTTGTCTTTATGTACTGCCTCTGAAATTTGGACAAAGTCAGGGATAAGCCCCTGTCTTTTTCTTGACACCGAAATTGTCTGGACCAGGACCCCATGGGGCAGCACAGATCATAGAGAGTGGCTAAATAGACATGTGGAGACCTTGCATAGAAATGTGGTTTCCATAAGTTTTCTCACTCATCTGGTGCTCAGATGAGGGTTTTTCTTTCTTTCTTTGCCTTTTGTTGTTTTTATACCTTATATTGCCTTTCCCTCTTTCTAAAGAGTGGACTGTTGTGATATGTATTACCACTTACCATGGCTGAACCGGGGTTCAATTCCCTGACAGGAAAGCTATTTTCTTGAGAGTGAGAAGGGTATAATGCTTTGAGCATTGGATTATAACTGTGGAGACCATGGTTTAAATCCCCCCTCTGCCATGAAAACTCACTGGATGACTTTAAGTGTATCATACTCTCTCAGACTCAGAGGAAGGCGATGGTAAGCCTTTTCTGGACAAATCTTGCCAAGAAAAAAACTGAAATAGGTTCATCTTAGGCCAACCAGAGGTTGGAAACAACTTGAAGGCACACAACAACAATAAATAGATGCTGGAGAGTCCAAGGGTCGAAGTGCAAAGAGGGGAATTAATTGTCTCTGGGAATTCACTATTCTACACAAATCATTGGACTTACTTAGACACCTTTAATATTCTAAGTGTACACATGACACCCCCACTGATTTTACTAGGTCTTCATAGCTGTCCTAGACTGAATCAGGTTATTACTCCATCTAGTTCAGCATTGATAGTTCCAGGTGGCAGGGGATACTCAGTGCTTCCCTGCACTGTCTGAAGATTTCTGGTATTCCCAGGTGTTCTCCCACCTATGTACGGTATTAGGCAGGCCTGACACTGCTTCCAAAATCAGGTCGAATTAGGTGTGTTCAGAGTAATAATGTTGCTCTAAATATTTAAGTCTGGCTCCATCCATTTATCTTCAGTTGCCTTCTGATGCAGCCATAGATTTTGCTAAGTTTTTTTTCTTTACACTCTCTAGTAATTTAAAATGCACATGTTTAAAATACAATGCCATGTGTAGTACGCCCTTTATAACTGTGGGTGATACATTCCTAAAGAGGAAACCATGAGTAACCAATATGGAACCCCACTGAAATGAATGGCTTCCATCGGAAGTTACTATAGAGAAGTAGAATCAGTAAAATTTCTAAAGAGGTGTTCCAGGGCAACCCTGTGGTAGTTTCTAGCAGAAGCATACTAGAGAGGACATATTTTCTCAGATGTGGGTAACTAAAACTTTGGGTATTGGTTTCATGGAGATCGTAAGAGACACTGTTTGCCATCAAAGGTGACGTGACATGGATGCCCACGATTGTAAAAATCAGCATATGTAGCAGTGTCTGGCTCAGATAACCTTCAGATACTACCACTGGGAGTATTTCATAGCTGAGCACCTGTCGCAACAAGCTTCATATTTGCCACATTGATCTAACAGAACTTCCCTAATCTGAGGAGAGAAGAAAATATAGTGCCTTCCAAATCACCTCTGAAACATTAATCAATAACTAGAATGTAAGACCTTGGCAGTGGGACAGGTATAGTCTTAAAATCCAGGCTGCACGGTCCCCATCAACAGAATCAATTTTTATTAGGGACAGAATTTGATGCTTGTAGAGAGTTATACATCTAGAATCTTGTTGACAAAAATTTGTATAATGGATTACTGTAATTTGGTGCAACCTTAACAGATGTCCCATGTACGATGATCAATCAATAGCACTTAAATAGTGTTTCCTGAGTGCTAGAGAACAATTTGGAGCAAGCAGCATGTTTGCTCAACAGCATGTGTGTGTGTGTGTGTGTGTGTGTGTGTAGGTGCATAGTGATCTTGCCGTACATTTGAAAAAGAGAAAAACTTAAAATGGGTTTTAAATTATTAATGTGCTTGCCTTCCTGTGGAATCTCATCTAAAGTGCTGTTTGCTTTTCTATAGATGGCAAAGTTTCACGAGTTGCCTTTTAGAGAACAGCCAGTTGGCGCAAGCACACTGTACCTGCTCCCCAAACCTGTGGTTTTCAGACTGCATTTCTAGGAAAAAGCACACCCTGAGATTCCTTAGCACATAGATGCTCATTAGAGGCTTTCTGAGTATGGAGATTAGCTAATGGTTACAGCTTACCTGGAAGACAATCTGCCCATCATGGCTAGCATTGCTTATACAATGTGCAGTAGATGCTGTTGGCTGCATCTCCATGTGGAAACAGGAGGGCAGTACAAGAGACAACAGAAAAACCTAGCCAAAGGTACTGTACATAGGATATGTCATGTTTGATAATATGAAATAATAGTGGTCTGCTTGTGGCTCTTTAATTTCTATCAGTTGATCTATATGCTAGTGAATAGGGAAGTGCTTCTTTTCTTCCACCTCAGGTATGCAAGTATAGTTGAGGTTCCTGGGTGCAGCTACCTCCACCCCCTCCAAAAAACTTCAATTGATTGGTCATAAGAATGTATTGGCTCCCCCAGTGTACCTTATGGAGAAGCAGCAGGACCCATAATCTCCTGGACAATGGTGCTCAAGGACAGATAGTGGCTGATGGGGAGAACTGAACTGTACGTCATTCATGGCTTATACAGCTAGAGCAGGCATGGGAGTTGTTTTGTACTTCAACACCCACAATTCCCAACAGTTGGTAAGCTGGCTAGAATTTCTGGGAATTGAAGTCCAAAACACCTGCAGGGCCAAAGTTTGCTCATCCCTGAGCTAGAGGGAAAGATGTTGTGCAAAGAGAAACAAGATATTCTCCTTGCACAGTGCCTCAAAAATCACTTACACTAATGTAAGAGAGGGTTGCACGTATGCAGGCAATTGATGAGATTCCAGACCATTCCACAACATACTGAGTTATATAGCAGAGGTGCAGACATATGTCAAAATGCTAAATATTTCCCAAATGCACTGTATGGAGCATTTGAAAGTTGCTGCTCTAGGGTAGTTTTTATGGTTATGTTATCCAATGAAGGTGAGTGTCTGACAGCTGGACATATCTTCTTTTTTCTGTGATCTGAAGTAGCACAGTGCAAAAACCATTGGAAAAGAATTAACAGTTGAAGAGCCAGAAGGTGCCTTCCTAAGCAGGAAGTGTAATTTCTTGTATTTATATTAGTTAACCAAGATCTTTTTTTTGGGGGGGGGGGGGAGAGAAAGAATCATTGTTTTAAATGCACATTCTCCTAAAATACATACTTCTTGCAGGTATTTTCCCTAATATATGTACTTTTCTGCACATGTTTTGATCTGAGAACTGCATTCCAGTATTTAGAACAGAAATCCAAGGACAATTGCATTCTGATTCACCAATTACTGTAGGAAGAATAAAATAGTTTTGGATGAAAATGGTACATTTCTTCCTAATCTTGTCACCCAACCCTAGTCTGAAAGTAACTTTCTTGTACCAAAGGCTCATTATGGCTGTTGAAAGATAGGAAGAAAAGCTAATCAAAGCCATGTTTCGTCACTGATACACTAACACTCCTCCCCTATATCCCAGCAGAGATTGTGCTGCCTGAGACTTCTAAGAAACCAACAATTGAATGAAAATTTTCTGGTCACTTTCTACTGCTGTGCTATAGAGTGTCTCCTAACCTGGTTTGGTAACTGCACAGTGCCAGATAGGAAGGCGCTCTAAATGGTCACGACTACTTCACAGAGAATCATTGGTTGCTCCCTCCCATCTTTGGAAGAACATTATAGGTCCTGCAGCCTTAAGAAAGCTCAGAGCATTTTTGGGGATCCATCTCACATAACATTGAATTATTGACATCTGGCAAATGGTACAGACAAAGACAAGGACAAACAGACTTAGAGATAGCTTTTATTCTAGAGCTGTAACTATACTGAACTCCATGCTTTCACATTGATGTGGTATTGGAGGCTGTGTGGTGGTGGTTCAGGTGTGGAGAGATTTTATTTGTATTTCGTGTCAAAAGCATTGCACGACAAATACATTTCAAAATGATGGGGGGAAAAAAGGAAATCACAAGCAACTAAATAGTTTTGGACCAAAAGCGGGCAACAGCAACCGCATTGTCCGTAGCTTTAAACAACTCCTCCTCCGTACATGAGGCAGGGCATTGTGGGCAAGCATACATATGCGGAGTTGTTTGTTCTGCTCCACAGTCACACAAGGTGGAGGATTCCTCCAGGTAGTGCCATCTTGCTAGATTGTCTTTTGATCTGCCGAGTCCGCTTAGGGACTTCCAAGTTGCCCATTCTTGGTTTGCCCCTGGAGGAAGACCCTTGTGGGGGGCCATCCAGTTAGAATTGCCAGGTTTAGCTGCCCAGAGAGACACCCTTGCTGCTGCTGGAGGAACATCAAGAGGAGTGGTGGTTCTCATGAAGCCCTTCCTTGATTTGAGTCTGGTGGGAGGAGGCTGATAGTCATGCAGTGGGTGGCTTTCACAATGTTCGACCTTTTTTCTCTCGCAGTTAGCAGCGACTTCCCGTCGCACGTCAGGAGGGGCAATGCCAGCTAACTTGTAGAGTTTATCAACAGGTGTAGGTTTAAGGCATCCTGTGATGATTCTGCATGTTTCATTCAGTGCTATGTCCACCTGCTTTGCATGGGCAGACTTGTGCCAAACAGGACAGGCATACTCTGCAGTTGAGAAAGACAAGGCCAAGGCTGATGTTCTTATTACTTGTGGGTCTGCACCCCATGCGCTGCCAGTCAGTTTCCGCAGGGTGTTATTGCGTGCAGCTACTTTGTGCTTGGTGTTCATGCAGTGTTTCCTATATGTTAGTGTTCAATCTAAGGTGACACCAAGGTATTTAGGATGGAAACAGTGTTCGAGCTCTTGGCCTTTCCAAGTAACTTTCAGTTTCCTGTTGGCTTCACGGTTACGTAGGTGGAAAGCACACACTTGTGTCTTGGCAGGGTTGGGCTTCAGGTGGTTCTCTTTGTAGTAGCTGGAGAGGTCTTTCAAGGCATTAGTGAGTTGCTTTTCAACTGTTTCAAAATCTTTCGCTTGTGTTGTAAGGCCAAGGTCATCAGCATATATAAAGCTCTTTGTGAGTGGTGATTGTGGCTGATCATTCGTGAAGATATTAAATAAGGTCGGTGCAAGAACGCTGCCTTGGGGTAAACCATTCTTTTGCCTCGTCCATCTGCATTTCTGGCCCTGAAACTCCACATAGAAGCTGCGGTTTTCTAGGAGGGTCTGGACAGTTTTTGTAAAGTCAAAGTCCTGGGTGATATGGTAGACTTTATGCAGCATTTTTCTATGTTGCACCGTGTCATAGGCTGCTGTAAGGTCCACAAAAACTGTTCCCGTAATGCAGCCTTTCTCATAGCCTTCCTCGATATGCTCAGTCAGATGAAGAATTTGACCTGTACAGTTTTTCCCTGGTCTGAAACCTGCTTGTTGTGCAATAAGCTTGGGTTTGATAACAGGTCCTAGTCAATTTAATAGCATCCTCTCATAGACTTTATATAGATGACACCCAAAAGCATTGGATGAATGTGGAGAGATGGGTGTGGTGGTGTGTGCTAGGGAAAGCTTTTAATTTTGTTGTGCAATAGCATAATGGCCATAAAGTTATTCTATTCTATATAAAAAAACAGAACAAATAATGGATAATATTGTGTCACTGAGGTGTAAATATTATTCCTGAGAATATTGTAAGTGCTTGAGAACAGTTTCCATTTAAAGCCCATTCAGCTACTTGTAGCAATAGTTTTAAGAGATTCTCTCTAGCTTTGAAAAGGGCAAATGCCAGCTCCCTATGGAAAAAATGCTAACGGTTTGTTGAGAATGTAACACCACTGAGACCTGAAACCTTGAAGTACAATAATCCTGGCAGCCAATTTAATTTGGTGGGTACACCAAGATGAAATTGTTGTTGTCATGCTGCATTGTTGATGAAATTGTTGTTGTCATGCTGAGGGCTGAGAAGCCTGCTGTTGCGCTGCAGAAGAGGCCAGAAACATCTCCAGCCAGCCTGCCTGTTGCTGCCTCTGGGACTCCTTGTGAGTAGACTGCAGCCCCAGGCCCTTTCCATCTGGGTGTGACTCGGCACTTCCTAGGAAGGAAGCTACATCTATAAAGCCTGAGTCCACAAGGCCCTGGTAGGGCTGAGAAGCCTGCTGTTGTGCTGCAGAAGAGGCCAGAGACATCTCCAGCCAGCCTGCCTGTTGCTGCCTCTGGGACTCCTTGTGAGTAGACTGCAGCCCCAGGCCCTTTCCATCTGCAGCCCCAGGCCCTTTCCCTTTCTACTCACAGGTGCTAATTTTGAAAGAGCAGAGTGGCATACTATAGGAAGGCTCTCTGAGAAGGTAATAAGAAATGAGTTGGAAGGAAACTCCGGGCAATAATGAACTCTCGCACTTATGTGATCTGTTGGGGAAATCGTTCGGTACCGTCCTGCAGCAGCTGGAAATACTGAACGCGAAGCTCGACCATCTCTTCAAGGGAATTTCCCTGATTGTGAAATACCCTTCTCCTACAGACACTATAACAACTATACCAACCAGGCTTATTAACTCAAATGAGGAACTAAACACTCCGGAAGGCCATGGAGAAATTAAGCTCAAGGAGCAGAAGATGGTCGTCGGTCCAGGCCTTAGAGGGACTAGAGAGGAGGGTGGGTTTTTATCTGGGGGAGTGGGTCTGGGGAGGGGGGATGGGAAGGAAACCAACAATGTCCTGCAGAAGTCTAACACTGTGCTGCCCTCTGAATTGGCCGGACAATCTTTGGAGACTTCCTGCAACTCTCAGCATCTGCTACGAACAAACAAGGTTGCAGTGGAAGTCTCAGACTCATTATTGAACAGAGGCAGGTGGACTTCTAAGCGAGCAGTCCAGGTATCTCTTGCACAAATTTTATCCATAAGCTGGTCGGAAGTGAGAATCAAGACAATCGACTGGCTTTGTAGAGAATACCAATCCTGGAACCGCTCCTTGCGTCTTATCATTGGCTTGGAAGATAAAATATTTAGGGAAAAATTGTTTTTGTGTGGGCCCAAATTGCAACAATGGGGCATCACTCTCAGGAGGGTCCTGGTAGACCCACTGATTCGCCCCTTGGACATCGGGCTGAGTATTGACATTCAAGATTCCCCAATTCTAAGTCATGCTTATTCTACCTCCGAATCCCACAACAAGACTCCAGTCTTGTTTAGTCACCCTCCCATTCATGTTGATGATAAATCAACTGACCCCTCTCTCCCATTAGTGGAGAGAAGCTCCTTCTCTAAACAAACAAGTACCCTTGGAGGCTCTCCTTGCCAGGACAGCTGACTAGTCCCGGCAACTGGCAACTCCACCCAGTTTATCCATCAGGGGGAAGAAGGCTTTCATGGAGGTGGCCCCATTGAGGTGATATGGGGGAGGAGAAAGTACGGTCACTATCGACCCGGGGAGAAGCACAACAGAGTTTTTGCGACCCTGGAGAGGTCTAGGTGCGGTAGTCTTCAAGACAGACCCCCCAACCTCAAGGTCCTGCTTTTGAACGCCAGATCCGTCAACGGTAAAACAGCTATCATCCAGGATTTGATCCTGGATGAGGGGGCGGATCTGGCATGCATCACCGAGACGTGGCTGGATGAGCTGGGAGGTGTGAATCTCACCCAGCTGTGTCCTCCAGGTTTCGGGGTGCATCAACAGGCCAGGGTTGGGGGGCGGGGAGGAGGAGTCGCGGTGATCTTTAGGCAGTCCATCGCCCTGATCAGATGCGCCGTTCCGCAATCTCCGAGGTTCGAGTGTGTTTTCCTGAAGGTGGGAGCCCGAGACAGCTTGGGGATTCTGCTGGTGTACCGTCCACCCCGCGACCCAGCAGTCTCTCTGTCTGAGCTAGCAGAAGTGGTCTCCAATGCGGCCCTTGTCTCCCAACAACTGATAGTGTTGGGAGACTTTAACATTCATGCTGAGACCACATTGACAGGAGCAGCTCAGGATTTCATGGTTGCCATGACAACCATGGGGCTGTCTCAAGTTATATCTGGGCCCACACATCAGGCAGGACACACCTTGGACCTTGTTTTTATTGTGGACGGTGGGACAGTCAGAGTGGAAGAGCAAAACATTCTTCCATTGTCATGGTCTGACCATCATCTGATCTGTTTAAGTATCGCCGTGTCTTCTAACCTCCGCAGGGGTGGTGGACCCATTAAGATGGTCCGCCCCAGGAGACTGATGGATCCGGATGGACTTCTGAGGTCTCTTGGGGATCTTCCTGTCTTGGAGACTGGCGATCTTGTCGATGCCCTGGCTGATCGCTATAACAGGGAGTTGGCAAGGGCACTGGACACGATCGCTCCCGAACGTCCTCTCTCGCTACGTAGAGCCACGTCGACTCCTTGGTTCACTGAGGAGCTGGCCGTGATGAAGCGTGCGCGGAGGGGACTAGAGTGCATCTGGAGGAAATCTCGGGATGTGTCTGACCAAGCACGGGCTAAAGCCGCTATTAGGGCTTACTCCGTGGCTTTGCGAGCAGCCAGGAAAGCTTTCACGACTGCCCGCATAGCGTCTGCGGCCAATAGGCCATCGGAGTTGTTCCGAGTTGTTGGGGAGCTCCTGCGGCCTCCTGAGGCACAGGGGCTTCCCGATGACTCGGCAACTAGGTGCAGCGATTTCGCTCACCATTTTGCAGGCAAAGTTGCTCAGATACGCCTTGAGCTAGACTCCAGTTTAATTGTAGTTCCAGAGGAGGTAACCGAGGTACCTGTCTGTTCGATCTTATGGGATTCTTTCCGGCTTGTTCTTCCTGATGACGTGGAGGGGATTCTTGGGTCTGTGAGGGCGACCACCTGCGCTCTGGATCCTTGCCCCTCCTGGTTGGTCAAGCTGGCCAAAGATGGGTTGTTGGATTGGTTTGTGACCATAATAAATGCCTCTTTGGTTCAGGGGTCAGTTCCATCCTGCTTTAAGCAGGCGGTAGTAAAACCACTATTAAAAAAGCCCTCGCTTGATCCATCTATTTGTAACAACTACAGACCAATTTCCAACCTCCCATTTTTGGGCAAGGTGCTGGAGCGGGTGGTTGCCAAGCAGCTCCAGGAGTTTCTCGATGACACTGATTTTCTGGACTGCTCGCAGTCTGGCTTCAGGCCTGGGCACAGTACCGAGACGGCTTTGGTCGCCTTGGTGGATGACCTCCGCAGAGAGCTGGACAGGGGGAGTGTGACCCTGCTGGTTCTCTTGGACATCTCAGCGGCTTTCGATACCATCGACCATGGTATCCTTCTGGGGAGGCTCTCTGGGATGGGGCTTGGTGGCACTGTGCTGCAGTGGCTCCGGTCCTTCCTGGGGGGTCGTTCCCAGATGGTGAAGTTGGGGGACTCCTGCTCGGACCCCTGGCCATTGACCTGTGGGGTCCCGCAGGGGTCTATTCTATCCCCCATGCTATTCAACATCTACATGAAACCGCTGGGAGAGGTCATCCGGAGTTTTGGAGGGCGTTGCCATCTCTACGCAGATGACACGCAAATCCACTACTCCTTTCCATCTGAATCCAAGGAAGCCCCTCGGATGCTGAACCAGTGCCTGGCCGCTGTGGCGGACTGGATGAGGAGGAACAAGCTGAGGATCAATCCTGACAAGACAGAGGCCCTCCTGGTCAGTCGCGCGTCGGATCGGGGTATTGGGTGGCAACCTGTGCTGGACGGGGTTGCACTCCCCCTGAAATCACAGGTCCGCAGTTTGGGGGTCCTTCTGGACTCAGCGCTGACGCTTGAGGCTCAGGTGTCGGCGGTGGCCGGGAGGGCCTTCGCACAACTCAAACTTGTGCGCCAACTGCGACCATACCTCGTGAAGTCTGACTTGACCACGGTGGTGCATGCCTTAGTTACCTCTAGACTGGACTACTGTAATGCGCTCTACGTGGGGCTTCCCTTGAAGACGGCCCGGAAACTACAACTGGTTCAGCGCTCGGCGGCCAGATTAATTACAGGGGCGAGCTACAGGGAGAGATCTACTCCCCTGTTCAAGGAGCTCCACTGGCTGCCGTTCACCTTCCGGTCCCAATTCAAGGTGAATACCATCATTTATAAGGCCCTAAACGGTTTGGGACCCACCTACCTTCGTGACCGTATCTCCTATTATAAACCTGTTCGATCCCTCCGCTCATCCGGGGAGGCCCTTCTTTCGCCACTGCCTTTATCCCAGGCCCGTCTAGTGGGAACGAGAGAGAGGGCCTTTTCTGCTGTGGCCCCCCGACTGTGGAATTCATTGCCCTCTGAGATCAGGCAAGCCCCCACCTTATTGGCTTTTAAGAAAGATCTAAAAACATGGCTTTTTCGATGTGCCTTCGGGGAGTAAATGTTATATACCTTTGATTACTCCCCTTGGATTTTATTCTTTGGACTGTCTGGACTGTTCCATCTTATACCCCTGTTCTCTTTATTTATATGCCTCTCTCTCCCGAGTTTTTAATTAAATGTTCATGTGGCCCGCCCTGTCTGCTCTGATCTGTGTTGTAATGTATATGATTATTTTTGTACTATTATATTGTGTTATGATATATTGTTTTATTTTGTTATATTGTATGGTGTCTGGGCATGGCCCCATGTAAGCCGCCCCGAGTCCCCATTGGGGAGATGGTGGCGGGTTATAAATAAAGTTTTATTATTATTATTATTATTATTATTAAATTATATCTCCTCTAAACAGTGTTGAATAAGGTGAATACCTATACCTATATTTCTATAGATATCTGCAAAGGGATCCTGTACCACTTTTGAAATAAATTGCAAAACAGAAGTTGTAGCATTTGTATACTTTAAGAATACTTTATCAGATGCTCTTTATATCTGTATCTATTGTTGCATTTCTTCAAGTCATTTCCGACCAAAGGTGACCCTAAGGGAAACCTATCAGAGGTTGTTCTTGGCAACATTTGTTCAGAAGATGTTGGCCTTTGCCTTCATCTGAGAGAGAGTGGCTAGCCCAAGGTTATTTGGTAAGTTTCATGGCTG
Source organism: Anolis carolinensis (assembly GCF_035594765.1). NCBI lineage: Eukaryota > Metazoa > Chordata > Lepidosauria > Squamata > Anolidae > Anolis > Anolis carolinensis. The sequence continues at coordinate 89,011,521 of NC_085845.1, read as the reverse complement.
AGTGAGGATTCGAATTCTGGTCTCAGGTGTTGTAGTCCAAGGCTCAAATCACAACCTAGAACACTAAGGAAGAAGAGCAGCCTTCCTCAGCAATGTACAAAAGGGATAAAATACAAATGGTGAGCAAGAGTATAGGAAATGTGAAGAGATCTCAGTTGCATGGTTTTCTTGCTTGGCATGGAGGAGAGTCACTTTTTAAAAAGGTTGCAAAAATTGCTGTGCCTGAAAAATAGGTTGTGCATTTAGTGGGACAGTGTTGGCAGGTTTGCCAAATGAGCTGCTCACACTGGGCAGGTGGTAAGCAGGACATATGCCCAGTCCACCAGAAGGAAAAATGAAAAGAAAAGAAAGGGCAGGGCATTCATGAATTTCCTCTTGCAAAATCTCTTGGTTTGATGCCAGAAATTATCTGGGCCACTTATGAGAAAGTAACATCTGCTCTAGCAATCAGGGAGTGATTAATCAAGTCATCAGCAACTGCTGAAATGGATAAACTGATGAATAGCGTCTGTTGCAGGAATTGCTTTTTTTAAACTTTAGCATCTTATGCTGTAAATTGTCTCTTTTAATAAGGGAAAGAGAACCCTTTTTGTATACACCGGGAAGAATATTTTGAATACCAGCAAATCTTGTATGGTTTCATATGCAAAGTGTTGGAAGATACTGATTCTAATCTTAATCAAGGCATGAATCTCAATGGGTGATCTTGGGCAGATTTCTCTCAGCTTGACTGAACCTCATAGGGTTATTGTGTGGACAAATATAGGAAGAAATTGAGCCATATAATGACACCTGGTGCCCTCCATGTCATTGGGCCGAGAAATCTACTTACAGTTTTAGCTTCCTAGTCCAAAGAACTAACCAAGGTGTTGAAACCCACCCCTAGTGTCTTGGAAAGCTCCTTTAAAGTTGTGTCTAAAATCTGAAAGAGATTTACTGTCCATTCACATGGAAATCATCAGCCACTACTAGGGCCATGTAATTCATGTAAGAGTGTGTGTGTGCGTGTATGCATTTTTTTGTTTGTTAGGGAGAGGCAAATCTCTTTGATGCTGAGCAGTGCACTGCATTCTGGGAAATGTAGGAATTCAAAAGGCAGGGCCTTTTGAATTCTCTGGCATAGAGCTTCTCCCTTCCCAAACTATATTTCCCAGAGCTCTGTGCTGTTCCCACCAAACACTGTTCCCTCTTTTTCCTGCTCCTAATGTCAAGACTCCAATAATTTACAGAGGAAAGGCAAGGCACTAAGGCATCCTTTTTGGCTTTGCTTTGCTTCCTTGCACTGAATATGAAACTGACTTTGGAAGCCTTCTGAGATTTATAAAACCAAAATGAAAAAAAATGTTGGTGCGGCCCATACCCACATATTGGATATTGCCTCCTAAATACAAATTTAACGAATTTGATCCAACTTACAAGTACTAATGAAAAATGCACACCTCTAATGGCCATCTGGCAGGAGAGTTTTGATTGTTCCCTTTTGCCTGGACTAGATGGCCCCTGAGAGTCCCCTCCAACTCTAGAATTTTATGAAAATGTAGAATTGGTTAATACAGGTTTGTATTGGTAAATATGAGACATTCAATGAGATAGCTGTTGTGGCTATTTGTTTTAAAATAAACATTTTTGTCAAAACATTTTCAAAATTCCACAAAATCAGTAGATGTTTGAATATTTCTGAAAGTTGGGGGGAATGATCCCCTGTTATCTTGTGTCATTGTATAGAAAATTCAAGGAGCTTGCTCTTGTAATTTTTTTTAAAATGTTGTTTTTAAAAACCTTGAAAATTCCCCAATGATCTGTGGATGTATTGAAACTTGATGGGCTAACAGTGGTAAATGTGCTCTACCATTGTAGCAAGTTTCACCCCAATAGCTGTAAAATTGAGAAATAAGCCCCTGAAATTTCCACAATTATAGTAATTATGCGCAGTTACTATAACGAAAAGTATAGTGACAAAATTTTCACTAACTGTACTTTAGAAACACTTTAGAAATGAAACCCCACAGCCTCCCAATTTTGTAATGTCTTTCAAGACATTTTAATAGATTACACATGCTATATCTATATCTATATCTCTCGTATATACTCGAGAATAAGCTGAGTTATCAGCTCTTTTTAAGGCTGAAAAGCCCCTTTCAGCTTATACTCTGGTGAGAGTCCTGCTGCCAGGACCCTCATCTCTCTGCATAGCAACCCAGCTTTCCCTTCTCTCCTCCTCACTGCACCTTTCCTTCCTTCTCCCTTGCTTTGCGCATGCCTTTCCATCCATCTTCCTCATCCCACGTGTACCTTTCTTTCCTTCTCCCTCACCCCACATGTGCCTTTTGTTCCTCCTCCATCGCCCCGCTTGCGCCTTTTCCTCCGTCTTCCTTCACCCCCAAACACCTTTTCTTCTCCCTCGCCCTACTCATAGCTTACCCTCTGTCTCCCTCATCCTGTGCATGCCTTTCTTTCCTTCTCCCTCACCCCATGCACGAGGGAAAAACACCTGGTCAATCACAATTCAAAGTTGGGTAATTAGAACAATCAAGGATAACAAGCTTGAACCACTCCCTAAATGGGGTATAACTTGGGGAATGTTTGTAATGCTTTTTGGGACTTACTGAATCACTTGCTTCAGAACTTACTCGGAGTAAGTTCCTGGCTGAGAGCCTACTATGCTTGTCTCCTTGCACCATTGAAGAAAAAATCTCCAAAGAAGATGCATGAATTTAATGCAAAGACCTTTTATGTGAGTTTGTTGCTCCAGATGGACTGAGTTATTTTGAAGCTGGAGGCTTTGTGTTTTTGAAGCTGCTTGTTTAATTTTCTCCTTGACTCTGCTACTTAAGAGTAAACTTTGATTTTTCCCATTTTCTTGGCTTGTATTTGCTCATTGTGGATGCACAAAAGGGCTGGATAAGTCTGGACAGAACTGCACGTAGTTTGTCTTTTTCACAAACCCATAACAACATGCCTTCCTTTCCTTCTTTCTTGCCCTGCACAAACCTTTCCATTTGTCTCCCTTGCCCCGCGTGCACCTTTCTCCCCTCTCTCAGCAGAGCGACCCAGCTGCATTGCTCTGCTGAGAGTGGATAAAAGGTCTTCCTCTTCCCAATCCTTCCCACTTCCTCCCTTCCCACCAACATTTTTCCTCACTTTTCCAGCACCCCTTTCTCACCCCAGTATTTCCTTTTTCTACCCCAGTCTTTCAAATCCCCAGCCTTTCTCTCCCACTTTTCCATCACCCTTTCCATCCCAGCCTTTCCCAGGTTTCGGCCTCTCTTATCCATTTCAGTTTTGCTCCTTTTCCCACTGCAGTTTCCCACTTTCCCAGCCCCTCTTTCTCACCCCAGTCTTTCCCACTTTCCCACCTCAACCTTTCTCACTTCTCTACTTGCCTCCTTCCCACTCCAGTCTTTCCACCTTTCCAGCCCCCCTTTTGTACCCTAGTCTTGCTCATTTTGCAATCTTCATTTCCCCATCCCGATCTTTTCCTAACCCAATTTCCTCAGCTTTTCCCAATCCCCCTTCACACTCTAGACTGGGGTCTTTCCCACTTTTCCAGCCCCTCTTTCCATCTCAACCTTTTCCAGTTTCCAGCACCCCCTTTACACCTCAGTCACCCCCCTTCCCCAGTTGCTCTCTTTCCATCCCAATCTGTCCAGCTACCCTTTTCCCACTTAATTGCCCCCACTTTTTCAACCACCCTTTCCCATTCCAATCTTTTCCCATTTCCAGTCTTTCTTTCCCACCCTCTTCCCAAGCCAGTCTTTCCCATTTTTCCTCATTCACATATACACAGTATTTTCCCCTAAATGTATACCGTAGTTAAAATAAACCATGATGATTATTGTATTATTATTACTGTTGTTGTTACATTTATTATTTTACTCTATCATTATTGTTATTTTTACATTTAATATTTTACTCTATTATTTATTATTTTACCCTACTAATTATTATTATTACATTTATTATTTTACTCTATTATTATTGGGAGGATACATAAGCTCATTTACATTGAAGAAGGTTAGAATAATGGTTTAATCAGAGTTGGGCAGTCTTATCTTAAATTACAGTTTTATGTAAATATTCAAAAAGATTTAACCTACTGATGCCTCAATTAATGTCATTTTATTGGCAGCTATTTTTATTTTGAAATTTACCAATAGCTGCTGTATTTTCCACCTTCAGCTTATACTCGAGTCAATACATATTCACAGTTTTTTGTGGTAAAATTAGTTGCCTCGGCTTTTATTCAGGTCGCAGGGGTTAGGTTCCAGGACCATTCACAATAAAAATCTGTGAAATAGGGACGCTACATATTTATACATTATTTTAGTACTTATACACAATTTTAAGTCTTTATCAACCAATCGTTGATAAATCGCCTCCTTCTCCTCCCGTTGTCTCTTGGGCTCCTTTTCTCTCCCTTTGGCTTCTCCTTCCTCCCTTCCTTAGGCTGTAAATTGTAATTTTGTAATGATTTATAATATTATTTTAGAGTTTATTGAAAAACTGCAATATAGTGAATCCGCAAAAAGCGAACCGCGAAGTAGTGAGGGAACACTGTATACTCTTACATACACACATATACTCACACACAGGGCCATAGCCAGAAAAACATTTTGGGAGGGGTTTTGAAAATTTCGGGGGGGCGGGGGCTGTTGAACCCCTGACCCACCCGCTCCCCGGGTTCAGACTTGTCAATATCTGCTTGAGATAGTGCCTGGAGGGACTCTTAATGTTTTACGTCTCATAGACTTAGCATGGGGATTTGGTTAACCAGTTAAAATTCATGAGTAAACCAGGTTTTTTTTTTAACCTGAAAAATTTCGGGGGGTGGGGTTGAACCCCTAACCCCCCCCCCCCTCGCTACAGGCCTGCTCACACATACACACATAACTAACTATGATAATAATAAATGAGAAATAAATGAACTGATATCTAAGAGAGGATGGGAAGTTCTTAGGCAGTGATCGCAAGGACTGAATTTACACAGATGTATACATCACAACAAAGGAAAACAGGAAATATGGAATAAGACAAAAACCTGGTCAAGCTGTTTTCATGATTGATGTCTTCTTGTACATAACTGACTGTATTGAAGAGAGTAGCTTTGTCATACCATGCCCCCCCCCCGTCAGAAATAAGATAGTCCTATGCTAACTTTAAGGGATCCAAATAATTATTTGTCCCCTGTATTATTTCTAAAAACTACATTTGAATTTTATTAAATTTAGATACCTTTTGTAATCTGAGGCTCTAAACTGCCATGTGTAAATACAGCCTTCCACTCTCATGTTGCTTGTGCTAATGGCCTCCTAGGGTAGATAGTGATTTAATCCTCAAGGGTGATTGTAAACCACGCTGTTGAGGAACAAACAAATGCTTCCCCGTAAATTGCTAAGGGAGACCTGCTCCTAAGCTCTGTTTGGACTCCGATAGATTGTCTTTTAAGGAGTGGCCTCCAAACATGCCACGGCTGCATGGGCTCTTTAATCAAAATGTCACACATGCAGCCTCTGCTAGTATCTGCCTCATTGGAAAGCACTCCCGTTATTTATTTAAACTATCGAATTTCAGTTCCAGCCACCATTAACCCTGGTAAGCCAAGATGGATGGGTGAGTGACAAAAGGCGTGTGCCAAGCAGAGAGCCACAATCTCACTGATGCCGCCTGCATGATGTCTTGATTTGCTTGTAACATCTCCCAGGGGAATCGTCTGGGCAATTAAGTTCACCCATTACGGGCCCAGTTCCAGTGCCTAAGCTCCTATTCCATGATCGGGCGAATGGGCAATCCCTTGTAATGACTGCGACATCTGTTCAATTATATTTCATTGTATAGATGCTTAATTAGAGGACAAGTCGGGGCTGGGGAGGAGGGGGGCAGCTTTGCCTTCCCATAAATGTCAGACAAGCCTGCCTTAATAGGCTGTCATCCTTTGTTATAGCCGTTGACTCGGTTGGCAGGCGCTGTGACCCCCTGACCCCAGGGCCCCAGAAAAGGAAGGGGGCGTGTGAGGTTTTGTGTTTTGAAGGGTGGGGGTAGAAGGAAAGAGGGGGCAGGGATGGATGGATAAAAGACATTTGAACACTGATTTATCTCCAATGTCTCCTTGTGTTTGGCTTTAGGATAAGATGACCCTCCCCGACCTTGAGCCCATTCCCATGTGCTCAGAAAGAAGTTAAATGACAGCTCAAGTTTTCAGCAGCTGCTATGACATATGAGCTTATGCAGCTTGTCTGGAACCCTTGTTCTTTGGGATATCTGTAAGGCTGCCCTCTAGAGCAGTAGACTACCACAGAGGAATGGATTAGACATCTTGGGTTTGTTCTATAGATTTGTATGGCAGCTTAGTGCCTCTGGGAAGAGGCAATGATTCCTGGGTTCAGGGGAAGCCTTATGTCCTCCAGTAAGAAAAATAGATTTTGCATGTTAAGTTGTGCCTCTGTTATGTATGTCACGTCTCCTGATTTACCATGGGTTGAGACTACTTTCCAATGACTGTCTCTGTTTTATAATTATTTTGCTTTTTGGAAAGATTTGGGATTTGTGTGTGGCATATAAAGTTTCCTTAAGACTCTTAACTGCCTACCTAGATAATAAATGTTGCAGTCTGTGGTTGCTGTAGACCATCTAAAGACAACTATATCTATTGTGGGACAGTTAATGTGGGACTAGTAAAATGTGGGCTAGACAAAACTACGGTTAGGTGGATCTGTAATTGGCTAAGCGAACGAACCCAAAGGGTGCTCACCAATGCGTCGTCTTCATCATGGAAAGAAGTGACAAGTGGAGTGCCGCAGGGCTCAGTCCTGGGCCCGGTTCTGTTCAACATCTTTATTAACGACTTAGACGAAGGGTTAGAAGGCACGATCATCAAGTTTGCAGACGACACAAAACTGGGAGGGATAGCTAACACTCCAGAAGACAGGAGCAGAATTCAAAACGATCTTGACAGACTAGAGAGATGGGCCAAAACTAACAAAATGAAGTTCAACAGGGACAAATGCAAGATACTTCACTTCGGCAGAAAAAATGGAAATCAAAGATACAGAATGGGGGACGCCTGGCTTGACAGCAGTGTGTGCGAAAAAGACCTTGGAGTCCTCGTGGACAACAAGTTAAACATGAGCCAACAATGTGATGCGGCTGCTAAAAAAGCCAATGGGATTCTGGCCTGCATCAATAGGGGAATAGCGTCTAGATCCAGGGAAGTTATGCTCCCCCTCTATTCTGCCTTGGTCAGACCACACCTGGAATACTGTGTCCAATTTTGGGCACCACAGTTGAAGGGAGATGTTGACAAGCTGGAAAGCGTCCAGAGGAGGGCGACTAAAATGATTAAGGGTCTGGAGAACAAGCCCTATGAGGAGCGGCTTAAAGAGCTGGGCATGTTTAGCCTGCAGAAGAGAAGGCTGAGAGGAGATATGATAGCCATGTACAAATATGTGAAGGGAAGTCATAGGGAAGAGGGAGCAAGCTTGTTTTCTGCTGCCCTGCAGACTAGGACACGGAACAATGGCTTCAAACTACAGGAAAGGAGATTCCACCTGAACATCAGGAAGAACTTCCTCACTGTGAGAGCTGTTCGACAGTGGAACTCTCTCCCCGGGGCCGTGGTGGAGGCTCCTTCCTTGGAGGCTTTTAAGCAGAGGCTGGATGGCCATCTGTCGGGGGTGCTTTGAATGCGATTTCCTGCTTCTTGGCAGGGGGTTGGACTGGATGGCCCATGTGGTCTCTTCCAACTCTACTATTCTATGATTCTATGATTCTATGATTCTAATAAAATTAATAAAGTAGGTGTGTTCCTGGGCCCTCTAACTGACAATTTTGCACTACAAGCAGAAATAATGTACAAAAATAACAGAAGGTTCTTACTCTACAAAAGAGAAGAGTAGTTCAATATGTTTCAGTAAACGTTTTATTTTAAACCAACTATGTAGTTTTAGAGCCAGCATGGTATAGTGATTTGAGCATTGGATTAATTCTTAGGATACTAAGGTTTGAGTTCCTGCTCAGCCATGGAAACCCACTAGATGACCATGGGTGAGTTACATACTCTTGGCCCCAGAAACTCTGTGACGGAATCACCTTAAGCTCATCATAAGGCAGAAACGATTTGAAGGCACATAACAACATATACATATGTGAAATGAAAAAAAAAACACAAGCCTATTAAATTTTGTGTAAGTAAAGAAAATCTTGTTGAATCTTCTAAAGAAGCATTGAAAACTTCTTCCATAAAGCACCCAGGAATCACTTGTTCTTTACCTGCTTCCACTTTTCTTATTATTTCCTTTGGTGGCCAAATATATAGATTTATGCTTTTATTTATTTAGTTTTGTATGTTTGGAATAGTTGATGAAGTAAACTGATTTGCTGTCACCATTACTCTCTTTTGCTGCACAAATGTATTCAATAATGGATTCAAACCGAATATGATGATGGTGATGATATATGGCATCTATTCTTATATTTTTAAAACAAGAAGCTATGGTAGTGCATTAGCCTATGTGGCTGTTTAGACAACACTTGCAAATATAATTATAATAATAGTGATGGTATTACTTAGAGGGTAAGCATTGGTATAAGAATAAGCATTGTACAAATATGTAAGCCTCATGATCACTAAGCTGTTGGAGCATATGGAGAGTGTAAATAAGTGGGCAGCATTCAGGGGTTAAAGTGGTTTATGGGATTATCACCACTTTCCTTTAACAGAATGTGCCCTGTGTGTTTTGTTTAAAAGCAGTATTGTGCTTTGAAAAGGCTTAGTCACATCTGAATGTGCTTGCAAATTATGTATGGCAAGAAAATTATATTTGAGGGTTTTAAAGGTAAAGGATAACTTTCTCTCATAGAACTTATGACATTTTGCCACATAAAGGTGGCAAAGCTGGAAATGCAACAAAATTTTGTTCATGGGTGTTCCAATAAGAAAGGCATGCCCTTTCCTAGCATATTCCATTTCATCTCCCTTCTACCTGCTTTCCCACTTCTCTCTGACTCATTTGATCAGTGCTGAACTTCCCAGGTCTCTTTAGGTAGTTTTGGTTGTGGGATACTTCCTTCCTATGCCTCAGTGTGTACATCCAGATTTCCTCTGGTTCCTTTTCTCAGGATAGCACCCTTTCTTCAGCTGCAAGTAAAGTATGTATCCCATACCCTTCATGGAATAAGACTTTCTATTGATATGAATCACTTCCAGCAGTAGTATACCAGAGAATTATGGAGGACCTGGAAAATACCAAGAGAGAACACCTCTATAGCATTTTAGGTCCTCAAGTGCAAATCCAACATCCTGCAGAAACATACCATAGAATTACACTGGAGGACCTAGGATGGGTCCCCAAACTAAGGTCCACGAGCAGAATCCAGCCCACCAAGGTCTTTTTGAGGCCTCTGCTATTACTGCAATGTGCACATGCCACATAGCTGACACACACATGACAGCAAGTGTGTGTGTGTGTGTGTGTGTGTGGCGACGTTGAGGGTGAGTGAGTATGAGTGGTGGCAGGATGTGTGTGGTGGTGGGTGTGCAGTGAGGGCGAGTGAATGTGAGCGGCAGTGGTGGCAAGTGCGTGTGTATGGCAGCGGGTGTGTGGCATGGCCAATGCACGCATGCACCCGTGATGAACACATGATGCACACACCCACACACAATTAAAGTTTGCCCCCCAACAGTCTCAGGGACTGTGAACTTTTAAGGTTTTGGGACCCCTGACCTTGAAAAATGTTCATAGAGACTAGCCCTCTAGTATTTCTAGATCATCTACTATGACTCTGTGGTCAACCCCTGGTGGAAACATAACATAGGTTCATGCTGGAGGACCTAGAAAATGCCTAGAGATAGCAGTTTTTAGCTGTGGGCAAGTGAAACCATTATGTTCCTAGAGATACAGGAGTTGTATTGTATTTCCAGTTGTCTGCCCATTCAAGGTGTAATGTCTAGCTACAGCTCCTTAATATTTGTTATCACTGGGCTATAATTCCTTGCAACAGTAACAGCAGTCTCTTCCCTCTCCATCTATTGACTTTGGCATCAGGGCAGTTGGACCTGCAGTTCATCATCTGTTTTTTGTACTAGGCCATTCTACTTTTAAGAATGATAATAATATTAAAAACTACACTTTATTTATATTCTGCTCTGTCTCCCCAAGGGGACTCAGAGTGGATTTCAACATACACCAATGGGAAGACATTCAAATCCATACAAATATACAGAACAATGGTAAAGGCTGCCCCCTTAATCTCTGGTTTTCTGGAGGCGGTGCTCAACTCTGGCCATGGGGAGGTTCTCTTGTTCCATTTCCAAGCAGAGGAGCCTGTTGTCCGTAGACACCTCCTGGTCATGTTGCCGGCATGGCTGCATGAGCACCTTTAGTACCTATTGATCTACTCACATTTGCATGCTTTCAAACTGCTAGGTTGGCAGGAGCTCAGGCTAACAGTGGGAGCTCACCCCAACCCATGGCTTCAAACTGCCAACCTTTAGGTCAGCAGATTCAACAGTTCAATGGTTTAACGCATCGCACCACTGCAAATAGATCCCATCAGATGAATATAGGCAATGCTCACAATGGTGAGATCCAGGATTGATGATCACTGGCCTTATTTGAATACTTACAAGATAGTTGAAAAATGGTAGCAAGCAATGAATGGAAGGTAATGACTTTATGAAGTGTGAGCAGCTCCCCGTCAGTGGTGAATTCTGGAAACACCTTGAGAGCTTCATTAATGTATAACAGAGTCATAGAAAATGTCATATATCACTTTCTTGATGTTGTTCTCACCTTCACAGAAAACATGATGAGTGCTGAATTTTACTTGTAGCTTTCTGAACTGGTGCTGAAAAAAAGTGCCTTACCATTCATGTATTAAATAACATTTAAAAAACTGAAGTTATTAATAGAATGCTCCTGCTCATGATTAAGTGAAGGAGAATCAATGCCAGTCAACATTGTTTTCAACAACAATCCACAGCATCAACAACTGTCAACGTCTTTAGCATAAAAGAGTTGTGATTGGTGACTTATATATCAGTGGGGTGATGAATCCACTTCAGTAAGCCTAAAAGAGCAGTCCATAGTAATGAACCTATTCCAAAATAGGTTCAGCACTTTGGTTATTGGGCTTCAAAGTCCTGCCTAAAACCTGAGGTGGGCCTGCTAGTCCACTGACATGAAATGGATCTGATAATGGGTGTGGTCCTGTGGAAATGAACTTTTCTCATTTCAGAACTTATTTTGAATTTAAATAAAAACACATATATTCTCCCTCCCCTCCCATGGTAGCTTCTTACTTTTTTGTTGCTATGAAATATGACTGTTTATATATTGGATTATGGTAAAGTGCAGCATTTTGGTTTTGACATTTGAAAAGTAGGATAGCATAGGGACTGTAACTGAGTTATAAACCCAGGAGGTTCTCCATTCAAATCTTGATCACTCAATGGGCTTTGTAGGGAGCCAACAAAAACTGCTTTCCTCCTTTCTCAGCTGCAGAACTTTCCTGCCCTTCCTACATTCAGTATTAGGAGAATAATTAAGGAAAAGGTAAAGGTTTCCCCTGCCGTTAAGTCCAGTCATGTCTGACTCTGGGGGTTGGTGCTCATCTCCATTTCTAAGCCAAAGAGCCAGCATTGTCCATAGACACCTCAAAGGTCATGTGGCTGGCATGACTTCATGGAGCGCTGTAACCTTTCCACCAGAGCGGTACCTATTGATCTACTCACATTGGCATGTTTTCGAACTGCTAGGTTGGCAGGAGCTGGAGCTAACAGCGGCTGCTCATGCCGCTCCCGGGGTTTGAACCTGGGACCTTTCGGTCTGCAAGTTCAGCAGCTTAGCACTTCAATGCACTTCGCCACCGGGGCTCCTAGGAGAATAATTATGATACCTTAAAAAGTTCTTATGAGGATTACTGGTAATAGATATGAAATGTTTTAAGCACCCAAAATGTTTTGTAGTATTATTACTATGATACAAATATGTAACATATAATTTAAAATACCATATATATTAATGTATAAGTTGACGTCATGTATACATTTTATAAGTTAAGGTACAGAACACACATTGATCCATTAATAAGTTTATGCAGGTTTTTGGGTTGATTTTTTGACTAAAATTTCTAGACTTGAGTTATACGTTATGTTTCTACTCTGTAGAACAGTTTGGATAAAGGCGTAGTATGTAAAAGAGTAAAGCAACCGCTTTAGTCAAAAGGTTTTTGTGTATCCATGACTACGTGGCCTTGTATTGCACAGTAATGTGCCACCTTTTGGTCTGCACATCTTTTATTTATGAACTCCTGAGACAATGATAACAGAAGAAATGAAATCTATTGAATTCTGTCTCTTATGGCAAACTCCTGTGAACAAGGTTCTGGGATACACAGCACATAATGATAATAGCTATTTGAACACACTTATTTTCATTAGTATAGAAAAGAATGATATGAAATATACTAGAGCTAACCTTGACAACAAAATGCTGTATATTAAAGCAAAAGTCCATTCTTCAAATAGAGTATTACATTTCCTTCTACAATATCAAAGAAATCTTTAACTGGAAACTCTTACTGTAACACATCCTGGTTGTGCTGTGACTATAGATATGGGAAGGAGCGGAAGTACTTGCACTGCCCTATCCTAGACATTGAAAACATTCATAGCACTTATATCTCTATTATTACATTCTTGTTGTGCACTTTCAATTTGTATCTGAATAATGGTGAATCTAAGGTGACTCTATCACTGTTTTTTGTGGGCTAAGAGTGCTGACTTGCCCAAGGTCCCTCATTGGATTTCTATAGCCAAGTGGAGATATATATATTAGGGCTGTGTGATCTATAAAAAGGGTTTCATAGAATCATAGAGACCTCATAGGCCATCCAGTCAAACCCCCTGCCAAAAAGCAGGAAAATCACATTCTAGCTTGTCAACATCTCCCTTAAATTGCGGTGCCCAGAATTCCAGGTGTGGTCTGACCAAGGCAGAATAGAGGGGTAGCATGACTTCCCTGGATCTAGACGCTATACTCCTATTTATGCAGGCCAAAATCCCATTAAGCATTTTTTCTGCCACCACATCACATTGTAGGCTCATGTTTAACTTGTTGTCCATGACAACTCCAAGTTCCTTGTCAAGACAGGTGTCCCCCATTCTGTATGTTTGCATTTCATTTTTTTCTGCCTAAGTGGATTATCTAAGTGGATTAAATACAAATTTATCCCTGTTGAACTTTATTTTGTTACTTTTGGCCCATCTCTCTAATTTGTTAAGATCATTTTGTAGTCTGCTCCTGTTTTCTGGAGTATTAGCTGTCCCTCCCAATTCAGTGTCATCTGCAAACTTGATGATCACGCCTTTTAGTCCTTCATCTAAGTCATTAATAAAGATGTTGAACAGAATCGGGCCCAGGATGAAACCCTGTGGCACTTTACTCATCACTTCTTTTCAGGATGAAGAGGAAGCATTGGTGAGCATCCTTTGGGTTCATTTGCTTAACCATTTACAGATCCGCCTAACTGTAGTTTTGCCTAGCCCACATTTGACTAGTTTGTTTGCTAGAAGGTCATGGGGGACCTTGTCGAAGGCCTTACTGAAATCCAGATACGCTACATCCACAGCATTCCCTGCATCTACCCAGCTTGCAATTCTATCAAAAAAGAGATCAGATTAATCTGTCATGACTTGTTTTTGATAAATCCATGTTGATGATTAGCAATGACTGCATTCATTTCTAAGTGTTTGCAGACTTAATGATTTTTTTCCAGAATCTTGCTCACCATGAGGCTGACTGGATGGTAATTGTTTGGGTTGTCCTTTTTTCCCTTCTTGAAGGTAGGTACCACATTCGCCCTCCTCTAATCTGCTGGGACTTCTCCCATTCTCCAAGAACTCTTAAAGATGATTGCCAGTGGTTCCAAAATAACTTCCGCTAGTTCCTTCAATGCTCTTGGATGTAGTTGATCTGGCCCTGGGGATTTGAATTCATTTTGAGTAGCCAGGTATTTCTGGACAACTTGTTTCCCAATTTGGGGTTGGATTTCCCCATATCCTTCATCAGCTCCCTGTTGCTGAGGTTGAGGATGATTTTCTTTTTGTGAGAAGACTGAGGCAACTAAGCCATTAAGTAGTTCTGCCTTTTCTATATCTGCTGCAGTTTGCGATCTGCATTCTGGACTTAAGGAGAGCTGACTTCCAAAAAATGAAGGAAATATTGAGTGGCATTTTTTGGATAAAGAAGTTAAGCAGGGATGGGAGTTTTTCAAGAGTGAAATACTCAAGGCGCAATTGCAAACAGAGCCATCAAAGAGAAAAAATAACTGGGCTCAAAAAAGACACGCACAAGAAGTGGAAAGGGGGAAAGAAGAATTCAATGAATAACCAACTTTTGTAAGAAAAAGGTTCACAAGGCTAAAGTGCAAAATGAGCTCAGGCTTTCCAGGGTCATTAAAAACAATAAAAATGTCAGTAGAAAAAGGAAGAACAAGGAGGCGATAGGGCCTTTGCGAGGAGAAGATGGGGTAATGCAAAACTCATTATAAAATTAGACGGCAGTGGTGTTTCATTTCTAAAGTGTTTCTAAAGTATAATTAGTAAAAATTTTGTTACTTTTTCGTTATAGAGTAGAGTCTCACTTATCCAAGATAAACGGGCCGGCAGAACCTTGCATAAGCGAAAATGTTGGATAATAAGGAGGGATTAAGAAAAAAGCCTATTAAACATAAAATTACATTATGATTTTAAAAATTAAGCACCAAAAATCATGTTTTATAATAATATAATAATAAAACTTTATTTATACCCCGCCACCATCTCCCCAACGGGGACTCGGGGCGGCTTACATGGGGCCATGCCCAGACACCATACAATATAACAAAATAAAACAACATATCATAACACAATATAACAGTGCAAAAATAATCATATACATTACAGCACAAATCAGAGAAAACAGTAAAAAACAGGGCGGGCCACATGAACACTTAATTAAAAACTCGGGAGAGAGAGACATAGGAATAGGGGGAAACAGGGAAATAAAATGGTGGAGCAGTCTAAAGGATAAAAACCAAGGGGAATGGCCAGAGCAATATATTACATTTACTCCCCAAAGGCACATCGGAAAAGCCATGTTTTTAGATCTTTCTTAAAGGCTAACAAGGTGGGGGCATGCCTAATCTCAGTGGGCAATGAATTCCACAGTCGGGGGGCCACAGCAGAAAAAGCCCTCTCCCTCGTTCCCACAAGACGGGCCTGGGACAGAGGCAGTGGCGAAAGAAGGGCCTCCCCGGATGAGCGGAGGGAACGAGCAGGTTTATGGTAGGAGATACGGTCCCTAAGGTAGGTGGGTCCCAAACCGTTTAGGGCTTTATAGATGATGGTCTGCACCTTGAATTGGGACCGGAAAGTGAACGGCAGCCAGTGGAGCTCTTTAAACAGGGGAGTAGATCGTTCCCTGTAGCTCGCCCCTGTTATTAATCTGGCTGCCGAGCGCTGGACCAATTGTAATTTCCGGGCCGTCTTCAAGGGAAGCCCCACGTAGAGCGCATTACAGTAGTCCAGTCTAGAGGTAACTAAGGCATGCACCACCGTGGTCAAGTCAGACTTCACGAGGTATGGTCGCAGTTGGCGCACAAGTTTGAGTTGTGCGAAAGCCCTCCCGGCCACCGCCGACACCTGAGCCTCAAGCGTCAACGCTGAATCCAGGAGGACCCCCAAACTGCGGACCTGTGATTTCAGGGGGAGTGCAACCCCGTCCAGCACAGGTTGCCACCCAATACCCCGATCAGACGGGCGACTGACCAGGAGGGCCTCTGTCTTGTCAGGATTGATCCTCAGCTTGTTCCTCCTCATCCAGTCCGCCACAGCGGCCAGGCACTGGTTCAGAATCCGAGGGGCTTCCTTGGAGTTAGATGGAAATGAGTAGTGGATTTGCGTGTCATCTGCGTAGAGATGGCAACACCCTCCAAAACTCCGGATGACCTCTCCCAACGGTTTCATGTAGATGTTAAATAGCATGGGGGATAAAATAGACCCTTGCGGGACCCCACAGGTCAATGGCCAGGGGTCCGAGCAGGTGTCCCCCAGCTTCACCATCTGGGAACGACCCTCCAGGAAGGACCGGAGCCACTGCAGAACAGTGCCACCGAGCCCCATCCCGGCGAGCCTCCCCAGAAGGATACCATGGTCGATGGTATCGAAAGCCGCTGAGATGTCCAAGAGAACCAGCAGGGTCACACTCCCCCTGTCCAGCTCCCTGCGGAGGTCATCCACCAAGGCGACCAGAGCCGTCTCGGTACTGTACCCAGGCCTGAAGCCAGACTGCGAGCAGTCCAGAAAATCAGTGTCATCGAGAAATTCCTGGAGCTGCGTGGCAACCACCCGCTCCAGAACCTTGCCCAAAAACGGGAGGTTGGAGATTGGTCTGTAGTTGTTACAAATAGATGGGTCAAGCGAAGGCTTTTTTAGTAGTGGTTTTACTACCGCCTGCTTAAAGTAGGATGGCACCGACCCCTGAACCAAAGAAGCATTTATTATGGTCACAAACCAATCCAACAACCCATCTTTGGCCAGCTTGACCAGCCAAGAGGGACAAGGATCCAGAGCGCAGGTGGTCGCCCTCACAGACCCAAGAATCCCCTCCACGTCATCAGGAAGAACAAGCCGGAAAGAATCCCATAAGATCGAACAGACAGGTACCTCGGTTACCTCCGCTGAGACCACAATTGAGCTGGAGTCTAGCTCAAGGCGTATCTGAGCAACTTTGCCTGCAAAGTGGTGCGCGAAATCGCTGCACCCAGTTGCCAAGTCATCGGGAAGCCCCTGGACCTCAGAAGGCCGCAGGAGCTCCCCCACAACTCGGAACAACTCCGATGGCCTGTTGGCTGCAGACGCTATGCGGGCAGTCGTGAAAACTTTCCTGGCTGCTCGCAGAGCCACGGAGTAAGCCTTAATAGCGGCTTTAGCCCGTGCTTGGTCGGACACGTCCCGAGATTTCCTCCAGATGCACTCTAGTCCCCTCCTCCTACGCTTCATCACAGCCAACTCCTCGGTAAACCAAGGAGTCGACGCGACTCTACGCAGTGAGAGGGGACGTTCGGGAGCGATCGTGTCCAATGCCCTTGATAGCTCACTATTATAGCGATCAACCAGGACATCGCCAGGATCGCCAGTCTCCAGGACAGGAAGATCCCCAAGAGACCTCAGAAGTCCATCCGGATCCATCAGTCTCCTGGGGCGGACCATCTTAATGGGTCCACCACCCCTGCGGAGGTTAGAAGGCACGGCGATACTTAAACAGATCAGATGATGGTCAGACCATGACAATGGAAGAATGTTTTGCTCTTCCACTCTGACTGTCCCACCGTCCACAACAAAAACAAGGTCCAAGGTGTGTCCTGCCTGATGTGTGGGTTTTACAATAAATTGACAGAAAAAGCAGTTCAATAGACATTAATGTTATGTAGTTATTACTGTATTTACAAATTTAGCACCAAAACATTGCAACATTTACTACAAAAACATTGACTACTAAAAGGCAGACTGCCTTGGATAATAACATTGGATAGGTGAAGCTTGGATAAGTGAGACTCTACTGTAGTAATTGCACAAGTGGGAAAAGTTCAGGGGCCTCTTTCTCTCTCATTTTTACAGCTATTGGGGTGACACTTGATGTAATGGTAGAACATATTTACCACTGTTAGCTCATCAAGTTTAACGTATCCACAGACTTTTGGGGAATTTTCAAAGTTTTTATGAACAATTTAAAAAAACCCTACAAGAGCTATCTCCTTGAATTTTCTATACAGTGATTCAAGATAACAGGGGATCATTCCACCCAACTTTTAGAAATATTCATACATCAACTGATTTTGGGGATTTTTTAAAAAAAAGTTTTGACAAATGCGTTTTTTTTAAAGCCACAACAGCTATCTCATTGAATGTCTCTCATATTTATGAACAGAACTTCATAGGGATTTCTTCTCAGCTCAGCAAAGAGATTTACTTACTAGAAGCATCAGTCCTCCTTTTTGCAGATTCAACAATTTATTGGAACTCTGGCTGGCTGCTGCTGTGGAGGGACAAATCTCTCCCATATCCTGATTGGGGCTTTCTGATGCAAGCAGAATTCTGGAAAATGTAGTTTAGGGCAGAGCCTTTTGAATTCTCTGGCATAGGGCTCCTTGCCTTCCCAAGCTACATTCCCCAGAATTCTGTGCTTTCTCAGTCTCTTTCCCAGCGAAGTCTGTTTTCTCCCTGCTGCTCCCCTCTTCAAATGGCGAGAGGCCATTCATTTAAAGAGGAATAGCAGCCTTTTTGGCTTGGCTTTGCTTGCTTATGCTGAAAATAGAACTGACTTTGGGGGGCTTCTGAGGTTTACAAAATTTAAACAAAAAAAGTATTGGGTGAGTTCTAGGTCTTGAGCAATAGACAAGACATGGAGTAGAGTCAGGCGAAGGAATCAAATCTAGGGTTGTTATTATAATGCTGATTGAAGAACACAACTTGGTTCTTGATACTGAATTCAAGACTTCCAGATATGTTTTGATGATCCTTGAGCCCTCATGTATGCTTTGTTTTCAAACCTTATTCAACGCTTTGCAACACTTTCCCAACAGCAGAGGAGGCATACAACTTAGGATATACCTCCAGATTGGAGATTTTCTATTTTAAGAAGTCACAGTTTTCAGTCACTTTAGTGGAGCCTGAGAGACATAATCTGAAAAAACAGGACTTATAGTAGGTCAGTCAACTTCTGAATTTTATTAGGGCAAGCTTTTCTCACTTGGAGCTGTCCAGTGTGCTGTAACTTTAAACTGCTTTGCTGTCTATGAGCGGGGCTTCTTCAGGTTTGTGTGTTTGCCTTTAAGTTGCCTGTTGACTCCATTGATTTCATAGGGTTTTCTTAAGCAAGGAATATTCAGAGATGTTTTTGCCAGTTCCTTCCTTAGAACTTTAGCACCTATTTTTTATTGCCAGCCTTTCATCTAAGTTCTGACCCAGCTTAGCTTCCAAGATCAAATGGTATCTGGCACCTTTTGGGAACTTAGGTAGTCCTTTAACTATAAAATTAGGGAAAGGATGCAGTTAGATAATGTGCAGTTAAGAAAATAGGAAGGAAAATAGACACATTTGGTTTATTTATTAGCAATGTAAATGTCAAGAGCAGTGTGAATACAAATTAGAGTTCAGTCTTGAAACTAACTGCAGAAACCATATTAAGACACCATTGCATGCATAATAGTGGTATAACATTGAGTGATTTTAAATGTCATCTGAGTTGTGCTTATCATGGTGAAAACAACAGAAATCCAAATGTGGAGATCCCCAATTTTTCCAACACAAATTTGATTATTTAGGAAGAATGGATTTTATGATGGTGTTTCTGTCACTGAGCTGAGATTTACACTGATGTTCAAGTCATTAGATTGCCCTTTAGTTAAATGAACAGAGGCAATTCATATATGAATTCTATAAGAGCTACTGACTCATTGGAGAAACTCACTGATGCTGGGGTGTGAGTAAAGAACAAGGTATTCTTTTTGTTTATTTTAGATATTTTTAAGTGTGGGTGTCTGGTAGACATTTTTTTGCAATTGGAGTATCTGGTTTTTTTTAATCAACTATTCTACTTGTACTCCACTATATCCATGAGCTCAGACACCAGATGGGATTTGGCATGCCACTTCTGCAGGGTAGTCTACCAAATTAACAAGCATATCCATAGATTGATCTCCCATCATTCTCCATGCCTCTTGTTTTCATTAGACAAACCTTTCTTTACCAGCTTTTAAAATACTATTCTTTGATACCTTTGACCAGTGAACAAATTTGCTTTTTAGTTTAAAAAACAATTTAGAACTATTCTGTCTTCACAGGATCCTCGGGCATTATGTACAACTTTCTCTTTTATCTGACAACCAAGTCGACAAAACCTGTCTTGTTCAGTTGATTTTTCATGCTGCTTTGAGCTAATGATGGTTGCATCTTGTCTTTGTGCATGTCTGTACTTCAAATTCTCCAGCAGAGTTGTAGTGCCTTGCCAAACTAGGATTCCCTATGATGCTAAGTTTTATTATTGTGTAATATGAAGGAGATATTGGCTGAACAAAATAGGCTTTAAAAGGGGGGCTAAAGCTAGTCTTAAAGGTTAGTTCGGAGGTTGTTGCTAATGTTAGTGCTGAAGCAATATCAAGGCTGTGGTGCAGGATTAGCATGGACAAGAGTAATGAGCGCATGAGGCTTTAGCTCGAAGACCACATCTACAACAGTGTAATTTATGGAAGCACTTTTTCATGCTCAAGAATAACTAATTTGGACACAATTTAATTTGAATGTTGTTATATGGGACACTCATAGAAACTGACATCTGTAACACATGGACATTCATAAGATCAAGAATATACCTTTGTTCTCATGCTTGCATATAATGTAGAATATTTCGACATTCAAACACTATGTAGGTTGAAGAAAGCCAACTTTATAAAGCAGGAAAGGGAACCTTTCAGTCCTTTAGTTGTTGATACATTGCAGATCTCATTGGATGTACTCTATAGGGCTGCTGGGAGTTGCACTCCAAGTACATGATTCCCCCTACTACAGGCACAGATTGTACAACCTAAACTGATTATTTGCTGAGACCAATCAGAATAGCCCTGGGAGTAGATATTTAAACATTCCTCGCACCTCTAATTTTTATCCTCATTTGTATTAATCCTCTTTTCTTTAAACCTTTAATCTCTTCTTTACCAGTATCTGATCTGCCATATTTTAATCTCATTATGATTCTTCTTTCTTTTCTTTTCTTTTCTTTTCTTTATTCTAAGGCTAAAATGTAATGCTTATTAGTTTTGGGGAAAATTCATTTTGATATAAATTAGTCAGGATGTGAACCTCAGAGGTTAAACACAGCTGATAATATTCTTCCATGCATAAAGTGCTGTGGAAATATGGTACATTTATTTCACTAAAGTCCTATTAAAAGAGATTTATTCTGCTCTTGCATTTTGATCAGAGCACTTTGAGAGTAGTGGTGGGTGACAAATCTATCACGCATTAGGACATTGATGATAACTTAAACAGTTGTGTATAGTTTTGTATCTTAGTGGACTGAACTCATCAACTCTGGTATAAATACCATAAATAAACATGCATATTATCTTTGGTTCTCAATATGCTTGATCTTCCATACTACTATAATCTCAGAGAACACTGAGACCATTTGCCTTCTTCCCATTTCTCTTCCCTTGATCCTTTATTTAATACATATATCCTGTGGGAAATTTTGCTATGTTTGAGTACATTCCCCCAGAGAGTAACATATCAATCTGGCTTCCATATTTCTATTTCTATTTATCTTTATTTTTAAAAAGTGGGTATAAAATCTTAATGCAGAAAGTTGCAGGTTTATTGGTCTATATCATCTAAAGGTAGTGAATAAACAAAGCCAATGCCTGTGTAGACCCTTGCCTCTGACTTTGAGGTCAGTAGCATACAGAGTCAGTTTTCATGTTGGTGTTACTTTCCTCCAAATAAACAGCACATTACACATATCAGACCAGCAGCCACTGGTGGTTTCAGTGTCAGAGGTGCAGTGAAATCACTTCCATGGTTTAGTCTCCATTCAAAGGAGCTCTCAAATGTTTTGAATCTACTTTGAGAATTCACTGCTTCTCTATCATGGAAGCCCAGTGTTCTTGTGGGATAGGGACATTGGACATGAGGCTAGTGGGCATGGACGCAGTTTTGTCTTCTGCAGGGATGACTTTATTAAAGATTGTGCCATGAGTTTTCATCACATAAAACATTCAGTTGTGGTCCTAGCAGTAAAGCCAGATAACTATGTCTCCCAAAATTACCAGCTAGCCTACTGCCAATTTTACAATAGCCAGCACACTATATCTGAAGTAAACAATGGTACAATAACGTAGCCAAGGTATTCAAATTCTGCTAGCCTTATTTACTCTATTGCCACTACTTTTTGTTGTATGGAGAGTGATGGAAGAAGAGAGTCTCATGGAAGCCCCCCATGCCATTGCATACCTGATTTTGCAGAGATATTAGTTCTCCTTAGTAGCTTATCGCCCTTCATAGGAAGAGAATTCTAGAAATGATGACAGAGGGGACAGAGCCAGTTTGTGGCTCTCCAATATTGTTGAATTACAGCTTCCATTTTCCTTTAGAGCAGAATGGCTGGGGCTCATGAAATCCAAAGTTTGGTAGAGACACAGATTTCTCAGCCTTTCATTAGAAGGGGGAGGATGGCCACCACTTAGCACACTCAGAAAAACTATATCTTTACTTCAAATGTTACACATTGAATGCAAAGGTCGTCCACAGTCAACGAGGATGAAAAACACATTAAACTGAGTGCACTTCGACACAGCCATATAGCCCAGAATATTAAGGCAAATAATCCACAATGGGGCCCCCGGTGGTGCAGCGTATTAAAGTGCTGAGCTGCTGAACTTGCAGACCGAAAGGTCGCAGGTTCAAATCTGGGGAGTGGAGGGAGCACCTGCTGTTACCCCCAGCTTCTGCCAACCTAGCAGTTCAAAAACATGCAAATATGAGTAGATCAATAGGTATTGCTCCGGCGGGAAGGTAATAGCGCTCCATGCAGTCATGTCGGCCACATAACCTTGGAGGTGTCTACAGACAACGCCAGCTCTTTGGCTTAGAAATGGAGATAGCACCAACCCCCAGAGTCGGATATGACTGGACTTCATGTCAGGGGAAAACCTTTACCTTTACTTAATCCACAATATCTGCTTTGAACTGGGTTATTTGAATCTACACTACCATATAATCCAGTTCAATGTGGATTTTATACAGCTGTGTGGAAGGGATATGAGTGTGTATATAAGTCTCCCTGCAGTTAGGAATTCTTAGCAGATTATGACTTATGTGTCAATGGTGTGGTAAATCAGTTCCAGATTTGAATACCAAATTTAAAGAGAATATCCAGTGGCTAAACCTATTGGGACAAATAGGCTTCAGGACTTTTGACAGCTTGCTTACATTTCAAATAGCAATAAATAACTAAATAAATACATAATAGCTTTATTTGTATCTCACCACCATCTCCCAGAAAGGACTCTGGGTGGCTAACAAGCATGTGGTAGTGCCATGAAATAAACAAATACAGTAAAAGCACTGTAAAATGCATAACACAAAATGCAATAAAACAAACAATTGTAAATAATACAAATGTCAATGTCATAACATAAAACAGATATATTTAAATAGCATAAAAGTCTCTATTAATATGCTCAATAAAATGCAGCATAGTTGCAGATAAAATGGTTGTATCAATTTCAGTCACGTTAAGTGCTTTGATTCAAACAAGTGCTCGGTACTCAGGTATAAAATAATGTTAACCCTGCTTAAAAAGCCAAGTTTTCAAGTTTTTTTTGAAAATATTAGAGTGTGGGGGCTGGCTTAATATCTGTGGAGAGGACATTCCAAAGCCGAGGGGCCACCACCGAGAAGGCCATCTCCCTCGTCCCTACCAACTGTGCTTCAGATGGACCAAGAGGTGGGCCTCCCCATTAGATCTAAGAGTCCGCACTGGTTCAAGGGGGAGATGTGGCCACGAAGATAGGAAGGACCTGAACAGTGTAGGACTTTGTAGATAATGACCTGCACTTTGAATTGGGACTGAAACGTGTCAGTAGCCAGTAGAGCTGCTTTAATAGGGGTGTGGTATGCCCCTAAGCAGCCCCACTTAGTAATATGGTTGCCAACCTATGCATTAATTGCAGTTTCTGAGACATCTTCAAAGGCAGCCCTACGTAGAGTGCATTACAGTAATCCATTCTGGATATAACTAAGACGTGGACCACCATGGCCAAGTACAGTCACTTCTGGCACACAAATTTTAACTTTTAAAAGAGATTTTAAAAGAGATTCCACTTAAACATTAAGAGAAGTTTCTTTAGTGTAATAGCTATTGAGCATGGGAATATACTACCTCATGGCATGGTGGGCTCTCCTTTGAAAGCCTTTAAACTGAAGCTGGTTGGGCATCTTTTAGGAATGCTTTCAATCATGCGTTCTTTCATGGCAGGGGACTGGACTAGGTGGCACTTATAGATTCTTACAACTATGGTTCTATGTTTAGGAGAAAAAAATGTGTTTTATGCTGTTTTGTGTGCTTAGTTGCTAGAAACTTTTCTTCAGCTGATGTATGCAAAAGTATGTGGCTTAATAACTGGATTTTGGAGCATGGCAGCAATATCCTAATTTGAGTGCTTGATTAATTTTCTTTGTGTGAGCAATAATGTGATAATGACATTTAAGAAACTTTAATAAAACACCTCCAGGAAACAATGGCAATCAAGGAATTCCAACTTAATTAAGTCCTGTATCTTTTCTATGAGATACTCTTATATAAATGCTTTATCTTAGTCATGTTTTGAATTGCTTAAATGCTAATTTTTCTTATGATGTGTGTAGCTCTCCATATTTAAGTCAGTGTATGAAACAAATTATTTTGTATTAGCCATATGTGACTATAAATTTAATGAGAAAAATGGGAAGAAATTTATTAAAATAATGGTTTGATATTAACATAAACAAGAAGATATTTTCATCTTATTTAATATGCAAATAGGTTTAACTTGTCTGATACCTGTAGGGGGAAGGGTAAGATTTACAGTACAGTTGGCTCTCCACATTCTCTGGGGTTAGGGGCCTAGGACTCCCTCAAAAGTGCCAAATGTCAAATAATAATGCTATTTTTTAGCCTTATCTAGGTTTCCCAGCATGATTTTATGGTGAACTTATAGCACACATTCACATTGAAAAACCTAGAGATCCGTAGGGAAATCATTTTAATCAAATTTGTGAATAATCAAATTCACAAAAGTCAAACCCACAAATGTGAGCCAACTGGTTGGACATCACTTCAACACTGTGCTATATCAATTGAAACAGCTTGTTTTTCTCCGCAGCTATGACAACATTTTATGAATGTTTATGATTTACATTGTAATTATGTATGTGTGTGGCTGTAATTCTCTGGTTTTTATCGTTCAGATTTATGTATTATCTATATGCAGCACTGTATTTTGTTGTCTATCTCGAGTCCCTTTGGGGAGATGGTGGTGGGGTAGAAATAAAATGTATTATTATTATTATTATTATTATTATTATTATTATTATTATTATTACTATTAACTGTAGAACCAGCATACAATTTGCTCAGATAAATTGTATGCCACTCAGAACTGTAAAGATCAGAAGAAGGCTAGAGGATGTAGCTTTTTCTGTATCTAAAAGAACAATGTTGGTTGAGATGAGAATTATATGGTCCAAGGCAATGCATCCACCCCCCAAAAGATTAGAAGCTGTTAGCTCCAGCTTCTGCCAACCTAGCAGTTTGAAAACATGCCAATATGAGTAGATCAATAGGTACCGCTCCAGCGGGAAGCTAACGGCAATCCATGCAGTCATGCTGGCCACATGACCTTGGAGGTGTCTACGGACAACGCCGGCTCTTCGGCTTAGAAATGGAGATGAACACCAACCCCCAGAGTCAGACATGACTGGACTTAATGTCAGGGGAAACCTTTACCTATATATATATATATATATATATACACACACACACACACACACACACGCACACGCACACACACACATATGTGTGAGAGATCAGTGTCTAGATGACACAGTTCTCTAAAACAAAAGCTGTCATTCTGTTGGTTAGTCCAGCTAGAGTAGGTTCATTCAGTGAATTGTTGAATGGTAAATCAACACATTAGTAGAGGCCATTGATTCAGTGGGTCTATTCTAGTCAAGAGACCACGGTGTTTCCCTAAAACCTAATTTTAGTTAAAAATCTGCATTTAAAACATGGGAAGTAGCCTTCTACTCATTTTGTTTTTATTTTGAAGAGCTTGTGTCACTTTATGTAACTTTTTCCACTTTCAGAAAGCAACCAAATGTCTAGAAAAGAAACCAAGTCAGATCTGCTAGTCTTTCTGATTTTTTAAGAGTATTCGTTCTATGTTCATGCAAGTGGTTACAACAATGCGTAAAACATAACAAAGGATAATGTGGATTTCAGACTAGAGAAAAATGTCTTAGGGCCCTTGCAGGGTACAAGCAAAGATAACTCTTGCTTTAAAACTTCCCTCAAAATCACTCCGGGCCCTTCCACACAGCCCTATATCCCAGAATTTCAAGGCAGAAAATCCCACAATATCTGCTTTGAACTGGGTTATCTGAGTCCACACTCAGATAATGTGGGATTTTATGCCTTAATATTCTGGGATATAGGGCTGTGTGGAAGGGCCCGGAGTGATTTTGAGGGAAGTTTTAAAGCAAGAGTTATCTTTGGTTATACCCTGCATCCCAGCTGATCCATTTTTTCCTTTACTTTACAATGTGGGCAACCTGATTCAATGTGAATTTGAAGTCTTCTGCTGGTTTTTTTCTAGATATAAGAGAGAAGGGTATGTCCCCGAATCTGTTTCCAGAGTATTTCATATAATGTTTTCTGTCTTGCCCACTCCCATTCACTTTATCTGTTTCCTTGTTCTTCTTCCATACTTGTATTCTTATGAATGAACTGTAGTTTGGTTGGACACTGAGAAACACCTGGCAGAGAAATCTGGTGTTATCAAGTTGACTAGAACTTGATAGAGGATTTCATTAAACTATAAATCCTGGGATTATGCAGGAGGGAACTGTGGCAGTTAAAGTGATTTCAAATTATGATAGCTGTGCTGAGTACATGCACTTGTGTGTGGGAATTATGGCACTAGACACCTTCCTTTCATCCCCCAAATTAATAGATCACCTCCCAAATAATGTTTACCTTCAACTAATGCTTTGTTGTCCATATCTCAGCATAAAACACATATTCTGGCACTTATTCATATTGTTTTTATTTTGAAGGGCTTGTGTCACTTTATGTAACTTTTTCCACTTTGACAAAACAAAGTGCTTTTTTGCAATTGGGTTTCTGTCATTTTCAAGACAATTTTTGTGGAATGTTTGAATGCTGGATATGGAAACCTGCTGGGTGACCTTGGGCAAGTCACACTCTTCCAGCCTCACAGAAAGATAGTGACAAACCTCTTCAGAACAAATCTTGCCAAGATAATCCTGTGATAGTTCACCTTCAGGTCACCATTGGTTGGGAATGAATTGAATGCACACAGCAACAACAGTTTTTTAACTCCTTTTTTTCCTCCCTCCACACTCATTATCCTCTGCTTTTCTTTCTTTTGACATGGTTTTTGCTGCAGTTTAATGTTCCGCTTGAACACTTAGAAAGAAACCCCTTTACTTGAACCTTTGTTGAGCTGATGTCCTAAACAACAGCAAGAAATCTGCTGCTGTCTCCTTAAGGCCCCAGACTTCACATTTGGTGTGACATTTTTCTTGTTGTTAAATAAACTCTGACCATGAGCAGCTGTCAAGCAGATACACACCACAGGCTAGCATTCAATAAAACACCAGACAAGCATTTTGGTGCCCAGAGGGCTCTTGTTTTCCCTTCTCCTACTATTTCCCTTCCTTTCTTGACACATTTAAGAAACTAAAATGCAGTAAAGCTTGGTATATCCTTGATTAGACATTTACTTTTTTTCTGGGGAGGAGAATGTTTTTTACCCTGGTGATTTCAAGTGCTGTGTATTTTATTTAATTTCCTCTAAA
Source organism: Anolis carolinensis (assembly GCF_035594765.1). Classification (NCBI taxonomy): domain Eukaryota; kingdom Metazoa; phylum Chordata; class Lepidosauria; order Squamata; family Anolidae; genus Anolis; species Anolis carolinensis. The sequence goes on along the minus strand of NC_085845.1, from coordinate 88,983,848 downwards.
TGCATCTCAGCATACATTGGTATCAGATAAAATATAAATTGTATTTTGAATGCGATACAGTAATTGTCTAGAGGCAACTCACAAAGAATTCATTTTCAGTAATTCAGAATTACTACGAGATGGGGAAACTGACCCCCAGCTTTTTTGCAATTGCAAAGTTATCCTTGAGTTCACCAAAATATGCCAGACCTCCCCCCCCCCCAATTATAATATTTGGGAATCACTCATACAATTCCTGAAAAGATAATTTAGAGTTTTGTTATATTAATGCAATACTGTAAGCTAAAAGCAAATATAATGTCTAGGATATATTTTTGGCCAATTTTTGATTAAAATAGCACAAATGTGCCCGGGAGTGGGGGGAGGGAAATTTCAAATTTAACTATCACAGCCACTGCCCATCCTTGCATTAAATTGTAGGAATCGGAACATAACCTGTAAATACCCTTTAAACTATATTAAAATACTTTTATTTGTGTTCTTTTTGATATTATAACTATGGGCTCTCCATCTTTACATACCTTATGCTAGATATAATAAACTGGTGTATTTTGTTATAATGCTACATGGAAATAGCCATTACCTTTTATGTTTTTAAAAAGTGCTAGGCAAACTTATAGAAGCTGAGTCTCCATATGTCTATGAATCATGGCTCATCCCCACTCTCAAAATCTATTTAAGGATCCATACTTACTACACAATTGTAGCACTATATTGTCCCTTTAACTGTCATGGCTGCATCCTATGGAATATGATTAGATCATAGAATCAGAGAGTTGGAAGAAACCTCGTGGCCATCCAGTCCAACCTCTTGCAAAGAAGCAGGAAAATTGCATTCAATTGCTGAACACTTTGCTGAGAATTCTAAATGTCTCTACCCTAAATTAGCAAATTTCAGAATTCCATAGGATGGAACCATGACAGTGTGAGTGGAATAATAGTGTTATTACTTCATAATTTGAATGCGTCTCTAAAGACCATGAGGATAAGGTAGGCTAGGCTGCCTGTTCGACTATTTTTGGAAGAACCATCAACTGTGTAAGACAATTGATAGAATAGATAATTTTCTTGTTGGCCTAAATCCATTCATTACTCTCCAACAGAGTAGACGTGTTTAAATAATAGTAATTTGCTACATCAAAGGTTATGCAAGCTTTGTTGATTCAATGTATCTACTGTATTTGGGGCAGACATATGCCTTTGTTTTTAATTTTTTTGTTTTAATTCAAATTAGAAACTAAAAAAAATACTTCTGAAAAGTGTGAAAGGTGAATGTGTCGCATGAATTTTGTCTTGATAAAACAAAAAAGATTAATTTTTAAATTCAAGAATACACCTATATTAATGTTGGAAATACAAGAAGAAAAATGGAGTTTCAGCACTCTAAAGCCAACCGATGACACTACTTTATGAAAGGAGGGTTGCCACTTGAAGAAAACATTATGCATGTAAGCAAAGCATATTTCACAGCACCCCTTTGGGAATGCATCACTTGCTTTTAAATAATGGTTGATGCTTCCACAAAAGGTCAAATGGATTACAATCAGCTGTCCATAGCCACAGATTCAACTATCCATAGTTTGAAATTATTCCCCTCCTGAAAAAAAATATATCCAAAAACCAAATCTTGATTTTGCCATTTTATATAAGGGAGGGATATCATTTTACGACATCGTTGTATATAATGGTTGAGAGTCTATGGATTTTGGTATCCATTCAGGAATTTTGGAAATAAACCCCGGCGAATACCAAAGGTATATTTCTCAGAATTCTGTGGAAGCGTTAGGGGGAACTTTGATATTTCAAATTCCTTGTATATTTTTGTTTCTTTTCTAAGATCTGAGTAATTTAAGGCAACTTCTTTTAACCAAGTTTTATCTGAATTACACAGAAGAGTTTTATGAGTGTGAAAGAGTACAGGAGAATGAGATGGGAAAGTGGGACTAGAGCAAATGCACAGCAATATCAAAGGAACTTCAGCATCAATCTTATACATGGAAGATAACCTGTCAGCCAGTATTTGTGCTTCTGATCATCATAGCTACTTGCCATTGATCTGATGGGACATCTCTTTTTTCCTTTCCCCTCCTTTCTTTCATTTCTGTAGGATAAAGCGGTGGGTGGATAAGATGCAAGAAGACCTAGTGAGGCTGGTGAGAACAGCGAGTGGGGTGGATGAACTTGCTAAAGTAAGTGCTAATTCTCTGGGCTTTGATGGAGCAAATGATGCAATTCTTTGTAGATGAAGGTTTTCTGTTGAACATCTTCTAAACAGCGTTCTTCCATACTTGCAAATTCCTGTGCTTCTCTAACACAGGGCCTGCCTGTGACTAGATAGATATCTTGTAGAGTTCACAATAATAAGCTAATGGGAGACAAGGCCTGCATTATCATATTACATATTATCGTATTACATATCCCACTTAGAGAGAGATGAGAATAGGTATATTCTGAGAAATACCTTAATGGTACCACTTTCTTTTCAAGAAGGTTAGATTGACTTCCTTGTTATAGGAATTGTATACACTGTACTGGTCAATTTTAGTGATCAATATAAGACCTTAGTTAAGTTACTTTTGTTTCCCAATTCCTTCAAACAGCATGGCTAGCAACATTTCCAAACTCTGTTTAATGTTACCTCTCAGTATTAATGTATGTATTTTATCTGTGTTGTTTTGGTCTCTCTCTTTCTGTTTAGTGCTTGTACCTTATTGTTTTTATGGTTTCAGTGTAAATCAGCTTAAGCATTCACTAAGTGGAAAGGCAATTCAGAAATATTTTAAACAGATCATAGGCAAGAAATCAGCTTTTACATTGCTATAAAAACACATTTTGTGCATGTGGTAGGGATGATAGCTGGTAGCTGCATAGATTTGGGTAACATATAGTTTAAGTTTGACAAGTGATCAGAGGGATTCGTTCATTAAAGTCTAAATTGATCCACCATGTTAAGAAGTACTGGGACTCTGATAAGAGGGAAATTCGTGACATTCATGCCTTTCTTTCCTGAAAGCATCTGATTATCTACTCTTGGAAGTAGAATTCTGGATTTATATCAGAACCGGGTAGCTTCTAAGTAGGTTCTATATGCCACCAAAAACCACTCAAAATCATACATAACTCTGTATGTTAATTTATTATTTATTATTTTTATTTGTGTCCTCCTTTATCTTTTCAAAAGAGAGACACAAAGTGGTTGACAATAAAACCTATCTATCTATCTATCTATCTATCTATCTATCTATCTATATATACACACACACAAATATTAAAACAGAATTAAACATTAACAATATTAAAATAAACAGTTAAAACCCTTCAATCAATTAAAAACCTATCGATTTAGCTAAAACCATAGCACCCTCCAACTTGATTTTACAGGCTTCCTTCTTTAAAAACCTGCCTGAATTAAAAAGGTTTTAAATGGAGAAGAGGGTGTAGAGGGGGGGTGGGGTGAAAAATAACCTTTAAGACTAACTTTTATTTTGGCTTTCACTGATATAAATTCACTTCACAACATCAAAGATGCATTTACTTGCTCTTTTTTCTTCGTGTACTCTGTGAATGCACACTAATGGAGAGGCTGCGCCTGCGCAGGTCCCAACGGAAACTCTTCCCAAGCTGAAGTTTAAATTTTGGCGGTAGCCACGCCCCTCCGTCCCCGGAGGGCATATAAGGCAGCCCTCGGCGTCTGCTCTCCAGTTCCTTTTTTTCCGCCGCAAGGTTCACTTCGGATTCTCATGTCTACGACTCGCTTCAAGCGCTGCACTCAGTGTGCCGCTAAAATTCCTGACTCCGACGGCCACGCCAAGTGCCTCTACTGCCTTGGAGAAGCACATGTCGTCGGTACCTGCCGTTTCTGCCTGGCCCTAACGGCCCAGGCTCGCAAAAATAGAGCCGCGAGGCTTAGAGCGGCGCTCTACGAAAAATCGCTCGCTCCTGGACCCGCTCCGTCGACTTCGGGCACGAAGTCACCGCTTAACCCGGAACCGATGTCGTCTTCAGCGGCTAATGCCCCTTCGGTCTCGTCTAAGGCGTCCAGAGCCTCCAGGTCGTCCAAGGCCGCTAAACCACCGTGCACTCTCACCACGGCCACGGTGTCGACACGTTCTGGTCGGGTCGGTCCTTCCTTGACATCGAGCTCGGTAGCTTCCGTTTCCTCGGCTCGATCCCAGCTCGGGGCTCCTCCATCGACCTCCGCGATGAAGATCGCCTTTAAAAGGGCTCATGAGGAAGCTCGTCGGACCCAATCCGACTCAGCAATGATCCCTCCCACACCGGGTAAATCCCTGAGGGTTCCATCAAAACAACCGCTCGCTAAGAAGAGGGCAACCCAGCGCTCTTCCTCTTCTGCCTCCTCCAAGATGGATGCCCCTTCTTCGGCAACTTCTTCTAGAAGGTCTTCTCCGATCGCTCCCGCTCAGCGACCTCGCCAGCCTTCTCCTCACCAACTCTCGGACGGCGAGTTGCAGGACTCACCCCACCACTCCACTCAGACAGTGGTCAGGGTCCCATCTCCTCGACCTGCTGCTTCTCATCGTTCATCTCGTCAGCAGCTTTTTCCCCCGACCTCGACACCGGAACGGGGTAGACAAACCACTCGCCTGGCTCGAGCGGTCCAGGCTTCGGCCTCCAAACAAACTCGGCCGCAGATAGCTCCTGCTCTTGAGGCGGTGCCGCCACCAGAGACTGTGTTGTCATCTCCTCCCCAGTCCCCTCAAGGGGCTGGAGACGATGAGATAGAAATTGATCGCCCGGATTCTGCTCTCTCGGCCTCGGTGGTATCCTTAGGCCTCGATCTCTCTCCTCCCCATGATGCCTATGAGGTGGATCCTCCTTCGCCTACCGACAACATTCGGGCTTTCTCCGAGCAAATGATTAGAATGGCTGATGCCCTGGGTTTAGAAATCAAACAGACTTCCAAAGCAGTAACTGACCCGGTTTTCAAACGGGTCCAAGCCCAGGCCCCTCCAGCCACGCTGTTGCCGTTCTTACCCTATCTCCTCGATGTTATCCAATCTTCGTGGAAAACCCCCTCCTCGATCCCTCCTACCTCGAAGAGAATCGAGTCCTGGTATCGTACGGATGATGACACCTTAGAATGGCTTAAACACCACCCCGACCCGAATTCCATGGTCGTGAAGGCCTCTCAGTCCTCCGGTCGCGAATCCACTACCCCTGCAGACAGAGAGGGTAAAAGGTTCGACGCGGTCGGCAGAAAGCTCTACTCCGGAGCCCTTCTACTTTGTAGAATGGCGAACTATGGGGCCTGTATGGGGGCATACCAGCAGATCCTCTGGGAAAAAGCTCAGCCCTTCTTCGCGAAGTTGTCCGACGAAGACCGGTCGGTCATGTCCACCCTCCAACAAGAGGCCGATTCCTTAGCGCATCATCAAATCCAGATGGCTAAGCATACTGGTGACACGGCCGGCAAGATGATCGCCCACGCCATTGCCATTCGCCGCCACGCCTGGCTGAGATCTTCCGGCTTATCTTCTTCCTCGAGGCAGGTCATCGAGGACCTCCCCTTCGACGCCATGGGCCTCTTTAATGCTGGCACCGATGACAAGCTTAAAACCAACCATGACTTTAAAGTTCTGGCCACTAAATGCGGCGATCAACCCCAGGCTCACCGCACCAAGTGGTTTCCTCAACGCTTTCGACGCTTCCCGCCTCCTTCTTACCGCCAGCAATCTTTCAGACGTCCCTCGGTATCGAACAACCAAAATCGCCAACAGCCCCGTCGGGCCGCACAACCTCAAAGACAACGCGGCCGGGTCACCCCCACCGCTGGTCAACCTATCCGGCGTTCCTGACGCCATCTCTCCTTCCAAAGACTCTTTCTCCGGTACCGATGTCGTTCTCACTCCTCCACACCCCTCTCCTCCACCAAATCAACCTCATGGTCTCTTTATAGACCGCCTGGCTCCCTTCTTTCACCGATGGAAATCTATTACTTCAGATGCCTGGGTTCTAAAAATTGTCCAAGAAGGCTATGCCTTAGAATTCGAGGAACTCCCTCCCACCGGGCAGGTCCTTCTCTCCAACCCCTCTCAAGAAATTCTCGCAGAGGTCGACACCCTCCTCGCCAAAGGGGCTATTCGGCCTTCTCCATCGGCACAGGACCCTCAAAGCTTCTTCTCCAGGTACTTTACGGTCCCGAAGAGGGGTGGGGGCCTCCGCCCAATTCTGGACTTACGCATGCTCAATGTCTTCATATGCCCAACCAAGTTCAGGATGGTCTCCATTGCCTCCATCCTCCCGATGCTTCACCGCGGAGACTACTTCGTGTCTATAGACCTCCGAGACGCCTATTTCCACGTGGCGATTCGAGAAAACCACAGGCGCTTCCTCTCTTTCAAGGTCCTCGACCAAACCTACCAGTTCACCGTTTTACCCTTTGGCCTCGTTACCGCCCCAAGGGTCTTTACCAAAGTCGTCGCTGTCGTGGCTGCCCACCTCCGGCTCCAGGGGATCACAGTTTTTCCCTATCTAGACGACTGGCTTCTGGTCGAATCCGACCCTGTCCTACTCCGTCGTCACGTCGACTACACCCTCTCTCTTCTAGATTCTCTCGGTCTCCAGCTAAACCACGACAAATCTCACCTCAACCCGTCGAACAAAATCCGCTTCATCGGCGCCCTGTTCGACTCAATCGCTCAGACTGTCTCGCTCCCGCTCGACAGGTTTCTAGCTCTCCGTCAACAAATCATCTTCTGCGAAACCCACCGAAGGGTTCGGGCTCGATCCATCCAAGTACTGCTGGGCCACATGGCCTCCACAGTCCTCACGACCCCGTTTGCCAGGCTCCGTCTCCGGTCCCTGCAGAGGTGGTTCATAGATGTTTTCAAGCCATTTCGCCACCCCAACTCGAGGTTTCTCTCGGTCCCGCCTCATGTTCGTCGGTCACTCCTCTGGTGGAAGTCCCTCTCCAACGTCTGCAGGGGTCTTCCGTTCCACTCGGTTCCTCCCTCGATCACCATAACCACAGACTCATCCAATTTCGGCTGGGGAGCCCACATGAAGGGCCTCACTGTTCGAGGCCTCTGGTCTCCCTCCGAGAAGGCCAATCACATAAACTTTCTCGAACTCCTTGCTATCTTCAAGGCTCTGAAAGCCTTCTCCCGCCTGATCTCCCAAAGATCTGTCCTCGTACAGTCAGACAACACAGTAGCAGTATTCTACATCAACGAACAGGGCGGCACGGGCTCAAGGAAGCTGATGCTTCTCTCCTCCCAGCTGTGGCATTGGTGCATAGCCCGCAACATCCAAATCTCGGCGATTCACCTTCCCGGGATCCAAAACAACTTGGCAGACGCCCTCAGCAGAATGACGACTTCCTCCCACGAGTGGATGCTCGACCCCGAGACTCTTCTTTCTCTCTTTCTCAAATGGGGTTTCCCCACCCTAGACCTCTTCGCTTCTCCCCAGAACGCTCAACTGCCTCGGTACGGGGCGAGACTTCTCCCGTCCTCCTCTCCAGGCTGCCTGGGAGACGCCTTTCTTCTGGACTGGTCGGCGGAACCGATCTATCTCTTTCCGCCCTTTCCTCTGATACCGAAGGTCCTCCAGAGGCTCCGGTCGGTACCGATGTCGGCGATCCTGATAGCGCCAGCCTGGCCTCGTCAACCGTGGTTCCCGGCTCTTCTTCGTCTTTCCAAGGCGACCTTCTTCACTCTGCCTCTTCTACCACACCTCTTATCCAGGGAGAACGGCCAGATCCTGCATCCGGATCTCCCCTCTCTACATCTCACTGCTTGGAGGATTCTCGCCTGACCTCCCTCCCGCAGAACCTACAGGAGGTCCTCCGCGCAGCTCACAAGCCGGCTACAACCAGGGCCTACACTTATAAAGTCTCTCGCTTTCGTTCCTTTCTTCGCTCCCGAGGAATCACTGCTTTCCCAACCTCGGTACCGATTGTGCTGGACTTCCTTATGTCTCTAGCAGAACAAAAACTTTCTCTTGCCTCTATGAAATCTTACCTGGCTGCTCTATCCTGGTGCTTTCAACAACATGGTAGACCATCATTGTTCTCCGACCACCTCGTCAAGACCTTCTTGAAAGGATACAACAACATCTGCCCACCGGCCCAACCTCCTACCCCAGGATGGAACCTTGAGCTTGTCCTTTCCCAGCTCACTGCTTCTCCTTTCGAACCCTTGGCCTCGACCGACCTACGTCTCCTTTCCTGGAAAGTTGCCTTCTTGGTGGCCATAACCTCAGCGCGCAGACCCTCGGAGCTGGCGGCCCTTCGGGTTGATGAACCCTACCTCCGTTTCCATCACGACCGCGCCGTTCTCCGTCCGGACATCACCTTCCTTCCCAAGGTGGTCTCGGCCTTTCACCTTAACCAGGACATTGTCCTTCCCGCCTTCTTCCCGGACCCCTCGTCTCCCCTTGAGCGGAGACTGCACCTCCTTGATGTGCGTAGAGCACTTCTTTTCTACCGGGACCGTACTAAGGACATTCGAAAGTCCCCAAAACTTTTTGTGGCCCATGCCCCAGATAAACTGGGCAATCCTATTTCTTCTCAAAGACTCTCACACTGGATTGCTCAGGCCATTGAACTGGCCTATGAACTAGCCAAACGACCTCCCCCTCCGTCGGTTCGCCCGCGTTCGACAAGAGGTCTCTCCACGTCGACTGCCTTTCTAAGGGGCATTCCACTGGACTCTATTTGCAGAGCAGCAATCTGGTCCAACCCCCTTACATTTGTGTCTCACTATAGGGTAGACCAAAGGACTTTAAAGGACTCAGCCTTTGCTAGAGCAGTTTTATCCTCATGCTTGTCCTAACCTTCTGCATTTATGACTTCTATGTGGGTGCTTTTTCTCATGCGACCCTCTTGCTGTTTTTTCCTGTTTGGTACATGTTTGCACTACTCTCCTGATGATCCGTGCCTTATTGCTATTGCCTTCCCCCTTAGGGGAATGATGTTTTCCTGTTTTTCACATGTGCTCTTAAAGGGTTATATCATGCCTGACCGAACTGCCTTCGGTGTTTGGTGTGTGTTTGATGCAATACCTTAATGGGTCCTTGGACCAGGGTTTTCTTTGATGTTTTCATGTTTAATAAACATATGTTTGGACAGTTCTCTCGTTGTCAGGGTTTGCTTAGCCCGCCTCCGAGACCTAAGCTTGCTAGTCTCCATTAGTGTGCATTCACAGAGTACACGAAGAAAAAGGACAGGTTGCTTACCTGTAACCATGTTTCTTCGAGTGTACTCTGTGAATTCACACAAGCCCGCCCTTCCTTCCCCTCTGGCAAACCCTCTTCCTTTCTCGTTGCCTTTGCGGCGTAGGAACTGGAGAGCAGACGCCGAGGGCTGCCTTATATGCCCTCCGGGGACGGAGGGGCGTGGCTACCGCCAAAATTTAAACTTCAGCTTGGGAAGAGTTTCCGTTGGGACCTGCGCAGGCGCAGCCTCTCCATTAGTGTGAATTCACAGAGTACACTCGAAGAAACATGGTTACAGGTAAGCAACCTGTCCTTCTCCAATGTGATATATGCCATACTAAGCCAGAAATGCCCTGCTGCACTTTGCGTTTAACAAACACAATATTCTCTACACAAGAGGATAAATCTGGCATTGGAAATGACAGTACCCCAAAACCAGATGCAGAACCTTTTGAACACATAGTAAGGCTTTGGTTCTTGAATGAGGAAATTGCCAAGGAAGACTAGAAAGAAGAAATTGCTGAATGGAATTATATTTACAAATTCCAGTAAAGGTACGAACAAAGACAGTGGCTTCATGGCATACTGATTACATTATTGCAAGAATCCTTGCTATTGAATGTATTAAAAAGGTATCATTTCAGAGGAAGCTTTGAACCTTGGGCAACTTAACTTTTGGTAAACAAATTTACTGCTTTCATTAATCAACACTATCTGACCACTGTAAAGTTCTTAAAGATTTATATCACTATGCCCATCCCTTCAAAAATGTAGGGAAGGGGACATGGTCAGCATTTTTCTGGATCCTATTAGAGGCTGTCCCACTCTCACAACTGTATATGCTTAATACTTGAGGCCTTAATAACATTATCTACTACATCTGAGAGAGCCAGTGTGATGTTGTGGTTTGAGTGCTCGGCTACAACTCTCAAGACCAGGGTTCAAATTTCTACATGGTCACAGAAACCCTTGGGCATGCCACATTCTTTTGGATGAAGGCCTTCTGAACAAATCTTGCAAGAGAACCCTGCTATGGGTTTGCCCTAGGTTCCCATAAGACATACAATGACAACAAACTGCACCTGAGGAAGTGGGATTATATCCCCAATGTTCATGCAAAAATAAAAACCAGTTAGTCTTCCCTTTGTCCTTTTATCATAACTACTTTTTTTTAAGTACCTAACTTTGGTGGCCCACATCTGATCTTGCAACAATCCTGCCAAATTGTTGTAGAGAGGGAATTCACCTTTTTAACATCCTGGAGAGGACGTGTGGTTTTTCATACATTGTTGAATTGCAACTCCCTGCAGCCCTAATAATCCTAGACAGTGATGAGAAATTATGGGAGTTGCAGCTCAACAACATATGGAGCATGATTCCCACTCCTATTTTATGGCAAATTATATTACCAAAAGCCTTTTAGAAGTGCAATTTATCTTAAAAATTTGAACTGTGCTCTCTCATAAACCCTGTGTAACCTAGTGTAACTTTAGTAATGTGACCCAAATTTGTCAGCTTTGGCTTCAACAATGGGAAGGTGGGGATAGCGTTTTCCACCCTTGATTTAGGTTGCACCTCACTCTAAGTTATCATGGAACCTAAAGCCTTCAATTTGATTTAATAAATTACTGTTGCTGCAAATGAAATCATGGATTTTTTTTTTTTAAAAATTGCTTTTTGTTCCTTTCATTTTTGCTCTCCGGACATCGTTGCGTGGCAGGGTTATTGGAAATGTGTGCCTTTTGACACTGGAAGCACTTTGTTAATGTCCACTCCTTTCCCACAACAATTCAGTAACCAGTTCGGTTGCAAATGTCTCATTATGGAACTTCATTCTGAGGACAATCCATTAGTAGATGTGGCGTAAATGTGTCCAAGTTATCCCCCCTCAAGGATTCCCAAGGAAATCTTTGGTAGAGAAATTGCAGACTGCTCCCAGTGCTCAGGCAGGGGAAATGGTTTTTCTAGTATGTTTAAACCCCTTGTTGATTTCTGATATTTCCCCCTGTTGTTAGCTCATCACAATGTTATATAACATGTCCTATTGTCATACCATCATGCTAATGTAGTGCTATGACAGGCTATATATATATTTTAAAAATCAGACAAATAAATCATGAAACAAGGGGTATGGAACACGAGTCAGTAATTAAGCCATTAATATGGATGAAAAAATTGCAAATGATGCTTTTCAAGTGCAAATGTAGCATGGGTGTGATATAGAGCATCAACAATCAGCTGAATGGACTGGATTTCAAACAGAGTAACATGGTTACAGAATGATATGATAAGGCCCCCAAATCATATGAAAAGACCCTGAGATAAACCAAATTGGCATTTGCAAATTAAATTATGAGGAAAAAGTTGTGGATAATAACAGGAAGGAATACAACTGTCCCCAGTCTAACCACTGGAGAGTTGACAGGCTTACCCGTTCCATGACTCCATTTAATTTTAATTATTGAGACTTCTACACACATTAGAGAAATAAAAAAAGGCCATCATGAATGGTTCTAGGGAAAATAGGGAGGATGATGGTGGTGGTGACAGTGATGATGAAGGTGGTGGTGATAGCGATTATGATCATCTTTGAATCAAATAACAACAACAACAACTATGACAACTTTATTTATATCCCGCCACCATCTCCTAGAAGGGACTCGGGGTGGCTTACAGAACAACACATAATAGTGCCATAAAACACATAAAATGCCAATAAATTACATCAACATTTAAACAATAACAATATCAATTAACATAAAACAACACTTACAAAAGATAAAAAGCCCAACTCAATTTTAATAGTTGCTCAGTAAAACACAGTGATAGCTACTATTAAAATGGGCAATACAACCACCACAAGACATCCCAGCCACAGCAGAATTTACAAGTAACATTAAAGTGCCGTTAAGGTCCTGTGTCAATATCAGTTTGTTTGGTCCTCAAAGGCCTGCCTAAAGAGCCATGTTTTCAGCTCCCTCCGGAAACATTGTAGTGTGGGGACTTGGGGGGGGGGGGGAATGCAGTCACAAAGATAGATTGGACCCGAACCATGTAGGGCTTTGTAGGCAATTACCTGCACTTTGAATTGTGACCAGAAACTTGTTGGCAGCCAGTGGAGTTTATTAGAGGCATGGTTTGCTCCCTATAGCTAGCCCCAGTTAGTAATCTGGCTGCCGATCTTTGCACTAATTGCAGTTTCTGAACTGTTTTCAAATGTAGAGTCTATTGCAATAATCTATTCTAGATGTAGCTAAGGCATGGACCACAGTGGCCAAGTCAGGCATTTCAAGGTATGGTCACAGCTGGCCTACAAGTTTTAACTCTGCGCAGGCCCTCCCAGCCACCGCCAACACCTGAGCTTCAAGTGTCAGTACTGAATCCAGGAGGACCCCCAGATTGTGGACCTGTGTCCTTAGTGGGAGTATAACCCCATCGAGCACAGGTTGCCACCCTATATCCCGTTTGGCCTTGCAACTGACCAGGATAACCTCTGTCTTGTCTAGATTAAGACAGACAGCTTGTTCGCCCTCTTGCAGTACATCACAACAGCGAGGCACTGGTCCAGGACCCAGGGAGCTTCCTTAGATTTAGGTGGACAAGAGTAATTGAATTGTTTGTCATCTGAGTACAGATGACACTGAACTCCAAAACTGCAGATGACCTCACGCAGCAGTTTCATGTAGATATTAAAAAAGCATTGGGAATAAAATCAAATCTTGCGGGACTCCACAAGTCAGTGGCCAGGGGTTTGAGCAGGTGTCCCACAGCATCACCATCTGGGTACAGTCCTCAAGGAAGGAGTGGAGCCACTGTAATGCAATGCCCCCAAGACCCATTCTAGAGAGCTGGCCCAGAAGAATACCATGGTCGATGGTATCGAAAGCCACTGAGAGATCTAGGAGAACCAATAGGGATACACTTCCCCTGTCTAGTTCTTTGTGGAGGTCATCCACCAATATGAAGGAATGCCAAAGGTTGTATACTTTGCAGCAACACACAGTAAAAGCATTTGTGGTAGAAGACCTGCAACATCTCCAAGGAAAGAGTGTCTACAACCCTCTGAGTCATCCTACCTATTATCAAACAGCTCTTAATTCCATCATCTCCCTAAAATACTGTATTCTCCTCCCCTCAAACATGTAATCCAACACTGAAGGAGTTCTATCTTCTACACATGTTGTTCTCACTCCATAGTATTTTCTATACAGAATTTGAGAGTAAACATGGCCTTCTGTTTAAAGAACAGCCTAAAATTTCAGGAGAGTGAGTTCTTTAGTGGATTTGTGTGCTTAATTCAAGGAATGGCCTGAGGCACTTAACAGCTCTTCCCATTCTATTTCTTTTTCTATGAAGCTTACATGAGTGGAAAGGCTGCTGCATATTTATTAATTGACCGTCTGCTGACTTTGTTTAGTAACACTTGCTTATTGTTCATAAAAAGCTAATATTTAATCAGGTGCAAAGAGGCATGGGGTGATTCCTGCCTCCCACAGTGGCAATCTTCCTTGTGTTACTCTGCTTGTTGAATAAATGTGAAATGCTATATGCAGCTGCCAAGGGGGTGAGCGGAAGAAGAAAAGCCTCAGGAAATGTTTGTCAAGATTCCTCCCAACGTATTTTTCTGAGAAAGAACAAGTCTCACATTGATCTATTCTTTTTGTTAAGGAAAATATAACTGCTTAAGACTGGATTTCCTCTATGCTAGAGAGGGAAAGGAAATATATGGTATTATTTTTGGTTTAATATGGATCTGTGAGAGCTTTGGGTTTTGGGTGGGATGGTCATTTGTTTATGTGTTTTTCTTTTTTATGGCGTTGAATATTGACTTTGTTGTTTACTGCCCTGAGTCTCCTTGGGAAGATGGGATGGTATATAAATAAAGCTCCTCCTCCTCCTCCTCCTCCTCCTCCTCCTCCTCCTCCTCTTCTTTTTCTTCTTCTGTTCTTGACTCAAAAGGAAAAGGAAAACAATTTGGGTTGAATGGAAAAGTAATGGAAACCCGGGGGGGGGGGGGGGCGGGGGAGAGAAAGAGAGTTTGAAAGTTTACATTTATACACCTTTTAATTTGAAATTGTCAGGGGGAATGGAAGAGAAACAGTGTTACTCAGCAGAAATAGAAACTTAGACTGACTGAGGCTGCAGTGTTTTCCAGTTTGAATATTACACAAACCATAGTACACGGTTGGAAAATCCCAAGGGTCCTGAAGCACTGGAAAAACTAATTCATTGTTCTTGACTTCTGTTGGGACTTAGAAGATCAAGACTTGCCATTGGTATCATATGGTTGCTTAGCCACCTAGACCTGTCTTCATTTATTTACAGGATACATGTGATGTGTGTGTGTGTGTGTGTGTGTGTGTGTATGTATCTGAATGTCACAGTGGGGATTTCTACTACAGCCAGATCTCCACATTTGTGAATTTGACTTTTGCAGATTTGATTAGTCACAGATTTGTTAAAATGTTCTTTTAGAAATTTCTAGGTCCCCCAATGTAAATCTGTGATCAGTGCCCAGAGGTGTGCTGGATTATCTAAAGATTACCAGAGAGGTATTCACTCAGATTAGAAAAAGAGCAGGTTTTTTATTCACAATTTTTCACTTTTGTGTGGGTCCTGTGCCCCTAACCCCAATGAATGTGGAGAGCTGAGTGTGTATGACACATTTATTTAGCTGTTATGGCTGTGAAATTCTAGAACATGTAGCACAAACAAAACAAAACCACTTCCAAGTGTTTAAAGATGATGGCAATATAACTAAGTCCATATATTTTTTTATTTCAGTGAAGCATTTGAAAAAGGCTCCCATGATATCCTTTTTACAATAGTATTAAAACCTGGATTAGCCAGTAGTATACAACCATAGTGGAGTGCCACAAGGCTGTATCCTTTGTCTTTTGGCGTTCAACATTTTCATAAGTGACTTAGTAGAGGAAGATTCCAGGAAATGGATGATTACATGAAGCTAGGGGGATAAGTAGCAGTAGAGAAGACAGATGAAGATTCAAAACAGTCATGACAGGTTAGGACACTGGACTGAAACTAGCAAGATGAAATTCAAGAGAGAGGAATGTAGAGTCCCACTTTAGATACAAACGTCCATAATCTCTAAAGCACAAAAATAGAATGGCAAGCACCTTAATTGGCATATGAAAAGGAATTGGCCATCTTAGTTGATCACAAATAGAACCTGCATTAGTAGTGCATTGTGGTTGCTAAAAAGAGAAATTCAGTGTTTGGCTCTTTTAACAGAAGTATCATGTCTAGATCCAGAGAAGTAATATTTAACCTTTATTCTGTCATTTGGGTCACATTTGGAATTTTGTTTAAGTCATTAGAATACAAAAATATATAAACAAAGTTGAATAGTAGAGCATATACAGAAAAGGGCAACTACGATAATACAGAGTTTGGAAACCAAAGTTCTATGTTGGACTGGTTAAAAAAAGCTAGGTATGTTTAACCTGGGGGAGGTTAATGAGATACAGTATTTTTCAAATATGTGAAAGACTCTCAAGTAGAAGGTGAAAAAGACTTTTTCTCAGTGGCCCTGGAACTAGAACATATCAGTGGCTATCTCAGAAGGCAGATTTGGTGATTTTGGAAAAATTGATTTTGGAAAAAATGAACCATTTCGGAATGCTGGAGCTATTTAACAGCATTCAGTGAGAATATTTAAGAAGAGATTCAGCAGTTATTAGAGATTTTGTCTTTGCATCACGCACTGTTGGATACTGTGCCAGGATGTGGCCACACTTCCATTTTGTGCATATTTACTAGCAGCCTCTTACTAGTGGATTTTTTGGCAGAAGCCTTAGCAAGCATATCCAGTGCCCCCCCCCCCGCCCCTGCTCTGCATAGATAATGGGGAGGAATGCTGAGAGTCACATTTCAACAACATTTGGAAGACTGCGCAAACTGTCTACCCATCATAGAGATCAACACAATCATGTTGTTCCTCAAAATGGTCTCAGAGTGGCACAGTGCTAGTTCTTTGCTATGATGTGGTTTGGTTCCAGAACATTTGTAGGTTCCAAAATCCATGGATGCTTAAATCTCATTATATACCATGATGTTGTGAAATGGATGTCCCTTATATAAAATCAAGTTTTGCCTTTTGGAACTTTTATATATATATATATATATATATATATATATATATATATATATATATTCATATATTCAAGTTGTGGATGGTTGGTTCTGCTGTGCTTTTACTCATCCATTGTACCACCTTATTCATTTTCCATGCAAGCTCTGCATCGGCTGCTCAAGCAATAAGCAAGTAAACACAGATGTTACAGTGTTGCAAGTAAGTACAACTACACATTCTAAGACGCATATAATGCAAGCAAAGATCACATTATAAGAATGTGTAATGCAAGCAATTCTCACTCTATGTGGCATTTCATCATAATTCCAATTTAACTATTGTGACATCATCCTATGGAATCCTGGATTCCAGTTTCAGTAAAGAGATTTAGAATTCTCTGCTAGTGAGGTCAAGCACCTCCCTGAATTACAAAACCTAGAATTTCATAGGATGTGGCTATGGCAGTTGGGAAGGGGAAAATCATTGTGTCATATCTGTGTAGGGTTGAAAGAGCTTTAAACCTATACTAATGTAGTTTGCCCCCTAAATGCCAAGGCCCCTGAAAAGGAATGATAGCTCTTCCCAATATGATACATACAGTAACAAGAAAAAGAAGGACTGCTTACACTCTAGTTTAAAGCTTTCTACAATACACCCTAATCAGATGAAGCACTAGTCCCAGATTTTATTTCTTTTGATATGGAGCTGCACTAGCAAGTCAAGCATGATATTCCCAAGGCATTGGGTTAGTACAGTCCCAGAGCTATTGAGCAAGTGTATATAGTTAACTGTCTGCAAATGATAAACACAGAATGAAAGGAAGATTAGCTTCAGAAGAAAGCTGCTAAGGGCAGCATTGGACATAGCAAACAAGTGGTGACAGTAGACGTGTGTGTGAGAGAGATATTTTGGCTTCCTATTTTTTCATTTTCCTGTGAACATATAGCATGGGGCTGTGTTACCTTATGTAGCCAGTATCCACATATCTCATTAAAAGGGGACTTACAATTCACTTGCCCAGTCATTTGTTGCTGCATGTTGTTTCTCAAAAATGCAAAGCTTATCTTTGCCAGATTTTATGAAATAAGTACAATCTATTGTTTTCTAAATGTGTACTGACTCATCTCCCTTATGTCAGAAAGCACAAGAATAAGAGTGAGCTATTATGACAGAAGGCTGATATCAGATGATTTATTAAAAGTTACCTCTCAGTGTCACCTATAAAAATTCAGATTAATGTGAAAATTGAATGTTTGATCATTTGGAATGAATCTGACCAATCATGGACTAGAGTCTGCTTGAGTGTCTATTCTATGTCAGTGCAGTCAGCATCATGTCTGAGAATAGTCATTCATTCAGTTGAGCTGTTTCAAGTCATTAGTGGCCTTTTACACCTTGGATCACAAGAGCAAAATCTAGAGGATTTGATAGCCCACTGTGAACAATTTGTTAAGCACTTGAAATAAAATCATTCAGATCTGTTCTGACTTGGATGCTACGGTTGATACAGATGTGGATGTAACCTTGGTCCTTGTTTGTCCAACACAAATGGATAGCTTTGAACTTGAGGATGTGGGCAGGATCCTTGGAAAAGTAGGAACCAGCACATGCATGCTAGATCTTTGTGTTGACAGGAGTTCATAAAAAAGATTTCTGTTTTAGTTGTCTTTCTGAAATTCTGCCTTTGTAGGCCCAGGAACTCCTTGATGCGAGAAAGTTAGTGCTTTTGAATCATGTGCCTCCATGTAATTGTAGCCCTGTGAAGGTAAAGAGCATGACCACACAACTGCTGTTCCATCAGAAATCATCACCCTTGTGTTGGCCCTTTTCCATCTTCCATATATTGTGGAGGCATTTGTATGGCAACAACTTGTAAGGACAGTCTGTTGTCATTGTCTCATTTGGTGTCCTTGGATAGGCAGTAATACTGTGGATGTAAAAGGAGAGAAAAGCCAATCTTTTGACTTTGAAAATTCTGAAATTAAATAATCCCCATTACTTTAAAAAAGTATTCATAAAAGTAACTTGTTGCTGTTACTCGTTAGTTCTGGAAAACTAACACTGTGAATACTACTTCGGTAGCTTATTACTGTCTTATTGCTTTCTGTTACCTTTTCTAAGAGGAAAAAACATCCCTTAGGCTTGTTAAGAACATACTATAAAGCTCACTCCTGAATGCCTCTTAAATGTCCCATGAAACTATTTTCGAAAGTAATTGAGTTACAATTACTGATTGCACAAATTCAGTAACCACTAGTGTCACAGACAGAACGCCACCAGATAAGATTCAACACAGTTTATTAAAGATACAGAACCAAAAATGCTCATAAAAAACAAAGAGCTAGGCAAACACTCGCCTTCAATATGAAAAGTCACTCAAAAACGGTTCAAAAGATAAACCGGATTAAACAGGAGTTTAATCCGGGTTAAACCAAAAATGCTTACTTCAGCCTGGCACTTTAAACAAACAAAAGCTGTTAAACAAAGATTCAAATAAACATAAATACTGGCAGCAGATTCCTCTCTGCTACTTAGCAGCTGTGGTTGAGTAACTAAGTTGTTACTCCTCCGTGCAGCGGGCGAACTCCGGGTCCAAACACATCAATCAGGGTTGCAGCGGTCAGCGAGGTCCCAATCCGGTCCGAGGTCGATAGCCAGGTGCAGGCGTCTTAGATTCCACGAATTCCAACGATAGCCAAGAAAGGGTAGTCCAAGGTCGTAGTCAGTCAGTCAGTCAGCCAGTCAGTCAGTCAGTCAGCCAGTCCAGCGTCAATTCCGAGTAGGTAAATAATGTCCGTCAAGAAGACGACGGAGGTCCAAGCTAATAAGATTAAACACAGGTTGCACAACAAAAGCCCACACAGTTCCTCCCGCCGTCTATGCCCAGTGTCCTTGGTAACTTACGTATTCAGCAAACGAAACACACCTGTCTTCAGGAATTTCCCAACAAGAGCCCAAGCGTTTGTCCAGATTACCTTGCCCAACGCAATTAGCCCTGGATTCAAGACCCCATTTTATGCCAGTTACAACTCCTCATCGCTATCAGCTGTTACCCTAATTCCAGGTGCCTCATCATCATCATCCTCATCAGAGCTAAAACATCTTTGACTACGCCCCACAGCATCCCCAGCTGTGGATCCCGTCCCATCCCTCCAGCTCGTCCACGGGTCCGATCCTGCAACTTGCCAGTCGCTTCCCATGCTATCGTTACCAGGAACACCCAAATCCTCCCTCACACGAGTCCATTCCATGTCATCCTCCTCTGAGCTAACCACCTCTTCCTCCATTCTCTCGGTAAAACCCTCAAAGGAGTCTTTGTCAGTTGATTCTGCAAATATATCCCGCAGCCGTTTCCTCTCTCGCTCCTCAAGAGAGTCTGACTCTCGAGGAGTCTTACGACCACGTCTCCCAGTATTAGAGCCATAAGGCTCAACCATAACAACTAGGCTTGTGCAATTTGTCTGAACCATGATCTGTTTTTCTTATCCAAATTTCGGCAGGCCCACACATCCATTTTTTTTTTTTTTGCGAAAAGCCGTTTCTGGTCCGTGGCCAAAAATTGCAGCAAGAAGCGACCCATTGGTGGCAATGATCCACTGTATTGTGTATTTTGGAAATGTATTGTGGAAAATCTAGCCATGTTTGGGGGAAAAATGCTTTCGGAGCATATTGTATTGTTTTAAACAGTTCAGAACAGGTCATAGGCTTTACTGATTCAGAAAGGCAAGGTGGTGGCGGTCCCAAAAAAAGGGCAGTGGAGGGGCTCGGGGAAAGAGGAGAAGGATAACTTCAGGTCAGGCAGGCAGGCGACTGAATGGGGACTGATGGGGACTGGGGCTGCTGGCTGTGGCTGAATGTGGCTGGCTGATTGCTTGTATGTCTTGGCCTCGCCGGCTGGCCAGGCACTCACCTTTTAAGTTAACCACAGCTCTCCAAACAAGAGAAAGATAGCAGCAGGTGGTGGGACACAGTGGGGTGGATGCCAGAGGTTACACCATCTGAGAATAAAAACCGTACGGGAAACTTGAAATGGGCTTCTTCTGCCAGGCTGGCAGGGGCTGGAGGGAGGACTTGAACCAATAGCAAGGCACTTCGGGTGGAAGCGCTTCAGGAAATGCAATATTGTCTGTGGCAGCTAAGCTTTATCCTTGTTTGGAAAACAGTGCCTCACTTAAACTACTTTTCCCTGCTTCAGGCAGACAGTAGGCTTTTTGCCGTGCATTAAGAGGGCAACAATGTTGGAAAAGGGAGTGAAATCTAGGGGTTTCTGAGGATGAAAAAGAAATTGGGATGGGATCACCTTCAGATCCCAGGACCAGACTTTTTAAGAGACTCTGAACATGTGGCTCCAGAGAATAACATATTTGAACTCTGCAATCCAGAAGAAGATAAAGAGATAAGATCACTCAAAACTAGCATAGTAGAGCTACAGGACAAGTCATTCTAAAGAATCACCAAATGTTCTTCTTGGGAGCAATTAATTATGAGCATAGCCAAAATCTTGCACTTCATCAAATATAAGAATAATGAACCTCGGCACCCACTTCAGAACTGAAACCAACAAGCAAGCTCACTCTCAGTGCTCACAGCCAAGCAGCAACCTCAAGTTGTTTGGAGAACTGCTAAACTTATAGAAGCAAGGGAAATTGAGAATGTAGAACAACTTCCAGCAGCACAACCAGCAATATCAGAAGCTCTCATACGAGAAGAACAGCACCGAGTTATGGTCCTTTCTCCAGCCTCCTTCAACAACTATTTACAATAAACAGGCTAAACCTGTGGCGTGGAGTACAGAGGCAGCATGTCAGAAAGACCAGAGAGTGACAGAGAGTGAGTGAGTGAGTGAGTGAGAGAGAGAGAGAGAGAGAGAGAGAGAGAGAGAGAGAGAAAAGGGAGGGAGGTGGCACAGATGGGTCAGAAAGTGGAGAGACTAAGACTTGGCCTAGCAGCCAAGGGTGGATGCCCCTTTGGGGAATTAGTGTTCTCACGCCGGGTAGAGGCTTGGCTCTGTTACACTAGCATGTGCCGCGGCACCACATGTGAGTTGAAAGAGAAAGTTAGTTTCGCTTGAGTTTTGGGAAAGAAAGAGAACCTCTTTTAGATGGGATAAAAGAAAGAAAAGAGAAGTTCTCAGAGCAAGTGAGCCAGCCTGCCATGCTGACTTACTCACTGCACGTTGGAGTCAAGATCCGAAAAGCCCAGGAGTGGGATATTGATTTAAGGAACAACAGCGGTTCCACTGTAGCAGTGTTCAGCTGGCTGTGTTGAGTGCTGGTAGATAGACATCTGAGGTACCAGAGGAACCACCAGGCTCAGCAGGGCTGTGGAAGTACTAACAGCCTCGGTTGCCTCCAGGAAGGGATGAGCACCAAGACCAGGTGAGACATGATGTCCCACTCAGCTTTGTCAGATGGCACATGCTGGGACAATCACTTGCTAATGACTGACTGTGGATCACTTTCTGCTACTCCATCAACCATTGGAGCATTAGGAAATTGGAGTTCCAATGATGTTGACATCTTGAAGGAGTTTGTGTTTGGGGACCTCCTCCTTGGCCTGCTTGCTCTTCAGAAGTCTTCCACCATTGACGCTGCAATGGAAGTAACCCGCTATTTTGCGGCACTGTTTGATAAGCTCTCTAATCTGCCAGATGTTGCTTGGGAGTTTGTTAATCTCCTTCATAAATAGGCTTAACCCATCACGGACAATTGCCAGACATGACATGCCTGGTAAACCAATGTCTTTGACTGCCCATTGACCCTGGAAACTAACACCACAAAACCAGCCATTAGCATAAGCAGCCCCCTCTCAGGAAGCCATGTATCAATCATGCGTTCTATGACCTCAGTGAGCTGCACAGCAGTGTGGGCCTCATCCATGACTTCAACATGGAGCATGGCCCAGTGATGCTGTCATGTTCCCCTCTCTCTCTCACCAATGCGCAGTCAGAGAGAATAAGAATAGGCTGCACCAGTGCAAGTCCAAAGGTCTGTAGTGAAGTGGCTGAAGGTTTGGCTGGCACTGTCCAGCAACTTCTCCAGCAGATCCCTGTGTGGGAGAATGCAGTGTAGGAGGGGATCTTGTAGTGGGAAGCCAGGTCCTCAAGGAAGCACCGAAACCCTGTCCACTCTACCATGTGGAAGGCCTTGTCGTCCAGAGCCATTAACTCTCCTATCCACCGGGTTATCTCAGAGCGGGTGGCTTCACATTTGTTCTGTTCCTGCCCCTGGACATGCTCCACTTATCAAGGGTGGACTGCCTCTTATCCCTCACACTCCCAACAGCAGGGGAACTAATACAGCTGCTGCTACTGCCACCCCCAGTCCCAGACTCATCTGCAATTTGCATGCTGTGGTGCCTCGTTACAGATTCCACAACCCACTGGTTGAGAGATGCTTCCCGTCTTTTCACCGGCTCACTTTGGCATTGCGTGCATGCACACTGCGTGCTTGGAATTGGCTGGATTGAGGTGGAAGTGGTCCCAAGTGGGGGAACGATACCTTCCAGGTGCTTTGTGTGTGTGTGTGTGTGGGGGGGGGGACCGCTGGCTGGGAAGGGCCAGATGCAGCTGGAGACAGCAACGATGCAGGTGGGAATGCATCTCTGAATGCACCCCAGAAACAGAGGCAACCACCACCATCTCCTCCTCCATCTCCACCTGCTCCTCCTGCACAATATCCACTTACCTGTCCCCACTGGGACTACTGGTGGGAGTTTGAAATAAAATGAAGGCAGAGAGCACAGAGATAAATATTTAAATTAAATAAATTAAACAACAGAAAGAACTGATGGAATTTTAAAGGATAGGATTGGTAGAGGAAGGCTACTCAGACTTTGATAGGTGATGTTTTGCTGGTACTGTACAATTCTTATGAATACAAATAAAGTAGAGTCTCACTTATCCAACATAAGCGGGCCGGCAGAACATTGGATAAGCTAATATGTTGGATAATAAGGAGGGATTAAGGAAAACATCAAATTACATTAGGATTTTACAAATTAAGCACGGAAACATCATGTTTTACAACAAATTTGACAGAAAAACCAGTTCAATACACGGTAACACTATGTAGTAATTGTAGTGTCTCAGAGACCTCTGAGTCATGACCCCGTCTCCATTACGGAGCAGACTGAAGAAGAGATGGGGTTTCTGCCATTTCCGCACGATTCCGCTCCCTTCCAGATGTCCCCTGTTGACAGTTTTAGCCCACAGTTAATAAAAAAGGGCCTTGACTCACAGCCCGGTTCTCCAGAGAGTGCTAGGTTTGACCGCAAATTGTTTTGGGAGGCTTCGTGCGCGGAAAAGCAGATTTTGAGGAGGAGCGCTAGATTAGCGGAGAAAACAAGCGTTAATTAAGCCGGTTCCCTTGAGAGTCCTCAAGGAGGATTGCAGCTGGCAAGTTGTTTGACTTTAGGCATTTTCCCTTGGGAAAGAGTTCAGACACCTGGCTGGAGAGGAGAGCAAAGTCCCATAAAAGTTCTGGGCACCAACTGGCCTTTGCGGTGTTCAACGTGTCAGTTGAGGGATTCACATCGACTCTAGTTCTGCAGCGCGCTACTCTCGAGTAGACCGGCATTGTATCTCATCTCCCTGTCAAGCCTGGATAGCGATTCAGCTTTACCACGACTAATTCTGCCTTGCCTTGCATCCTAGCCTCGGATTGAGCCCTGGAGCTCTTGACAGATCTTGCCTTAATCCCCACTCAAACAGCCTGGAGGTTTGAGTGTGTTTCAGTTGTTGGATTTAAAACTTTGAACTCTAATACTGGACATCTACTTTCACATTACTGGACTATATTTGACCTTTCCTGAAAGGTCTACTGCTGGCCTATATACTCTGCTTATTTTTAGTTGTCTCCTTTATTTCCTTAATAAAGATATTAGACTGTTTATTGGCCTTCGTGTCTGATTCCCAGTGCTCACGCTGCCTGAGGTGTCACAGTAATTACTGTATTTACGAATTTAGCACTAAAATATCACAATATATCGAAAACATTTTCTACAAAAATATTGACTACTAAAAGGCAGACTGCGTTGGATAATCCAGAATGTTGGATAAGTGAATGTTGGATATGTGAGACGTTACTGTAATGATAACAATAATATTTTATTTCCTGATGGAGGTTGGAGTAGAGAGAGACAATGGGTTCTGTTGGCAAAGCTTCCACAGAAGCCCAATAGTTTTATTATTTTTAGGCAACAGCCAAATTATTAATATTATTAAATGAAGTAAAGAGGGCAAAGAGCACAGAGAGAAATATAATAAAACAACAGAGAGAACTTATGATGAGATTGCAAAGGAAGGACATTATTAAATATTGGTGGTAGGTTTAGGTAGGTGGGTACTAAGTAGGTATTTTTTCTGAGAATGAGGCTTTGCTGTTTTCTGAAATTCTTGATGATGATGATGATAATAATAATAATAATAATAATAATTTAAAAGCACTTTCTGAAAGAAAGGAGGGAGGGGAAAAAATAGAAGGAGAGAAGAGAACAAGCTAAAGGCTTTAGTAAAGGCTAAAGGGAGACTCAAAGCCATCCTAAAAGAAAAGCACACTCAACCCCCTAAGTCCCCAAATGCTGCGCACCCACCCACCTGTACTTTCCAACTCCCAGTCTCTAAATAAAAAGTCAAGGAAATAAAGAAAGGGGGGCCGGGCTGTGGCGCAGGCTGGTTAGCAGCCAGCTGCAATTAATCACTCTGACCAAGAGGTCATGAGTTCGAGGCCAGCCCGTGTCGGGGTGAGCACCCAACAATTAAAAATAAAATATAGCCCCTGCTCATTGCTGACCTAAGCAACCCAAAAGATAGTAGCATCTATCAAGTAGGAAATTTAGGTACCACTTATATGTGGGAAGGCTAATTTATGACACCATAAAAATCATCCAGTCGCCGTTGGAATGAGGAAGTTGCCGTCGCAATGGATGATGAAGCAGCTGCTCCCCCTGTGGCCGGAATCAAGCATACCCTCAGGAAGCTGGAAGCTGGAGAAGGTTTAAATTGCCTCTGCGTCTGTCTCTGTCTCTGTTCTATGTTATATGGCATTGAATGTTTGCCTTATATGTGTACAATGTGATCCGCCCTGAGTCCCCTTCGGGATGAGAAGGGCGGAATATAAATACTGTAAATAATAAATAAATAATAAATAAGATCTAGGAAAATCAGAAAATAAAATTAGATTCAATGCGTGCCACATGATCTTGATTCGAACCAAAGATAGTTGCGACTGGCAGCCGTGTGGTCTGTTTTGATAAAAAAAAACAAAAACGTGGTGGCAGAGCTCTTGCCATTACGGGTGTCCAAACAAGCCGAACAAGCCAAAACAGCCGAATGCAAATGTCCAAAACAAAATTGTACACAATATTAACCATTTCTACTATTATGTCATCTTTGAAATGTATCTTGATTGCACCCTTGTGATCCCTTCCCCCAAAGTAACTAATCAGAAGTAACATGATCAATTGTTGCTTATTATGTTCATGCTCTGATCAGTCTGTAAACTGTGTTACTGAAAATACTAATTCAGATAGAAAATCTGGTACAGCTTGTCTTAAGAGGGCACTTTCCTGAGTCTGTTTTAATTTAAATAATGAAGGAGATGGAGGACTTTAAAACAGCTGACATTTTATTTAGACTTCATGGGTATGAGAAGGGAACTGTGTGGGATGTAATCTTTTCTTGTCTAATCATGTCAAACATAAAATTGCTAAGGGGCTATGGCTCACATTTCACTAGATATAGTCCACAGCAGAATTTATATTTCAAGCAAATGAGGGCAAGCTCTTTTACTTAATTTGAGTTGGTTGTGTATACAAGTGTGCATCGCACACATCTACCTGAAGTTAGCTTCACACATTTTCACTAACGTGGGGAAAGCGAACATGCCATTGACTTGGCTGTTCTATTTTGGTGTAGCCATAATTTGTTGTTGTTTTGTTTTAAACTCTACTTCCTTTTTAATGTCTCAAGGGAGGAATTCATGCCTCTCTTGTCATGGAATGTGTGAGCTTTCCTGACATTTCAAGCCTGCATATCTTACAGTTGTGGAGATGCATGGGTTTTCCCTTTGGGACTTCAGATGCGAAGCACAAAAGGCAAATAGGCAGAGGGTTTGAACATCTCTTTGGTATGAACCAGTTCCAGAATCCTGCATGAAGGATCTCTTCCATGTTGCCAAGAAATGTTAAAAGAGAAAACCTCTTTTTCTGTGTGTCCTTTGATCATTCTTCCCTAGGCTTCTTTGAGAAATCATTTCTTCAGATTGACAGGGAAATTCAATATTGCCTGAAGAGTTTTGTACATTCACTGTCTGCCCACTGAGCAGCAGGACATTGGAAGAACTGCTTTCACATATGTAGCCTCGAGAAAAGACCCAGCGGGGAAGGAGAGGAATGCTATGTATTTAAATATCTTAGCAAAGAAAGCTGCCGTCTAAAAGCATGGTGTCAAGAATATTATTTATGAATAAAGGCCCGGTCCTAAGACTTATTATACCAGCATTAAGTGCTTGGAACAGATTGTTAGATATGCAACTGAATTATCATAAAAATGGACACCAGTTGGCAAAATTATTGTGGTATTGCCTGTATCTTCAGTGGTTCTTGCTTACCAGAGTCAGTCTTGGATTTCAGGAATCTGTATTTGGTACACTGTTGTTAGTTTACACAGGCATGCTCTAGAATGGTGATTCTCAGCCTGTGGGTCCCCAGATTCTTTGGCCTTCAACTCCCAGAAATCCTAACAGCTGGTAAACTGGCTGGGATTTCTGGGAGTTGTAGGCCAAAACACCTACGGAGCCACAGGTTGAGAACCACTGCTCTAGAATATCTATTCTTCATGTTTCATCAAGCTCCCAAAAATGACTATCTGTTGTTATATTTACTAATAATTTGAAAACCTTTTTCTGCCTGGTTTGAAAGTGCTATTCCTGTTCAATGTATATACTCAGAGTATAAGCCGACCTGAATATAAGCCAAGGCACCAAATTTTACCAAAAAAACCCCTGGGAAAAGTTACTGACTCAAGTATAAGCCGAGGGTGGGAAATGCAGCAGCTACTGGTAAATTTCAAAAATTAAAATAAAAATAGATACCAATACAATTACATTGATTGAGGCATAAATAGGTTAAATTTTGAATATTTACAAAAAACTAATTTAAGATAAGACTGTCCAACTCTAATTAAATCATTATTCTAACCTTTTTCAGTGTAAATGTGCTTATGTATCCTTCCAATAATAATAGAGTAAAATAATAAATGTAATAATAAAAATAGGAGCCCCGGTGGTGAAGTGCGTTAAAGCACTGAGCTGGAGACCGAAAGGTCCCAGGTTCAAACTCCGGCAGCGGCGTGAGCAGCCGCTGTTAGCTCCAGCTCCTGCCAACCTAGCAGTTCGAAAACATGCCAATGTGAGTAGATCAATAATTACTGCTCCGGCGGGAAGGTAACGGCGCTCCATGCAGTCATGCCGGCCACATGACCTTGGAGGTGTCTACGGACAATGCTGGCTCTTCAGCTTAGAAATGGAGATGAGCACCAACTCCCAGAGTCAGACATGACTGGACTTAATATCAGGGGAAATCTTTACCTTTACCTTTAATAATAAAAATAATGAGGGTAAAATAATAAATGTAATAACAATAATACAGTAAAATAATAATTGTAATAATAACACTAATGAGAGTAAAAAATACATGTAATGACAATAAATATAGAGTAAAATAATACATATAATAATAGAGTAAAATAATAAATGTAATAATAACAATAACAAAGTAAAATAATAAATGTAATAATAACACTAATGAGAGTAAAATAATACATGTAACAACAACAATAATCCAATAATCACCATAATTTATTTTAACTACGGTATACATTTTGGGGAAAGTGCTGTGTGTATGTGAATAAAGAAAAGTGGGAAAGACTGGCTTGGGAAGGAGGTGGGAAAGAAGGACTGGAAATGGGAAAAAGTTTGGAATGGGAAGGGATGGTTGAAAAAATGGGAAAATGAGGTGGAAAAGGGGTAGCTGGAAAAGTAGGACAGATTGGGTGGGAAAGGAGAAACTTGGGAAGGGGGAATGACTAAGGTGTGAAAGGGGGCTGGAAATTGGGAAAGGTTGGGAGATATTTGGTATTTTCACAGTATTGCACACTTCAAGTAGTAATAATTGGAATTAAATCCATTCTAGTGCCAGGTTGTAACACCACAAAATGTGGAAAGGTTAAAGGGAAGAATTAAATTAAGAAATGCCTTCTTAAAGGCAATGTAGGTTCCAGCAACTAAACAACAAGAGTAGGTTATATTTTCAGATGAGATGGGGCAAATCATTTATTTTTGTCCATCTTCTGAACAAATTTAAGTATAGGAGAGCTCTTTTAAGGAGGGACCATAGTGCATGAAGGAGCAAATGCTTTTGTGTTCATAAGATTCCAGATGCGGTCCTTGACATTTTTTGTTCAGATATGATACAAGA
This sequence comes from Anolis carolinensis, assembly GCF_035594765.1. NCBI lineage: Eukaryota > Metazoa > Chordata > Lepidosauria > Squamata > Anolidae > Anolis > Anolis carolinensis. The sequence continues at coordinate 88,955,101 of NC_085845.1, read as the reverse complement.
GACATATTGTGCCTGACTAGTAGTCAATCTCATCAGGCATGAAGCAGCTTCATATGTTCCTTTCCGTCAGTATTGCAAATAGTTGTGCTACTCTAATTCCACCTGCACAAACTTACTCTTCTGTGGACTTGCAATTGAAGTGACTTGAAGCTGTTTGGAGTTTGTTAGTAATTTAAAAAAAAATGATCTTTCTTTTTATAAAGTTCAATGTGTTATGCCAGAAGCTGTTGGACATTGGCCAACACATTAGTGTTGGGATCAGGCGTGTGTTTGCACTGCTTCGTTTTACTTCTCTCGAGACAATGTGACACCCACTAAATATAGACTTGTGTAAACTTAGGCCATCTGTTAAATTCATAAATGCATGTTTTTTATTAATTCACTTAGCCTGACATTATCTGTAGTCATGGGCCGCAGAGCACAATTTCTTGAGGTCAATAGTAACACCCTTGTTGATTTTAATTAATTTGGATATTTATTCTTCCCCCATTTTTTGTTACGACACATAGATTTTTTTAGGGGAAATAGTTGGTTTTATTTTCCTAATTAATTTTTTCCTTCCTATCTTGAGTGGCATTCTACCCCCTGTGCCTCCTGCTATCATAGACCTACCAAAGAAACAGAAAAATGGCATCCTTGTTATGAATAACTTTTCATTAACTTTAAAGCATATGTTATTTTTATTGCAATTTCAGTGTGGGAGGTATAGCAGAACTTTCACATAACAACATTTAGACATACAGACATACAGATTTTATGCAACTGTACACAGGATTCACAAACAACCTACTTACATTGGCTAACGAACAGACAAAGGGATGTTACATTTTCACTCAGCATTCACACACATGTACATGCATTCATCTTCATGCACACATTCAAATATTACCATATTCTTTCTCCCTCCTTGGAGAAGCACCTGCTTAAACCACGCTTTCTGTCATATGATCATTTATATAGCAATATTTTGCTGATGTTGTCCCAAAGTTGTAAATGAATGATGTATGTCTTCCATCCTGGAATATCCTGGCTCTATCTCAGTTTCCTTGACCAGACGTTGACTCTTCTTGATTGCTGTTGGCCTTGTGTTGACTTCCTTAACATCCTTAACTTAAAAGAACCATTGTCTCTGCTCCAAAAGTTCATCAAGTCAACAAATGTTGACAGATGTAAACAGATGTAAACATTTCTTGGTCACAGTTCTTATCACAGTTTTTCAGGCAGGTCAACTATTTTACGTCTCATTATAATTCAGCAAGCAGGTAGTTAGTAATTGCAGGCCTTAATATTTTTGAATGGTGTCTCCGAAATTATTAGTTCTCATTCATACATCTTCCATTCAGTTCCATTCAAACCATATATTAATATTTCTTGACATTATATATTTCATGACATCCTTACCAAAATGATTACTTGGCACATTATAATGCTATCAACTTAGCAAAGGTGTTAAATCAGTTCACATGGCGCCCAGATTCTCTTTATGATCAGTTCACAGATGCCCTTCAGCCAGTCCATTTATGCTGTTTGTGAATACACAGGATAGAACTATAATGAAGGCAAGTATAGTAAGACCCCCAAGACCTCAATTAGAGAGCTCCTCTAGAACCTCATTAAATTTCAAACTCATGGGATGAAGTCATGGCAGTTAAAGTAGAATAACAGTGCTATAATTACATTATGTGAATGGGCCCCTAGATTGCCTTTCTCAGCTCTTTTTATGGGAATGGGTGATTTATTTCTGTTTGACACTATTGAGGACAAGAGAAGACAAGAACATTTTCATTGTGAGAAGAAAGTAGACCCAGTAAGAAGGAAGCAGATACCAGGAAAGGAGTAATGCTAGAGAAATGAGGAGGCTGGTTGTTAGCTTCAGCAGACTAATTTACCACAGCATCTGGCTGCTAGCTTCAGCAGACTAATTGTCCACAACCTTGGAGGGGGAAGCACCAGCAAGTAGGCTTGCGAGAGTTGATGGGTGTGTGTGAAGGCAGTAGAGTTGGTCAGCTTGGCTTTATTGGTCAGGCAGGGCAGGGTCCTGCCAAGTAGAAGCTATTCCAGACTGGTGGGTGAATGTATTAGGAAAGGCAACAGCCTCATGAGACCTCCTGGTGCCAGCCAAGTGCATTGGTAGCCAGACATCTATCAACCACTCCTTACAGATTACAGCCAGAGGGCTGTTTCCAGACTGGCCGACCTGCTTGGTTGATTGGTTGATATCTATCTATCTATCTATCTATCTATCTATCTATCTATCTATCTATCTATCTATCTATCTATCTATGTTTTTATCCTGCTGTTCAGCTGGAAAGACTCTCAGGGTAGTTTACTAATTAAAAATTTCATAGTTTCCTGTTCTTTAAATTACTACTACATAAGACAGGACATATAGGTCCCTTCTATACTGCCATATAAAATCCAGATTATCTGCTTTGATAACCTGGGTTATATGGCAGTGTAGAAGGGGCCCTAGAGCAGTGGTTATCAACCTGGGGCCCCCGGATGTTTTTGGCCTTCAACACCCAGAAATCCTAACAGCTAGTAAACTGGCTGGGATTTCTGGGAGTTGTAGGCCAAAAACATCTGGGGACCCCAGGTGCCCTAAAGAAAAGGAAGCGGCAGTCGGACAGGAAATTAAGTCCAACAGACGTTGCCTATCTGGCTATAGCAATGGTTCTCAACCTGGGGTCCCCAGATGTTTTTGGCCTACAACTCCCAGAAATCCCAGCTAGTTTATCAGCTGTTAGGATTTCTGGGAGTTGAAGACCAAAAACATCTGGGGACCCCAGGTTGAGAATCACTGGGCTATAGTATGATAGTTGTGGTGGTTTTCTGGAGCTGCTGTGATAGACGTGATGGAGCTGTGCCTTCTTATTCTGGTATCCCTTTAAAGGACAAGTAGTTCCATTTGGATGGAGTGTGGGGTTATGTAGCAATTTTCCAGCCTGCATGGTGAAGGTAAATATGTGTGTCCAGGGATGGCAAGATCTAAGGGAGGGCTTTTTGTTTCGAATTGGAGAAAGATAGAGGCCAGCCCAGGCCCATGATGAAATGAGTCCTCTGAAGTATTAATGTGATCTGCAGTGATCAGTAAAGCATTTTGGAACTCCATCTTACAGTGTAAACATATGGATTTCAAGGAATAGTGAAAATATAGTTTCCACTCCCAGGGAAGAATGTTACAATTATGGTACAATTTGTAATTACTTTCTGAATCAGCTGTACCATACACTTTTTTTTTACTAATTCATGTTTCAGCATGTAAAGGCTCTTCTTATTGCACTTCCTACATTACTTCCTGATTTTCTTTCCTTTTTCTGTAGGAAAAAAAGGAAAATCTTTCCCCCCCATAGTGTAATGCATTCTGAAATTTTTACATCTCTGTTTCTGACTGTGTCTCACTATCTTTTACTCACAGATATATCAGGAAAAGAGAGACTTATACACCATAGAAGCCAATAATGCACAGCAGCTGGTGGAAAGTGCAGCCCGTGATATTGAAAAACTCCTTAGTAACAGATCAACAGCTCTGGTGGTAAGTCTAGGACAATCTTTCCTCCTCTTCTTCCTCCTCCCCCTCCATCATTGTATCTCGTGCGCTCACGTTCTACTCAAATGTTCATGTTGAGTTGATGCATGTTTGCTAATTTTTCTCTATTTGTCAAGTCTTGAGCAGTGTCATCCTGGATGAGATGGGTATAGAATGATGACATCTGATTACTGTGATAGAAAATCATCTTATTAGCTAGCTAGTGGAAGGTTGACACTTGTGTTACTGATTGACAGATTGGGAAACTCTTCCCAAATGGCTAACAGCTGCATAAGTAGGTTGCAGTGCAATCTTCCATAGGTGCCTGTGACATGAACGTGCTTAGACTAATTAAAAAACCCAGCCACTGTAAAGAGTGAATAAAACCAGTTAATTGTCTTGGGTGGCCGAATGGCAAAAATTCTGCTAGGTATGAGTCAAACTGTAGAGATTAAAAGAAGGAGAAACATTCATTTTTGAACATCAATAACAAAGTAGGATTGTTGCATCACTTAAAAATGATTACAGATCTTGGAAAAGTTACTTTTTTAGGGTTACAATTCTCAAGATAGTATTGCTGTTAAGGAAGTTGTGGCCCCCAAAATGACTATGGTGTAATCTGGCCAATATAGTAGAGACATTGGCAAGTGATAATTTTTGGGGCTCTTTTGCAGACAGATAAGTTATATTCACTTTATTCTTACAAAAAGAAACCGCCATGTGTTTTTCTTAAGAGCATCTTTAATACATTGTTTTATCTTGTATATATATGCTGTTGGCATTTTCAATTCTTTAAATGATACACTGTCTTTTGATAATTTTTTTAAGTTGTAAGAAAGTATTTGCTTGCTGAGCAGTTTCATTTTAACTGCTCCTGGTCAAATGGTCCCTGGTCAAGTGGTACCTGGTCAAAGTGGGCCCTGGTCAAAAAAGGGTTGGGAACCACTGTGCTAGCTAGATCATAATATTTGAGTCCTGATTGTTGCTGTTTTCTTAGTCCCACAGAAAGAAACTGTGAAATCAATTAGTTGACTTGCAAACAGTCTCATGTTTAGGTCAGTCTTATAGGATGAAAGTAAAACACAAATGATTATGTTTGTGAAGCACTGGGCATTTCTAAGAGAGAGATCGATTCCAGAAATCATAGCCAATGATTTTCTTGTCAGTGGGGTGTGAAATCAAAGGAAAGTTTTAGTTTCAATAGAGATATCCAAGGTTCTGAACCTATTTTAGGAACAGAGTTAAAGTCACATCAAGTACTGCCCTAATCTGCAATGTTTTCTTTTTGAGGAATGAAGATCTAAGAACATTACATCCATGAAGTAATGGAATTTAAAGCATCTTTAACTTAATGAGAAATGGTTGCTCATTATTTGTAATAAAACAATAATTTAGGGAATCATTTATATATTGGACCATTTTTCTTATCTTCTAATAACAATGGATATGGGTCATGGGGGGGGGGTCTGTCCCAAGTTTGGTCCAAGTCCATCATTCGTGGGAATCACAGTGGTCTGTGGAAGGGGTGGTGGTGAAGGTACTGCAAATCCCATCATCCATGATCCACCCTCCCCCAAACCTCACCAGGATGTAAAGTAGGGGGCCTGTGTGTCAAGTTTGGTCCCGATCTGTCATTGGTGGAGGTCACATTGGTCTGTGGAAGTCAGAGCTAAAGCGGGTGAATGTATTGCAAATCCCATTACCACCAGGGCATAAAGTGGTGGTGGGTCTGTATTTCAAATTTGGCCCAGGTTCATCATTCGTAAGGGTCGCAGTGGTCTGTGGAAGTCAGAGCCTCAGCCAGAATAGAACATCGCTGCCCACAAACTTACAAACATTGACTTTTATTACTATACTAGCTTGGCTACCTGGTGTTGCCCGGGTTATTTGAAAATTTCAGTTTTGTAATTGTACAAAATTCATAAGGTTGTGGGTTCAATACAACTGACACCATGCCAAGTTAACCCTGATAAACTCAATCACTACTTAAAGTTTGTTATGTTGGGCAAGTTTGCTTGGGATGCGTCATTGGTGGGGTTCAGTGTGCTCTCTGGCTGTAAACTACAACTCCTATATGGTGAGTCACCCTCACAAATCCCTCCAGTAGGTTGAGTTAATCATGGAGCTTCTGTGTACCAAGTTTGGTCCAGGTTCATAATTGTTGGAGGTCAGTTTCTCTGGTTGTGGGTGAACTACAGCTCCCAGAAAGGAAGGTCAGTTTCCGCTAAACCCCTCCAGTAATACATTTTCGGCATATTAGATATGTGTGCCAAGTTTGGTCAGGATCCATCAGTGTTTGGGTTCACAGTGCTGTCTGGATGTAGGTGAACTGCAACTCCTCCAAATCAAGGTGAATTTTTACCAATGATCTCCAGTATTTTTTGTTGGTCATGTGGGCTCTGTGTGACAAGTTTGGTCCAATTGCATCTTTGGTGGCGTTCACGGTGCTCACTGATTGCAGATAAACTATAAATCCCAGTACCTACAACTCCAAAATGTCTAGGCTAATTCCTTTCAAATTTGGCCCTATTGGATATGCATGCCAAGTTTGATCCAGATCCAACATTGTTTGGGTTCATAGTGCGCTCTGGATGTAGATGAACTACAACTCCTATAAATCCCTCCAAATACTTCCAGTATTTTTTGTTGGTCATTGTGGTTCTGTGTGCAAAGTTAGTTCCAGGTCCTTCCTTGGTGGAGTTCAGAGTGTCCTTAGATTGCAGGTGAACTATACATCCCAGTATCTAAAACTCCTATAAATCATGGTGAATTCTCCCCAAACCTTTCTAGTATGTTCAGTTGCTGATCAAGTCTTTTGTTTGCTGTGTGCCATAGAAAAGAATAGGAAAGGGTTATGGGAGAGGTAGTGGGTGGGGTCATGCAAATTCTACATCAATGGAGAGAGTAAGAAACACTGGGATGTCTGTGGTGGAGGAAAAACAGAAAATCTAGGATGAAAATTGTCCCTGTATAAAAGCCTTCACTTGGGTGGTAGGAAGCATGGTGTTTGTGGAGGACATTGTAGAGCTCTTGTACATGTTTACGGCACTCTCTATAACCTGCAATGTCATTCAAGGGAGGGCTATTGCTGTTTGTGGAAGTGGGAGCTTGTCTCTGTAAGTGCGCGCACACACACACACACATTTTCATTTTTATTATGAGTGTAGATATAGAAGGGATAGATAGATAGATAGATATAGATAAGATTGGATAACTGTTTTCATGAAGGGTCAAAAATAAGATTGGATTGAGGAGCAGAATTTTTAATTTGAAATTCTCTCCTCCACTATAGGTCTCTTCCTCCATAGTTGGAAAAACTTGTAAGCACCATTACCTAGAGTTGGAATTGAGTGGCCTTCCAGATCCGGGGCTACTAGAACTGTAGCTTCTAGCAGTCCCAACAGCACAGCCAGTTGTGAGGAATGTTTTCAATAGCTTTGAGTCTCTTTTAAGAGAGGAAAGCAGGATAGTAGTAGTAGTAGTAGTAATAATAATAATAGTAATAATAAGTTGCAGTGTATAAAAAACTGGAGGGTGATAGCCATGATCTAGGGATTTTTTTCTTTGTAAACTTGGTTGCTTTTTATAAGCAATATCTCTGATTTGTCAAAAGAAAGTTAATCAGAAATGAGAAAGTACTGAGGATTACTGAGAAGTAAAAGCAGTGAACTGTTAGCATGCTACACACCTTGTTAATTAAATTTTTAAAATATTTATTTTTGATATTGATATAATTCATTGATATTGAAAATACAATGTTCTCATCAAAACAGGAGAAAGATATATATCAAAAGACTAATTTTTTTTTAAAAAAATACCCCAATGTAATATATGCTGGATGTTGGAAGCTCCTGTGAAAGTTCATCACAAAATGTGTTCTCAGTTTTGTGAATGTCAGTTCTAAGGTTCACACCTATCTTCTTTATTGTCAAACGCAAGCACCTTGGCATTTCTCTTTCACTTTTTACTCCTCTTGCTTCTGAAATGATTATTCCACCTTTAAAAATTTGAGGTAGCTTACAGCTTTCCTACATCCAATTGAGATCCCAGTGGTCTACCCAGTGGGCTTAAGGAGTGTCCTCTCAGCACCTTGAGGTAGACTGTTGGGAGTGTGTTAATATTCCCTCCCAATAGAGATCCAGAGAAACCCAAAGGTGGTTTTGTGATATATGTTTGTGATCCTTTGGTGAAAAACTTCATAGAAGTGCATGCCTTTTGTTCATCAAAACAGAACATTATATATCTAATTAGATGCAAAGTGAGCCAAGCCAAAGGTTGCTGAAACTGAACACTTGCTTTGAATGCCAGCAAAATATTTTCTTTTGCTTAGATTGTGAATCAAACAAGAGCAAGGGACCTACAGCAGTTATCAAAGGCAGCAGTGAAGCCATGGCCCTAGTCACAGGGGATTAACATAGGTCAGCCATGCTTTTCATTGTAATTATGTTAACTGCAATGAAAAACAGCAAATTGGTATTACAGTGGCATGACCTGCTTGGGGGCTTTGTGCTGTGCTTAAGTGGAGTTTCCAGAAGTGGAAATGTAGAATTGCACTCAAAACTACCCTAAATTGGAAGATTTAGTCAGAGTTGCAAGAGGTTTCCAGTTTTATCCAATGCTTCCAGACCACTTCTTGACTTGCGAAGATGTCGTCTTCTTTTTCCTTTAGCTTGTTTATCTCATAAATAATTTAAAGTGGTTTATAAAAATGGGCTGCAAAATTTTCAGATATGCCAGAAAGTGAAGGGGTAGAGCATGCAACTCCATCTCAAGATATTTCTACTAACACCTCAAGATCAGCAACAACAATGCCAGAGAAGTAATTCCATAAGCCAAGCTGGTGGATATTTTGTGTCCTTGTTATTCTAGATGCTTATGTTTTTGCATGTTGATAGATATTGCATGTGTGTGACTACTGTGATTGAAACAAAATCTTTCCAAAGCCAGTTCTGACCTTTACTTCAGAAAGAACTTCTTCACTGCTGTCCTGTGTCCATGTATTGGGGCATAAGTTCTATGAAGACCAGTGAAACTTATTTTAAGTAGATATGCACAGGGCATTATTATAGACTTTTGTAAAGGAACCAGTAGGTTGGTTAAATTATTTCATGAGGCTGGCACATCCAGTATGTGATCTGTACAAAATCACTAGCACTGAGCACTGGGCCAGGAATGGAAAGCAGGAGATAAATGAAAAAGGCAGTTGAATGATTTCTGGAGGATCTAGTGCCAAAATAAAGGCCGAACAGAAAGAATAGTACCAGGGCCGGTTGTTACTAGGCGGCCGCTGACGCGGCCGCCTCGGGCGCTGGCTGCTAGGGGCGCTGTCGAGGCGTCGACAGCGACCCGTAGCGCCACCGACGCCTCCGGTGTTTGGCGCGGGCCCGCGGGGCTTCAATCCCCGCGCCCACGCCAAACCGCGACAAGCAGCTAGGCCATTTTGCCCTTAGTCAACAAACTAAGGGCAAAAATGGCCTATCTGTGCTGTGCGCATGCGCACAGCCAGATAAGCCATTTTTGCCCTTAGTTTGTTGACTAAGGGCAAAATGGCCTAGGTGTGCTGTGCGCACGCGCACAGCACAGCTAGGCCATTCGGGCCTTACTTCCTGGTCGCGGCCGGCGATCGCCCGGGCGATCGCCGGCCGCGACCAGGAAGTAAGGCCCGAATGGGCTATCTGCGCTGTGCGCACGGGCATGCCTCTAATATCATTCCCTCCAGTGAGCAGCCGGGCATTATTTCATGGACTATGAACTAGTTGGATGTTGCGGTCCAAGGCACTCTCAGAATTTTTCAATGTCACTGCCTTCCCTTTTTTGGCAGATCTTGTACAACCATGCACGTTTGTGACCTCCATCCAAATGGAGAAATGCAGTTCTGAAATTATTTTTTCTTTTAAAAAAGAAAACAATAATTGGGAAGTGGAATTTTTAAAGAATCTGTTATTATGGTACTTTAAAAATTCAAAACAAAAGGGAAACAAACACAGTAAATTTAGAACAAGTTTGGTCTTTAAAGCACTTATTTCAATGGGAAGCCCACGATCTGTTAACCTACTTCTTTGAATGGGAAACCTACAATCTGCTAAACCACTTCTTTCAATGGGAAAGTTGAATCACACTAGCATGATGGATGCATCTGTAGCATCTGTTGGGGCACTTTAGACTCTTCTTCCTCCACCCTACTTCTGTGCCACCATTTAGTGACCAGTCATCTCCCTTTGGACCTCTTCCATGGCCCAGATCATGAGGTAGCTATTTGTTCTTTGTCACTTCCCTAACTGCTGCAGCTACCTTCTTGCTTCCTGATTGTTGGCTCTCATTGGCCCTGCTAATGCCTACTAAACAAAATCCATCCAACCCATTGTAGACATTTATTTATTTATCTTATTTATATCTTGCCTTTCTCCACATAAGGGCTTCTAACAACCACAGAGTTTAGTCACTGTTTAAAACAAAGCAAATAAAAAAATAAAAATCTCCAGTTAAATAATACTACATGGATTAGGTTGAAATATAATAAATACAATTAAAATACATTTAACCCCCCCCCCCCCCACCCCAAATTCTAGTCAGAACTTTTTGGACATGGGGAAATTTATACAATGGAAGAGGTCCAGTGTGCTATTCTTTATATTTTTTAAGAGGAGCACTAAAAGGGTTTTGCATAATCTCCACTATATCCCACCTGGATGTGTGCTTCTTATTTTCCATATAACAAAATAATGTGAATGTTATGAGCAGAGTAGGCACGTCTTGGCAAATTAGGTTCTTAATTCTTATTTGTCCATCAGTCTAATCCTTTAAAAAAAAAACACCCTGCTGGTTTGTGCACTTGTTAGCCAGACCAAACTCAACCAAAAGAATTTTCAAAATGATCAAATTAAAGAAGCAAATATCTGTTTATTATCTGGAAGATTACTTGAATTCTAGGAATTAGCTTGAAAGTGTGTGCAGATTTGCATAAAATTTGCATAAGCTATTAGATGCACATACTGTACATGCAGGCTTGGAGATAATTATCTCCATATATTTCAGCATAGCAGGGTGACCTGGTGACCTGCCATTTTGCTGTCAAGGTATAAACTGCACATGAGCAACTTCATGTCTTCATACCTCCTTTATATCTCTATCTTTAATCGGGTTTGGACTAGAGAGCCATCAAAAGGAAGGACTTCATTCACTTACATGCTTACTATGACAGCTGTTCAGCAGTGGAATTCTCTGCCTTGGTGTGTGGTGGAGGCTCCTTCTTTGGAAATTTTTAAACAGAGGCTAGATGGCCATTTATCGGGGATGCTTTGAATGCAATTTTCCTGCTTCTTGGCAGGATGTTGGAATGGATGGCTCACAAGATCTCTTCCAACTCTATGCTTCTACACTAGCTTAGGTATCCGGAGATGCCTGAGGTAAGCAATTTGGTAATTTGTAACACAATTTATTTGAAAAAGTCATTGCTTTTGGATTTTCTGAATGGTCCCATGAAGAAAATGTATAAGGATGTTGGTGGACTACAACTCACATCATGCCAGGTTAATCCTCCTAAAATTTACCAGTACTCAAAGTTTGTCATGTTGGGCATGTGTGCCAAGTTTGCTCCAGATCCATCATCGGTGGGGTTCAGTGTGCTTTCTGGCAGCATGGTGAAGTACACCTTCCATCATGTTGGGTCAGTCCTCTCAAAGCCCTCCAGTATGTTCTGTTGCTCTTGGGAGTTCTATGTGCCCAATTTGATCCAGATCTGTCATCAGTGGGGCTCAGATGCGGGATGAACTACAACTCCCAGTGATTGGGTACTCCCAATCAGTACCCTCAACCCCCCTCAGTATGTTCTGTTGGACATAGGGGTTCTGTGTGCCAAGTTTAATCCAGATCAGTCATTGGTGGGATTCAGAGAGCTCTTTTGATGCAGGGTGAACTACAACTCTAGCCATGGTGGATCAGTCCCCACAAAATCTCCACAAAGCCCTCCAGTATGTTCTGTTGGTCAGGGGGATTTTTGTGCCAAATTTGGTGGGGATGGGGGTCACAGTGGTCTCTGGAAGTGAAATCTGGAAATCGGCCACAAACATAAATTGTTGCCCACAAACACGCACGCACACACACACACACACACACACACACTTTAATATATACATCTCAGACACAGTGACTCAGGTGCATAGTCATCAAGTAGACACAAAGCAGCTTTGAGTCTCCTTTGTGGAGAGAAGAAGTGTGGTATAAACAAACATAATAACAATAATCTGGAAATAAATCCACAACAGCATTAAATTAGAGTTATCATGTGTCTGAAGATCTTATTCCATGGCTTATTAGAGGAACTTTAAAAAGATTTTGTGGCAAAGAGAAAGGAGTGCCAAGGGGAAGTACTTGCTGCTCACTTCCCAAAAATGTAATCAGAAATGTGATGGGATGAGGTTATTGCACATAAGCTCCTTTTTTTTGTTGTGCTCCAAAATAATACAATGTATTTTTTAGTTGTGTGAAAATAATTTATTTTATACACTTTTTCCAAATTGAAATTATGTAGAGCATCGTGTCACCACTTATACAATGTACAATCTGCAAAGTATCAAAAATGTTAATACTTCTGTGATCCTCTGAAGATGCCAGGTACAGATGCAGGTGAAACATCAGGAGAAAATGCTGCTAGAACATGGCTGTACAGCCTGGAAACCACACAACACTCCAGTGATGCTATTGTTATGGAAACTAAACCCTGTACAGAAACTGAGCCCTGTTCACCCACTGACTTACAGAAATAGACAATGAGGAAAAGGGAGAAAGAAATGAAGCAATCCAGCCAAAATGGAGATATGCAGTCATACTTCAGTTATAGAATGAATGAACATTCTTATCATCACAGTAAATTCATTAAGTCTTTTAACCAACCAGATATGTGATAAGGAATCACTGCATTTATTAAGAGCTGTGCTGATGATCAGCATGCAAAACAACGCCCAACCTAGCGGTTCCTTGACAGACTGTCCCCTTCTCAGTAGCAGCTGCTTACCAAAGATGAGCTGAGATTGTTGTCGGCCTTTGTGGTTTAGTTAGAGCTCACAGATGCCAGGACGCCTGTCTTGTCTGTTGGTGATGCTTGTGTCAGCTGGCAGTGTGCGGCAAAGCTGCTCTGTCACCCACTGCCCCTTCTGTCTGTAACCCTTTGCCACATTAAGAATCTGACATTGGTAAAGCCTAGTTAGAAGAGAGAGCCAGGTGGTATGCTGCCTCTTTCCTTCCTTCTTTCTTTTGGTTGAAGTAGCTTCATGACTACTTGCCATTATCTATGTGACGTGACGAGGCTGCAACTGGCATAGCTAGTCTGCCTAGAAACCAATTAACTGACTTAGCCTGGGGGAGACTTTTCAGCAGATCCTCAATTCTGTTTCCTGTGGAGTGGAGACTGCCTGCCCTGTGAAGAATGGCTGCTTCTCGGTTATCCCAGTTGGCTCATAAACCACATCCAAGGAGGTTGGAGGCAGCCAGCCCTTGTTTTCCATCCCGGGAGGCATTTTATCAGCAGCAATTGGGGAGGGGAGATCATTCTGCCTCCATGGTTAAGAGAATAATATCTCAAGGAACATAAATCTCTGGTGCAAACCTTTTTAGGGGAGAAAGATTGAAGAAAGTTCCATGCATTACCCAGAGTGAAACTCATTGTTTACGCCATAGTGAACATTAAAAAGAAAGTAGTGGCCACTGCCTGCTCTTTGACCCCTGTGGCATACCTGTCTAAGAATGGATTTATGACATCCATGGTCTCCATTTTCAGATGGATATATGAATTGCCTTTGGCAAAAGTATATGAAATGCATGTATTAACTGACCTATATCTTGAACTAGGTCCAGAAAAAGGTATCAGAGGAGGGGAAGACGATATTTCACTCTGGACAATAAAAGTACAAGCTTCATTATTGGATAGCACCTTATGTGTACAATCAAAGGGAACTTTGTCCATGATTACTTGCAATGTGGTACAGATTGGATCCTGGAATGTGTGGGAAATAGGGCTAAAGTCCCTGATCCCAAGACTAGGCTTGCAGAGCTAGACTCTCCTCTGAAATGATCAGGCAGATCTGACCACCAAGTCTGCTTTGTAGTTGGATATCCTCAGTAATTATCAGTCAGGACCATGCTGCATACAGCATATCAAACACACACACACACAAAGATTGAAAAATCTGTGTACTGGAGGTTTCACAGGAATTACAATGACTGCATTCAATCTATCCTATGAATACTTACTTGGGTTCAAAGGATTTTAAAATACACATTCTTAGAGTGTTTACATTTAAGGATGCTTGAATGAGTTATTTGCTCTCCTACTGACTGTGCCTTCTATACCTTAATCTTGGTAGATATGTGTGTTTCTCCTTCATGGTCTCTGGTAAAATGAGGACATGTGGTAGTTGATGCATTTGTGCAGCAATCAATGGAACCTTCTGGAAAGCTTTTAGGCTTGCAGCCACTGGCCCACCCACATTCCCCAGGAGGCAATATAGGCCTTGGGAGGGGCTGTAGCCCTTAGTTCCTTTTTTCCACGGCCTTTGCAGCAGCAAATTCAAAACTTTGGATTTGGTTTGTTTACTGGATTACCTAACGAAAGCAAGCGGCCAAGCACAACTCACACCCCCTCACCTGTGCAGAAGCCAGCAAAGAAGAAACGCAAAATGCAGTGGGTGTAGGAACTGCAGGACTGGTCCATGGTGCAGCCATGCCTGGCCACGTCTCTCCTCTCTGAGGTGTGTGTACAGCTTCCCGTGGTGACTGGAAGTGGGGGTGGGGCTTTGCTCCTAGGACTGGAAGTGCCCCTCACTTCTCTCTCAGGGAGAGACTGGGCTTGCCTTGCCTCACTGTGGGACGCAGGCAACAGGTATAGATGGCGCTCCCGCAGCGGATCACCAGAGAAAGACTTGTGGACGTCATACTCTCGAAGCCCAAGGGCTTATTCATGTTACGACTCCCCCCCACCCCCCGGCATCATGAGCACTACAGGTATTCCCCAGAACCACTGGGGCACCGATTCTCCGACCCTTACCACCTCCTGGTATGTCCATCACTTGTCTATTGGGAGGGCCTATTTCTTTGGCCCCATACACCATAGGCCTCAACTGTACTCTCTCCTCAAGACCTAACAGATAACATGGACAAGGGGTCAGAATCAGGGTCCTCTGCTGCCACCCTGGTGCAGCCTGACACCGCATAACCAACTTTAACTGATGATGTTACTGCCTTCTCTCCTCTTGACTCGTGAGGTCATCATTGAGTCTCCCAACTCAGAAACCACATCAGCCTGTGGATGACCCGGTGTTTCCACCAGAGCAGCAGGTCCAACAAGCAACCATGTCTATGGCGTTGTCATCTCTCCCATATCTCATCCAGCTGGCCAGGAACCTGGACCAGGTGCTATCTGCAGTCTCTGCAGTTTCCTGCCACTGGGATACCAGATATCGTATTGCTCTTGCTCCAGCAAATTGGGTAGTAAAGCCAACCAAACCCAACACTGTCATTGTTAATATGGCATTTTGCAGCTTCATTGTTTATAAAAATGTACATGAAAGCAGATAAAATTAATAATAATCAGACCACCAGTTTTAAGCTCCTACCTTTAAGAATAGTTCTGGGATCCCTCTGCTGCAGATTTTATGGGCTTGATATTCTTTGGCAAGCATAAAAAGTAAAATGTAGAATAAGTAACAGAAAATGACACTGGTATGGCTTGAATTGTAATATTACTTTATTTTTTTTAACATGTTGGTCACAAAAAGAGTGCATGGAAATGTGGATGACGTGCCTCTACATTCATACATGTCCCTTTGGTCTTACAGATAAGGGAGAGGGGATTGCTCCTTGCCCTGTTTCCACATAAGGCAGTCCTGCTACATTGTCTGTCATTTATATGGGAAGCAAGGCCATGCTTGTTTGTGTGTGGCTTTATTGCATTAATCGTTTCCCACAATGCAAGCTCAGCTGGGTAACCTAATTTATCACACCCTCCTAATAAATGACATTTTGCATTTTGCCAAATGTCATTCAGTCTAAGCTAACCCAATTGTTTGATGCTGTACATTGCACAATGACTGAGCTCAGCAGTGACCTTTCACTTTATTTACGGCTTTTACCCAACACAGAAGAAAAAAAAACACATGTTCCTCCTATATTTTCAGTTTAAAAACTGATATGTATGCATACAGAAACATATAAAATGATTGACAATTTCATTGTATTGTCCTGTAAGTGTAACCAGTGTGGTGGAGTGTCTACGGTGTTGGAGTGGGACTCAAGAGGCTGAAGTTTAAATCTGGACTGAGCCATTAAATTAACTGAGTCATCAGTCTGCCTTACCTTACAGATCTCTTTTGAGGATAAAGTAAGGAGGGGGAGAGTCATGAATATCACCAGTAACTGGGCCCAAATGAAAAATAGTCACCTAGGAGCCATACATACATTTAGAATGATTGAACAGGGCACTTCCTCTGCACAGTAATTTATTTTTGTTAACGGAACTTACGGTTCTGTGCCGTCCGCCGGACAATAAAAAACTATAAAACTGAAACGTGCTGTCCTTTATCCGGGCGAACTGCAAATCCCTATAAGCTGTCCTATAGATATTGAACGACTGAGTCTGGATAACTTCAAAAAAGGATGTTTATTCATACAAGGTTGTAAACCTGGCACAGATCTTAAAGTTGCAGAAAATGAAACAAATTTCTATAGGTTTTAGGTACAGAATTATCCCTGGTTCCAGAAAGCAAAGGTGATTATAAAACCACTATACCCTAATCACGCTGCCTATATTAGAAGGAGAAACTCTTTCCTTCCCTATCTTTACAGCAAAGATTAGTTCTAGAAGCGACAGAATAACCCTGCTCCTCTAACTAGATTTCCTATTCCAGATCAATATAATTCAATACTTATCTAATTTGGATAGGCTTAGATTGGCCTGGTTTTGAGGATGATTTGTCCCAGTTAGCCTTGCACAGCTCCAGCACGTTGGAAGACTATAGCCAGAATGAAGCTCTAAAATGGAGACTAGACCCTGGTAAAAAGGGCGGTCCTAAGATGTTGCATTCTTTGACCAATCACTGCAAAGAAAACTGCAGCCAGCTCTTGCAGATTCCAAGCCACTTTTCCTAGGCTTTTGCAGCCAGAGGCTCAAACAAAATGTAAAGGAGGGAAAACAAACAAACGACCAATAGGTAAGGCAAACCATCGTCCTGGGGGACGGAACACTCCCCGCTAAATTCCCAGGATATGGGAATTTACCAATCAAAAACATACAAACACCTTTGTATACACAACAATACAAACACTAGAACTTTAAACATCTCCAATAAGCAACACGAGGTCACTAATTGGTCTGTCCAAAATGGACACTTTGCCTCTGTTGCAAGTCTTTAATTGAACTTTCCTGACCTTACCGTCCGGGCAAGGAAAGGTCTTTAATACAATGCCCATGGGCCACGCATGGCGGGGCAAGTCTTTGTCCTTTAACAACACAACGTTGTTAACCTCAATGTTGTCCTGTGGGCTTTGCCAGATTCTTCTAGCTTGAAGCTGGCTTAAGTACTCAGCTTTCCACCTTTTCCAAAAGTGGTTGGCCAAGGACTGCACCTGTTTCCACAGGGCACGGTGAGTTCCGTCCGGAACTGGCAACATGATGTCCTTCCATCCTGGCACCTTTTGTGTCAAAATAAGTGCAGGAGTCAGTGGTTGTAAGTTCTCAGGGTCACTGGTAAGGGGAACCAGCGGCCGGTTGTTGATAATTGCGGTAACTTCCGCCATAAGTGTCACCAAAACATCATGCGTCAATGACCTATGACTCAAAAACATGGCATTAAGGATTTTGCGACTAATACCAATCATCCTCTCCCAAACACCACCCATATGGGAGGCGTGAGGAACATTGAAAGTCCACATAATTTGTTCAGTATTCGTAAAGTTCTGAACCTTTGGGTCTCTCCCAAACCTAGACACACAATTGAGTTCTTTGGTCGCACCTACAAAATTGGTGCCACAGTCCGACCGAATTGACTTAATTGGCCCTCTGAGGGCTATGAACCTTTTCAATGCGTTTAAAAATGATGAAGTGTCCATTCCTTCTATGACTTCTATATGGACAGCTCGTATTACTAAACAAGTAAACAAAACTGCCCACCTCTTGTTATTTACAACACCACCCCTGGTTTTCCTACTGACAACCTCCCAAGGACCAAACACATCGATTCCCACATGGGAAAAGGGTGGGTCTGTCAAAGTCCTATCCTGAGGTAGTTCTGCCATCAACTGACTTTGACAGTTTCGCCTAAGGCGCCTGCATTTAACACATTTGAAAATACAACTGTTGACCAACCTTTTGGCATTAACTACCCACAGACCTTCATTTCTAAGGGCTGCCTCAGTTAGAGTTCTACCCTGATGATGGATCCTTTCATGGTGATGCCGAACGAGCAGCAATGCAGTGTGACTATTAGGGGGTATGATGATGGGGTTTTTTATGCACGCCTTGAGTTTAGCTTTGGCTAACCTTCCTCCAACTCTCAAAATACCCTCCTTGTCTAGAAATGGGTTTAACTCATTTAGAAGACTTTGATTAGGGATGTTGAGCCCTTGCTCTAGCCTAGCTATTTCCTGCTTGAAAGCAGATCTCTGTACTGACTTGAATATGACACTCTTAGCCTTTATCATATCCTGGACCTGTAAAGGCTCACTATCTTTGCAAGCTAAACGATGTATAAGCCTAGCAACTGCTCTAAGAAGACTGTGCCACTCCGAAAAACGTTCAAAACGGTGTGGTTCCAGGCAAGATCTTTGGCCCATCTTGATTTCTGTGGTTGATTTGCAGGCTTTCACCTCTGCACTTCGTGAGACTTGAGCATTCATAATGTCCGAAAACCTTTGCTCATCTTTCGAGAGCGCTGTGGCTTCGTCTCTCTCAGAGACTTTGAAAATGGAGGAATACTCTGGAGTTATTGCTTGGCAGTAGACTGAGATGTGACTTAGGCAACTGCGCACAAGTGTAGGACGTCCACCTTTAAGCACCTGTGCTTGATTGGAGTCCAACGACGATGGTGGGTGCATCTTGTTTATGCACACTGAGCCTGTAACTGTCCAGCCTAGTGGTAGCAGCTGAGCAATGGGCGCCCCTGGAGGTCCCTTAACTTGGTCGTTCACATAGAACAAGTTCGGACAGTCCGCACCAAGCAGAAGGGCAATGTCCACATCTGGACGGAAAGCAGGTATGGCATTCTTTAATCGTCGCAAATGTGGATGAGCCTCCACAACTTCTCTAGTTACAATTTGTTTTTTGTTCCGAGGGATGGAGGAACACTCAATCAGGTCTGGCAACTTGAACTGCCTCTTCTGGTCGCAAGAGGAGACAACAAAGCCAGATGCTATGCGACCCTGCAACTTCTTTTTTCCTGCACACGTAGTCATAGTGTAGTCAACCATCTTGGTTTTAAGGTCAAACATGCGGAAGAACTCTGGAGTAGCCAGGGAGGCGTCGCTCTGTGAATCCAGGGCCACATAGAGTCTCTTTCTAAGCCAAGGGCTCTTGGCTGGATATACATCCGCTAGGCAGATAGGATGACAAACTCTGTACTGGTGCGAGTCAGAACACAGCTCTGTACGGGCGACTGCTGAAACCTCCACCTGCATCTCTGGTACGACTGGCTTGTCGGTGTCTTCGACTGCTGACTTTTCTTTTGGTGAAACGTTCCCTTTGGGGTGGGAGATGACACTGGAGTTGTGCATTGCGGTGCAATGCTTGAGGCTGTTGCATTTCTCACACTTGACGTTTTCTTTGCAGTTGGACGCAAAGTGTGGAGTTGCTCCACAGCATCTAAAGCAGATTCCCTGCTTTTGAACTAGCTGTTGCCTTTCTTTGTATGACTTTCTACTAAACTCCCTGCAGTTGGCCAAGCTGTGAGGCTTTTGGTGGATAGGGCAAAGCAACTCTTTTACCTCCGACCTGGGTTCATCAGTCTTGTGTTGAGTTTCGACTGCCTTTACGCTGACAGGTCTATTGGCCTCTCTAGGTGGTTTCTTGTCCACTTCAGATGCCTTCCCTGGATGGGTCCCTTGGTATAAGGTGGGGAGGCCCGTCTGCGGATCATTCCTTTCTCTGGCCGCCCTGGTGATGAACTGGACCAAATGAGAAAATGGAGGGTATGCCTGGGAGTGGGCCTCCTTGTAGTTGAAGACCTCCTGTCCCCAGCGTTCTTGCAAAGTGAAGGGCAGCTTGGTCAAGATCTGCCTCTGGGACAGGTGCTGATCGAGGCACTTCAAACCGGGCAGTTCTGGATTCTCCTTGGCTGACTCTAATTCCGTAAGGAGATCGCTGAGGTCCCACAAGAGTTTGAAGTCTTTGAGTTTCAAAGCTGGGAACCTTTGGAGCTTGTCCATAAGAGATGCTTCAATCTCTGTGCTGGCCCCATACCTCTGCTGCAACCTGGCCCAGGCCTTTTCCAGGGCTTTGTCGGGATCGGCTACGTGGGCTGCGTAGATCTTCTTAACTTGTGAGGATGAGGCTGGGCCCAACCATGCAGCCAGAAGAGTCAGTTCTTCCTCAGGCAATAACTTTAAGTCTCTGATTGCTCTCTGGAAGGTGGCCTTCCAGAGAAGAAATTCCTCAGGCTTGTCCGAAAACTTTTCGACACCCTTGTCCTTAAGATCTCTTCTGGGGCTTCTGATGATGGAGACAAGCTGGGACTCTGGCGTCGAAGGGAACAATTGAGGAGTTTGCTGTTGTGGAGTGGACTCCCACCGTGCACCTTGCGTCAACCTTTGGCCTCTTGGAGGGATGACATCGACCACTGACGAATCGGTGGCTCCCTGTGCAGCTGTCTGTAAGGGCCAACTAGCACTTGGCCTTGAGGCCCTGATTGACTGACCTAGGGATTTAGCAGGAGGCACAGGTAGCTCGGGCAAGGGTGAGCTCCCCGCTATGACGCTCTGCTCTGCAGGAAACTCAAAAGTGACTTTGGGGCCCTGCTCTGGGTAAGGAGAGAAGTCTTCCTGTTCCTCATCCGAAAACTGGCTGTTTAAGCTATTAAGATGCACAAGCACCTTGGAAGAAGGGTCCTGCTTCGGCAACTGACTTACATTTTCTTCTGTGAGTGGCTCAATTAGGGCCTTGGCCAAAGTCTCAGCCCTTACCTTTTTGGCAGTAGCATCCATCCTTATTCTAAGCATTTCTATTTCACCTTGCCTTTGGGCCTGTTCCATTTGCATTTCGCTTTGTCTACGGGCCTGTTCTATTTGCATTTCGCTTTGTCTACGGGCCTGTTCTATTTGCAGTCGTTGCTCTTCTTCTTTAAAGGGAAGGGTGAGATCAGCTGCCTTAGCATCAGCCTCCGCCCCCACTACCTTGCTCTTTAGCTCTAGACGTGCAGCCTCCTTAATGTGCAAGGCAGCTAGGGAAGAGAGCAGCAGAAGACTTGCTAGAGTGGCTATGTTTAGATGATGCACACTCCCTTAGCTTAGATACCTGGCTAGAGCGGTTGGACTTAAGACTAAGTGCCACAGCAGGTGATTTTAAAAGATTGGTCTCATGGCTGCATAAGGAAGACTGATTTCCTTTTGGCTCAGACCTTAGATTAACAGGTGGAGAACTAAATTCCAAGGCATCTAGAATTGCCCTCACCTTATTTTCTTTCTCATTAGTGTCAGCTAAGACACTCACTATTTCTAACTCTGAATCCTTGGCGTTAATGCGCTCGAGGACCTGGACTATCTTAGACACCAAACCCCTCCAGAGACCGAAGGTCTCTTCAAGGTCGGTCTGTAATATGGATGGCACCCTTGTAATACCCAAGCTCTCAATTCTGTCCATCAATGTTACAATTCGCTCCCATGCCGAACCTAACCTCACATGGAGGAGCTCCTTTTCATCTATTAGATGGGCTAGCATCTTGGCTGAAGGGTGCTTTATCCTTTGGGGCCTTTCATTCCTACTTTCAGCCTCAGAAGGAGGTATACCATCTGCATCATCTTGAAATTGCATAGACATTATGTATTCTTAATAGCAAGTAAATTTACAACAAAGGCAAATGCAATATACCTGCAAGTAAATTTACAATAAAAGCAAATTCAATACATAATACAATTCACAGCACTTAACCATAGCAATATATATCACTAAGTAACTATACTTTACAAAGATTGTGACCTTTGGCGCCAAACTTTGGTAGGCAAGCTGCAAAATGCCAACTGACAGCAACTTGCCACTTGACACCTCCCTTGCCCGAGTGACGTAAACTGCCAAAATGGCGACTTCGCCAAATTTTCAAGCACCTTGTGCTCCGCGGCTCGAGGCCTGCCGCCGAAGGAGCACCGAGGCTGGCTTTGGAAAGGAGGAGAGAAGAGACGCCTCCTCCCCGCTGTGAAGGGAGGTCACCACCGCAGGTCGATGAGGCAGGTCACCACCGCAGGACGATGAGGCAGGTCACCACCGCAGGACGATGATGCAGGTCACCACCGCAGGACGATGAGGCAGGTCACCACCGCAGGACAATGAGGCAGGTCACCACCGCCAGGCGACCGTCCCGGCCGAGCGCTTCTGGACTCACCACCTCCGTGTAAGCCCAGGACCTACTGCTGGAGCTCCGCGGCTCGATGCCTGCCACCGAAGGAGCTCGGGGTAGATTGCTGGGTTTTGCACAGCCGTGCAATTGCAGAAACAGCCGCAGGGCTACGCGCACACACGCAAGCTGAAGAGCAGGATACTGCAGAGGCTGAAGAAATGGAGCCCCACTCTCTCACTTGCCTTTCGGCCTGGCAGCAAGCTTTCACTGCAACAGACCACAAAATCAAAGTCTCTATGGCCGTGCAAGCTAGCTGAAGCGGAAAAACCGCTGATCGTCCTCAAAACTGTGCCGTCCGCCGGACAATAAAAAACTATAAAACTGAAACGTGCTGTCCTTTATCCGGGCGAACTGCAAATCCCTATAAGCTGTCCTATAGATATTGAACGACTGAGTCTGGATAACTTCAAAAAAGGATGTTTATTCATACAAGGTTGTAAACCTGGCACAGATCTTAAAGTTGCAGAAAATGAAACAAATTTCTATAGGTTTTAGGTACAGAATTATCCCTGGTTCCAGAAAGCAAAGGTGATTATAAAACCACTATACCCTAATCACACTGCCTATATTAGAAGGAGAAACTCTTTCCTTCCCTATCTTTACAGCAAAGATTAGTTCTAGAAGCGACAGAATAACCCTGCTCCTCTAACTAGATTTCCTATTCCAGATCAATATAATTCAATACTTATCTAATTTGGATAGGCTTAGATTGGCCTGGTTTTGAGGATGATTTGTCCCAGTTAGCCTTGCACAGCTCCAGCACGTTGGAAGACTATAGCCAGAATGAAGCTCTAAAATGGAGACTAGACCCTGGTAAAAAGGGCGGTCCTAAGATGTTGCATTCTTCGACCAATCACTGCAAAGAAAACTGCAGCCAGCTCTTGCAGATTCCAAGCCACTTTTCCTAGGCTTTTGCAGCCAGAGGCTCAAACAAAATGTAAAGGAGGGAAAACAAACAAACGACCAATAGGTAAGGCAAACCATCGTCCTGGGGGACGGAACAGGTTCTTTCAGCCACAAGTGCACTCTTATTTTTCTCCCAGGCTTTCTTCATTTTTTGATTAGCTGTGGTAGAGCATGTTCAATTTGTTGCTGCCATTAAATAGCTGGGAGTCAGAAATAGATATCAATGTGCTGCGAACCATTCTTGCTCATATCCATAGGTCGAAGTCCACTTTCTGCCCACTTGTGAGTTAGTGGTTAGACTTAGGGATTTGGATTCACATACAACTTGGTCAGTGCATAGATTTACAGTCATTCTCTTGCATATCAGTATATGTTTATGTGTGCTTGAGAGACCATTTGACCTTTACATGTTCAGCTGAATGTATATATGAGCTTGGAACACATCGACTTTGACACTTTTGAACATGTAGGAAGAAGCTATGCAAGAAGCTTCAAGGGACACCTACCACTGTCATACCATTTTTCCTTATGTTTGCTCCGAATCTGGGCAATGCAGGGTATGCATAATGAGATGATGGATGATATAATAATAATAATAATAATAATAATAATAATAATAATAATAATAATAATAACTGTTGCGCTTCAAGCAGAATTCAGTCTAGTCCAACAAAGACACAATAACTTTACACAGTTGCAAAAGGAAAAAAAAACAACAGTAAAACTTTACTCTTTACAGCAGAGTCCAAACATAAACTCGCAGTGTTGCATCAAAACATAAATCTTAAGTATAACAAACTTACATAGTCCTTGTAAGCATTTCAAGACGCAAAAACATTGCAAGCCACAAAGAACAAGGCTTCTTCAGCCTCTTCTTCCACGAGAGAGAGATCCAAAAGCAAAAGCAGAACCAAAAGCAGGAGCAGAAGTTAATACACTACACAGTCACACCCCACCGGATGGGGTCCAAACTTAATTGCTTAACTGGTGACCTAGATTAGCTCCTGCATGTTATGATCAGCAGTGTAGTTTTTCCTTTAACACATACAGAGCTTCATTATACCCTAACAATAGCTTTATTTTTGTACCCCACCTCCATCTCCCTAAAGGGACTTGGGGCAGCTAACATGGGGCCAAGCCCGGATAGTTATAATAAAATACATACTTAATACATTTCATCAGAAGATAAAAAATACATCAAAGTAAAAAGATAATTATACACAATAACATAGTAAAATAAAATACAGTAGAGTCTCACTTATCCAACATAAGCGGGCCGGCAGAACGTGAATATGAACGTGAATATTGGATAAGTGAATATGTTGGATAATAAGGAGAGATTAAGAAAAAGCCTATTAAACATCAAAATAGGTTATGATTTTATAAATTAAGCACCAAAACATCATGTTATACAACAAATTTGACAGAAAAAGTAGTTCATTACACATTAATGCTATGTAGTAATTACTGAATTTATGAATTTAGCACCAAAATATCACAATGTATCGAAAACATTGACTACAAAAATGCGTTGGATAATCCAGAATGTAGGATAAGTGATTGTTGGATAAGTGAGACTATATTGTAGTAACAATATGAAATAATATAAAATCAGAACAAGCATTGACAAAAACAAACTGGGCCAAAATGTAAGGAGTGTAAATTGTAAACTCAATGGATGAGGTAGAAGTGTAAAGTGCTATATTTAGTTAATCTGTTTGAGCCGGACAGGGCTATTTGGGATTATTACTGATGTAAAAGTAAAGTAGAAATCAATACTGCACATGTATGAGAAATACATTTTATCCTTTTCACAAATGTAACAGTTTGTAAGGGATGTTTGATGAAATTGCATTTTGGAATCTGCAGATATGCAGCATTGTCTTCAGTTGATCTACTCACTGCCTGCTGTCTGTGGAGGCTCCTCTCCATATCCCAATGGCCCTCCAAAAACATGTGGTTGGAAGTAAGGATGGGGACTTTTTTTCCAGCTGCACCCGGTTTTTGAAATTCCCTAAGAGAAGTTCACCTTCTTACCAAATCACTTGACTTTTTTTTTTTTTTACATTGTAGTGATCTTTTAAGGAAGATTTTAATTTATGTGTTTTGGCTTTGTTGTGCATTGTTTTATTTATTTGATTGGCTGTATTTTCATTCCTTTTACAACCTGCTGCTTTTTAATTGACAAAGATTGTTCAAAATGACATTGTTATTGCTATTTTCATACTGAATGTTAGCCATTATGAAGTCGTATCATTCCCATAAGGATAAAAGTGTGTTTATACAAATAGACTGAAATCATCAACTGTTTTGTAAACAAAGAAATCTCTCAATTTGTTAAGGAAACACTAATAGAGAATGCAGCAATCTTGTCTAAACTCTGATTGCAATAAATATGGGGTTCTTCTACCTTCGATCCCAGCACGTCCCTCGAGGAATGCTTTTCTAGTCATTCCTTTTTAGGTGTGTGGGCAGTGTGGGTAGAGAGTGAGGAGGTCTTCCTATGGAAACATAGACAGTTGCTAGGAGAGGGATCTGTAGCTCCCACCCCTGTTTGCCTACATCTGTG
This sequence comes from Anolis carolinensis, assembly GCF_035594765.1. NCBI lineage: Eukaryota > Metazoa > Chordata > Lepidosauria > Squamata > Anolidae > Anolis > Anolis carolinensis. The sequence goes on along the minus strand of NC_085845.1, from coordinate 88,929,507 downwards.
CGGGGAGGGTTGTCATGACAACGATCTTCTCTACCATCTCAATCCCAGTAACACAAGAAAGAAGTTACTGCCACCCTGTTCAATAGGTGCCTTTGGGACTGTGGTGGGATTGATGCATGCCTATGTTCCTGCATAGCATCGTTGTTATCATTCATCTGTGCCACTGAGTTGGGCTTGGATTTTGTGTTTCTAAGATGTGTATTTTGCATTGGCATACTTATTGGTGGTGGATGTTCTTGGATTTTTCAAACCTCCTTTGCCTTTTCCATGAAATAAGTATTTCATGATCCAGTGTGGTGTATTGGTTTGAATGTTGGGTTAGGATTCTGGGGGATTAGGTTTGAAATTACCACCCAGCCATTGAAGACCGTGGGAGGACCTTGAATACGTAATATATGCATTGGAGGAGGGCAATGGCAAACTTTATTTGAACAAAGCTTTCCAAGTAGGTTTGCCGTAAATGGGAAACAATTTGAGGGCATGAAGGAAAACTGGAAAACAGTGCTCAGTGTAACCTCATCTTCACAGTGTCCTGGCATCGACAAAGATCATTCTCAAAAGCAGTGGTTCTCGGCTGTTTGCCAAATGTTGTTGGACATCATAACCTGGAGGCCTTAACCAGTATAGCCAATGTTGTGGATGTGGTGTAACACAATACATGGAGACCAATAAGTTGGAGATTGGTGCCCTAGAGCAGTGCTTATTAAACTTTTCCACTTGTGATCCATTTTGGACTGAATTTTTATGTGAACCCAGGTATATGAGTATATGAAGTAGGTTGTCGTCTCACTCATTCAGTCGTTTCCGACTCTTCGTGACCTCATGGACCAGTCCACGCCAGAGCTCCCTGTCGGCCATTGCCGCCCCCAGTTCCTTCAAGGTCGAGCCAGTCACTTCAAGGATACCGTCCATCCGTCTTGCCCTTGGTCAGCCTCTCTTCCTTTTTCCTTCCATTTTCCCCAGCATCATGATCTTCTCCAAGTTTTTCTGTCTTCTCATGATGTGGCCAAAATACTTCAACTTTGCCTCTAATATCCTCCCCTCCAGTGAGCAGTCGATTATTATTTCCTGGAGGATGGACTGGTTGGATCTTCTTGCGGTCCAAGGCACTCTCAGGATTTTCCTCCAGCTCCAGAGTTCAAAAGCATCTATCTTCCTTCACTCAGCCTTCCTTATGGTCCAGCTCTCACAGCCATAGGTTACTATGGCGAATACCATTGCTTTCAGTATGCGGACCTTCGTCGCCAGTGTGATGTCTCTGCTTTTCAGTATTATATTGAGGTTGGCCATTGCTCTCCTCCCAAGAAGTAGACGTCTTCTGATTTCCTGGCTGCAGTCTGCATCTGCAGTGATCTTTGCACCTAGAAATATAAAGTCTGTCACTGCCTCCACGTTTTCTCCCTCTATTTGCCAGTTGTCTGTCGGTCTGGTTGCCATGATCTTGGTTTTCTTGATGTTTAACAGCAGCCCGGCTTTTGCACTTTCTTCTTTCACCTTGGTGATAAGGCTCCTCAGCTCCTCCTCACTTTCAGCCATCAGAGTGGTATCATCTGCATACCTAAGGTTGTTAATGTTTCTTCCAGAAATTTTAACTTCAGCCTTGGATTCATCAAGCCCCACACGTCGCATGATGTCTTCTGAGTACAAGTTGAATAGGTAGGGCGAAAGTATACAGCTCTTCCATACTCCTTTCCCAATCTTGAACCAGTCTGTTGTTCCGTGGTCTGTTTTTACTGTGCCTACTTGGTCTTTATACAGATTTCTCAGGAGACAGACAAGGTGACTTGGTATCCCCATACCACCAAGCACATGCCACAGTTTGTTATGGTCCACACAGTTGAAGGCTTTAAAATAGTCAATAAAGCAGAAGTAGATTTTTTTCTGAAACTCCCTGGCTTCCTCCATTATCCAGCGGATATTGGCAATTTGGTCTCTTGTTCCTCTGCCTTTTCTAAACCCAGCTTGGACATCTGGCAGCTCTCGCTCCACGTATTGCTGAAGTAGGTATTTAATTTAAATATAAATCAGCATTTGCTAAACAGTCTGATTTTCCCTTTTTATGGTGTACAATGAATTATCTTCTGTAGAGACCACTAAACACTGCAAAAGAGATCTGTGGAAATGTCTAAAGCAGTCACTAGGTGATATTTAGAAGACTTTTACTGTTGTCAATTTTTGGTACCCTAACATTGAACAAAGAGGACCCCTTTCAAGGTCAGGATCCACAGTTTAAGAAGCAGTGCCCTAGAGCATAGCCAGGCTCACCCCATCCTGTAACTTTGGAATTGTAAGAAAGTTAGTTTTGGAGGCTGAGTTTCAAAATGTATTTAAAGTGATATTTGGAATCTATCTATCTATATACCGTGTTTCCCCGAAAATATGACAGTGTCTTATATTAATTTTTGCTCCCAAAGATGTGCTAGTTCTTATTGTCAGGGGATATCTTATTTTTCAATGAAGAAGAATTCACATTTATTGTTGAACAAAAAAAATGAACATTTATTATATACTATACAGTAGTTGTCATCACAAACCAATATAACCAGGCAAACTGTGAATCCTATCAAGAATTTCTTGTTACTACCATTATTTCCATGTACAACTGGTATGTACATTTACCAATTCTGCATACTCTGGTGTTCTGTTTGGCAGGCACCGGGCATGCTTCCAAACAAAACTTTGCTAGGCCTTACTTTTGGGGGAGGCCTTATATTTAGTAAGTCGGCAAAACCTCTACTAGGTCTTATTTTCCGGGGATGTCTTATTTTTGGGGAAACAGGGTATCTATAGATAACCACTCATGGCTGAGTATGATTGCCTTCCAGAGGTAGAGTCTTGCCAGTGGTTCTGTGACTGTGGAGACCTAGTCTGGATTCAAATGATCTTTCACAATGAGGACATGTATTTCCAGATGGAAGGCAGTCCCAACAAGGGTTTGCTTGAATCACCTTCCTCTCGGCATGTTTCTCCCTTTCACTCTCCATTCGGGCCTCTTCAAAACCCATAGCACTGTTGGGTAACAGCTGACCTCCAGTTAGAATGCTCAAGGGCCATGTCTTCCCAGTTCTTGGTGTTTTTACCACATTTTTAAAGGTTAGCTTTAAGCTCCATATGAATGTCCCTACAAATGACTGAACAGGATGCCTGAACAGTGAGGCACAATCTGGATTAGGTGTAAACCGTCTTTCTTGTTCTCTACCTCAAATTCCCTCCTGGGATAGTTGCTCTGAAAAGTAGGAGGAGGTGTAGGACTTGTGGGAAAATTAGGGAATTGAGAGAAGCTGTAATCAGCTGATGACAGGGATTCCAAATTTGGAATTGACCTAAGAACAAAATGAACTTGTTTCATTACTTTTTGTGTGGGGGGAAAACAGCCTGTTCTTCAGAGATGAACTTTGTCTATCATGACTAGTAATGTGCTACAGATTTTATGAGTCAGATATTCATCAACAGGCATGAAATGTAAAACTAGCACACGGAATTGTACTAGTATGGCCTAACGGTAACATTATTATCATCATTAAATCTTCTGGGCCACAAATAGACTAAGGGTAAATAGTCTTCTTGCTGATGTGCAGATATACATCATTAACCTCCAGAAACAAATTGCTGCATGTTTTTGGAAGTTCTTGCAAAAATGCATTAGGAAGCATTTATAAAATTATACTTTCTTCAACTTGTTCATATGTGGGCTCTTTCCATTTTCTTGCCTTTTAAATTAAGTTAGATATGAACAGTACTGTTTATCTATGCACTGTCTTTCAAATATTTATTCAGTTATACTTTTTCCTAGAGCCCATAGCTGGTTTTCTCATTTTAGTCGAATAAGAATGAACCATGATCTTGTAGGTGTAGGACTGTCGAGGAGCATGGGGAACCCAGTGTCCCACTTCCCGCATCACCTGGCTCCAGCTGAGGACGATCATGGATGAAGCATGGAGCGTGCGGGTTCCCTCAATTGAGTCCAACAGCAACATGGGAAGCCTTGCGCCGGCTCTGCCCTTCTTCACCCACAGAGCTGCGCCAGCATTGTTTGATGGGAGCCAGTGGGTTCCGTGGGTGACTTGGGTTAAACCGGCACATGCCACCAATTTTAGCTCTGTGTGAAAAGGTCCTATGACTCTGGAGATACAGGGTTTAAAATCCTGTTTGGCCATGGACACCCACTAGGGTACTCATGGAAGTTCACACACTGTTACCCTCAGAGGAAGACTCCCCTCTGAATAAATCTTGCTAAGAAAACCCAGTGATGGATTCACCTTAAGATCACCAGAAACTAGAAATGATTTGAAGTCACACAAAAGAATGAAGTCATGTGTGTACATTGTTGTAGAATTTGTAGTATGTCCTAAAACTCAGAAAGAGCGAAGATAACTTAGAAGTGATCCTTTAGTAAACAGCTTACAGTACAAGCTTATACATCTCCTCAGAATTAAACTTTATTGAGTTTGGTGAGCCTTACTTCCAGGTAAGGCCTTCTCAACATTGTTAGTATGCCATTTCCGATAACCAGTGGGAAGGAATGATGGGAGTTGCAATCCAGCAGTTTTGGTTGGATATATTTCCACACTTGAAATAAACTTGAACTGTATGTGGAATCTCTCTTTTCTTCTTTTTTTTTCTTTTCCATTTCACACTGCCGCTGCTTTTGGCCCTCAATGTATAAAACATTACTTTCTTGCAGTGGTTGATGTTTGAAACCAAGGATTACTTTCCCTCACTCCAGATAAAAAGAGGTCTTAGAGAGTGAAAGTGTGCTTTGAACACTTAATTTCACCTGGAAGGAATTAAGGATAATATCTATTACAGATCTACTTACTACACCAGCAAAAAATATTATCCTTATTTTCATAAAGACATGATTCCTTAGCTGACAAGAATCTTCTACTTTCTACACTGGTGTAGTAAGAAGATGCTTGCCAGCAAAGGAATCATGTCTTTATGAAAATTATTTAAAGAACACAATGTGTTTGCAATCTGTGCCCATCTCTCTAGAAGGCTGTTTTATTGAAAGCCTGAAGGAAGATGGCTGAAAGATAGAGGACAGTATTTCAATTGTTTCTTTTAAAGAAAGTAAAAGGAATCTCTTTATATCTCCGCAGGTTAGTATAATGCACTTCATCTGGTGTCTTGTCTCTCTTTTGGTAGATGTCTTTCTTTGCCCTGTATACTTTAAAGTGTCTACCTGCTACCTTTATCTGCATTGGGGCTTTCTAGGTGAATTTCCATGTTAAAATTATTCCTTGAGGGCAGCCTCTGTCAGCTTCCTTTGCAGCACTGACCTTTGATGTAGTTAGCATAGAAGGCACAATTCCCTGGGAACCAGTCTGTCTGTCTTGGCACTGCGAGAAAACAAATACCAAAAGGTTCAGAAGACATGATATGTTGTTGGGGCTCCAGCATTATTCTTTGATCCTTTTCGTGAAGTTACAAATATTCTCATCTACTTCTCATCCATGTTTATGTTTGTATATTTCAGATATAATGAATAGACACTCTGGTTTTGAAGTACTGTATTTAAAAGTGGTTGCTGGTTTGGAGCAGTGCTTTTTAAGGAGTTCACCATGTGTGTGTGTGTCCACAAATGTATACTGAAACTTTAAGTAGCTTTTCCTGAAGAATTCTCAAGAAAGTCTTGAGTGAGTGGGAAATGTTATTTTTCACTGTCTCCTCATTTTGGCTTGGTGTTAATTGGCACTGACTGCCTTTTCACCTGCCCTATATTAATGCCTTCATATCGCATATATACGTTGGGTGCACTGGAGAACTGTTGAAAGAAAATTAATATGTGCTTTATAGGTTACTAACTTGGGTACCTCGTGTGGCCCGGGTTATTTGTAGAGTCATTTTTTTATTTTACAAAATGGTTGTGGATTAACTACAACTGACATCATGCCAGGTTAACTCCCTGAAATTCCATCAGTACTTAAAGTTTGTTATGTTGGGCAAGTTTGCTCTGGATGCATCTTTGGTAGGATTCAGTGTGCTTTCTGGCTGTAGGATAAACTACAACTCCCACTATGGTTAGTCAGTCCCCCCAAACCCCTCCAGTAGGTTCAGTTGGTCATGGTGGTTCTGTGTGCCAAGTTTAGCCCTGGTCTATTGTTGGTGGTGGTCATGTTTTCTCCAGATGTAGGTGAACTACAACTCCCAGAAATTAAGGTCAGCCCCTCCCCCCAAAACCCTCCAGTAGGTTCAGTTGGTCATGGGGGTTCTGTATGCCAAGTTTTGTTCCAGTGTATTGTCGGTGGTGGTCACAGTGTCTCTGGATATAGGTGAATTACAGCTGCCAGAAATGAAGGTCGGTTCCCATCAAACTCCTCCAGTAGGTTCGGTTGGTCATAGCAGTTCTGTGTGCCAAATTTGATTCAGGTTCATTGTCATAGTTTCTTTGGCTGTAGGTGAACTACAACTGTCAGAAATCAAGGTCAATCTCTCCTAAACTGCTTCAGTATTCAAATTTAGGCATATCAGGTATGTGTGCCAAGTTTGATTCAGGTCCATTGTTGGTGGGGTCCATTGTTACTGGTGGCCAGATTTTATTCATTTTCTGTCAAAATTGGTCACATGCTTCTGGATTTCAATGGCTTCTCTGTGTAGCCTGACATGGTGGTGGTTAGAGTGGTTCAGTATTTCAGTGTTCTCAAATAATATACTGTGTCCAGGTTGGTTCATCAAGTGCTCTGTTATGGTTGACTTCTCTGGTTGAATTAATCTGCAATGCCTTTCATGTTCCTTGATTCCACTTCAGTTCACAGTTCTTCTTTGGATAACCATTCATATATTTTGCTCTCCTTTCAGTTATATAATCTTGGAACATATACTCTGATAAATATCCAAACTATTTTTTAAAATTCCCATTTCTCTTCATCTTTCCATCCTAAGGCAACTGTTGCTTGGATAGCTGCTATCATGTATTTTACGATTTCAATCTGATCTTTATTCCTCCCATTGCTTTCAATTTTCTGGGTAAAGAATTGTTTTTTGTTTAGTTCAATTCTTCTCTCTAATAATTCTTTCATCTCATCCTTAATGTTTTAATAGAAATTTTGTAGCTTTTCACAGTCCCACCACATATGGATAAAGCCTCTAATTCCACCTCATTTATGCCAACAATTATTTTTTTTGTAATGTGGGCCCGTTGGTGGGAGGTTCAATACTATTTTGTTAATATTTTATGCTGTGTTTCCTTACTACTTAAATGTTTAATTTTTGCCTGAATTGTATGATACTGCAGTAGTAAAGTTGTCTCTACTGGAGTGCATCATATGTATTTGTATTATAGACAGATTCTTGTTATGACAAGGTGAGAACCATGCAACCCTTCAATTATTTTGGACTGCAGCTTCCAGCATTTCTCACTGTTGGGTGTGCTGGAAGTTGCAATCAAAAGTATCTTAAAGGCCCACACAATGTGCACCCCTATTAAGGCAACATCTGAAGACCTATTTTATTAATATGCAGCTTCTCAGTTCCTGTTTTTATTAATATGAAGCTTCTCAGATGTGGAAATTGCCCCATATCAACTCAGCATTAGTTGATTTTTGAAGAATTAAGTATCACAGAACACACTATTGCAAATATTCCTCAGTATTTTAGTCTTATTTGTGATTATGCTAGTTTTTTTTAAAAAACAATGGGTGATTCTACCAGTTAAACAGATTTCCCTTGACAGTCAGTGCTCATTAGCTGGGTTGCTTTAAAATGCAAGTGTAAGCTAACCCAAAGACTTCATATTTAAAGATTCAGTCACCTTACAGTTGATTGTAATTAAAAATACCCTAGGCAATAAATTTTGTTCTTTGCTCATAAGACAGGTATAATTATTAAAAACCTTGTGGTTCACACATTCCTAGTTTTAATTTGATGATTAGGCAAGTAGGCAGTTAGGCTATGAAGATGAATGATATGTGTGAGGATTTCCCCTCTTTATTTTCCACACACACAATAATTAGTTTTATCCTTTGTGATTTTAACAAGCTCTTTTTTCACAGGACTAAAAATATTATGCTCATAGGTATTAGAACATGAAATCTGAATGGGAAGGGAATGTTGGCTTTTAGAAAAATGCACATGTTGTGTGCATTGTTTGCACCATGATTTTAAGTAAAACTGCGCTGAACACTAAATACTAATTCCATTTAAAAATCAAATACAGAACATGAAAAGTTTGCGTGAAGAACAAGTTCAAAGATCTCTTCTGAAGATATTTTTGAAAGAAAGAACCCTTTGGTTTGCAGAGAAATACAAAAATACCTTTGAATATTTCTCATAATGTGTGTGTATGTGTGTTAATGGTTTCCTTCATGTAAGCAAGTTTAATGTTGTGACTTAAAGAATGTTAGGAATATTATATATTTATTGAAACAGCTATTTTCTAATTTTACCTATATTGTATTTGATTTAATTTATAAGCTATTGTGAGTCTTGGTTTGGAAGAAAAGGCAGGGTAGAAATCATGATGGTATTGAGCATGCTCATATGTTCTACCTGGTTAAGAGACGGGATAATTACTTGTTGTGTGACTTTAAGTCATTTCTGATGTATGCCAGCACAGCTTGTTTCAGTGCCAGAGTGGAGATTCAACTATTGATCTCCAGAAACATAGTCTGATGTTCAAACTGCTACACCACATTGGCCCCAGATAAATATGACATGAACCTAAAGCATAGTAGGGCATAGTGGTAGTGGCACATTTAAAGAAATTATTTCTCATGCAGAAACAATTTGTGCCTGTCTGTGTATGGTTGCCTGCAGTATAGTCTCCATGCATTTTTAACTGTATCTGATATGCTGTCTTCTTGTGGTGGTGCACTTTTAATGCCTTCCTTCTCAGGAGATCTAAAGGTGTTAAAGGGGGGGGGGAGTTCCTATAATTCTATTGATCTCACTGTTTTTACCCTTGAGGTCTAAGTTTATTTTACTGATGCTTATGGCTGTGCTCTGTTTCTACTTCTGGCAGCTGATGTCCATTAAATGCTCATTAATACACACCCACCTGTAAAATACAACATGGACTGTTCTGTCAAACGTTGCATTCCTTGTCTGAATGCACAGAGCTCAGGCCCATCCACATTATACAATTATAGTAGGACCTTGCTATCAACTGAGATTTGTTCCCAGGACCCCAGTGTGTACAAAAATCCATAAATGGTCCAATCCCATTATATACAATGGTGTAGTAAAATGATATCCCTTATATAAAGTAGCAAAAATCAATGTTTGCTTTTTGTAATAAAAAAAATCAAGCTGTGAATGGCTGAATCTGTGGATCCAGAATCCATGAATATGGAGGTGTGGCTGTACAATGCTATGTAGCCACAAATACAGTATAAGAATCAAGTGGGTAGGGACATGACTAGTGTCTTTTACACTTGGTTGCCCTTTCTCTGTAGTTGCTGTGTAAGGATCCATGTATCTGTTGTTGGTTGTGTGGTTTTGATATTCACACATAGCCATAGAAGCTCTCTTTAGTCATTATTGGTGTGCACTCAATACATAGGTGTGTTAACCTCAACTCCTCTATCATTATTTTTATTGCCCATTATATGTGATGGGTGATTGTCAGGACTTACAGCCCTGAACTCTAATTTTCCAGGTTTCCAAATCACACAGAAAGCTTTTGTAGACGGCTCTCTGATTCAGAAAGTCCACATGAAGGCAATTATGGAAATTATGATACAGAGGCTTGGCTACCATATTGTCCTTCCTTCTGATTTGAGTAAACACAATTAGAGACCACTTAGATGATGCTAGAGTAACATACTGTAGGAAAGGGCTAATCACGGAGCTATGGCACTTTTCGGAAACAACAGCTTCAATTACTTCTGAGATTCTGGCAAGAGTCCTGATATTTAAGTAGAGAAAACAGTGCCACCTAGCAACAAGCAGAAGATATTAGTGGCTTTGATGAAATTCTGGCATTTGCAGAAGTTCGGCAAACCTAGCTTCAAAAAAGACTTTTAAGTGTGGAGAGGCCTAAAACAGTTTAATGATATCTGAGTGAATGCCGTGGACATGAAGGAGTTAAATAGGTGACTTTTTCCCCTCAGAAGTAAGGCCATATCGTGTACAATTTTCTTTCTTCTGAGGAGAAAATGAATATTTTTGCACAGTATTTGCACATTTTGATGTGTTCCAAGAAATTATTCTGCACAGAAATCCTTGTGACATTTTTGCATGAGAATGTCTCTTTTGTGTAATATTGTTGTCTTCTTCACAAAACCCGAGGCTATTTTGCAAATGTTTTCTGGAGTGTTTCATGATGCGTTAAGTACTGTGCAAAAACTGTACAGAATATTCACCACTGAATTATTTTTCCTGACCAGATTTGTGAATTTTGGAAAAATTATTTTTTTCAGACAGGAAACAAATTAATGGCACATATTCTTTCCATTCTGATTAGACGCTGAATGTTGGCTGTATGTCTGAAGGAGGGTAGGAACAAAATCAGTTGTTGGAGAAATGGAAAATCTTGGAAAGATGGCCTATAAACAGAAACACTCTGCATGTCAACATTTCATTACTTTCATGTATTATAGATCTCTTTGAATACATTCTTCAAAAGAAAAGGAAAGAAAAAGAAATAGGAGAAAAATAGTTCAAGTGTACATTCTTGTATTTTAAAACTGAAAAAGAGTTGGGAAATAGTTAATTTTGGAAAATAAATGCATTTCAGAGCTATACAGGTTCTGTTCACCACTGAAATACTCCATTCATATAATCCAAATCACAGAAGTATGTTTAGAGATTAATATTGTAAAAATGAAAGAAATAGAAATACTTGATCATGCTAAACCTAGATGGGTTTATTTGGATGTGAGTCCAGTTGTTTTGAATGGGCTTTACTTCCAGATGAATATGTATGGAATTTTGAAAAGAATCCTCATTTAACTCAATTGAACATTTCTGCAGATGTGTATAAGTTTGCACTGTAATACCATCATCTAAAACACACTTACTAGGTATCGTATATATTCCATCACAGAGCAGTGCAACATATCACTGAATAAGCATGCACAGACATACATTGTAATATTCACAAATTTAGTCAGCCCCTCCACATTTGTTGATTTCATCTTAGCAGATTTGATTATTTATGGATTTGATTAATATGTTTTCTCTAGGAATTTTTAGGCCCTTGAGCACGCCTCTATGGTCAATTTCCTTCATAGAGTTGTTCCTGAGGATTTAGAGATACCTAGAGAGAACACTAACTTTAGGTCCTCCAGCATGATCCTGCAATCAGTATTTGCCTGTAAGTGACCACAGAGCTGTGTGGGAGGGCCTAGAGGTTCTTAATGAAGTGTTCTCTCAGATTAAAAAAATAGTATTTTTATTTGTGTTTTTCCACTTTTGCGGAGAGTCTGCACCCCTAATCTTTGCCCTAAAGTGGGTATGAAGTGTGATTTTGTGGCTAATACAAGATGTGGCTGTGCTTTTATAAGAACCTTGGTTATAAGCCTCTGATTTATTATTTAACTGTACACTGTGTTCAGTTCAGCAGGAAGCCTTTTCTCCCTGCAGTTCTATTGAGACCTGTATGTGTCAAGTTACTGTTTAGTGGTGACATGGACATCTTTCCAGATTCCTTGCTGCTTCTGTGCACCTTCCACAGAGTTTATTTTCATAATTGCCTCAGTGCTCACAGAAAACTAGCTTCCACTACATTTATTTGCTCTTTAATGCACAGCATGCTTATGGAAGCATAATGCCATAGACCACTGCCCCAGTGATTACCATTTTTATCAATGGCAAAATTATAAGGTTATTGAATTAATTCTGTTTCCCAAACAATATGTGCATTGTTAGCAGCCGCAAAATATCTTATATGTTCTGCATAGGGTTTTGCACAGAATTCGTCATTGTATCCCTTAAGCTTTAAAGCAAGTCAAAGCATTTTAGAGCACTGGAGAAAATCTAAAAGGACATGCTGTATAATATTCTACATTCCCTCACTTGTTCGTGTCATTGAAATGTAGTTTTCACATTTGAAGTTTAACGAGAGTGGATTAAAATGGAGGCTTGGACCTGGAAATATGTCAAGGATGTCACTTTTGGCTCTTCGGGAAGGTGCTAAAATTACAAAAATTTTAAAATTGTGTGGCCTTTTACCCTTCCTGCATTTTTCAAAGTTCTATTACAAATGTTAACCCTTTATGTGTTTTATTGGGAAATGCTGCTACTTTAGATGCAAAAGGGAAGATGTTATCAATGAAGCTGATATTCCACAACAGTCACACTATCATTTTTATGTTTCAGTTTGCAATAACCTATAGAAGGCATTACAACCAAGATTAGAATTGTGCCATATTTTATATCAGTGGTTCTCAACCTGGGGTCCCCAGATGTTTTTGGCCTTCATCTCCCAGAAATCCTAACAGTTAGTAAATTGGCTGGGATTTCTGGGAGTTGTAAACCAAAAACATCTCGGGACCTCAGACTGAGAACCACCGTTTTATATGATGGTAAATTACAGCCTCATAGCATAGCCAGTGGTGAGGAATTCTGTGGCTTGAGCAACATCTGAAGGACCCTATCACTGCATTGAAATAACTAGTTAGTATACAAAGTAAAATTTACTGAAGCTTCTAATATCAGAAATTTAAGGCTATCAATATATATAGAGGAGTAGACAGGGTTGAAACGAAGGTATGTATTAATCTTTAGATTTCATAGTAAAAAAGCTATTTTTTACTTTAATCCAAATAAATGTTCCATTTTTTCTTCTGTGTCCACTTGCACACAAAACTCTTACTTGAAAGGTACCTTGTTTGGGGACAAATTGCTGTGGATCAACAAAAATATTTTCCTACTTTTACAAAACATTCTGGATTCTTGCCCATTAGTGTGAGAGTGAAAACTATATGTGTCCTTCCTTACAATCATTTGAGATGAGTAGATGAGGCTTGTCATGTCTAAAATGAACAATACAGCATATGTTGAAACAGTTGTCAGGTTGTATTGACTTTCTAGGTTGCCAGTGTTTCTCCATTTTCTGCATTTCCTACCCACCCTTTTGTAAATGTTTATATGTGAAGAATCATTTTAAGATGTCCTTGTCACTGAATGTGTTTAGTAAAGATCAACAGCAACAACAAAATCAAAAAGAACAGGTTCTCTGTACACCACATCATGGCAGTGTATTAAACAGGAAAGAATAAACCTTTTACCAGATGGATAAGATACATCATAGATATGAGAGATCCTAATTTTTAAAAGTGGGATAAATATATTTGAAAAATTCAGCATTTAAAAATCCCTTCGTGATTGCATAGGAGGCAGTACATGGAAAGTTAATTGAAAAAGTAAAGTTACAGTTCTATGACACTAAAAATAGCGATCACACTGTAGTTTGAAACTCACAGGTTTCTTCATCAAGCACAGATAGTAAACAAAAGTCATGCAAGAAAAGAAAAGTGCTGAAGTTACTGGTTTTTGCTGGAGATGATCTTGGTGCATATATGATCCAGGTTCCTTCTTGGCATACGCTGACCGAGAACAAAGAACATAATAAATGCAATAAATTTCCTTCTGTTGGCAGCATCTTTTAGGTTCTGGGTCTGTGTGCATTCTATATGGTATTTGGTAGACACATGATATTATTGCTATAATGAGCATTGCAAAAGAGTGAAGTTGCACCTTGTTACATTACCATTGAAATTAGATGCTTATGGCTTGAATACTTATGGGTGAAATAGAAGAGTATCTATAGGTGGAATAGAAGCCAGCATGGTGTAGTGGAGACTTGGTTTTGAGTAAAAACAGCTCTTTTACTATGAAATGGTAAAGATAAATACATATCTTCATTTCAATCCTGTCTAATCCTCTATATCAGTGGTTCTTAACCTGTGGGTCCCCAGGTGTTTTGGGCTACAACTCCCAGAAATTCCAACCAATTTACCAGCTGTTAGGATTTCTGGGAGTTGAAGGCCAAAACATCTGGGGACCTACAGGTTGAGAACCACTGCTCTATATGTATTGGTAGCCTTAAAGTTCTGATACTAGAAGTTTTTGTATATTTTATTTTGTATACTGATTAGTTATTTCAGTGCAGTAATATTTATTTTTTCCTGTATTTCTACAGGAAATTTGTAAGCCGCCTTGAGTCCCCCAGGGGAGAAGGGCGGGGGCCCTTCTCCCCTGGGGGACTCAAGGCGGCTTACAAATTGGAAACACAGTGCCAATATGGTCCTTCATATGTTGCTCAAGCCACAGAAATCCTCACCACTGGCAATGTTGGCAAGGACTGCTATGAGGCTACAGCCTAACATCATATACAAGTGCCACAGCTCAGCCATGGAATCCACTGAGTGACCTTCGGTTAGTCAAATACTCTCAGCCCCATTAACACCATGATAGTTTTACCTTCACATCTCCATAAGTCAGGCTTTAAGACACCCAACAGCAATGCCCTTGCTTTTGTGAAAAGGAATTAATTGCGAATCCTGCACTAATTGTAACTGCTTACAGGTGAGCCTCAGTTAATGAAGTAGATGTGTTCCTGGCTTTCTCAGCTCATCCTTTTTGCACATTGTTTATTATAGGTGCATTGCTGCAACCTAACACCAAAAGTCTGCACTTCTCTGGTGTATCTATATTACAGAAATAATGCACTTTGAACATTCAGCAAAATACAAGAAAACCCACAGAGGAGTGATACCTTTATTGGCTAAACAAAATGCAAAAAAAATCATGCAGATTTTTGAAGCTTCATTGGCTTCTTCATCAGGCAAAGATATTAAACCATGCAGGAGAATTAGAATGATAGTGTTAGACTTACCTACCTACATTTTGTAACAGATGTTTCTGTTGTTAGTTTGGATGGTTTGCAGAAATCACAAAGCAGATAGAGGCCACTTCTCTTCTTGGATATGTTGGGTCTGGGTACAAATCATAGGGCCATTCTGTGCTCTTTTGTTCAAATGTCCCTAAACACACTTCCCCTCCTCTACAGGTTTCATGTGATCACAGTTTGAATATTAGATCAGATTTAATCAAATTGCACTTCCCAATAGCCCCTCCCCATATTGAGAAACACCACCTATGGCTAAAATTATTGAGTGTGCTGGTTCTGGAATACCCCCTTCTGTTGTAGTCATTACCAGCACAGCACTACTACATGAAAAAAGTCTATAAGAATAAACAGAATGTGAAAAAAGAAATAAAATATTGTGCCATGTTGGTTTCAGGGCTCAGATGGGTAAAGACTGAGCCTGCCATCCTTTGTTTTCCTGAGATGAAATATTACTGAAGCTTGATGTCTCATAATACTGAACATAGTAACCCTCAAGGGGGATCTCTAATGTGGACAAAACATAATTACAGGCGCTCGGTTCCTGTAATTATTCCCTATCCCCTCTCTCTCTGCCAGTCATTTCTCTCCTTGCTCCACCCTATTTCTTTACTAGAGACAAAAAGGTCTCCCGTGGTTCAGAGTTTAATTTAAAATGTGCCTGCTGAATGTATGGTTTTCCAAAAGCAATCTGGAGACACAAACCTTGCTAATGCAAAGATCACAATTCTTATTGGAGCTCATATCCACTCATTCTTTGTGTTTAAATAATGAATTTGCTTTCAGGTTTTTGTGAAGCGCAGCTCTAGAAATATCACTTTAAATGTTATGCCAAATTAGATTACACTCACAAATATTATGAAAATGTCTGGTTTGAAATAACTGAGTCGCTATAGCAATTTTCACACTCGTCTCAAATGAGAGACAAATGGGGGCTTCCTTTGCTTCTGAGCATGAACTTTTCCATCAGGATTACAGAGATGTGCTTTAAAGATGATTAATATAAAATACAGGAAAAAGGAGACATAAATAGGAAGAGCAACTGTATCATGATCTCTGGATAACTAAAATAGCTAGCCATGAGAGATCAGAATGATTCTTTGAGTTGACAGGTGGAGGGGTGCCATGAGGGGTAAAAATGGAAAAACAGTAGGAACTGGTGTTTCACATGGGCAGCAAGACTTTTTGAAGTATTGTCCCTTGGGGGGATTTATTTTGGACTGTGCGAAATTGTTCCAGTTCTGTTAGGTTGAATGAGGATTGTTACCAAAAAAAACCAAAACAAAAACAAACCTTTCAAGTCTTGCCACAGATTCTGAATTGTATTGAAGTCTAGGCTTTAACTTGGGCCCTATCTACACTGCCATATAATGCAATTCAATGCAAGTAAACTGTATTCTGAAACTGCATTTATATGGCAGTTTAGATGGGGCTTTGGCCATTCTCAAACATTCAGCTTCTTGCTTTGGAACCATTCTCATATTCATTTAGATATATAGTATGTTTAAAATCATTGCCCTCCTCTAAAGCTCAGGTCACTTGTAGACTAAAACAGGATTTCCACTAAAATTGCCCTATAAAGTACAACCCTTATCCATGAATAAGTTTTACTTGTCCCCCAAAATCCACCACCATCCCAGAAATAGGGTTGTTGTATGTCTTTCGGGCTGTGTGGCCATGTTCCAGAAGCATTCTCTCCTGACGTTTCGCCCACATCTATGGCAGGCATCCTCAGAGGTTGTGAGGTAAACGTCAGGAGAGAATGCTTCTGGAACATGGCCACACAGCCCGAAAGACATACAACAACCCTGTGATCCTGGCCATGAAAGCCTTCGACAACACATCCCAGAAATGTTTGTAGGTCTCTCTCAGTCTTCAATATATCTCCCATCAGAATAGATTTCTCTGTTATCCACAATTTCAGGTATCCAGATTGTGGAACATATCCTTCATGTATATTGGGGTCATGCTGCATTTATTTCCCTACATCTTGCCCATAATCCAGACCAATTTCCCAGTTGCTGTTTACAAAAAGTAATGCTATAACATAATGCTGTCTCTATCTTGTATCAACATGAAGATAGCATCTTTAAGGCAACGATCATATCATACACACAACATTTAATGGCAAGACCAAAAGGGGTTGAAGGAACCATCAGACCAAAGATTTTTTTTTTTTACCCATTGTAGCTTGCCATCCTTCTGTAAAGCTTAATCTTGTGGTTTACCTGGATAATTATGTTATCCTCACAGAGTTCCTCTCATTTCAACTGCAGGCTCTTTGATTTGTTTCTCTCATTGATGTCCTTATTGAGTCGTTCTCTAGGCAAGTTGCAATTAAGGTTTGTATTTTGCAACAACAGGTGTAATGGTTCTCTGAGGACTGTTCATAATTTGGGATCTTTTAAAAAATAGTTCCAATCCTGGTTGATGTTTCTGTTTAACTTATTGTGATATCTCCTTCGTCTTCATGTGCAATAGTTGCATAGATATATTCTCCAACAAATCCTGGGACTGTCTACAAACAGATGTACAATGTTTAATCTGAGATCATGGCACTGGAATTGTAGTCTGGTAGACTTCTCTTAATTATGTAGGTGACTTCTGGAAGCAGTAGATTGTGTCAACATTTATTTAGGATTTTTTATAAAAAAGGTGAATATTTAAGCCTTTATTTTTTTTAAATAACCCTAAATAGATCCTGAATACTTAAGCAATTAATGAGAGCAAGTTTTTTTATGCCAGAATAACAAATAAGTCACCTTTACCATGCTGACTATGTTGTGTGCATTAAGTAGTAACTGTGAAATTTGAGTTCTAGCTTGGAAACATGTGGAAAATGTGGAAACGTTATAGGGGACTGGATACTGCTGTATCACACTGTATGAATGTCTGAATTGGTGGCTCCCATATCAGTTGGCATGGTGAAACTTGTTTTAATCTGAATTTGAAATTATTTTAAAAAGGTGCCATACTTATTTTAGGGGTAGGAATGTACACCTTGGCAGGCTCATCTAAAGTTTGGACTTAACTATAATGGATGCATGGGTCTCTGACAATTAAGCCACTAATTGACACTGGGCCTAGGTTGCTATCATAGAATCCACGACCATATAACAGAGAGGTTAGCTTCAAAATCTGATTTTGGAAGCTTGAAGTATACCAAGATATGTGATACACCTTAAGTATTCCTTATCTGAAATGCTTGGAACCCCAGGCACCCCATATTCCAGGAACTTCTATATAAAATGGCATAGGGTAGCAGTGGAGGCATTAGTAAGCCCTGGCCATGAAGTGTGTATTTTTGGGCTCCCTCACTTTTGGAGGAGGGAGATGGCATGGCTGGGTATGCAGCCAAACTTCACGCAAGCAGTGGTCACAGTGGCTGCTGCAACACTTCTACTATCCACCAAAGCTGAAAGTGAAGTCTAGAGCAGGATGCAGCAGTAGTGGCTGTAGTTAACTGTCTCCATCCTTGGTCCAGAAGAGGTCCTCATACTAAAACCACAACCTCTCTTCTCACTACTTCTTCTGCCACTGCAACTCATTTCTCAGTCAATGCCTTTCCTACCCAAGTCTCCTACAGATAGGAACCCAATAATCAGAGTAATGACTGCAGTGCTCCTGCCCATTAATTTGCAGAGAGATGTGAAGATCTGTGAACTTGCAGAAGGCATGCCTCCACCTGCATTTCCCTCTCCACATCATCTCAAAAACAGTAGAAGTGCATACATGTTGTTGCTTCAAACAACACAATCTCGAAAACAGTAGAAGTACATACATGCTATTGCTTAAAAAGATTTAGATCTTGGAGCATTATGGATCTCAGAGTTCTGGATAAGGGATACTCAACTTGTGCTATTAAGTGAGGTTCAGTACTGTTTATATTCTTATTCCTTATATTTCTCCACCAAAATGTGCATACCAGTATTGTGAATGCCTGTTATAAGGATTCTTTTTATTGCATATTCCGGTAAGGGAAAGCCTGCATCCATGGCTAATTCATAACTCTTTGCTCATAGAAATGGAAAGATAGGGGGGATTAGTTGCATAGCAAAAAAGCATTTTGCAGAGTCATTGCACAAATAATGCAGTTTATGAAATGTAGTAGTATCCTCCAGGAGAATTTGGTGTTGTGTGGGAGATTCCCCTTGATAGGACTGTAAATTGCAGCTGTGTGAGCTTTAGAAATGCATTTGACCTATAATCAGCTAAAGAGACTGAAGTGCAGCACAAGGAAGGTAATTGTAGGTTCTCAATGAAAATAGCAGGGTTAAAGTCAGCTGGATAGTACTTTTCACACTAGAGAGACTCCGCAAAGTGCATACAAGCCATAAGATCTTGCCTGAGAGGCCCCATTCTGTGATTATTATACAGTTCTTCCTGGGAGATGGAGGCATTGGGAATAAACCAGATTAGGAGTTCTTACTTTGTATGAAAAGATGGACAATCTGTGAAAGATGAATAGCAAAAGGAGGAGGTATATATTCAAGACTGAAGAAATAATGCCTATTGTGCCTTTGCTGTCTCTCCAATAAAAAAACAGTACTAGATTTACAAAGATCTTGGGGGGTGTGGGGGTGGGGTGGGGATTTCTCAGTATATTGTTGAGTTGTTTTCAGTAAGCTGTCTATTAAGGAATGACATTTATCCTTTGTAAACTTTGATGTTTGTTCAAAAGCAAATGGGATTTACCTTGCAGATTAATTGGCAGTAGCCTGTGGGAGATGGTGGCTTAAGCTGTATGAACATGCAACACCTGCAGGAATACTGCTGATTCAGAGCTGATCTCCTTGTTCTCTTATCTGAATGACAACTCTCCAGTGGTTAGCTGCAATACGTTCTGCTCTTTGTGATGAGGATCCTTCTAGAGGTACAGGGAAATCTCCTTGCCAAAGTCCCACTAAGCATGATATAATAGTCTTCTTAGGCTCTGGGATATTCACATGACAGGATGCTCCTGACCAAGGATGTGCGCACACCTCCCTGACTATCCCAAGTGAACCTGAAGGTTTATAGACATTCCAGTTATATGTTCACAAAAGTACAGGATTTGCAAGGACTAAATATGAGAGGTTTTCAAGACTCAGGGACACTCAGAAAATGCCTTCTGATTCCATCATTTCCTCTCCCTTCCTTTGCCTTGAGCCAGGATGTGTGAATGAGCAAAACACAAGCCCTCTGATTCTCTTGAGAAGCTATTCCTACTGAAGGGCAAGAAGATATTTGACAGAAATACTTTCCCTCAACAAGACAACACACAAAGAAAGATTGCTGAAGATTCATTAACACCTGTGAAATTTCTGGCCTCCAACCACCGTTTTTTGTTTAGGCAATTTGCACAAAATTTGCCAAACAAAACATTCACAGTGTGCACATGCACATAGAAATACCAAGCACATATAGACTGGTTGTTGACTGACAAGATTCAATCAACATCACTAACCCCTCATTTCTTCCTAAAATTTACCTGAGGGGCCTGCTGAAAATGCTTGAAAATTATGCATCAGGAGATGATGGTGGGAGGGGGGGAGAGAGAGAAATTTCTCCCCTCCCCCTTCCTGACACATCATTTTCAAGTGTCAGGAGTACTCTACAGAGCAACCTACATTGCCAGTAGAACCTCTCAGGTAGGTTTTTTGGGAAATGGGGGGCTGTGAGAGAAGGTGTGGATTTCCTCCTTCTCCTTGAGCTCCAGGACCCTAAAGAATCGGAATGGCTGGCTGTGGGGATTAGCTCCCGGGACTGCAGAAACAGTTTCAAGAGTCAATCCCCACAGGAACCACACCTGCAAAGGTCTGGGCCTTAGCTGGTGTTTAATTAATGCAAAGTAAACTCGAAAAAGCCAGCTTTCTCCCCATTGCTTCGCTTTTACCGTAGGTGTTGTTTGGACGCCTCAGGTAAAAGTGAGATAGATCCTGTGTTTTGGGCCTGTCTGGAAAAGCCCATAGTCTTGCAGATGTCTATTTGATTGCAGAGATCTCTCTGTGTCAAGAGGGTATGTGTGTGTGCCTGCACATGTGCATGACATAAACTCATGTCTTTGCCCTGCAAAAAGAATTCTTTCCCCAAAATGGCATTTTCCTTCAGTCCCCATATGCTTAGCATTGCAGAGAACTGAAAACTTTCCACAGGAGGAATTTGATGTGTAGCTTGGCCTGCCCCTTTCCCTTGGATACTTACACTGTATTTTTAAATGCTCAACTAAAAATTTAAGTTACTGCAATGACTTTATTTACCCATGTCTTAAACCTTCTTGAAGCTGGTAGCTGCGAGGTAAAGACATAGGATCATCGAATCAGAGAGTTGGAAGAGATTTTGTGGGCCACCCAGTCCAATCCTCTGCCAAGAAGCAGGAAAGCATGAGTTCATGATTTCTGTATAGTTACTTTTCAAGGTGTTTCATGGAATGAAAAGACATCCTGCAGTAATTGGCACTCTGGAGCATTATCTGATGTGGCAAGTCAGTTCTGGACATGGAAGCTTTGTATCAGGAAAGTCCATAACTTGAATGGATTGCAATATTCAGCTTTGGCTGCAGCCATCATGGCTTTGTTTGGGCACTGTTAAATATTCATTATCTATTCACTTGGGGAATGCTGGGCTAGCAACCCCCAAGCTTCTCCTGCTTTATATAACACCCTCCAGGAAGATTGTCTGATACTCCACATCTCCTGGCCTATTTCTCAGAGGTATAATCAATTTGACCTCCAGCAAGCTGCCTTGATTTGTACTATTATCAAAAGTTGTAGGCAGTTGCTGTAATTAACAATAATTTGGAAAATACAAAATTATATATATACAGTGTTCCCTCGCGACTTCGTGGTTTGCTTATTGTGGACTCTCTGTTTCACTCTTTTTCTCTGAGTGCCAGTTTCCCTTTTGCGCATGCGCCCTCCCTCTCATCGGCGTCCAGGGGCACCTCTCTGTTGAGGTGTTACTGCTGCTTCTCCTCCTCAGGGCTGCCACCCTGCTCCATTTCTCTGCTCCAAGAGCCTCCCTGGGGCTTATGATGGGGAGAAAGGCCACCTAACTACTAATATAATGTGTAAAATACTTAGTGGATTTTCACTCATCATGGGTGGTCCTGGAACGTAACTCCTGCGATAAGTGAGGGAACACTGTATATATGTAAAATTATATATTTTATATAAAAAATACAATATCTTTTATTGTAAAAAAATACAGTATCTTTAGGGTTATCTCTTTTTTCTTGTGTAGCTATAATAGCTCTGGTTTTCTGCATCACCATATTTTCATGATGGGAAAAGCAGCTTTTCCTGAATGTTATTACCTTGAAGCCATCTCCCTTCCTCTCTATCCTGCAAACCCAACAGGGCTAGTTATTCTTTGAAATTAACTATTAAGTTTGTATTCTGTTGACATTTAAACTCATAGTAAATGCCTGTGATAAAGCCTTTTGAGAATTAATGTTAGCTAGTAACCAGCTGCTATAAATCACTAGTGACCAAGAGGTCATGAGTTCAAAGCCCAGGTCGGGTTAAGCCTCCGACCATTAATAGCTCTGGCTTGCTGTTGACCTATGCATCCCCGAAAGACAGTTGCATCTGTCAATTAGGGAAATTTAGGGACGCTTTATGCGGGAGGCTAATTTACAACACCATAAAACTGCCAGCAAAACACGAGGAAAGGAATGAGGAAGTACAGCCACTACTGGACTGTGAAGCAACAGCTCCCCCTGTGGTCAGAATTGTGAAGCTGGAAAAATGTTAAAAATGCCTCTGAGTCTGTCTAATGTATGTTGTTTGTCTGTTGGCATTGAATGTTTGCCATATATGTGTTCATTGTAATCCACCCTGAGTCCCCTTCGGGGTGAGAAGGGCAGAATATAAATACTGCAAATAAATAAATAAATACTATCTTTGATTTTACAACCTTTGTGACTGTTTTGAATTGGGGTAAAAAGAAAACAGACATGAATTTTTAAAAATCTTTTTTTTCTCATCCACTCCACCAATTTTTTTAAATCTCTTGCTTTCACTGCCTTCCTCCCTTGTTAACTCACCTCTTAATGTCCACCTTTCTTTAGACTATTGATCTCCACATGGATCCCAGCAAAGGTTCTGGGTTTGAAAGCTTTAAATCCAGTTTTGTGGAATAGATATAAATAACAGTCCCCATCAAAACTCTTCTTACCAGTTTTTGATCTAAAATCTTTCAACCATGCAATGATCCAAACTGTCATACTCTAGTTATTTATTACAATAAATGGTTTAGATCTTGAAGGCTAAACGTAAGTCCCCAGTTCTGAGAGACTAAACAAATACAAATAGTTTTGTAATAATCCAGAAAAACTAGGCTTTAGATTAAAAAAACCCAGCTGGGAAATGAAATATATATTTCATATAATTAAACGGTAAGTTCATTAGTAACTGTATTCTGCAATTAAATTAACACTAAAAGTCCAACTTAAATAGATCCATTTAACCACATTCCTGTTTTCATTAGAAAATTCCCCAATGAACTTAATTAATAGTTCCTATCTCTGGACACACTATAAAAATATGTGTATTATAACAGTCTTAAATCCATAATATTGCCCACAATTCTCTAAAAGAAACTATGCTTTTTGCAGGCATAGTACATGGCTTTCTAGGAAAGTGTTTTAAAGAATGGAATTTGTTGTTTGTCCAGCAACAAATCATCTCAATCAGCAGCTGGTTTGATGCACATGTGATCTTCAAATGCACATTTAGCAACCCAAGTGAGAGCGAAGTGACTTGGAGGAACAGATTTAGAACAGAGGAGTAGGGGATGTGAAAAATCAACAGTCTCTTAGTTTTTTGCTCCCGATCCTAAAGTTTCTTTTGTCATAGAAAGTAATACGGCATATTTTGTTAATACATTTTCATGGTATATATACAGCACGGCTACTGTATCCACTGGAGCAGCATTCATGGTTTCATTTATCCACGTCTGACAAAGGCCTATGCTTCTGACCCCATTTTAAGTGTCATGGCTCATTTTATGTGTCATGGTAGTTGTAATTTGATGAAACACCAGCATTCTTTGGCAGAAAAGGCTCAAGGCCTTGCAAAACTACAACTCCCATGATTCCATACCACTGAGCCATGGCAGTTGAAGTGGGGTCAAATTGCATTAATTCTGCCATGTAGATGCAACCAAAATGTGTTTTCTCAAGGGAATTTCTGACCCCTTTAGTTGATTGTATGGTATTCTTGGACTGGAAGTTCTTCATTTCAATAGAATTTGCTGTTATCCACAGGTTTGCCTATCCATGTGAAGTCTAGGAACGTATCCCCTTGTGAATACTGGGGGTTGTTCTTTTTTGTGACTTCTACAGAATCAAAAGCAGGTAGCTAGGAGGAACTGAAAATGTCTATCCAGCAGAACATCACTTTCCTGGTATTGGAACACTCTGTTGCTATCTACACTGGCCATTTAATCGGTTTCAAACTTGTATTGAAGAAAGTGGCTTCACTGTGTGGATGATTGCAAAGGAAAACTTGGAACCAGTTTGAGGCCATGATGGTGATTACACAAACCACAGTGTGCTGATGCTCTTTTGTTTTGCAGACTTTCGTGGGAATTTGTTGTCTGAGTACTTCAGTTTGAAACTAGATTCAAACTGCATTAAATACAGTAGTCAGGGTAGATGATGTCTCTATGAGATTTGATTAGGGCCTCAGCACACTACACAATTACAGCTCTATGATCCTGCTTTCACTGTAATGGCTGCATCCTATAGAACTCTAGGGTTTGTAATTTAGTGAGAAACCTTTAGAATTCTCACCCTGAGAGCTCCAGTGCATTCCTGTTCTTCTAACTGCCATGGTTCTATCCTACCATAACCTCTGATATGCAATGTAGGGAGGGGGTATTTTGTATTCTCATGAAGAGCATTCCTGGACACTGCAATCCTCAGAATTCCATAGGATGGAACCATACAAATTAAAGTGGAATAATAGTGTTCTATGTAATTTTATGGTATGAAGCCAAAGTCTAATGACCAATAGGAGGAAGAAGTCAACTTCTACCAAAAACAAATAAATCAAATGACAGCAGATTTTTTCAGGCAAGATTATTACTTCAACAAATGATATCACTTTTGCACATTTATTCACACTTTCATTCTCTGCATGAAGGATCAGTGGGCATCTGTGCATGGAACACAGATGTTCATTTCACAGGCTGCAGATAGAAAAGTACATTGTGTGTAATATGCCAGCCTGTACTGGAACAAAAATAAAAGGAAATAATAATGTACTGCCACTGTCAGTTCTCTCAGTTCTTTTGTAATAAGGGTTCTTGGAGGGCACAAGAAAAGCACAAGATCTAAAAATATCAATTGACAGTAAAGGGTCTTGTGCTATATAAAGGATCTAAAAAGATTGTGAGATAGGGAAACATAGGCTTTGACTTTAAATATAACTGCTTGTCTGCTTAATTGTATGGTTTTTAAAAATCTGGTGGACTTATCAATCCAGACAGAAAATATTAGATGAATTTAAGAGGGATGTTGTTTCTTTATGCTACCCTGTTTTCCCGAAAATAAGACATCCTCTGAAAATAAGACCTAGTAAAGGTTTTGCTGAATTTCTGAATATAAGGCCTCCCCCAAAAGTAAAATCTAGCAAAGTTTGTGTTTGAAAGCATGCCCACCAAACAGAACACCAGAGCATAGAGGATTGGTAAATTTACATACCATAGATTGTTGGAAATAATGGTAGTAACAAGAAATTCTTGATAGGATTCAAAGTTTGTTTGGTTATGCTGGTTTGTGATAACTGTACAGTATATAATAGATGTTCATTTTTTTGTTCAACAATAAATGTGAATTCTTCTTCATGGAAAAATAAGACATCCCCTGAAAATAAGACCTAGTGCATCTTTGAGAGCAAAAATTAATATAAGACACTTATTTTCAGGGAAACACGGTATCAAGATCCTATGACTAAGGCCTTTTGAAAAAAAACTATCTATATATGCAGATTTGTATCCTGAATGTGGATTATGGTATGCAGATTTTTAAATGCACCATAAATCTGTCACAAAAATATGAAGTGCAGATTTGATAAATGTGGATTTGATATTATGTATGGTTTGAATGGAACTGTATGAAAGATGAATGAATGAGAGCTAATAATTTTGGAAGCACCATTCAAAAACATTAAGGCCTGCAATGGCTAAACCATTAATTGCCTGCCTGCTGAATTGTAATTAAAACCTGATAATTGGAACTGAAACAGTTGACCTGCCTGGTAAATCGTGACAAGGGCAGTGATAATGATAAGAGAAATGCTTACATCAAGTTAAGGAAATGTTTAAAACTGTTAAGAAGGAAGTCAATACAAGACTAACACCAATCAAGAAGAATCAACATCTGGTCCAGGAAAGTGAGATGGAGCCAGGGTGGAAGATGTCTATCATTCATTTACAACTTTGGGACAACATTAGCAAAATATTGCTATATAAGTGACCTTTTGACAATCCAGAAAGTGTGACACACAGAGACGCTGTTCACCCGCCATGCTCGGTGGAGATGGCATATGGTGTCGCCTTGGGCCTCCTTTTTTCAAGGGAAGAGGAAGGAGTGCATTTTGGAGTCATGATATGTGTTGCAGGGAGTCAGTTTTACTGTATGGAAACAGGGGTCTGATCCTTGGCACTGTTCTTCGGGAAGAAAGGATGCATTTTGGAGTTTTGAAATTTTAGGAGTTTTGCGTTGGCAGGCTGCAGGGGGAAGCAGGGCCTGGCCTAAGCAGGTGCTTCTCCAAGGAGGGAGAAAAGAATATGGTAATATTTGGATGTATGCATGAAGATGAATGCCTGAACATGTGTGTGAATGCTGAGTGAAAATGTAACCCACCTTTGTTTGTTAGCCAATGTAAGTAGGTTGTTTGTGAATCCAATGCAGTTGCATAGAATCTGTATGTCTAATGTCATTCTTTGTTGTTCTGTAAACGTTCTGATATACCTCTCACACTGAAATTGCAATGAAAAGAACCTATGCTTTAAAGTTATTGAAATGTTATTCATAACAATACTAAAGCATTATTATAACCAGCACACTTGGTATATTAACACAATGCATAAGCGCTTAAACACCTAACCTATATAGTCATGTAGATGTCTAGAAATTTTAGTCAAAATTCAAACCAAAACATCTGGTTGGACCTATCCATGTGCCAGTGTGAATACTATAACTTATCAAGAAAACCAAAAGTCAAAAGAACCATGGTGAAAGGCAAGAACTTCTGGTCTTTTAGAATGGCTGAGCAAGGAAATGGTAGTAGCTAGGGGCAATTGGCCCCAAGTCATTGATGCTTTCCCTTCTCTTGGGAATGACTCCTGACTTATCAACCACTTATAACAAAATCTTTAATTTTGGCCCCAAAACCTCAGCTTATACATGAGACTGACTTATACACAAGTATATATGGTATGTTTCAATACAAAGGGACCTCAGAAAGCATTGTGTTTATCTATACTTTCGTAAAAAATGCAGGCATGGAATTACATCTGTGTATATCAATTCATCACTCCAATGCCATCTTAACCATGACAAATCATATGCTTTTTCTTCTTTTTCTATCACACTATAGATGGATCAAATAATCTAACACTTCAGGATCAGGTTTATGTGCAAAGCTTATGAGAAGTAAATAATTCTTAACTTTATGCAGTATTAAGAGTTCAATTTGAATGTCATCAGTACAGATCTGAGTGACGGGTGGACATGATTATGCTGGCATAATTGCTAATCCTTCTAAATACTTACCATTATTTTGTGAATTTTATGATAGAGACTTTTCTTCAAAGACTATCTTTAAACAATATGCAGGCATTTGTAGATCAGAGTTGTTGGATATTTTCAGCTGAGTTGTTTTCAGAAGGATTTCATCAGCTCAAGTAAGCTAGTGACATTTCATGAACCAAGACAACTTTGGTCTGTCTTCCACTGTCTTCATGTCTCCCATGATTTGTTGATCTTTTCTTTTTTTTTAAAACCCCCCACTATCTCAGACAGTTATAGTCACAAGTATTCGCAAGTACATTTCTCTTTGTGCGTATTTGTCTATCAAAACAAAGTTGAGAAAGTAGCTGAATATAGTAACACCTTTGCTGTTGTTAAACCAACACAAGCCAGGAGAGCTGTCTCTGAATGCCTACTGGAAAAGCTATACATTTTGGCAGCCTTCTGACTCAAACTCCTTCAGGCTGACATAGGACAACTTAGCAGAAGGCCTTAAACTAGTAAGTGCAGCTCTGGGGAAGCCCTAATCACAGGCTGTAAACTTCCTTTGTGATAAAGGAAAATGACACGAGAGTGTGACTTGTGCCAAGGGCCCTGCGTTTGTTTACAGATCAGGTTGTAAGTTAATGCTCAGCAAGGGCTGTCCTTTGAATTATTGATAAAAGTGTTTTGTTCAATGTGAGAATGCAAAGACAGTTTTGAATCACAGGGGTAAGCTGGTGCCTCATACTATTCCCAGTCTGTCAGTGTGAAGATGTTGCTCATGGCTTGAATAATAAATGTGTGTGTCTGCATTTAATGGCTACAATTAGTTTTATGGAATCATTGTCCAGCACAAATGAATGTTATGGAACAATGTATTCTTTTGCACGTTGGTTAAGAAGAAGTTCTTTTGCTAAGAATTTTCCAGACTCTTGGAGAGAAAAAATAGACTTGACAATAGCTCCATGAGAAGTACTCATTTGTTATAGTGAATGATACAAAGATGCAATGCAAAGCCTAACTGAATTTTCAATGCCAGTTTAGAGTTTTCATTTTACAGACAGGAAGGAATACAGAAGGCATGTAATGAAGCAGAGGCATGGCTTTTGTGTACCTTTTGGAAATTTCCTTTTGAGAAATATATACTGTTTGACAATATATAGGTTGCACATAACTTAACCACTGAACGAAAATTCACAGTTTCCAAATTAGATCACTGAGGCAGTGTGCCAGCATCCTAATCTCTCTCTCTCTATGTTATTTTTATATGTTACCTGCCTCTCCTCACAGCTGAAGGCTGTGTACAGCACAGTCAAAATAGGTAGATAAAACAAAGAACCACACAAAAAAAATTAAAAACAAGGAACAAAAATTAAAACATCAATACCAATAAAACACAAATTTGAAATTCATAGTTCAAAATTAACTGCGTAGGCCTGGCAGAATAGATGGGTTTTTAATTGTGTCTTAACTTCTGACAGCTAATTTTGCCGTCAAATTTCTTTTGGCAGGTCGTTCCACAGTCTAGGGGTGGCCAATTAAAAGGTCCAAGGTAACAGTTGCCAGTCTGGACAGAGATCATCCACTCCCAGATGAAACATTTTGTTTTCTATTTGGAGCTTTCCCTCAGTTTGGTCTAATATCCTGTGCCCAACTTTTAGTGCTCATTAACATGTTATTTTAAAAATATTTTATTGGAATTACATAACACATAAGGACTTAAGCATATAACATGTAAATTGATTGAAGCTTCATATCATCTACATCAGTCCAACAGAGGGATGTCCAGCTTACCTGTCCAATTCAATGTGGGTTTTTCAACTATATTAACCTTGCTGTTCAACTTTCTGAGTTTACAGCATTGCAACTGAAGACTGGCACAAGTGAAAGATAGACAAAATATTTATTCTCTGAAGAATTTTCATGACTGGTCCTTTGAATAATACAGTCCTCTAATGCCTTAATTAAATAAAGACCCCTCCTACCCCCCACTCTTGAAGACATTTGTTCTGCTGATTTGAGACTCGTGTCCATATTATAGGTCTTGTCAAGATTTACAAAGCTGAAGGTACCCCATTAGTTTTCTCTTGTTCAATTGAGCCCAGTGTGTACGTGTTTTTCAATCCCCTGGAAATTACTTAGTTGTCATTAGGTCATGTTCTACCATGACTTCCTCATTCCATATCTTTAGAAATTTAGAAACAGCTTGTGAAATCAGTTTTGGACTAATTATCACATTTTAGCTTTTTACTTTGAAATCAGCAGCAGCCATTCGGACTTGTTCATTTGAACCACATCCATAATTAGTTTTATTTATTTCCTCAGTAGGAAGGAGTGGGATCTGTCCAGCTCTACTATGACCCTAAAGTTTTAGAGTGCTTTGCAACTCATAGCATTTTTAAAATAATTAGTTTGGGGCTGGTTTCTCCATCACCTTGCCTCCTTTGAAATAAACATGGAAAGATACAGGATCAAGTTCACATAGAGTAGTGGTTCTTAACCTGGGGGTCGTGACCCCTAGAGGTGTCGAGGCACTGCCTCCTTAGGCTCTGCGTCCCCGGAATGGCTGCCAGGCTAAAAAGCCAGACCCCATATGCCATCTACAGGGCACCATAAAGTCCCTGTGAGGCCTAGTGGCTGTGTCTACACCCCTCTCGGGGCTGGCAAAGAGGCCTCTCCCAGTGGCTGTGCCTCCAGGCAGTGGGAGAGAGACCATTGAACTTGGATGGCGCATGGAGCCTGGCTCATACTGTTCCCTGCCCCTCTGCCTTTCTTGGGAGAAAGGCTTGGTGTGAAGGCCTGAAAACTGCTTCTGTGCAAGCAGGCCCAGGAAGGCCTCCCATCGCCCTCTCGGGCAATGGCTGCGGCATGACGGCCCTGGCCTACAAATGCAGTGGTGGCTTATGGGGTGGTGACAGGGCCCCTTCAGATCTGCAAAAGCAGCAATGGCAAACAGCAGCCAAACAGAAGGCAATACACGACAGATGGTAAGTCCAGCCCAGGTCTGTTATTTGTGGGCGTATCAGTAGTCTGTGGATATCAGAGCTGAAGTGGATGAAGGTACTGCAAATCCCATCATCTGTTGTATATCCTCCCCCAAACCCTTCCAGTATTTTCTGTTGGTCATGGAAGTTCTGTGTGCAAAGTTTGGTTCAATTCCATTGTTGGTGGAGTTCAAATGCTCTTTGATTGCAAGTGAACTGTAAATCCAAGTAACTGCAACTCCCAAATATCAAGATCTATTTTCCTCAAACCCATCCAGTATTTTCTGTTGGTCATGGGAATTCTGTGTGCCAAGTTTGGTTCAATTCCATTGTTGGTGGAATTCAGAATGCTCTTTGATTGCAAGTGAACTTTAAATCCAATCAACTGCAACTCCCAAATGTCAAGGTCTATTTTCCCCAAACTCAACCAGTGTTCAAATTTGGACATATTGAGTATTTGTGGCAAGTTTGGTCCAGATCCATAGTTGTTTGGGTTCACAGTGGTCTCCAGATATAGGTGAACTACATCTCCCCTAAATCACTGTCAATTCCTCCCAATCCCTCCAGTATTTTCTTTTGACCATGGGAGTTCTGTGTGCCAAGTTTGGTCCAGATCTGTAATTTGTGGGGGTTGCAGTGGTCTGTGGTAGTCCAAGCTAAATCAGTTGAAGGCACTGCAAATCCCATCATCCATTTTGGATACTCCCCCATACATAGTTTTTGTGATTATCACTCTGCTTTAATTATGTTCAATTTGTAACAAGGAAAATACATCCTGCATATCAGATATGTACATTATAATTAATAATAGTAACAAAATTACAGTTATGAAGTACCAACAAAAATATGGTTGGGTGCCATCACAACATGAGGAACTGTATTTAGGGGTCATGGCATTAGAAAGGTTGAGAACCAGTGACATAGAGTTATTTTTTATGTGAAGACAGGAGCATTTTCATATTAAACTTATAAATGTAAAGAATAACACATTGGCTGGCAGCTTTGTTTCTTTGAACTACTACCATTGCATCAATGGCTACATCCAAGTGGGGGTGCTATTTCACTCAATTTATTCTTCCATGGAAATATGACCCAGTTTTTTTAAAAAATAAAACCTTGTGGGCAGTCCAATGTGCTCCTTTCAATTTTGCTTATGGTCATTCATGACTATTATGTGGCATATGCTTGCCAGGAAAAGGGAATAAACTCATGATGAAACATTATTTGTGCGTTTCCTGCATGGCAGGGGGTTGGACTAGAAGACCCGTGTGATCTCTTATGATTCTGTGATTCAAAGTGGCTCCTTTAATGGAAATTTTGATTGTTTTCAGGTAGGATGAATATGGATTCTAATTTCTTAATGATGATTGTGTTTAACATTTTCCTGGTGACCTACACTCCTGTGTGTTATAAGAATGTAAACCCAAGCAGCAGAAGGTAGGAAAGACGCTCATGGTAAATTAATGCTCACCATTTTGAGTCCACATTTATAATCCTGTTCAATTTAGTAGAAATGTACTTCATGGCTTTGGAAGCAGGTGTTCCTTGGAGTTGTGGAGAGAAAAAGGCTTAGTGAAAAGAACTCATCTGCTGGGAGACCAACTGGGTTCAGATTTTGTCTCCTTTATCTTCCTAACCCCCTCTCCAACCCTAGGTCAAGGCCTCCCAGTATAATTAAAAGCTGAATTATTTATGAAACACCATTAAGGTGGGTGCCTTACAGATTAGGCAAAGACAGCAGTGTCATCCTTTGCTTGGCTGAAATGATGTCTCAACTGCCTGCCTGAATACCAGCCTGATAAATTGTGAGCTGGAACGAAGCAAATATTCCGTAATGTTATTAAAGCAACATAGATATTGCATACTGTAAGAACTGAGCTGAATTTTTGTACATTTGACAAGCTTCACGGAATGTTTTGCTTTGGTTTTATACGCTGCATTGCGTGATTCATCTACTGTTGAGCATACAAATGTCTGTGTATTTTGACTGCGTTGTTGAGATAGAAAGTATATTTGGTCTAATTGTTGAATTACAGCACCATCTAGTTTTGGAAGTACATCTTTTGTTTATTTTTTCCATGTGGAAAAAGTTCTTCCTACAAACATTATAAATAGTTTTTGTGAAGTTTGTTTTGTGTATTCTGGGACTTATTTGTGAAGATTTCATTTGCAGAAGAATAGTTATTATAATGAAAAAAAAATTGAAAAAACAAAAGACAAAAAACCTGATTAAAATATGCCAAAAACAGCTCTTAGTGTGTTAAGTCTCCTTCCTTGCAGAAGATGAATAAATTTGTGAATGTAATTTGCATCCCTATAGTATATGCTTTTTTCTTGAATATAAGGCTTCTTCCACACAGCTGAATATAATTCCACATTATCTGCGTTGAACTGGAATATATGGCAGTGTGGACTCAGATAACCTAGTTCAAATCACATATTGTGGGATTTTCTGCCTTGATATTCTGGATTATATGGCTGTGTGGAAGCCATACAGATGTGCCTTAACCAATGAACATTTTAAGTTGGTGTATCTTTGTGTTAAGTAATTGAGAACATAACTAATTTCCTTTTGTACTGATGTAAGAGGGAATAAAAATACGAGGGCTGAATGAAAAGTAATACCTCCACCTTCGTAACTCATCAACAGATGGCAGTACTGGTATGTGGCAGGTACTAGCTTGTTCAGTAGACTCTCCACTACAGTTTCATTTGGCAAGAAGCCTTAGCATTGAACGGTTATTAATGTGCAAAGTATGGAACCCTGCGCAGACGGTCAGTCAATGTGACAAGCAGTGTGCAGTCATTGAATTCTTGATAGCAGAAGTTGTTACCCCAAAGGAGATCCATCAGAGAAGGCAAGCAGTTTATGATGATTGTGTTGATTGTGTTGTGGAACTCACTGCCCATTGAGATTAGGCAAGCCCCCACATTAGTAGCCTTTAAAAAAGACTTGAAAACATGGCTCTTCCGTTGTGCCTTTGGAGAGTAACTATTTTATATTTCTTTTCCGTTGCTCCCTCTAATATCTATCCTCTAGACTACACCAGTTCCTTATGACCCTGTTCACTATGGTTTTTATGTCTTTCACACCCCGAGTTTTAACTTAATGTTCATGTGGTCCGCCCTTGTTTTCATTGTTTCCTTGATTTGTATTGTAATGGATATTATTATTTATTGTATTGTTCACTGTGTTGTGATGTGTTGTTCTTTTATATGCTTTTTCTATTGTATTGTTCTGGGCATGGCCCCATGTAAGCCGCCCCAAGTCCCCGTTGGGGAGATGGTGGCGGGGTATAAATAAAGTTTTATTATATTATTGATGTGAGTCCTGTGGGTCGTTGGGCGAGTAAGTTTAAAGATGTTGAGGTGGGAACATCTGATTTGCCGGACAAACAAAGAGTTGGACGTCCTGTGACAGCAACCACCAAGTTTCACAAGCAAAAGATTGACAGATTGATTCAGGATGGCATTTCACAAGAATGTGGGTCACATTATTGCTTTGCTTGGCTATCGGAAAATTTGTGCACGATGGTTACTGTGAGACTCTGGTTGCAGAAACAGAGTGTCGATTTCTTCTGTGACGGCTTCAGAAAACTTGTTCATCGGAAGAAATGTATCCAATTGTCTGGTGATTATGTGGAAAAGTGAATAGTGGTAGTTAAAGAGCACATTCTCAGGATTATTTCTGCATTTGAGTTATTAAAATATTCCCATCCAAACCCAAGTAACGAAGGTGGAGGCATAACTTTTCATTCAACCCTCATATTAACAATAGTCTAAATGTATTTGTTGTTAATTAAAATGTAGGTCCCAGAAGGACAGGAATAGCCTGATATTTCTGTGTGATTCCAACACTGTCTCCATGTAGCGAGACCTCAGTTAGCTTCGCTTCAGGTGCAGTATAGTACCCATTTCTCTTCAGACTCATTTTCTTTGACAACCTTTTTCTCTGTGATGCTGTGTTTCATCACAGCATTCCATCCTGATTTTTCTCTCTTTTGCATCTGTCTCTTAATGGTTAGAACTATCTCCTCCCTTTTCAAAATTGGTAGATGAGACTAGGTTGAAGTACCTTTCAATTGAGTCTTGACAATGTCTAAAACTGGAATTCTTTGCTACACCGAATGTGCATGTAACCCTCCAGGAAAAATTATACCAAAAATTATATATTGTTATCCTTGACTATATGAGTGTGCCAGAAATGTAGATCAGTTAATGCATTATGAATTAACTTGAACAGAAGCTGAGTATATACAATCTCGATTGCTCAAGGCTTTCATACATATACACCTACATGCTTCCCTGGCTGCTTCACATGGTAATTACAGATCTATTCATAGTGAGTGAGTAATTCTCACAGTGAACTTGGAAAACTTTTAGATAGTGTTTTTATAGCAACCTAACTGATAAACGTGTTGTTATTACAATTGTGTTGTTTGTTGAAAACAAAATTTTGTTATATGCTTGAACTCAAAGGCAGTGAAGAAGGGTTTATATG
The DNA here is from genome assembly GCF_035594765.1 of Anolis carolinensis. Lineage (NCBI taxonomy): Eukaryota > Metazoa > Chordata > Lepidosauria > Squamata > Anolidae > Anolis > Anolis carolinensis. The sequence goes on along the minus strand of NC_085845.1, from coordinate 88,894,507 downwards.
GGAATACCTTCTGCCAAATCTTCTTTACAAATGTCTAATATGTCACAAGTAGAAAAGAAAGAGGGAGAGGGTTGATAAGGTATGAGGAGTTCTTTTACAAAATTATCATTGTTACAAATAAGTCCTCATCTCTATTTTTTAACACATATTTCTTAAAATGTTGAGGATTCTAAGAATTTTAATTTCAAGTCCATTGGTTTTATCTTGTTATGTCTTCTCACATTATCTTCTGCTTTTCTTATATTTTTTCCAGTTTTTCTCCAATGGAGATTGAACTTTTTTTCATAGGAGATTACTTCACATTAAATATTTTCTTAAATTATTTATTTTTATTATCTACCAAGAAAGTTTTACAAATTTCATTTGATTGTTAGTTGGTTAGTGTTTATATCATTTTACCATTATCATTCTCTCTCTCTTTTTGTATTTACATCAAATGCATTTTTCATTTATAACTCTTGGGTTCAGAAACTCTTCTGATTTAACCAAAATCACTCAGTACAATAATATTCTTATAGTCCATTTTTAAGAACTTTCCCTGATAGCTCCTGAAGGCCAGATCTCTCAAACTTCTCTTTCTCAAGGTTTTGTTCCCACTAGACCATCTAGCCTTCTTTTCTCTCTCTCTCTCTCTCTCTCTCTCTCTCTCTCTCTCTCTCTCTCTCTCTCTCTCTCTCTCTCTCTCTCACTTTCTCTCTGTATATACATAAACACATTAATATATATTCACCTATATCTAAATATATTGGTGTGTATGTACTTCTATAATTTCTATATCATTAATATTATGAATTTTTTCTATTATAGTTTCTTCTTTGTGGGTCATAACCAGCACAATGAATTGTGCCAATAGATTCAAAAGTGCTTAGTGGGACTGTTTCAAGAAGGGAGCAAGATGTTAAATATTCTCTGTATTAGAATTTCAACAGTTCTCCACACAAGGAATAGCCTTCATGATGGCCATGTATAAATATGTGAGGGGAAGTCATAGGGAGGAGGGAGCAAGCTTTTTTCTGCTCCCCTGGAGACTAGGATGCAGAACAACAGCTTCAAACTACAGGATAGGAGATTCCTCTAGAACATTAGGAAGAACTTCCTAACTGTGAGAGCTGTTCAGCAGTGGAACGTTCTGCCCTGGAGTGTGGTGGAAGCTCCTTCTTTGGAGGCTTTCAAACAGAGGTCTCTTCCAACTCTATGGGAATGGATAGGTCAGTAGATAGCGTTAAGGAAGTTTGGAAGCGAAACCTATCCTTGCCTTACCCTCCCAAATTTCTGTCCTGCCTCGATCTATGACATTAGACTGATACTGACATTAGAGAAGGCGGTCCCCACCTCTTCTCACGTTTCCAGTCCTTTCTCTGGAATTTTTGGTTGCTCTTCTCTTTCTGAGAATGAGCTTAGGATTGCTTGTGTTAGGAGCCTATTTTTTACTCTGTCAATAATATAGTTCCACTAAATAAAGATTACTTTTAACTTTAGCTCCTGGTATTTGCCTTGTAATAGTATCATCTCGCAAGTCCTCCTTTATGCACTTTCTCTATTAACACTCTGTAACTAGCTGTGATCAGAACTTTGGCCACATCACTGCCTAATTTCTGAAGTTTCCAAACAATTTCCAAAGGGAGTTCAAAAAAGATTGTGTTACTGTAATCCAAATGAGATAAAATCCATGCTTATACAATCATAGCCAAATCTGGCACTTCAGTTATTAATCGTCAGCTTCAGAGCCAGTACTCTTAGATCCTCATCTCATGGAGGTCCCTAACATGGGCGACAGTTGGGGGATTCTCCAGGCAACATGGCAAATCCATGGGCAGTGGGAGTGACCTTAGAGCAAACCTGTCATGGATTTTCTTGGCATACAATGCCCTCCTCTGAGAGAGCATGACTTGTTCAAGGTTACTCAGAGAGTTGCCATATTTGGGCAGGGAGCCCTGGCCTCTCAGGGTCCTAGTTCTATTCCCAAACCACTATACCACACTGGCATTTTGATAAACACCATAGAAAACATCAAAGCAAGGAATTAATTCACAGAAGAGGCAATTCAATTGCTTTTTGTTTCATAGTTCCTTGAAACTCAATGAAATCAGGCCAATGTAAGTAATCACTTTGGAAGCCCCTGGGTAAAACATTCACTCTCAGACAAATCATTCATTGGTTGGCTGGCACTTGGGAAATCATAAGGGTCCTTCCCAGGCACTGATGTAGTTTTTCCAAGGAACAAAGATCTTTTACCTCCTCCCCTGATCTAAGTCCCATTATTTTTCAGTATCTTCTTTATTTCTGACAAGTTCACTTGTATTACACAGTAAATGGCCCTGTTCTTTAAAAACTAATATACATGCCATAGGGGAAATATATGCCCTTGATGCACAGTGATCGTTTTAAGATAAAGGAAGTCAACACAAAATATGAAAGGGAAGATCTTCATGTCTTTTTACGTTATACTATGAGGATACAATGCAAAGATGTAAAAAGCTGTTGCTTGAATATAAAATGTGTTGAACTAATGTTGACATGTGAATAAAAATGCAAGTATGGGCATACTTACTAGATGTAAAATTAAAACCTACATCTCTCAGATAAAGCAGTTTTGCTATATTGATTGAGAAGAAATGTGCAAATTGTAGGAAAGAGGATTCCTTTAGAATTGGAATGCAGAAAATGGCTGCTGTCCTGGATCCCTACATGTTTCAGTTCTTCTCATTATGAACTATCATTATCTAGCAAACCCTGAGTAAAACCAGGATAGGGACATGTTTATACAGATGGATGCTATTTTCCTTTCTTTTGTTGAATTGATTACATTTGCTTCATATGTCCATGTTCTCTATACTGAAAAATCTTAATTGTATCTTAAATGATCTTCGTTTTCCCATGTTGAGATTGTAAATTGGAGAGGGATTTTTCAGATATGGGGAAAGGCAAAAATTTGTTACTACTTAATGAATTCTGAGTAACAACAGTATCATTTTCCCCTTGAAAAAGGTTTGGCTTTCATCATAAGCATTATTTTTCCCGTGGGTAGTTGCTTCCCTCTTCCCATCTCAATGACTTTGGGATTATGCTAATTTATACAAATGAATAAAGCAAAATTAGTTATTATTGTGTTGATATTAAAGGGGAAATGAAGAAAATATCACTAATAGTAAGCCTTTAATCGCACACTCCAGTGTGAAAAATGGCTTCTGCTTTATATAACTTTTAGGGCTTAAATATGGGATGCTGCCTGGGTCTGCGTAGACTAGATTTTAGAGGAAGGAACTGGCAAAACATATTTGAGTATTCTTTGCCTAAAAAAACATGAAATTCATAAGGTAAGCATAAATCACAAGCAACTGGAAGGCACAAACACACATAGACCTTAAATAACTGTACAGATTTTGCCTACTTCCTCTTCCTGTGCCAGTTTTGGATTAATTCGGGACATTTGGCTGAACAGTAATATATATTTCAGAAAACTGTATATGCATGTTAAAAGAAATTGTACCTACTTTATGGAAGGTTTCATCCTAGAAAAAGGAATGGAAGTACATTAAAGCTTCCATTTGTTAGCATCTTGGCTAGGAGATGACCAACAGACACAAGTTTAGATTAAGGAACTGGCAAAAACCCATCTGAGCATTTCTTTGTCTAAGAAAGCCCAATGAAATCCAGGTGGGTCACCATAAGCCAACAAGCAGAGCCATATATATAAGAATATAAGCCATATAAGAATGAGGATTATGTGTTAGAAAATTGAGCAGTAAAGATGGATAATTCACCAACGTGAACCTCTGAAGTATAATGACAACTGGGGCACATCTTTGTCATATTTTACCCTAAAATATAGGTTTTTTTCCTGCTGAATTGAGCTTAAAGCTTTGGCCTTTGGTCTTTTTTTTTTTTTTAAATTCCCCGGCCCAGCTTACTGGGTGAGATGGGTGCTTCCCTTCTGCCCGCCGTCTTCTGGCTTGTCTCATCTTCTTAGGCTCCTCCATCCTTTGTGCTCCCATTTTGGGGAGCAGAGAAGTGGCAGCCAATCGGATTGAGCTAGTGCGGTTCATTCCGATTGGCTGGAAGGGGCGGACCTGGGAGAAGACCTCTTCTCTCTGGTCTTCCAGCTGGGTATTTATTGCAGTCTGGCTGCTCCTCCAGCAGAGTTGCCTTCAAGATTTCCCCTCCCACGCTCCTTCTTTGTTTCTGTTGTCTGTTCTGCATTTTGTTGATCTTCAAAACATGGGGGTGTTGGCATGGGCCGTGGATTCATTTTCGCTATCGGGGTGGGTGATGGAAGCACACAGAGCCTGGAGCAGCCTGTACAGCATCTTGGTGGTATTGTGGGAGTTCATTCAGTGGGGTTTGCTTCATTCTTGTGGTGTCCTTAGCTAAGCAGGTAGACTAGCCAGTGCTGGGATCCAGGACCCATGTTTGTCTGTCAACCTTACTTCAGGTATAGGAGCCCCTGGTGGCACAATGGATGAAACCCCTGTGCCTGCAGGACTGATGACTGATGACTTGAAGGTTGGGTTGCTAACCTGAAGGTTGCCAGTTCGAATCCAACCCAGGGAGAGCGTGGATGAGCTCCCTCTATCAGCTCCAGCTCCATGCGGGGACATGAGAGAAGCCTCATACAAGGAGGGTAAAAACATCAAAACATCTGGGTGTCCTCTGGGCAACATCCTTGCAAATTGCCAATTTTCTCACACCAGAAGTGACTTGAGTTTCTCAAGTTGCTCCCAACATGAAAAAACACCTTCAGCTATAATCCATAAAAAGCCAGGTTGTGGCCTTTGATACCCCAATTTATGTTTGGTGTGTGTTCTTTGGGTTTGGGGGGGGGTGGGTGTTGTCCTGCATATGCAAAACATATTTATCACAATTATCACAATATTCCTGTAAATAATATATCAGCTTCTCTACAAAGTATAGCCAATCTTTTATTTATTATCCTTCCCAAAGTGAAAACATCTATTTGGAATTCTAGATCAAACTTTTAACATTTCAGTGCAGTTTATATATCTATGTATTCCCCTCCCCACCCCTCCCTGGCCAAGATTAATGGTTGAAGGCATGACACAGAGGGTGACATATGGAGCTGGAGATGAGAAGGCCACAACATTAAGTATTCCTGGTAGCCTGTGTAATTAATCTGTGTAATTAGATGCAGAGCAAATTAAGGACCTAAGTCTGTAATGATCTCTGTGTAGACAAATCTTATGGGACTCATTAGGGCTCAAGACAGATGTAAGGGTCCACTCATAATCCCTTGTAATTTTAGGGCTGAGAGCTGTAGTTTAAAAGCATCCATGCGCTGTGCAGTTCCTGTGTTGAAAAATGCGTGAAATGGATTTTCCCCAAAATGTAATTTAGTTACTTTGTTGTCGTCATGATGGAAAAACATATGCTCCCAGAATGAAAGCTTTTCTGTTCTGAATTAAAACTAGCAATCTGAACCACATATCTCATTGTAGAGACTGCATTTAACTTTGATGTGGAAGTAAAATACAGTAGAGTCTCACTTATCCAATATAAACGGGCCGGAAGAATGTTGGATAAGTGAATATGTTGGATAATGAGGGATTAAGGAAAAGTCTATTAAACATCAAATTAGGTTATGATTTTACAAATTAAACACCAGAACATCATGTTATACAACAAATTTGACAGAAAAAGTAGTTCAATATGCAGTAATGCTATGTAGTAATTACTGTATTTACAAATTTAGCACCAAAATATCATGATGTATTGAAAACATTGACTACAAAAATGTGTTGGATAATCCAGAACGTTGGATAAGCGAATGTTGGATAAGTGAGACTCTACTTTACATCTAAAACAGGTCACACTGTGAAAATGTATGACCTGATTTAGGTATATATATAGGCCTAAATCAAGCGAAGGCTTTGAAGAACATGAATGATCACTTTTGGAAACATTAGTTTTGGAGGGGTTACATATGGACTACCCTAGAGGCACCAGATCCCAACTGGTATAGAAAGATAAGCAGGGGCAGCCATGATTAGTATTTGAATGGAAGACCACCAATACGCTATATTTTACAGGAAGGAACTGGCAGAACCTCCTGAGTATTTCTTTCCTAAGAAAATCCTATGAAATCAGAGGGGTTGCCATATGTTGGCAGGTGATGTGAAGGCACGTGTGGACATCCATGTGGACCTCAGGCTACTTTCTGTGTGTAAATTAGCAAGAAATAATTTTAGTCCTTTTTGCAGTGTACCTGACTTTTAAATTAGTTTCCCAGTCTTCAGAATGTTGCCTTGTTAAATAGGTGAGAAAGAATACATGTTTCAAGTGCAGGTTTATTCTGTGCCTGTTGTAGGTGTTAAGCAATGGAGGATGGATAGAAGGAAAATAGATTTTGTACCATAGACCAACAGCTAGTAGCATGTTGCAGACAATTTCTTTTTTATGGAACTAAAATAACTTTTTGTAACTTTTAAGATGTGGAAAGCAAAGCACTACTTTAAAATGGGAACTATAATGGTTAAAAAAAGATTTAACATGTTGACTTTTTGCCCAAATCTTGTTTTTGGTACATGCTATTGTAACTACCTAAAGGACATGACAGATAAAGTGATCTGTCTTTAATACTGGACTTTAGGACAATGGTGAAAAGCAGAACATTTTGTCTGTGCAGGGCCCAAACTATTCAGTGAGATTAAAACTGGAATATTATTGTGAAGAGCCAGAGAAAAGTTGTAGCTCACTTCTTTGGATAAAATCTGTCTTTGTGTGCATTCTTAGAAAAGTTTCTTGGAGCTTGGAACAAAATCGTATTATTCAGGTAGGTGAAATATGGATATCCCAGGAGAAACAAAATGAACACAAATAATCTTAGTTTATATTATTAGCAGATTTCATTTCAACAACTGTCTCCCAAAAGCCTGATGAATTGGCATTAATATTGTTTCATCCAGAAAAAAATGCTTCAGTGTAGAACTGAACACCTCTGCCCAGGGGACATGCAAAAACGTTGCTGTACTTTTAGGGGAGTATAGGAAATATATTACACATGGCCCCTGTGGATGCTGGTGACCTAAAAAGACATCAAGCACATCCATGTCAGCTTTTATTTTTAGGCTTAGATACAAACCATCAGAAGTAGGATATGTAAAACATGGAGGTTGAAATTAAGGTGATTATGAGTCTAGACAAAGTAGGACTATCATTGTTCATGATAACATTTGGGAGAAGATGTCATAATATGACTTAGAAATAACACAAGCTTCTTTATATTCTCATATTAAGACAGTTATGTCTAAGATTGCCTTCCATACACTCCCAGATTGCAATTTGTGTAATCATATTTAACTAGAAATTATGTAGGTTGAGTCATTTGTATGTAGTTGCATCCACATTGCCAAAATATTGTAAAGTAGGTATCCTCAAACTGAGGCCCTCTAGCTGTTTTGACCTCCAACTCCCAGAAGCCCTAGCCAGGTTGTTCAATAATCAGGAATTTTGGAAGTTGGAGGTCCCAAACAGCTGGAGAACTACAGTTTCTGGAAGTCTGTTCTAAAGGCAATGGATCCTATTGGATTTTGGAAGCTAAGCAGGGTTTGCTCTAATTAATTCTTGGATGGGAGCTACCCCCCCAATTAATATGAGGTGTGGTAGAGTATATTTCAGAGGAAGAAATTGGCAAAACCACCTTTGAGATTTTCTTGCACAAGAAAATCCTGTTAAATTCATAGGGTTGTCATAAATTGACAAAACCGTTTGTAGGTGTGCATGCACACGTACACACACTCACACTCAGAATGCATATCAGTGGCAGAAGCAGATGCACCAATGCTTTGCAATCATAGAATCATAGAATAATAGAGTTGGAAGAGACCACATGGACTATCTAGTCCAGCCCCTTGCCATGCAGGAACAGCTCAATCAAAGTATCCCTGACAGATTGCTACCCAGCCTCTGTTTAAAAGTTTCTAAGGAAGGAGCTTCCACCACACTCCAAGGCAGAAAATTCCACTGTTGAACAGCTCGTACGGTCAGGAAGTTCTTCCTAATGTTCAGGTGGAATCTCCTTTTCCGTAATTTAAACCCATTGCTTCTAGTCCTAGTTTTAAGAGCAGCGGAAAACAAGCCTACTCCTTCTTCCTTATGACACCCTTTCACATATTTCTACATGGCTATCATGTCTCCTCACAACCTTCTCTTCTGCAGGCTAAACATAGCCAGTTCTTTAAGACGGTCCTCATAGGGCATGGTTTCCAAAACTTTGATCATTTTAGTTGCCTTCCCCTGGAAACCTTCCAACTTGTCATCCATTTTGATGCAGTTCAAAATCCCATTGGCTTTTTAGCTGCTGCATTACACTGTTGACTCATGTTCAACTTGTTGTCTACGAAGACTCAAAGACCTTTCTCACATGATGTTTAGCCAGGTGTCGCCTATTTTTTCATTTTTTCTGCCTAAGTGTAGTATCTAACATTTGTCCTTGTTGAAATTCATTATGTTATTTTTGGCCCAGCTCTCTAATCTGTTAAGGTCATTTTGAATTCTGATCCTGTCCTAGAATTAGCTATCCCTCCTAATTTGGTGTCATCTGCAAACTTGATAAGCATGCTATCTAAACCTTCATCCAAGTCATTCATAAAGATGTTGAACAGAACTGGGCCCAGGACTGAACCCTGCAGAACTCCACTAGTCCTTTCCAGGATGAAGAGGAACCACTGGCGAGCACCCTTTGTACTTGGTCCTTCTGGACAATAAAATTGTGTGCAAGGCAAGTGAGGAATTTGTTGGATTTGTACTCTTGTCAAAGTTTGTTTTCCAACAAATATCAGAGTAGTTGAAGTCCTCCCTTAACACTATGCATGTTTTGTCATCTGGTCAAGAAAGGTTTAATCCAGTTCTTCTATCTGGCTTGGAGGTCTGTAGTAGACCCACACAACTACAGTTCTTGTTCCCTTAATTCTTACCCAGATGCTTTCAACCTGGTTTCCAGGATTGGAGCCTATATTTCTTCACAGTTGTAAATATTTTTGACATATAATGCTACTCCACCCCTTCTCTTCTTTGGTCTATTTCTCTGTAATATGTTATACCCATCCATTGCTACATTCCAATCATAGGACTATTATGCTTATTACATCAGAAGTGTTTTGCAGTGCTAGGAGTTCCAACGCATCTTGCTTATTTCCCATGCTCTGGGTATAAGTGTAAAGACATCTAAGCCCATGGGGCATTCCCCTTAACTGTTTTTTGTTTTGAGATTATTGTCTCCTCACTGCTTGGTACTTGTGTTTGTCCAACCCTCTCTTTAGCCTTTTGTCTGTTCACTCTGGGCCTTGATAAACTAATGTTTCCAAGGATAATGTAACCCTCCCCCACATAACCTAGTTTAAAGTCTGCCTGATCAGAATTGCCATTCTCTGAGCAAAAACATTCCTTCCTACTTCTATGAGGTGCAGCCCATCCCGTGCCAGTAGGCCATCTTCATGGAAGAGCAGACCATGGTCCAGGAAGCCAACTTATTTTTCCTGACACCGTCTGCGGAGCCTGTTATTCACTATTTTTCTCACTTTTCCTGGCCACATTGTGCAATGGGGAGGAGAGATGAAAAAACCACCTGTACATCAAAATAATCAAACCCAAAATTAAAATTGAACCATTCTCCTTTCATTCCCATGCAGGTGCTAAGTACATATTAATAATGTCTTAGTCTTTTTTTGAACAGATGACACCCATGTGCCTTAACTGTGATTATGATTATATGTACCATTGTAGATTCAGTAGAAAAAAATACAATTTGCTTATGCCTATTTCTAATTATTGTCCTCTACACTCCTATGGATGGGGATAGAAGAACAAAGCCAGTTGAAATCTAGATTCGAGAATGGGAGAAGAAGTAGCTATTAACTGTGTCTTAAAAGTAATTTGTACTTTATTTGCAGTCATATATTTCCAAACTGGGAGTGAAAATAGAGCGGTAGCTAACCAAGAAGTCACATTCTTTGACTTCTAGTCATCCCAATGGCAGAGATATATGCAGATGAGTTTAAACACTATCTCTAGTCTTCTGGCACTTAGCTCCAACACTGTGGGAGGTTCTCTTTATTCCATTTTCTCTTTATAACAAATGCAATTTTATGGGGATTGAAAACAAGTATCATCATGAAAGCTTCAAAATTTCAGTTCTCTTCAAGGACCATATTCTGGATGATAAGAATGAATGTAATAAGTGACCTAGACGATAAGAAATAAAATCCCCTGCTTTGATCACAACCAAATTGCCTGAGCTATCTCAATTTTATTTTAGGCTGAAATCACACTTCCGAAGACACACTTGCAGCAGCAAACTTGAAAGGAAAATTAAACTGAAATCTGCAGACATATTAAAAGGACGCTGTGAATTCAACAGCATCAGTTGATGAGAATGGCTCTTATGAAAGCATCTGACACAGAACTTCTAATGAAAAAATCAATTTCTCTTAAAGATCGTAACATTTCTGAGACTACAGTTATGTGAATACTCTAATTGGTTTCTTTCAAGAATCGTTGCCTCATTTCAGGATGCATGAATCCTTTTGTACATCTTACAAGTAAATTCTGTCAACGTGGTGATATTAAATGAGAAAGAAACAATGTCTTAAGAAAGGCAAGGGGTTCAAGGCATCTGTCACCATTCCACATACAGAATAGCAGCTACACCTTGGGTGTGGGGAGTGAGAGATGATTTGCCATTGGTGTCCAATGACATATTTTAAGGACAGTTTTTAGACTCCTTTCTATATGCAACCTCTGTCAACACTTCTTGCTAAATAGTTATAATCAGAGATGTAGTTTCAAAAAGAAATCTGTACAGGGAGGGAACATAGCACAATATGAGAAATACGATGATCACACAAAAGACCTGGTATTCTTTTCTCCTGGTTGTCTACAGGAAGCAAGACATGACTATGGTGTCACCCTTTGCCTGTGTTTCCCAGCAACTAGAATTCAGAAGCACACTGGAAGAAAGGTGTAGTCATCATGACCAGTAACAGTTTAACCTTGTCCCTCATAAAAAGACAACACTTAGCAATAGTAGTATAAAGCAGTACTAGAAAAAGTCCATGGCTCATCATCTGCTGGCTCTGGAGAGTTTCCAGGAATTGAAGGAACAGTTGTAGCTAATGGGCATGAATGCAACACTAAAGTCACTGGCCCATTGGAGGAAGACACTTTCAGCCTCTCACATCAAATAGCTTAAGAAACACTCATATAGAGCAATATATTTTAGGACCCATTGTTATGGTTTTTATCGTTCCTAATAATTGTAGATAAGATTCTAATGTATAAACATATATAACTGAAAATGAAAGTTAGGATTATCCATGCCATAGTTGTCCTTATTTCAAAAATATGGCTGTGAATGCTGGATAGTAATAAAAGCTAATAGGATGAAAATAAACCTATCTGAGATGTGCTGAAGAAGAATTATTTGGATACCATGTACTGCTAAAAAGATACATAAATGGCTCCTAGAAAAAAAAACCTGTCCTGAAATTTCTCTAGAAGCCAAAATGACTAAACTGCGGCTATTGTATTTTGGACATACAATGAGAAGAAGTGATTCACTAGGAAAGAGAATAAAAGTTGCCAAAGTGGAGGGCAGTAGGAAAGGAAGAAGATGCATTCTAGATGGATAGACTAAATCAGGAAGGCCATATCCATAACCTGAATAGGGCTGTTGATGATACGCTGACTTGGAGGTTTCTCGTTCATAGGGTCACCATAAATTGAAATCAACTTGAAAGCAATTGACAACAACAACAACAACACAGTAGCAGTGCTTTAATAAGAGATGAATCCCTTTCAAAATTTCAGACTGAACTATTATAACACACTTTGTCCTTGAAAAGTGTTTGGAAACTACAGTTTGTACAAAGATCTGCAGCCAGGCTGGTAACGGGAGTGTTGTAGCCTGGTCAGATTCTGAGTATTCAGAAGATGTGGAAGGGGATGCTGGGAGAGATTCAGAGGGCCCAGAGATAAATGTTTTGGAATCTCCTGGCATTTCCCAAGAAAACAATGAAGACCAAGGCAATTGGGGGAGAGGAATGTTTGTTGAGGTCAGAGAGATTGGAGCAGAGACAGTGGCTTAGAGATCAGGAGAGCAGCTGCAAAATAAATAATCTCATGGGAAGGATTTTAGCTTTTTAAAAGGGGTTCATGTTGATGCAATCTTTGTGAGAAAAACACTGTGTTCAGGTACAGAGCTCAATATCATAGGCCATGAAATTCATGTAACCAAGTGTCAAGCTGTTCCTGCATTCTGGTTTTGCGAGGTGTAGTTTTACCTGTCTTGGATTTATGTACTTTGTCTTTGAATGGCATAGTTTTGCCTGCCTTTGATTTATGTACCTTGTTTTTGCATATCTCACTGGAATTGTTTTACAGACATTTTTTTGAAGGGATTTTTGGACTTTTGGCTTTTATGAACCTTTTGAACTTTGATTCTTCTGCGTGGTCACTCTGGAATCCACACCTGTGGTATCTCCAGCATCCATGCAGCTGTTTCGGATGATCTCTTGCAAAGCTTTGCTTAATTGAGGACTCCAGCCGTGCCCCTCCCCAGTAATAAAGCCAGGCTGCAGGGCTTGAGGCCTTAGTTCCTTTCATCCGCGAAAGTAGCAACATTGGATTATATTTCCTTTTGACTTTGGATTTTTGGACTTGGCTAAGGACTCCTCTTTATCCCTTGGCTTTGCAAACTTGGACTTTCCTTCCTGTTAAGGCCAGTATGGCTGCTACTGCAGCCCTTAAGTGTATGGGGTGTGGGGAAAAGCTGCCCCAGGGAGACCCCCATCCCCTCTGTGTTTTGTGTGGCTGAGGCAACCATCTGACTCCCTCGCGCGCTGCCGTGTCTGTAGAGACGCAAGCTACTTTAAGCTCAGCCATTTGGGGCTGTAGACTCACCTCCTTCCTTGCTTGCCGCTTTGGCAGGAGGCAAAAAGGCGTCAAAAAGATCTTCCGCCCCTCTGACAGAGGCTCAGGAAGGGGCGGAGCTGGCACCAACCAAGTGCAAACAGAAATTAAACTGTCTTCTGGCGCATCTATTGCACAATCTTCCCTTTCCTTGGCAGTGGAGGCACGTCCTTTAGAGCCCCCGACCCTTTCGCCGCTCCATTTGCCTCAGCAGGCAGAGGGAGGGCCTCTCCCTGCCATGCTCCTGCCTCCTCCCAAGGAGAGCAAACTTCTGGCAGCCACGCCGCCCATATGAGCGATGGCTTGCCGGGGCACTGGGGCTCAGCTCCTAGAGGATGACCCCCTTGAGGGTACCTCTCGTGGCTGGTCCCCCATCTTCTGTGCCTGCTGTGTCTAAAAAGTTTGACTCTCTCCATCGCATATATACATCCTCAGCTCAGTGGTTGACAAGGCCTACAAAACCAAATTCCGTTGTGGTGAAAGTAGTGCAACCTAAGAAATCTAAGAAATTGCAATCTGCTCCACCAGATAAAGAGGGCAAGAAGATGGATGGTTGTGAGAAAAAGGGTGCACACTGCTGCTAGTTTAATAACCGGTATGGCTCATTATCAGGCCTATATGGCAGTCTATCAGTCTTACTTGTGGGACACATTAACACCTTACCTAGACATGATTCCACTAGAGCATCAGCAGTTGCCAAGGACTCTTCACCAAGAAGGAATCACCTTAGCTCTTCATCAAAGGGACTTGGCTAAACATAGGGTTGACACAGCTGGAAAAATGTTTGCAGCTGCAACAGCTATTCACCGCCATGCCTGGCTAAGGTCTTCTACGTTATCTGAAGAGGGCAGAGCTATGGCTGAAGAACTGTCCATGTCTGAAAACAACTTATTTCATCCTGATACAGATGCTGAGTTGAAAAGTATGCAGAAGATTAAGGAAGCACTAATTATTATTATTATTTATTATTATTAAACTTTATTTGTACCCCGCTAGCATCTCCCGAAGGACTCGATGCGGCTTACAAAGGTCAAGGCCTCAACACACAATATAACAATACAAAACAAAAAGCAAATTAAAAACAATTAAAACAGTATAAACAACAAGCAATAACAATACGCTAAAACACAATAGAACTGGGCGGGCCAGAGTAATGGGTACAAGATTAAAAGTGCTGATGTGACAGGTGATATATAAGGCTTATAGGGCAAGTGCAGAGTGCGATATGCAATCTTAATTCTAATAAAGTGCTTATGGGACTTGGTATTGGAGATTTCCTATTAATCTGGGAAGGCACATTGGAACAGCCAGGTCTTCAAGTTCTTTCTGAAGACTGCCAATGTAGGGGCTTGCTAGTCTATCACAGGTGTGGATTCCAGAGTGACCACGCAGAAGATGGTATGGTTGCTTACCTGTAACCGTGTTTCTTCCAGTGGTCACCTCTGGAATTCACACAACCCGCCCATCCTCCCCACATTTGCCTAGTGCGATTGCTTTTCGCGGTACAGAACTAAGGCCTCAAGCCCTGCAGCCTGGCTTTATTACTGGGGAGGGGCAGGGCTGGAGTCCTCAATTAGGCAAAGCTTTGCAAGAGATCATCTGAATCAGCTGCGTGGATGCTGGAGATACCACAGGTGTGAATTCCAGAGGTGACCACTGGAAGAAACACGGTTACAGGTAAGCAACCATACCTTTCTTTTTAATATTTTCTTGCTTTTCATATATTGAGCTTTTATTATACTCTGCTTTTAATAAACTCTTACATTGGATTATCTGTACAGAGTGTGGTTTGTGGTGAAAAGAGGCTCCAGGGCCCTCGTGTAACAGGGAGTTGGTATCAGGGAGCACAATACACTGCTCCTGAGGCAGCTCCACTGGCTGCCTATCCCTTTCTGGGCCCAGTTCAAGGTGCTGGTTTTCACCTATATTGTGTCCCCCTGTACACTCCTGGCTGAGAGTTGAGGAGATCATGACTGCCACTTGGTCCTGTTCAAAAATGTGTTTATGTAAAATGATAGAAGGCTCTTTCTCTAGGGCAGCTCCAGCACTGTAGAACTCCTTCCCAGAGGAACTAAGATCAACTCTATCCCTTCTAAGCTTTCAGAAGGGGTTAAAGACTTTTCTTTTCAAGAAGGCCTTTAACTAAGACATGTGCCATAGGAATGGGTTGGGTTTTAGGGTTTATGACTATTTGTTCAGGGGCTGATATGGGGGAGGTGAAAGTTGGTTTTTATTCTATATGTGTTTCTAGTATGTTTTAACATTTGCCTTTTATGTTTTATTGTTGAGGTAGTGCATTTTATATGCTGTAAACCACATTGGTCTAGCCAACAGAGAAAGGCAGGGTAGAAATATCTTCAATAAATAAATAACCATTGAAATCAATCTGGTTCACAGTGTTTGATGTTTTCGCCATAAATGGAAAAGCTTTCTGTTTATCCAGATATTTGCCTATTCATTTTCTTGATTGTTCACTATATCAGATTCCCATGTTTTTTACTGAATGGATTTATGGATTTTATTATGTTATTGATTGACCGTTTTATACCTTTAACCACTGTTTTATGGTAAACATTGGAGATAAATAAATAAAACAATAAAAATGATAATTGTAATGAGATGGCAGCAAATGTTAGTCCTTGTATAAAAAGAGGGTTAAAAGTCTGAAATTAGCATTGAGTTTTTTTAATCCCCATGAGACTCTGCATTACTTGGAGGGGGCAGGAAGTGAAGATCACACCATGTGACACGATCAGAGGAGGTGACACTAAAATGACTTCTCTATCAAAAATACAGAAATGTATTTTTAAAATAAAAATATCCCTGTAGTTAGAACAATAAAAACAGTTTTCATAAGCCCAGCTTACATGTACCATATAAGTATACCTACAAGGCCAAAACGAATTTACTTTTTGAACCTTCTAATGTGTATATGCTTCAATCCTAATTATAATTATTATCCATCATAGCTATAATTATTATCTAGTTACAATGATGCATTGAATCATGTGGCTTTGTCTGCATATACTTGGGTTGCTTGTTTTTGTTGTTGCTTGATTTTTTTACATAGCAGCTGAATTTGTAAAATTTTCTGGTAGTCTAGTTACAATACTGTGGTATGTTTTAGCAGGGGAGGAGGTCCATGGGATGACTCTGTGAGCTACCACAGCAGGTGATAGCAACCTTAGGAATGTCTCTGGAAGAGATAGCTTGTATGGAGCTAAGGTTCTCACGAGCTACTCCTGAGTGCTGGTCTTTTCTTTATGCTGGTCATTCTTCTGGTTCTTCTTTGGAGGACAAGGAGTAAGAAACCTGGTCTCTGTTATTTTTGTATGTTCAGAGTGTAGTTCTCAGAAGGATTCTATGTGCATTCAGTTGAGCACACTTGCATTGTGACTCTTGATCTTACATGCTTTGTTTTTTTCATAAAAGTCTTCTGCCATTTCATTCCTTCCTGTAGCACATAAAAAGCAGCACAGCTTTTCTTATAGTCTACTCTATGCCTTTCAAAATCTGCTCCTAGAAAGTGCCGTGTTAAGACTGCTCTTCCTGATGTTCTCCTTCTGGTAAAGAAAGCACAGTTGTTAAAGAAAACTTACACTACTGCTCAGAATTTATAGACCTTTAGATTACCCACATTTTTCATTTTGTAATTATTACGTGAATTTCTTCACAATGAAACAGTACACTATCTCTTTTGTCATTACTGAAGTTTTAGCAATTTTATTGTCCTTCCTATTTGCTGATACTGTATTTCAATTTCAGCTCAGCAGCACATGTAAATTTTATACACTGTGCCATGTACATCATTGAAAGAAGTTCTTAAGATGGAGAAAAGCTAATACCAATTCCTTAGCTATTTCATTAAACATCTTCTCAATGTATAATTAGGACAGATTGTATGAATAGGCACAGCTCTGCAGATGTAGACTTGCTCTGCCATTCCTTCTAATCAAAAGCTTTTGTTTATGGTCAGTCATCCAGCTTATGCAGTGTCATGAAGCCAAGCTAATTTTAATTAATTTTGTATTACAGAGGCTGCATCTCTTTCCTGTTAATTATGTCAAAACAAGTTTGAATATGTTCTTTTAGGTATCTGCATTGTAAATGCACATAATTACTCTGATATTTAAAAGTTCCAAACTCTGATCTGTAGGGCACCATCCATTAAAAACGCAGTTGTTTTGCATTATCAGATGGACAGTGTTAGAAGCAACTAGTTACAAATAGCTAGGCATTTGTAATTTGGTTATTTTCCCCTAAACTAATATTTAATTGTTTTACATTACAATTATCATTTGATGAGAAATAACATCATATATTTTGTGATGCAATTGTAACTTTTTATTAATGCTTTCATAGTTATGACAATGATAAACCATAAAGGAAGGCTATCTCATAAGGGGTGACTGATGCTGCACTGTTCTGCTCCATACATTATTCTTTGTTGAGAAAACAATGTGATGAATGGAAGAATATGTTTTGTAACACAAATCAGCAGCTTGTAGTATTCAGATATTTTATGAAAAATATTTCCTCACTTAATTTGGAGAAAAGGAAAAGTAGAACTACAGACATATCTCCACATTTATGATTTTCACTTTTGTGGATTTGATTATTCATTAATTTGATTAATAATGTTTTTCTTAGTCTCTATAGGTGTACATTATGGTCAATTTTCAGTAGAGGCCCTAGATATTAATGCAGATAGCATTTCTCTAGGCATTTATAACAGCTTCAGAATAATTATATTGAAAGTTGACAATAGAGTCGGTATGGAGGACCAAGAGATTTCTAGAGAGTCGTTCTTCTGTTTTTGTATTAGCAGTTTTAACACTTTCTTGGGGGTCTCACATCTTAACCCAGAAAATGTGGAATGATTACCCACTCTAACCTGCAGAAGAGAAGGTTGAAAAGAGACATGATAGCCATGTATAAATATGTGAAAAGGTGTCATAAAGAAGAGGGAGTAGGCTTGTTTTCTGCTGCCCTTAAAACCAGGACTAGAAGCAATGGGTCCAAATTACGAGAAAGAAGATTCCACCTTCCATTAGGAAAAACTTCCTGACTGTACGAGCTGTCTAACAGTGGAACTCTCTGCCTTGGAGTGTGATTGAAGCTCCTTCCTTGGAAATTTTTAAACAGAGGCTTTATGGCCATCTGTCAGGGATAGTTTGTTCTTTTCCTGCATGGTAGGGGGTTGGATTAGATGGCCCATGTGGTCTCTTCCAACTCTTATTCTGTGATTCTGTGATGACTGTATACAATGGCATTGCTACCTTTTGTTAGCCTTTGAACAGTAATAAAATTACTACATAAAATAACTTTCTAAACTGATGAATTTGCCCATATTTTATTATTTTTGAAAATTGTTTATAAAATTCTATAAAATTCTAAAACTACATATATGTTTTAAAATTTTTATATTTTATTTAATAGTTTTAATTGATTTTATGTACTGTGTAATTTTGATTTTGTGTAGGCATTGAATACTGCATTTTTCCTCTGCCAGATCTCCTACAGTATACTATAATCCTGTATAATCACTTCACATTCTTATACATGATTATTAAAAGAATAACCGGATATTCATTTTTAAATATGTAAATATTAGAGGTCATAAAGGGAAGAGTTTTCCTTCATTTGTGTGTCTGTGCCCTCAAACAGATTGTTACCAGATCAGACAGGTTTGGTGTCTTTAGGCTATTTAGTTAATATTCATGTTACCTGCAACAAGAGAGAGATAATATTGCTGAGAATATCATTTTGAAAATTAGAGGCCTCTAAGAAGAGATTGTTTTGTATTGACTGTAACTGTCAACAATCCTGTGAGCCAACAGAAAATGTGATTGCCATAGAATCCAAAATATTTTACTAACAATTAACTACATTATGTTTCCTTACAACTTTTAAAATAATTATATTATATATAACTCATGCAGACTTTGTCAAAATGTGTTTGGTTTTGTGATCATTCTGTTATATCAGTGAGTTTTATCTCTATTGTATTAACCTCTATAAGATTACATTATTTGATATTTTTACATTAGGTTACATATTTCTTTATGAGTTTTGGATCACAATCTGGTATGACAGTTGTATAATTATTGCCAGGGACGTACATCTAAATTTTGTTGCTTGTTCCCTTAAAATTTAACAGGGACAGGCATGATGTGGCTTGGTGTAATCACAAAGTGAGTTTAACCATATCTGTCTCCAATGGCACATGACACATCTCAAAGACAGAAACATTATCAATGTGATATTGTGGCTTCACATAGTGTTTGTGTTTGTACATGTTGTGCTCCCAAGGGGAGAAATGTCTGAAGCCACATGGGAGATTTTGTGACTGGGTGACATAATGTTCTTTCCAGGTCCTGCCAGTTTCCAAGTATCATTCTGAAAGCCAAGGGTACCATAGGTGTTGGAGATATCTAGTTCTAAGCCAGAACTATGGCAAAGTATTGCCACTGGGCCATATTGGGCCCTATAACACTTTTCCATCCAATTTATCCAGATTCCTTGGATTATATTTTACTGCCCCCGCCTAAAAAAAGTGAATCACTTCCTCTGAGGAGCCAGCTTCCAGGAGAGGCAATTCATTATTGCAGAAGAAGGGATTATTTTTGATACAGTCAAATGTAGCATAGGCAAAAACATGAAAGAAATAATTTTTCATGTGTTCATTCTATGCAGAGTTTGACTATATGGGAAGGACTGCACTCCCCCACACCACCATCCCATCACTATGTATTGAATTAGTGAGAAGGTTGGCCATATTAACATATGTAGTGTTTTTGGTCCAGGGGACTATTTGCACTTGTGTTTGATAAAAGTTGGATGAAGTCTACAGTCTTATTATGCAGCTTTTATTGTCCTCAGAAACCACTGCAGGGACTACAACAAGTAATAAGACATGCCACTGCAATCAAACAATACCATGTATTCAGTCAGTTTGAAAAGATGAGTCAGAGATAGGCACCTGTGGCTAAGTTGTTTCTGTCACTGTCTTTGTAGATGAACTCTCCAAACTAGACTTTCCATTTTCTATTCAACTTTAAAATAGTTCATGGGTGCCTTTAATCCATTGTTTGACATTCTGATCACATCTACACATGCCACTCAGTCTAAGGCTGGGATAAATTGCAATATTCTGGTCTGGCCCCGGGGGCAGCTGCACTGTTTTTTTCCATCCTACAGTACAGCAGTGCTGAGTCCAAACTCCCCAGTAAAGTTTAAACTGGTTTGGCCTTACTGGATGATCATCACGAGCTGGATGCCCTTGTTGCCACTGCTGGATTCACACAGAACAATGTTAGAGCTTTTGCCATTGCTAGATGCCTTTGCTGATGTCAGCAAAGATGTCTGCACAACTGGGAGAAGGAGGGGGCACTACCTCTCCTTTTCCCTGGTCGTGTGGACACATCTCCTGATGTCAGCATAGGTGCCTGACGACAGCCACGGGTTCTTTGGACATCTGTGGCTGTTTGTCTTGGTAACAGGAGGGCGACACAGACCCTTTCCTTTGTGCTGTGGAGAATAGGAAAAGGGGATGGCGACATTGGATCGGTTTGATTTAGAGCCAGTTTTCTATTCATATTAACCCCAAAGTGCAGGGCTGCTCTGGATTTTTGCACAAAACTCTGGGGCATTCCCTAATTTCTTGTAATGTGGGATGAAATCAGATTAACACATTTTACCCTGTGTTGTGCATTGGAAGTCCCTGAACACCATCTGGACACCCAGGAATGACTTCTGGTGGAAATCGAGGGCTTGGATCAATATGGATGGTTTGTCTAAACACTTTGAGCAAAACATTGTCATTTTACCTGAACGAACTCTTCAGGCATTGAGATCTGTTTGAAAGTTACCCATAAGTCTAGATAGAATTCATATAATATGCTAATACTGTAACAACTACAAGGTTTTTTTTGTATGTACAGTAGAGTCTCACTTATCCAACATAAACGGGCCGGCAGAACGTTGGATAAGCGAATATGTTGGATAATAAGGAGGGATTAAGGAAAAGCCTATTAAACATCAAATTAGGTTATGATTTTACAAATTAAGCACCAAAACATCATGTTATACAACAAATTTGACAAAAAACGTAGTTTAATACGCAGTAATGCTATGTAGTAATTACTGTATTTACAAATTTAGCACCAAAATATCACGATATATTGAAAACATTGACTACAAAAATGTGTTGGATAATCCAGAACGTTGGATAAGCAAGTGTTGGATAAGTGAGACTCTACTGTATGTTCTAATTACATTTGTTTTCCTTAGGATTGTTTGAGAAATTGAAATATTTATACTTTTCTGTGATATAGAATAAATGTTCTGCAACATTTAAATAATAAATAGAAAAGGAGTGGGAAGTTAATTGCAATGTCAGGAAATAGTTCTTCTCTTTACATGTAGTAAATCAACATTTGAATCCAAGTATTTAATTTGAATTAAGTTGATGTTGCCAGCGATAAGTAAATTAGACATGATTTTTAAATGTTAAGTCCGTTTATAACAGTTGTGTTTAAAGTTGCAGCATTAGTCATAACTATTGGATGAAGTGCAAACATTGAGAAGTGGCTCACAATTTTGATGCACTTCACTAAAAACATTTATACCACATATTTCCTTTGCAGGTAGCATAGGACTGGCTATCAGTATAAGCAACATCAAACAATAGTATGCCATTATTCCATCTTTTCCACCTAAATAGAATTTTGTGCCTTAAAATTAAGTAAGAAGTGGTGAAAGGTTTATAAACACAAGATGTTGCTATCTGGGCCTCTAGAAAATTCTCTGTTTGAGGCAGTGCAGCAGTATAATGAAGTATGCTCTGAAGCATTGGTTGATCCTAGGACTGTGGAAGAAATAGTGGCAATGTTCAATCAAGACTGTATTACAGTCCATGACCAGCACAGAGAGAGGCATAAATGCCCTGGGATGGGGAAACACAGTTTTCCGGGTTGTAGTGCCAATGTTTTTCTCAATTGTCAGTTTATGAGATTTTAATTATAGTCGTAAAGTAATTATAGCATATTCATAAGTACAATGCCTGTGGTCCATGAATCCAGTTTAGTGAGATGATTCCCATTTTGACTTCAAACATTTTGAGAATATTGGTCTTTGTGTGAACATCTTGAGAAGAGTCACCAAAGATACGTCAGGAAGGGAAGTTTATTTTAGGTCTTTATAAGCAATTTTCTCCTAAAAAATCCAACCACTTTTCTCCCACAAAGATTTCACGATTGTATGGGAGCTAGGTCTAAAACATATGGAGGACATCAGTTCAATCAGTGGTCAGTTCAATCTATGGTCTGTCTTTGCTTTTTGATGTGCTTGTCCTCATGGTAATAGTAGTGTGCCTGCAACTAGTTGTGGATAGCAAGCCACTGGTTACCCAGTATATTGCAGTAATGATGTGGAGATTCTACATTATACAGAGAAGAGGAATGCACCCTTCTTAGGTGTATGCATCTCATACATTTCATCAACTCTAAGAAATGAATAGGAAGCATTTGCAAACTATTGTGCCAAATCTTCTTAAAGCAGTTCTTCTCCCTTAATACTATGGTAATTAAAAACCTCTATGTATGCATAGCCACTGAAAGTGTGTGATTTGAATGATAATATAGTAATGATACCAGATTTTTTCCCTTCTGGTAAGCTGCAAACTCTCATTGGGATTTCTTGGCTTTTATTCTCTGTGTAGGAGATGTTATGAGTTTTAAGTAAGCACTAAAATAAATGCAGCAATTAGTACAGGGCAAACAAAGGATAACTAATAAATTTTTATTCTGCTTGAGTTAGCCATGGTATGTTATTGTTACAAATAACTTCAGCTCAAAACCATTTCATCCTTTTGGACCCATGCTTTAAATTGGGTTTTCCCCATCATATCATGTAAGGCAATGATTATATAAGAAATAAGCAGCTAAAAGCAGAATAAATGTATAATGGAACAATGAATCTGCTTGGAAGAATACCCATCCTATTAAAAAAGACAATTGAAAGGAAATGATATTTGGATAGACATTTCTCTGCCATCTCCAAGATTATGCCAGATGATAGAGTTAAAATTTCAAATGGAATAGTAGCTTCTGTTAATAGATTGTTTGGGGAAACTGATCTGAGTCTTTCTGGTGTATATCTTTAACTATTTCTGAATTAATCCAAGTCAAAGCTAAGAAAGCTTACCTACTGATAGATCCGACCACCATATTTTTGAAAAAAATGTGAACATGCAGTCTTGCGTTTTCAGAAATACATTACATCTAAATATAAAGAGTTCAGTGTACGTAAAGCTGCCATGCATTTGTCCATTACAAATTTCATCATTAGACTCGAATATCATGTATATTTTCAAAAGCAACCTGATGGCAATTACCTTGGAGTATCACAGTTTGAACATATCAGAAACAATGTGATACACTGGAAAAGGTGGTAAGGCTAGGCAAAGTAGAAAACAATAGGAAAAAAGGAAGACTGCCTCACAGATTGATTGATTCACAGATTGATTGACTTGACGGTGAATAACAACAGTTACAAGTATGATTGACCTGCTAATCTTTATCATATCTTACAATAGTCAAATAAGCACCATAGACATCCTAACCGATTATTGTTTTCTAAGACTCCATTCATGATTCAACTAAAATTAAAAGTCCTTTGAGTCCCATGAAAATGCTTATACTTGCTTGCTCATTAGAAACAGCAGGCAGTTGTTTGTGCTCCTGGCTTTTTAGGCATAAATATTTGGAGTATGGTCCATCTAAGTCTTTCAAGCAAATCTAGCTTTCAGATATGCAAGCATAACTTGCTAGAATAACTTGCTAAATGAGCCTCCTTAAAAAATCTGCCAAGCCATAATACATTTTTTAAAATGTAGTATTCATATATGCAAAGAGTTGGTTTCATATTCAGTGGCATTTATACTAATCCAGACTAATACCCTGCTGATACTTCAAACTTGTTTTCCAAAGAGTTATTTAATAAAATACTAACGGAGAAGTATTTGGCCCTCTAGTGGTTGATATTTTAAAATATTTGTTAAATGTTGCTTGCAGTTATACAAGGGCTGTAGGCTTTATTTCAGAGGAAGGGACTTGCAAAACTCTGAGTATTCCTTGCCTAACAAAACCCCATGAAATTAATGGAGTTGTCATAAGTAAACATATGTGGGCACATATGCACACACACTTCTTTGACTATTTGCCATGGAGGAGTTGATATGGAAAATTTTTGGAAAATTGTCAGAAAAAGGAAACTGCCATGTGCAACTGAAGTGGTTTTGCATTACTATATATGGAAGACCAATTAACCAATATTAGAAGGGGAAGTCTAAGATTGAAAATAATTTGTTTTGCTTCTCACATCTTTGCACTTTCTTTTAGAGATAGGAAGAACATTTAAAATATTTCAAAAGCATGTTTTTGTGTTGGGAAGTTTTATCCAGAGAAATTTTTGATAAGAATAGTTGTAGTTTTAGAATTATACTGTACAAAATGTGTATGTGAGAGGTTTTGTGCCGAAAAAAATCATTCATGGTGGAAAAATATAATGCTATTTCCTGATCAAAAATGGTTTCTATGCAACAAACAAAAAAACGAAACAACCAACTCGAAATGCAACAGTTTCAATGCTGTGAATGTGAATTTTGAACAGAATAAATTCCAAACTGCAAATTGCACAATATGAATCCAAGCATTGATTTTTTAAATAACGAAATTAACAAATAATTGAATATCTGGTGTCTTTGTATGTTCACATAACCAAAGTGATAATAAGGTGGAATGGAGAATATTGGAGTCATTGGCCAAATAATATTTTATCCATAAGGTTTTACCTCTTTTTCATTGTAGAGTCTTCATCAGCTGTGTAGTGCCATTTCAGATTGCAAAGGAGTTATCTGAGTAGCATTCTTCACATGAAAATTAGATAATAGAGAGAAAACTAGATTGGACTCCACCCTGGAGTCAATTCGCTTGTAGGCAAATAATTCAGTTGTGAACTTCCAACACCTGTCTAAAGTGGATAGCGCTATAATTCATAAAGAACTCTAGCTCAGAACGTATGGTTTGCTTTCAGAAGGTCTCACGTTCAGTCCTTACCATTTCCAGTTAACACTGGGGAAGGCTCTGATCTGGAAAGTTATGGCTGATAGATAATACTGAAGCTAAGTGAATGACAGTACTTGTATAAAGTAGACTCCCATACTTATGTTTGGATTATTCATGAATTGGACCTCAGAATTTTGGAGTAATGTGGCTCCATTATCAACCATAGGGCACTAATACTCTTTAAGTCAAACAATGTCTTATCTATTTAATATTAGAATTAGATCCATAGTATATGGGCACAGGTGGAACGGTTGCACTTCATGGCATAACAAGTACAGTAGATTCTTGGTTAATCAAAACTCAAGTAACTAACTAAAATTGAAAAAATAATACTGAATTCAAAAAGCTATTTTTATAATATAGTAAAACTGTGTTATGTTAAGTTATATTTGTCTTTTTTGGTCTATTTGCTTTTAATTGCTGTATTTCAATATTAATATCATGCCAATAAAGAGTTTATGATATTGTATAATGTGGAGTATATTATTAGTTAGGCCTGCTTTTTAATAGTAACTCTTAAACAACCAGAAGCTCCTTTCATTTGGCATCTACCAACCCCCATGGGTGCTGGTAACCTTAGAGTCTACTATGTAATGTTTACAGCTACTCTGTTTATGAGCAGGCCAATATGAATTGTACAAGAGACAAAAAAGATAGTCTATAATTGTCTCCTAAATTAGATAAGCGTGAGACCACCTGCACCCTATGCATCATATTTATTCTCCCGTGAGACAAAACGTTAAAGCAACCCTTCCCCAGATCAGATTGAATTAATATTCAGATATGCAGGGGGGGGGGGGAGCCGTCAGACACAATACTGTGAATCCATAATATTTATGTATAAGTTTTGGGGCCAAACGTATGAATTTTGATATGATTAATGGATAAGTTGATGGTTGCTCTGCAGAGAGGGGAAAGAATCTTGGGGGACAGCTGATGCCGCCACCATTTCCCTATCCAGGAATTCAAAAAGGCCAGGTATATTGGTATTTCTTTATTACTTCTGTTGTTTTACTTATGTCTTTACTGCTGTTATTCTCCCAGGACAGACCTGGGTGGCAGAATGGTCACACTGGACCCAAGTGTTGGCAGAAGTGGTAGCCTGTAACAGTGGCATTGGATGCAGAGAAGCCCTACAGCATCACTGGCAGTCTGAGGGCATGCTGGGGAGGAGATAATAACAGCATCTGTAGAAGCAGCAGGTGAGATAGGAGGTGGGCCTGGCAAAAGGAGGAAAGAGTGATCTTCTACTTGTTCACTAACAAATAAACTACCCCCTCTCCACTCTGAGCAGTCAAGAAGGGAAGGGGCCTAGTCTGTCCCAGTTAATTAAAAGAAGCACTGTCCCTTCCCTGCTCTTTCCACAATAGCAGGGAAGTACAGAACCACCACCCTAATTTTTTTTGAGCAGCTACTAGAGTGAAGTACCACATTGCCCCATGTATAAGTTGACCCAGTTTTTAGGATCTTTTTTTCCACAAATAAATTTCAGTGTATAGACACATAGTATTCTTGTGAAATATACTTCAGCAAAATGTTGCCAAGGAAGGAAGTAAACCTGGCCAATTTTGTGAATGCTGTAAAAATTCTAAAGCTCTATTCTGATCACGATTTTTAAAATCTAATTGGTAGATAATGCAACTTGGAATACAGAGATTGTATATGGCCTCCTCCCTGCCAAATCTTGTTATTCGTGGTGTTGCATATATAAATATATTTAGAATGTCATATGGGACCCAGATGACCAAAGCATTGTAGGATTGTGGCCTGCAGAAGAGCATCTAAGGCCCGAGGAAGGTGATTAGCAAACTGGGAAAGACAAAGACTTTTTGAAAAATCATAATAAAATGAATATAACAAAATAGCCTGGAGTGAAACTGCAAACCAGGGAAGGTTACCCTTTCAGAAAGTGAGCAATGAACCTTCCTAATTATTTACAGAGTTGCCAAAGGCAAACTCTATATTCTTCTCGTTACAGCTGGATATGAGTCCTGCAGTGCTGAGAACTTTATTTATGATGGCTAATTAGTTTAGGAATAGTCATGGCACCAGATGATGCTTTGCTTGTGGTCTGGCACTAATCCAGATGGCTTTATTTTGGTTGCCAAGTGCATCTGCAGTGTTCCCCCCACCACACCCCATCACAGCACCATTTACAACACCCTAGCCCTCTATCCTGACAGCTTTTGGCCATTGATTAAGTGGGTTGATTAAACAATAATATAGATTTAAATGAGAAGTTTCTGAGTCCTGTGGAAGTAAACCTGTCAGACGTTATGAAAAGAGGTCACTGATCACCAAAAAGCGTCTGCTGTTAAAAAAAACAACAAAAAACTGATAAATTGTCACAAGCTAGTAATCCTGTTTTCTTCATGACAGGATTTGAATGCATCAAGCACAGGAAAAAATGACATCCTTCTTGCTTCAAATTGTGCTTCATAAAACCTACTACATTATAAAATTTCTGGAATTTTCTGTTTGTTTAGCAGCATAAGTATGAGTATCTTTCCCTCAGCATAGAGCCCTTTCCATTAATGTTGCTCGGCATAGCAATAGAATAGGAATTATCTCAATTATTTGATTGTGTTGATCACTCAGAGTGAGAAGTATAGGGCAAACAATTCAGTACCTGTCATTGAGGGGAAAAACTTTACAAGCAAGCTTTTGAGCTGTATTTTACAACCTCTTCACACGCATTGTTTCGCATTGCCTCGCCCATGGGGAGGACGATCACATGAAGTAAGCGTAGCGCGTGCATGGCTTCCCCCCTTACATTTGGCAACACAGAAGTCACGCCAATTCCACCCCTCTGCACTCACGGAGCCAGCACGATGTTGTGTGAACAGAGCTGGCCGGCTCGGTGGGTGACTGGGGATAGATGGACATTTGCTGCTGAATCGAGCCTCATCTAATGAGGTTGTTGGTGTTCTGAAGGAGCAATTGAGTAGGACCTGAAACAAAATGACACATACACAATGAGTGGTTTTTTCTATGTCATTAGAAGTAGAATGTTGAAGATAATTGAAAAACAACAACAACCCTGTGTGGGTTTAGAGACACAGGAAAAACCTTGTGAAATGGAAAACCATGAAATATGTGTGAAAGTGAAAAGCCATGAATAAAACAAATTGCATTTTTTTAATCTAAGAGAACACCTCCATAGGAATCCCTTAAGTCTTCCAGCACTGTTATGTGATCAACCTTCACTGTAAGTGGGCCATGCAACCTCACTGGAGGGCCTAGATATTCCAAGAGATAACATTTTAATCAAATGTGTGAATAACACTATGTAACACGATTTTTAGGAGCCCCCAGTGGCACAGCGGGTTAAATCAGTGAGCTGCTGAACTTGCTGCTCGAAAGGTTGGCAGTTAGAATCCGGGGAGTGGGATGAGCTCCTGCTGTTCGATCCAGCTTCTGCCAGCCTAGCAAATGTGAGTAGATCAATAGATACCGCTCTGGCGGGAAGGTAATGGCGCTCAATGCAGTCATGCCACCCACATGACCTTGGAGGCGTCTGCAGACAATGCCAGCTCTTCAGCTTAGAAATGGAGATGAGCACCAACCCCAGAGTCTGACACGACTGGATTTACTGTCAGGGGAAAACTTTTACCTTTACCTCCGGTAAAAATGAATGAATTTGGAACAAACAAATGTTTCCTTAGTTTGTTCTGAATTAATTAGATACCCTATTAGATCCAGGCCTTCCTGAAAGACCCAAGTCTAATGGGCTATTGGGCCTGTGGAGGTGAATCTCAACTGCCATCTCGCAACTTTGGGGCTCCTGGATCCAAAAGGTGCGGGATGGTACCCCTCCCCTCCCCTCACAAATAAATAAGTAAATAAATAAATAAATAAATAAATAATACATGCCCCCCCCCCCCCAGGAAAGCTTGGGGGTTGTGTGGGGCGGATATTAGTCCTGTTTGGGAGCGCCCTGATACCCAACATGCAAAAGGACACCATGACTGAAAGTGCTGTGTGGATCAAGGCACTCTAGTCCTTGTCCTAACAAAAGTTATCTGCCTGATTTCTCAAATATGTTCCAGTCTCAACTTGATTCTACTGCTCTACTGAAAACAGGCAATCAATTTCAACCAAATGTAATTGCCAAATGTATTGTTTCATGCCTTCATTTCTGACTTATGGCTACCATAAAATGGGTTTATGATAGAGTTATGATATCTTGGCAAGAAAGACAGGGTTTGCCATTACTTTTCTCTGAGACTGAGAGAGTGTGATCTATCCAAGGACACCCAGTGAGCTACCATGGCCAACAGGATTCGAAAACCAATCTCCTGAATTCCTAGTCCAACACTTAAACCACTACCCCATACTGATTTAATTGCAATGTCTACTTTAAAATGTAAATTGAGATCGGGCCTTAATTATTGTCAAGAGCCCATGGAATCAAAAATGGAATATTGGAGGGCTTGGAGCTGGAGGTTGGGAATGAATCTCAGGAGAGCAGAAGAAAGGAGAAAGAATTATGCAGGCCGCTGAAGCTGTTCAGGCTTTCTTTCTTTATTCATTTATTTTTGCTTTCAATAGGTTTTGGTAATAGTAACAAACAAGTTTTATTAGTATGTCAGATTTTGTGCTCTGGTATTTATATAGTGCTTGAGAACTGTGCAGAAGTGTTCACTAGGACAAAGTTTAGACCTTAATTACTGGCCCCTGAAATCTTTCATTTACTGGCTGGCAATAGGATTGTGCCCCTAGCTTTATTCAAATAGAAAATATGTGTGTGTGTATGTGCGTGTGCACGCATGTGTGTATGGGAAGAATCAGCCCTGAAAGCTTAGAAATTAGATTTTTTTTAAAAAAATGTAAACAATTCTCTTCTCCATGCTTCATGAAATCTAGAACAATGTCATTAATTATCTTGTCTAATTTCCATCTGTGTATCTCAATGTGGCTTGGCTAATTTCCTCTCCTAGTATCTCAATTTGGTTGTTCGTTCTTCATAAACCCCACTATACATTCAAATGGCATTTGCATGCTGTTTACTTAATTTTTCTTTCATAAGTGTGCAAAGATCTGTACTCGAGAAACTAACTAATGTTTTGTTTTTCAGAGCAAATCATATTCAGTTAGTTGAGATTTATATTGTCTTCAATATTTTCTCCTTAGTGAAAGCTAAAAGATCTTAATGCACAAGTGGTCTTTTAATCTCTCCTCCCCATTGTATGACGTGGTCCAGGAAGAGCTAGAAAAATATTAAGAGGTTAATAACTGGCTCTGCAGATGGTGTCAGGAAGAACAATTTGGCTTTCTGGATCACGGTGTGCTTTTCCAGGAAAATGACCTACTGGCATGGGATGGGCTGCACCTCACAGAAGTTGGAAGGAATGTTTTTTCTTGGAGACTGGCAATCTTGATCAGGCAGACCTTAAACCAATAATCCAGCTTCGAGGCCTGGCTTCTTCCTGCCTGGGAGAATCCTTTGTTCGAAGGTGTTAGGTGGCCCTGATTGATTCATGTCTGAAATTCCTCTGTTTTAAGAGTGTTGTTCCTTATTTATTGTCCTGACTCGAAAGAGGGGTAGTTTTATATGGCGAGTATATCCCAAACTCTATATTTTAACTGGAAAATTGGGGGTCATCTTAGAAGCCCAGTCGTCTTATAGGCCAGAAAATATGGTACTTGCAAAATCAGCTCCATAAAACATTTAAAAGCTGACCTGGGTGTGACCATTACACAGTAAAAGAAATGTGTCCATTTTATGAAAAAAAGACAGTCTTTCCACTGTAAACAGTCTATCTAGTCTTCTTTCTCCATGTGTCTTGCTGAAATACACAAAAAACAGCTTCACTTGCCCATCTTTCATCAACAATGCTTTGTTCATGTGCTCACCCGTGCAACCGCTTGCCTCATTTCAGGTACACTGGTTCTTGAAAGTTGGCTGCGTGGGGTGGCGGGTGGGGTGGGAACAGGACGACAGTAGGCAGGCAGATAGGTGAAATGTTGTATCTGAAAAGTGGGTAGCCGAGTGAAGCGCTATACCTGAAAGGGGTAGGCCGGTGCATGACTGAAAGAGATATTCGCTTAGTGTAGAGAGACACATGGGGACGTAAGCCTAGCTAGCTACACTTTTTACAGTGGGAAGACTGTCTTCCTCTACTGGATACATTCATTGTTTGCTGGTCATCTGCCAGCAGCACATTGGAGCTATTAATTAAGGTTGTGACTGTTAGGTGAGAAAAGCAAAAAATACTGCTTTTGGGACCAATACTATTACATGGTGGTGATTGCTTATGAGTATCACTAGGCTTTGCAGTATTCATGTTAGGTTGGCCAGTGTTACTGACATCATATTGCAATAGGAAATCAAGCTAAATGACCTAAGACTCCTAGAAAACATGCTGTGACATTCATTGAAACCTGTAGGATATGTTTTTGAGTAGACATATGCAGAGTGAATGATGGTGGAGGTTTCAGTTGCTACATTACACCAGCTACTTTTACAGCAGGTATCAACACTCAATGATTTCTTGGATTATTGTACTTGTATGTCTTAAACGAGATTCACAAATTTTAGCATTTCAGTTGACTAAAAAACAAAAGAAAACAAAACAGCCAGTGTTATCTGTAGTGGATTCCTTCGAAGGATTGTTGAAGTGTCTTAAAATTAGTAGCAATCGAGAGGAATAACTATAATAATGATGCTAACAAAACGGCAGGGGGCACCCAGATTTTTTTATAAGTTAGGTTCCCAATTGTGGCACAATAAAGAAAGTTACAGATAATTGCCTGGTAATAAGCAACAATTAATCAAAATATGTTGCAGCGACCACGTTTATAGTGGCTATATTTACCAGAGAGCTGGAGTTGTTTAAATAATGCATTGAGAAAATTAAGTCTGAAGGCTATGCTGAGAGATTACAAATTTTGAAGCTAATGTAATAAAGGGGTTTATTTTATTATCTTCTATAATTTATCAGTTAATCCTTTCTATCTGCCATGCAGGCAGGCGCCTAGGAGTATTAGCAATGTTTATATTGTGGATAATTTTGACATTGGTCTTGCATTTGCGGTTCTGGGATTTGTCAGGAATAGCTCTTAGATGTTGTGGTATTGGGTGCGTGTTATAACCCCCAGACTGACACAGTCCCTCAGCCCAGGAATGCTGCCATTTTCAAGCAGACTCTGAAAAGGAAAGAAGTATTAATAATGAAACAAACCATCCTGGTAGAATAGATAAAATTAATTGGTCTTTAATTCTGGGAGGATACATATGAAAATTCGTCATGGTTAAAATTAAAAAAGATTTGGATGTCATCACTGGGTGCTTGTTTGACCCATAAAAGTACCACTACTTACTCCAAGCCACTATATTACTCCAATATACTCCAGTGTGTATTTAAAAAAAATCATCTGGTATACTTCCAATTTGTTAGACCTTTAGTTTCTTTGTTTGAAGAGGCTGATGGATTCTAATACACCTGGATGTCTTCTTAATGTGGACTCTTCGTCTTTTGGACAAGTGCACCTAATTGTTGTTTGAGTGCTGTCGCTGCAACATGAAAGGTTTCTCTTTATTAGTGCAGTCATCTTATTGATCAAGAGCAAAAGAAGAATAATGAAGTTCTCTCTTTTATTTGCATTCAATCTCTCCAAAAGTATTGACCAGGCAACAAATGCTTGGATCTCTTCTTGGCTTTCAAAATTATTGACAGAGTCAAGAGTCATAGTACAGCACCTGTCAATATAAAAAAGTGGCAAGGGTACTTCTTCAGATGAGAACCAATATAATTTTTACACATTCAACTGAAAACACTTATTTAGAAGTTATTCTTTTAGTAAAACACACAGTAGTCTATACATTTCCACCCCATCAAAAACAGCTATATCCCCTGTTACTTGTCATTTGTGTAATCATGATCAAATATGCCTCTCCTCCATCTAGAGCTACCCCCCTATTCCATCTAAAATTGCATTTTAGGACCAAAATTATATTCCTTTTAATCTACAAGGAGGTTGCAAGTGGGAACCAGAGGGACAAGAACTATAATTGTTTGTACAGAAGATGAAAACTACAGTATTCCGAGATGGTTCAGCTATGAGGGACGTGGTCACACATAAAAATATTTAGAATCAATAGAGGATTAAATACAGGAAGAAAAACACCACAGAGAGGATAAACTTACATTTGATGGGACAATTATTCACCAATTCACTGTTTCAAATATGTTTTATCTTATTCTACTGTAAATTCCTAGATAAAATACATTTGTAAAGCAGAGAGTAGATACACATTTCAGGTTTTTTTTATTAGCACCAGTCATGGGATCCTTTTGGTTGCAGTCACTAGGTGTAGCATGTATGTCATTTTATTGTAGATAGGGACATTTCATTTGTAGATACAATATGCTTGATACAGATCAGCAATAAATTTTGTCTCTGAGTCCAGCTGTCTGGCAGTGGCCTCACTGCAAGGATGAGCATGGAACTTAGTAGGAATTTGCACAAACATTTTGTCTCCAAAGAGGGACCTTTCTATGCTACTCCTATGGTTTTCTGTGGCAGACCATAGAGATACAGTAGCCCTCTGGGGGGTTCGATGTGTAAGATCCTCCTATTCAAATCTGTGCTAGATAGTGGTCCTGACTGTAGACTGTCACAACCTCTCACTGGCCTACGGCTGTGTAGAAGTGGAATCGGCTGGAGTATCCCCCAGAATATTCTGACAACTTAGGTTTAGGCTATTTGGCAGATCATATCTACTTGTCTGAATCTTCCTGGGCCCTGAGATCTTCAGGAGAGGTCCTTCTCTTCATCCCGCCTCTATCTCAAGCTCGATTGGTGAGGAGGGAGCGGGCCTTCTCTCTCTGTGGCTGCCCCTCAACTCTGGAACTCCTTCTCCAGGGAAGCGAGAATGGCCCCCTCCCTGCTGTCCTTCCAACAGCAGGCTAAAACCTTTTTATTCAGGAGGCTTTTAAAGAAGAAGGTTTATAAGATCACGTCAGGGGGTGTTGTGTGCTATGAATAGATTTTTAATCAGTTTAAGGATTTTAACTGTTTATTTTTAAATTACTTAATATTTAATTCTATTTTAATGTTTGTATAGTTTTAGGCTTTAAATTGTATTTCATTTGGTTTTACTGTAAGCTGCTTTGAATCTCTTTTGTAGAGAGAGAAAGTGGAGCTACTGGTTAATTCAGGAGTATTCCAGCAAACTACTGTCTAATCACCTACTCTTCATCCAGAAAGGAGTTCAAATCTCACTTGTCTACCAATCCTGTCTTAGCCTCCTCCGTAAGGCCTGGGAAACTACTGTCTGAAATATTGAATGGCCAGTAGAGAGTAGATTGTCCACCTTAAGTCCTACTTACTTTTGCCCTCCTGTTAAATCTAAAGGAAGAGGTTACTGGGAACCTGCTCCTGTAAGAAGAGAACCAAAAAAGGTTGTGTTCCATATGAGATTATTGGGCCTGTGGTTACCAAGGTCAGAGATTCATCATGTTACAAATTGTTAGTACTAGATCCCTCAAGCAGAATAATCAAATTGGCAAGGCTGAAGCTGAGCAAAAGCCAGTCCCAAACCCACTCATATGGAACTGGTTGTTCAGAAAAGAAAAGAAAAAGAGCTTAATCTTTTTCATAAAACATATATGCATGGCTTAATAGAGGAGAGCAAAGGAAGAGGAAAAATAATGACTCTAGGGCCGTATCCACACTGCAGAGTAACAGTTTGACACCACACTAACTGCCATGGCTCAATGCTGTGGGATTCTGTGATTTATGTGAAATATTTACTAGTTTCGTGCATTTCTGTGGAATCACTACTCATTTCTATTTGTCCCTTTTGTATGGTCCCGTTTCCATTTCCGTCCTCCATTTCTGAAAATGGGCGTCTATACATGAGATTTCCCGCCCAAGATCTGAAAAAAAAATGAAGATGTTGGATCTTGGGCAGCAAAGTGCCAGGGCCTATATCCGAGTGGGCATGGTGCTCAGCTGTAGGCCCTGCCTGCTGGACCTACGAGCATTGAGTGCTTGGCGGGCAGGGCCTATAGCCGAATGGTGAATGCTCATAGGCTTGGCTTGCAGGGCCTGTAGTTGAGCGCCAAGCACTTGATGCTTGTAGGTCTGGCAGGCAGGGCCTATAGCTGAGTGCTCAATGCTTGACCGTAGGCCCTGTGAGCAGGGCCTATGAGATCGAACACCTGGCTGTAGGCCCTGCCTGCTGGCCCTATGAGCGTCGACCACTCAGTGCTTGGCTGTAGGTCCTGTCATCCAGCTACCGTCCCCCCCCCCCCCCCGCCTTTTTTGTTTTGCTACTGTTTCTGTTCTGGAGGGGGTTGTACCATATGGTTCCATCTGAATGGATGGAATCGTACAAAAACACAACATAAACAGATGAAATGGTATCCGGGCGCACCTCTAATATTTACCTTTTTTTCCCCCAAAGATCACTGACGCCATAACACACTATAAGTCCCACGATTCCATAGGATGGAGTTCTCATGGTTAAAGTGCTGTAATTCTGCAGTGTGGATAATATCTAGGTTAGAGTGGTGCAGGGTGAGAATATATATGTATAGTAAACAAAAGGAGGTTACCGTAGATAATGTTGTGCCTGAACTCCAATAGATTATACCACAAATTAATTATTAATGAGTACAAGCATGCAAAGGATGGTAACTCTAGCACATACTTTTTTATATTAATTTTTCAGTGCTGTAACAGGAATTCATTTTATGAAGAAATGTTATTAAACCCCATCAGTATTAGTATGCAGCATTTGGTTGTTGGTGATTACAGTGCCCCCCCCCCCCAAAAAAACCCAAAAAACAAAAAAACATGTCCGTGCTTTATTGTGAGGATGTCACCCTCAGGCACTGCACATTTTTTAAAAAGCAGTCCATAGGTTTTTCAGAGTATCCTAAAACAGAAACGTGAGAATATTGGGCTTCTTTCCCACGTAAGTGCTGGGACTCCTGAAAGATAAATTCAGTCTGGCATTTTTGTGGTGAAAAGATGGCTTATAGAAATTCACCCTTACTAAAGCTGGCAGAGAGCCATTTTATTGCACTCATTTCATGTTTGGTACCAGAGTGTCCATGTACAATAAATAATGAAATCATATGCTAGCTCCAGGTGTAGCTCATCCATGTGTTAACTCCCTGCCTCCCACAAGAACATCCAAAAGCTTGCATGCAGGTTTATTGACTGGTGTTTCTACAGAAAATTTAATGGTAATTTCTCTTCTCTCATATTTGCCACTATAGTTAGCCAAAACCATCATTTTTTCTTACCCATTGATAGATTTTAAAAAGAAAACCACCCCTTTTCAATATTTCTCCACCCAAATACTAGTCTGCAGTATAAGCAGGTTTTCCCTAAGGAATTCTCACAGACAGGGCCAACCAATGATTGTAAGCAGTTTTGTTGCAGCCTGAGGTATTGACAGATGCTTCAAATTGGATATTTTATGCTTGCTGCCTGGTGTGAATAGAAAATTACCAAGGATTTATGCAACATACTATATTCCCCCAAAGATGCTTTCCCCCTAAATCTCCTTCCAGCCTCTTTTCACAGTAGGATATTGTCAAGCAACATTTCCCATGCTCTCCCCATTGCCAGTCTGAAGCACAGTGGTGGCTTTTAGATTCTTTCTCTGAGATGTGTCAAGATCTACTAATCTCTCGCCAGCATTACATTATTCAGTGACTGCAATACAAGTGATACATTACGCTGACATTAATTTACAGCTGAAGCAGGAAACCATTTCCCTCCCCACCCCATGCTGCCCTAAAGGCCAGAAAGTAGCAGGAATGTTAGTGGGAGCATGATGGGGCCAAATGAGAAGTGAATGTTGTAACAGAATAAATTGTATCTTTGGTAGGTTTACTGGTTATTGTGTGTAGTAATTACGTTGACTGAGCAATGGGATGAAACCTTTCTCTCTTTTCACAGTCTTATGTCTTACTCTCTTATCACCTTATCACACTGGGGCATTTTGGCCCCGTGCAACACTTTGGAGATGGGGCCACCCCATTTATCCTCGAAGTGCCGAGGAAGTGTCACAAGATTTGGTAAGTGTTTTCTGAGTAGCTCCAAAGGAGCTACATGCATTTTTTCAGC
This sequence comes from Anolis carolinensis, assembly GCF_035594765.1. NCBI lineage: Eukaryota > Metazoa > Chordata > Lepidosauria > Squamata > Anolidae > Anolis > Anolis carolinensis. The sequence continues at coordinate 88,857,368 of NC_085845.1, read as the reverse complement.
CATTTTCTCCATCTGATGGCAACAGGGACAGGGTACCAACGTACCTTATCCCATTTCCCCGTCTGATGAAGAAAGAAGGGAAGGCACGCGGTGCACCTTCATTTAAAAAGAAAACCATCCTTTTCAATAGGGACGTTTAAAGAGGCCCTTAATCTCTGGTTTGGGGAGTGTTTTGATTTTATATTGTGATGTTGGGCAAGGCCCCATGTGAGCCGCCCCGAGTTCCTTCGGGGAGATGGGGCGGGGTACAAGAATAAATTATTATTATTATTATTATTATTATTATTATTATTATTATTATTATTACAGTGTTCCCTCACTACTTCACGGTTCACTTTTCACGGATTCGCTGTTTTGCGGTTTTTCAATAACTCTAAAAGACTATTAGAAATAATAAAAATTACAATTTACAGCCTAAGGAAGGGAGGAAGGAGAAGCCAAAGGGAGAGAAAAGCAGTCCAAGTGACAACAGGAAGAGAAGGAAGCGATTTATCAACACACAATTGGTTGATAAAGACTTAAAATAGTGTATAACTACTTAAATAATGTATAAATATTAAAATAAATATAGTGTCCCTACATCGCAGATTTTCACTTATTGTGGGTGGTCCTGGAACCTGACCCCAGCAATAAGTGAGGGAACACTGTATTTTCTTTGGAAAATAGTACAATGGTGCTGATTGTGATAGGAATGTAAAGTTGGCGGTAGCCTTGTGAGATTAAAATTCTTCTTAGGACTTCGTAGCATGAAGTCACTATTCCATGGCAGTTGTGTGATCATCAATAGCAGCATCATACTGCTATGAGCTCCCTCTCTATTATGTGTCTCTACATTCATGCAACTGTACCTATTTGCTGATTGGTGGTTCTACATAACCGTGTAATTCTGCTCTTTCATGCTTCTGCTTCTCTGTAATATTTTGAAATTAATCTTTAAAAGCAATTTCACAATTCCATTGAGAGCACAGATCAGCGATGGGGCCATTTCCCAGTATGCTGGCACTGAAGCAACATCAGGTTGTGGAATTCTCTTTCTCTCCACTTCATCCTTCCTATTCCTGAAGCAGTAATTTTTTTATTTTAAGTTTTATTTGATTTTTAAATTTTACTGCTATTGATGGGGTTCTCCATCAGTAGTAAAGGATGGGTTTAGCACGAGGAGGCAGACATCATTTGTACTTTGCTGTGATGTATGTACGTTAAACTGCTGATGTCAAATGTATTTGGGAAGGCTCTGGTGTGTGGTGTCTGGCCTAAACTTGGAACTGGCTTATTTAATTGGCTGTTTAACTCCTGTAATGATCAGCACTTCTGAAAAAGCAGATTTTGCTATTCTGATGGAAGGAGAGCAACACTCCCATTTCAGCCTAGCGAGGATGTAGTGCTTTTGGGTATCTATCTACAATGGTGTGAAAATTGCTGTATAAAATGAATCAATTTATACCCATCCCCACCTCTTATTTCCAGAACCTTTAACATTATTAATAGTTAAGCGCCATTTTGATGAGATAATTGAATTTGTTGGGCAGTTGGGAGTCCCAAGGCAAAGATGAAAGTACTTTACTTACCCAGGAGGTCAATTATTAGGTAACACTTACTGATGAGCAGTTTACTGTCATTAAATGTATTAGATCACTTTTCTAGAGGGGTTTGCTTGAAGGGTAGCACTGCTAGTTGTTAGCTGCATGCATGAAAACAAAAGTAGGAAATGTTCATGGATCTGGAAAAGGGGTTTGTGTGTTGTTGTGTGTTTTCTGGGCTGTATGGCCATGTTCCAGAAGCATTCTCTCCTGACGTTTCACCCAGGTATAATGGAAAAACTAAGCAAGGAAGGTTTTCATATCTGTGGAAGTTCCTGGGTGGGAGAAAGAACTCTTGTCTGTTGGAGGGCAGTGTGAATGTTGTAATTAATCACCTTGATTAGCATTAATGGTGTTGCCAGCTTCATTCCTGCCTGGGGGAATCCTTTGTTCGAAGGTGTTAGCTGCCCCTGATTGATTCATGTCTGGAATACCTCTGTTTTCAGAGTGTTGTTTGTTATTTGCTGTTCTGATTTTAGATTTTTTTTTTAAAAAAAAAATACTGGTAGCCAGAGTTTGTTCATTTTCATGGTTTCCTCCTTTCTGTTGAAATTGTCCACATGCTTGTGGATTTCAATGGCTTCTCTGTGTAGTCTGGCATGATAGTTGTTAGAGTGGTCCAGCATTTCAGAGTGGCTTTGTGTGTGTTACCAGTTCCGGCCAATTGAAACTGGTCAATTAGTCATGCATGGTGACCTGTCAAATGCTTAATAAGTGTAGGATTCGAGTGGGATTAGAAACCAGTGGAAAAAAATGTGGGTGCTTTCCAGAGCTGATCATAGCGGTATAATCTCCATGTTGGACAATTGCCAAAAGGTGCTATGTTCTAGTCAGGTGGGCAAATGTTCATAGCCCAGGTTTGTGATTTGAGCCCAGCAGGAAGAGTGCTCCTTCACCTCTCAGGCCAACAGCACTGCTATAGTACTGTGGTTTCTTGTCTTTGTATACAACTTGGATGAGTTGGAATGAGCAGGAAATGCATGAAGGGGAGGTATGCAAATAATGGGGTACAGCAGAGTTTCACTTATCCAACATAAACGGGCTGGCAGAACATTGGATAAGCTAATATGTTGGATAATAAGGAGGGATTAAGGAAAAGCTTGTTAAACATCAAATTAGGTTATGATTTTACAAATTAGGCACTAAAATATCATTCTATACAACAAATTTGACTGAAAAAGTAGTTCAATACACAGTAATGCTATGTAGTAATTTCTGTATTTACAAATTTAGTACCAAAATATCAGAATGTATTGAAAACACTGACTACAAAAACATTACCAAAAGGCAGACTGCATTGGATAATCCAGAACGTTGGATAAGCGAATGTTGGATAAGTGAGACTCTACTGTATTTTCCATTCTGCACCATTCTGACTTTTTGTAAGATAAGAAGAGATTCTGTAGAACTGGAGTATAGATCCAACCTAACGATTCTTGGTTCATAGGAAAGTAGGCTGATGAAAGGGTAGTGGGAGAGGGAAAAGTCATGTCAGCAGCAGCCTTGGGTCCGGTTTAGTTGGAGAAAAAAGGATTCTCTTTCTTTGCTCAACAAAACATATATACATATATGTTTTCCCTGCTAGGACTGATGGGAATATCGAACAAAAGGAGGACCACATTTCCCCTAGCCCTAACTATGCATGATGTCTGAGTTCATAAAGGACATTGGCAGGAATATTTCTTTGCACAGTTGAATCCAGCTAGTGTACCATGCTTTCTTGGATGCAGATATGATGCTAAACAAACACTGGATAGAAAAAGTCATCTTATCTGCTTTATAGAATTACTCTTCTATATGATTGACATGGAATTTACATGGAAACCTGGATTTTACGAAGAACACTTTTAGTGCGGAATGGCTGAATTTCCCCACTCTTGGTATTTTTCAGTCTCATAACTATTGGGACATTAATTTATAAGAATATTTTTAGAGCATATATTTGAGAAAAATAACAGTTTTGTAGTACTGTGTAAAAATTAATCTGATTTTGCTGTTCAATCAATAGCTTGTTCTTGAGATTAAAAACTCCGGCTTTTTGTATGCTTTGATCTGCAGAGTAAACCTGCTGGCTAAGGCTGCTAGGATCTGCCAGGTTTACCTATAATTTTATTGCTTTTTGCAGTGGAAATAGCCTTAACCTAACATCTTAGTTTTGCACTTAACTGAAAAATTGGTTCTGAATAATTCAAACTAGATAATGTGGTGTGATAGAAACTTCTTTAAAAATGGAGTGTGGGTATGAATTTCAGTGCTATTTCTTGTTTAACACACTTCACCCATTTTTATACATAGACAAGAAGTACAGTGATGCAGCAGGACTATTGGCCTGAGATGTTCCATGGTTGTAGCATTAGTGTGCATGTAATCTACTTTCTCTGTTTCTACAATCCACAGATCTGCCATTTGAAGCCAGCTGAAAAACAATGGGTCAGGAATGGAATCAGATAGCGGAAGTAACATAGTATCTGTAGTGAATTATTGGACCAGTGGATAAGGGCATAAAGACATTAAATTTCAAAAAGTAATTTGAAGTGGGAACAACACTGTTGTATGAATGTAAAAAAGGAATAATGTACAGTGTTCCCTCCTTCGCTATTCACGTTTCGCAAATTTGCTGTTTTGCGTTTTTTCAATAAACTCTAAAAGACTATTATAAATCATAAAAAATTAAAATTCACAGCCTAAGGAAGGGAGGAAGGAGAAGCCAAAAGGAGAGAAAAGGAGCCCAAGTGACAACAGGAGAAGGAGGCGATTTATCAATACACGATTGGTTGATAAAGACTTAAAATATTGTATAACTACTAAAATAATGTATAAATATTAAAATAAATATAGCATTCCTACTTTGCGGATTTTCATTTATTGCGGGTGGTCCTGGAACCTAACCCCAGCAATAAGTGAGGGAACACTGTATATGTTATACTTTTTGGCGTCATTAAAACATTTTGAGAAGATTTTTGCATTTTATGCCATTTCCATCACAATTCTAAAGTTCCTAGAGTGTAAGTACTGAAAGGTATAACAAAAAGTAAAAACAAACGAACAAATAAAACCAACTTGTAATGCAACACAGTGATAGCTGGTAGCTTCTGATAAATTGTCCCTAGTTTTAGTCTGAACTTTAAATAACAATCTAAAATGTTGAAGCTATTATGGATGAGAGGATCAGCAGTTAAATTTTTAAAAATTCAAAACAAAGCCCGAATTGGATTGACTGCTTAACTTATTTGGCAGCCATCAGCCACCACTAATGTAAGATTTTGATCATAATTTTTGAAGTTTGGAGAGCCAGATCAGGAATTTGTTTTGAGTACCACCACTGGACAACAAACTACTTTTGGTTTTAATCCCAAATTTTCTCCCATAATAGTAGGGAGCCTTTTTGTTAGGAAACCTTTGGTGATCTGCCTTATTTACATTTCCTGGTTACATTCTACCTTTCCAGATCTAAATTATTAGTAATGGTTTTTTGTATATGAATGTAAGATGCAAGACAAAAAAGAATCTTGCGTAATCTCTAAATAGTTACAATTGAAAGAGACCCCTTAACATTTTATGCGTTGTCTTATTGGTCCACCTTATGAAATGTCCTTGTAATTATTTCTCATTGTGAACATTTTAAGAAAGCAAAAGGGATGATGGTGGCATTAAGCCAAGGTTTCAGAAATTGTATGTGTTTTCATATGAATTTGCTCTCATTTTTAAGATTTCCATTATAACATCTTTGCATTTAAAACTCATTAAAACGGGCTTTGTAAACCATGTTCTTAGAAGAATGTAATACATGTTTTAAGGAGGATATGGGGTGGAAAGCCTACACGCTCTCCTTGTGAATGAGCCGATGTGCTAATTAGAAAATACATGGGTGTTGTTCATTATCCTTTTGAAATGGAATGACACTAAGCTTTCACACTCCATTGCAACTGAAAGGTCCTTGCACAGTGTTGTTAAGTGCCTTTTATACACATCTTCCAGCCTTGACTGTGAAGAGGTAATGGGAAGGCTTTGGGAAATGGGTGTGTCTTGATAATGAGGGTTGTTTTGTTCTAAGTTGGACTGCAGTTCTTCCAGGCATATCCAATTTGCTTATCAGATACTTTTCAGATTTGAGAACTATTGTGGGATGAGTAGCAAAACATACAATAAACCACATTAATAGTCAAATATGTCAGTCTAATCTGACTCACAGGTCCTGGCCAGGGGTCTGAGAGTACATCTATATGATAGAATTAATGCAATTCAACCCCACTTTAACTATAATGCTATATAGAATAATGTGCTTTGTAGTTTGGAGGCACTATTACTCTTTGACAGAGAAGAACTTGTAGCTCTGTAATTCTCATGATCCCATAGCATTGAACCATGGAAGATAAAATCGTGTCAAATTGTATCAATTCTATGTTTTAGATGCATTCTAAGAGTTCTATACTTTCAAATTACAAGTATGTTTTCAAGTGTTTCTGTGATCATTCTGAAAGCTTTTGTTATGCCTATTAAAGCTTGATGCTAAAATTTACAGCTTTTGCTTCTTCCACTTTCTATGTCATCACAATTAAAGTATCCCTAACAGATGACCATCCAGCCTCAGTTTTCCCTGACAGATGGCCATCCAACCTTTGTTTAAAAGTTTCCAAGAAAGGAGCTTTCACCACACTCCGAGGCAGAGAGTTCCACTGTTGAACAGCTGGTACAGTCAGGAAGTTCTTCCTAATGTTCAAGTGGAACCTCCTTTCTTGTAGTTTGAACCCATTGCTTCTAGTCTTAGTTTCAAGGGTAACAGAAAACAAGTCTGCTCTCTTCCTGGCATGGCCAATAGTTTATCACTAGTTTAGATAAAATATTCCCATGACATAGTGATGGTACTCTCAACAGTATGCAACTACATTAGCTACCTTTCATATATATTCTTCTACTTAGGCAATAAAGATATAGAGTTCTAAAAATATAATTTGGATAAATTATTTGTTGTAATGTGGAACATATGTAGCAGAAATCCGGCTCTCTGTGCGATTATGCGGTGATTTTTTTTTAAAAAAATGGTATGCAACAAAAATCACCATCAATCCCCCTTTACTCCTAAGGAATCCCACAAAATTGAACTTTTTGGATTTTGGTTGTGCTTCTCTTATTTCTTGTCTTAACTGCTCTCCGATTCTTTCTCAACATTGTCAAGGCAACTCTTCAGCTGGTGTTACCTTCTCCTCATCAATGTGATGCAGCAGCTAAAAAAGCCAACGGGATTCTGGCCTGCATCAATAGGGGAATAGCGTCTAGATCCAGGGAAGTCCTGCTCCCCCTCTATTCTGCCTTGGTCAGACCACAACTGGAATACTGTGTCCAATTTTGGGCACCACAGTTGAAGGGAGATGTTGACAAGCTGGAAAGCGTCCAGAGGAGGGCGACTAAAATGATTAAGGGTCTGGAGAACAAGCCCTATGAGGAGCGGCTTAAAGAGCTTGGCATGTTTAGCCTGCAGAAGAGAAGGCTGAGAGGAGACATGATAGCCATGTACAAATACGTGAAGGGAAGTCATAGGGAGGAGGGAGCAAGCTTGTTTTCTGCTGCCCTGCAGACTAGGACACGGAACAATGGCTTCAAACTACAGGAAAGGAGATTCCACCTGAACATCAGGAAGAACTTCCTCACTGTGAGGGCTGTTCGACAGTGGAACTCTCTCCCCCGGGCTGTGGTGGAGGCTCCTTCCTTGGAGGCTTTTAAGCAGAGGCTGGATGGCCATCTGTCGGGGGTGCTTTGAATGCGATTTCCTGCTTCTTGGCAGGGGGTTGGACTGGATGGCCCATGAGGTCTCTTCCAACTCTACTATTCTATGATTCTATGATTCTATGATCCTCCTTTGCTCTTTCTCAGTTAGCTGCCAAGAACTAGAATAAGTGGGCAGGTCAAGAAAGAAGATGAGCACAGACTCATAAAGTTCAGGGAGCAATGTGTGCAAAAAAAGCTGAGAAAGAATAAATAGTAATTATTTTTGGCACATAACATTAGGACTTAGAATTCAAAAATCTGTTCCATTTTCCCTTGTTTAATATTGAATCATTCAAATGCTTATTTTTAAAAAAAAGCACAGTTTCATTTATTATAAGTACACAACTTTGCCTTGGTGCAGTTTTTAAGATTGTGCAGAGATGACAACAACAATTCTCTGCTTTGCTGTGCTAAGAACAACAATAAAAAATCCTGCATGTTGCAGGAACTCCCCACCCACTGTTTTTCTTCCTGTCACTTCTTCCTGAATGTTCAGGAACCTTACATTTCAGACACATTTTTGAAATTGCCAAATAGCCATACCATCCCGAGTGTGTATCTGTTAATTTACTGGATCACACCAGGCATGCAGTAGGATTTGTGTGTTGTGGTCCTGAGTTCTTCCCTGAATTGCTAATAGGGAATTTCCTCCCTACACAGACAATAGTTGCTGAGGTAGGGTTCTGAAAATTGTAAGCCATGACAAAATCTTAGTTGTATTTTTTTTTTTAAAAACCACACTGCAAGTTAAATACAACAATGCACTTGCAATCATGTCTCATTTGACTTGGAGCAAGGGTGGATTTAAGAGGGCTTTAAGTAGTCCAGAAAGCCTTTTTGTCACATGATGAGTATTTGGATAGTGTGTGCTGTGTGTGTGTTGTTGCAAACTATAGCAGAGATCCATAGAGCTAAATTATAATGCTGGCCTGTAATGTTTGAAAACTCTGTGCAGAATCCTGCATGATATCATTAAGGCTAACTTTACCGTAAGTGAATGACTAGCTTTCTCAGAAGTAGGCGCCATTTGTATCCTACTTACCTTTGGTCTTTCTATTAGCAAAGCAATGGCTCCACCTACTGATAGCTAATGTACTCCAATGTAATGCAATAAATGCAGCAGGGAATGCAACAGTTACAGACAGTTTAGTTATTCTGAAGTCAAAATAAGATTCTGCTAGCCTGGGTTAACGTTAATCCCATTCTTGCCTTTCTTCCTTTTCTTTTTCTGTTTATTTATTGACTGATTATCAATACTAACAACCCAATTCACAAACAAAGTAATATACACACATACAGAGAAAGAAAATAAAAGACAGAAAAATGAAAGAAAAAAAAAGACATAACTCCACACAGCAGGGCTGTGACCTACCCCCCTAATCCTGACGGTAATGAAAATAAAGTATTATTCTACCATCACACATCCAGCTAAATAATCCTTCTGATTACTAATAACCATAACATCTAATGTTTACATTTTAAATTTCTTATTGCTAAAGACATTCATAAATGTTTCCCAGTGTTTCAGAAAATCTTCAATTAATTTATCTGTTGTAACCTACATTAATGTGGATATTTGAGCAATTTTAGGCATCATGGCAATCGATTCTTCCAGTGTCAGTGCTTCAAGCTGTTTCTACGTTTGAAGAAACAATATTTTTGTTGCTGTTATCCTATATCAAAGAAGTGATACATATTTAATGTCCAGTTCTTTATCCTTAAGATTTAACAGAAAGGTTTTTGGTAACATTAAAAATCAATTTTTTGGACTAATGTATGAACCCAAAAGTAATTTTTCTCTTTGTTACAAGTCCACCACATATAAAAAAAGGAACCCTCCTTATCTTGACATCTGCAACATTGACCTGAAACATTATGGGACATTTTCAAGAGCTTTTGGGATCAGAGATAGATACCATCTATACATCTTCTTATATAAGTTTTTAACTAGTTCATGAAGCAATTTTCACATCTTTGGTATTTCATCCATATGAACATTATTATGTATTATTTTACATGTTTGTCTTCTGTCGTTAATTTCAAAAGCAATTTATACCTTTTAAAATTAAATGGTCATCATCTTTACACAAATCAAGATAAAACTCAATTTCTTCAACCACTATGGTGCATTTATTTTATCTTGATTAAATCTGTCCTTACATTGCATGTAAGCAAGCAGATATTTGCCTTCTTTAAAGAGCATTTCGTCTTGTTCAAAGTGCAAAAGGTCATCATAAAGCAATCATCTCCAGTTTTAATCCATTCTTTCTTTAAAAAGAAGCTTCCAATTATTTTAAAATTCAGCATGTGGTATATCTTTGTCATGCCAGGCATAACCATGTCACCTGAATATTAAAATATGATCTTTGAATTCCAGGTGTCTCTCATTCCTGAACAATATCCATTCTTTCAGCCATACAAAAGGACAGGCCTTGTAATACAATTTAACATTGGGGGCTCCCAAACTCCCCCTTTCTTTAGCATCATTCATTATTTTATTCTTAGTTTCTTTCCCTACCAAACAAATCTAGAAATTTATTTCTGCTTCTTGTTCAAGAGATATACAAGTCATTTCTTATAGTAGGAATCACTTGAAAAAGCAGTAAAAGACTGCCCTTGTTTTCTTGAATAAAAACCAGAGATATCTCATAAATTATACCCTTGATAGGTAGGTATTTTTGACCACTGGTCAAAATAGAATGCCTTCTAGCATATTAAGGTGTACTTTTCTTGTGAAAAATATAAATTACTTTACACACAAGGGAAGCTATTATACTACATGTGAGATGAGAAAGCTGAAGATAAAACGGAAAAAAGGGAAGTAAACTCATGTCATTTTGATTATCCCAGCATCCTCCTTCTTCATCCATATTCAAAGTGTTTTGGCGTATACTTTAAAGGGAAATCAGTACTCCAGAGTCTACACATGTTTAGACTTTGGTCACCATCAATCGTGTTCATGAGTTTCCCTTGAGCTTTCAAAGATTTCCTTTGAAATAAGGAAAAAAAGCTCTACAAGAATCACATCTGTAGCCCGCCATATTGAATATCTTGTTGCCTACAGCAGGCAAGCAGATCCTCTCAGGCAGAGGTGGGAAAAGGATGGCCCTTTGGGTTAATTTTGCACACCCTGACAAGAAAGGAATTGCTTTTCTTGAAACCTTCCAGGAACTGCAGTTTACCTTTTAAATCAGTAGCAGGCTCTTCCTATACTGTTTAATATTAAAAGAAGAGAAGCCCGCTTTTCTCTTGCCCCCTGCCCTATTTTTACCAAGATTAACAGTCTATATGAGCCTCTGACCCTGCCAAAGATGTCTAAGCTTGTCTAGGAAGTTTGTAAGGAGGACATGGAAGCAGCTGTCTGTGTTTGTTTCTTCTAGCAGTACTGGTTTCACTGGATGATTTGATGCTGTTTTCAGTGACATATTTCCTCTGAATTGGAGTGGGGATGTGTCTAGACCAGGGGTCCTCAAACTTTTAAAGCAGAGGGCCGGTCCACAATCCTTCAAACTATTGAGGGGCCAAATTATCATTTGAAAAAAAAATACAAACAAATTCCTACGCACACTGCATATGTCTTATTTGTAGTGCAATACAACAATACCAATTAAAGAACAATACAATATTTTAAAATGAAAACAATTTTAACCAACATAAACCTATCAGGATTTCAATGGGAAGTGTGGGCCTGCTACTGGCCAATGAGATAGTCAGGTTAATTAGGATTGTTGTTATTGTTGTGTGCCTTCAAGTCATTTCAGACTTTGGGTGAGCCTAAGTCTAAAATTATTTATTTATTTATTTACTACATTTATTTACCACATTTATATTCCACCCTTCTCACCCCGAAGGGGACTCAGAGCAGCTGTATGTACATACAATATATTATTAGCATAGCACAATATTAGCATCATATGTTACTATATTGAACTATACCACTATACTGTAATATTATATGTAATATATAACAAATAATTAACATTATTATATGGTATTATTATAAGTATTATATTGTATAACATTATAATATTATTATCAAGATTATATGTATATACAATATATTATATTATTAAAACTGATATAAAAATATTATATTATAAAACTGAGGGCGGGGGCCAGGTAAATGACCTTGGAGGGCCGCATCCGGCCCCCGGGCCTTAGTTTGGGGACCCCTGGTCTAGACTCTCCTGAATATGAGTAGTCTAGGAACTTGCCCCTGCAATTGCTATGGGTTCAGCCTTGGCTTCTTATTTTGAGAAGTGCAAATTGTATGTGCAAGTTCCTAAAACTGCTAAGTCGGGACTGTCTGTGGGCCTGAGATTTCTCTTGCAATGTTAGAGGAAGTGGGTTCTGTTGATGTTAGAAGAATGCAAAGCAATCATCCAGTATTACAATACTGAAGTAATTGCAAACATATACTTGTATCAAGAACCTGTAAAAGTTACAACAAAAATAGTATACAATGAAACATACTTTTGTTATATTCATAATACTGATTACTGTTTCTTTCTTGAAGGAGGGAATTTTCAACAAGGGTTACTTTCTTTCTTATAAAGGAAATTTCAACAAAAGTCTTTATAAACAAATCTTCCTCTATATTTCCTTCTAGAGAGCTTTCACAATCGGTTTCGATCTTGACCAAGTCTTCTTCAGGTGGAAAGTTTCTAATACAATAGAGTCTCGCTTACCCAACGTTCTGTATTATCCAACACAGTTTGCCTTTTATCAGTCAATGTTTTTGTAGTCAATATTTTCAATACATTGCGATGCTTTGGTGCTAAATTCATAAATACAGTAATTACTACATAACGTTACCATGTATTGAGCTGCTTTTTCTGTCGATTTGTTGTAAAACATGATGTTTTGGTGCTTAATTTGTAAAATCATAATGTAATTTGTTGTTTAATAGGCTTTGCCTTATTCCCTTCTTATTATTCAACATTTTCGCTTATCCTACGTTCTGCCAGCCCATTTATATCAGATAAGTGAGACTCTTCTTATTCACAATTTCAAGTTATAATAAAGTGGACCTAAAGGGAACGAACAGTAGTGGCTGAAAAATAGTTTCTTAATAGTAGTTTTTTGATAGCAAACAGACCCCATACATTCAATATACAAATCATAAATCGTAAATTACAAGTATAAAAGCAAAATTACTCACACCAAGTTCTCCTGAGTGATGCTTTGCTCAGTTTGATTCCATGGCGAGCACAAAACTGTAAGGCTGACTCAACTATTTAATATAGTGAACTTAAAGAGGCCAGGTGATGAGGTTGTGGTGTCATAGTTATTGCTCAGAAATCACATTTAAAAGGTCACCTACACAGGTTTACATAAAGTAATGATAGTGTTGTAATTGTTTAAAAGCTACCCATAATTTTATAAAAAAACAAACAAACAAACATATGTGTTTAGTCCTTTTGAATGTTTCATTTGAAGGGTGAAAATCCAGAATGATTCATGTTGTAAAAGGTTGGTGCAGAAGTCAGTGTTTGTAGGGGGTGTAACAACTTCTAAGATCTCAATTAAAAGTGACTCTGCATTATGATTAATATCTTCAAAGTGTTTGTAAAGAATTGAGTCAGCTGAATGGTTTTTAATTTACTCTTGTGCTCTATGATACGATGTCTGACTTGCCTGCTCGTCTGGCCAACATGCATAAGAGAACAGGGACATATGATGACATAGACCACTCCTTTAGTAGCACAGGCGGCAGAATGATATAACTTATGTTGAGCCTTGATGTGTGGATTCTTGAAGGCTTTTGCATGTACAAACTGCAGACATATAGAACAGTGGTGACATGCAAAGTTCCCCACTAGACTAGGCTTGATGGTTTGTGGCTGATAATCTATATCAGAGTGTACCAACATATCTTTAATACTTGGCATCCTCTTATGGGATACTATAGGGGGATTCTCACATCCAAGTATATCACTCACAAGATTCCAGTATTTTTGCACAGTTTTAATTATGTGTTTGGATAAGTTGGTTAATGTAAGGGGCCATACCAATCTGTTGTCCCTAGGTTTGATTTTGGCCTCTGATAAAGTGGTTTGGGGGACTTTAGCTACTTTAACAATGGCTTTGTTTATAAGATGCTCTGGTTAGCTCTTAAACCTGAACTGGTCTTTCACTTTTTCATTGTTATACTCAAAATCCTGTTGTAGAGTGCAGTTACCTTTAATCCTTTTAAACTTGAACACGCCTATAATGTGTTTTATGAATGTTTTATGTAAGTTAATTTTTAACTGATTTATAGTGTATTGTACAGGTTTTATATGTGTGTTTTATTGTAAGTCGCCCTGAGTCCCCTGTTGGGCAAGAAGGGCGGGATATAAATATTGTAATAAATAAATAAATAAATTTGTGCATAAGGTAGATTGTTCTTTAGGAGTAAGCTGTGATAACTGTTATAGTGTAAAATGCATTCCTATCCATGGGTTTTTGATAATTATTGACAATCAGTTTATTATTGTGTTTTGCTGATTCAAGGGAATCCATTTTCTTTAAATTACTCTCTATGATGTTAGAAGAATGTCATTGCAAGGGATAGCCTTTGGTGATGTCATTCAGCACAATAGATTAAACTTCAATCACAGTTGTAGAGAGCATGCCATCCAAATAAGAAGCACCAATCTTAAGTAATGAAGAAAGTGTGTGTGTACACACACATACACATATACACACAAACCTTTCATGACAACACTCTTAAGATATTCCTTGCGATGGGAAAGTATATTGGGGCACCAGAATGCATACTTTCACATCGTTGTCTTTCTAGTGGTACCATTAGTAGCAATAATAATAATAATAATAATAATAATAATAATAATAATAATAATACAATGAAAATGAAGAAAATTCAAGTGAGGTTCAATTTTCAATATTGAGGTAGTATGTAGGGGACTGATGAGTGGGCAGAACAGTGAAATACATATGCATAAGGTATTCGTGCTAAATTCAGATATTCCTTTTATTTAAAGCTCTGAGGACTGTGTTCCTAAATCCTACTTAGATTCAGAAGCCGATTGTGCGTCTAGGATGTCTACTCTCATCTCTTCAGCTAAAAATGATTCATCTCTGTGCTTTAGGCTACCCCTTCCCTCAATCTATACTGAAATGCCTTCTCTTTCTTTGAGAAGCTTTGCTCCCACAAACTCATCAAAATTGCATGGAAAATATTAGAGGAAAGGAATTCCAGGTCTAAATTTAAAAGAGCAGCGAATTTAAAAGAGTCAGTGGGAGCTAAACATTTTGGGTGGATTTTGGATTCTAATTGTGCAAATGAGAAGACCCTTTCAGTTTCCATAGTGGTGCTAGCTGTAGAAGAGCTTTCTTTAACATTTGAAAGTCCAGCCTGACAGTTGTACCTCAGTTAGCGAAGTCAATCTGTTCCTAGGCACTAGTTCCTTAATAGAAAATGTGGCAGAAATAAGATGTAAAAAGGAGGGAGGCCCCATCTACACTGCTATATTAATTATAGATTTTTCTTCGTGTACTCTGTGAATGCACACTAATGGAGAAGCTGCGCCTGCGCAGGTTCCGACGGAAACTCTTCCAAGCTGAAGTTCAAATTTTGGCGGTAACCACGCCCCCCTTCCCAAGGGGCATATAAGGCAGCCCCAGGCGCCCGCTCTCCAGTTCCTTTTTTTCCGCCGCAAGGTTCACTTCGGACTCTTCGCATGTCTACTACTCGTTTCAAACGCTGCACGCAGTGCGCTGCTAAAATTCCTGATTCAGACAGCCACGCCAAGTGCCTCTTCTGTCTTGGCGAGGCTCATGTGGTCGGTACCTGCCGCTTCTGCCTAGCTCTCACGGCTCAGGCCAGAAAGAACAGAGCCGCTAGGCTCAGAGCGGCGTTCTACGAAAGATCTCTCGCGCCAGAACCGACTCCGTCGACGTCGGGTACGTCGTCGTCTTCAGCTCTGAGAGCAATGTCGGCGCCACCAGCTAAGCCTCCGACAGCTAAAGCCTCCTCGGTCTCGTCCAGGGCGTCCAGGACCTCCAGGGCCGCTAAACCGGTCAAGCCACCGTGTACTGTGACGACGGCTACCGTGTCGACCCGCTCCGGAAAGGTGGGGCCTTCCTCGACGTCGAGCTCTCTGGCTTCGGTGACCTCGATCCGCTCTCGTATCGGCTCCCCTCTGTCCTCCTCTGCTATCAAAATAGCCTTTAAGAGGGCTCACGAGGAGTCTCGTCGAGCGCAATCTGACTCAGCTGTGGTTCCTCCAACACCAGGCAAATCCTTGAGGGTTGCGTCCAAGCAACCGCCGACAAAAAAACGGCTGACTCAGCGCTCCTCTTCCTCGGCTTCCTCAAGGAGGGACCCGCCGTCCTCCTCGGCAACCTCCTCGAGAAGGTCTTCTCCAATTGTGCCAGCCCAGAGGCCTAGAGATGTTTCTCAATCTCCGTTGCACCCCCTGTCTGACGGGGAGCTGCAGGACTCACCCCACCACTCTACCCAAACGGTGGTCAGGGTGCCGGTGCCGGAGCCTCTTGCGCCGCCTCACTCTTCGCGCCAACAGCTCTTCCCTCCCACCTCGACACCGGAGCGTGGCAGACAAACGGCTCACCTGGCTCGAGCAGCCCAGGCCTCAGCCTCTAAAGATCCTCGGCTCCCGGCCCTCTCTTCCCGTGAGGCCATGCCTCCCCCCGAGACTGTGCTTTCTTCTCCCCCTCAGTCCCCCCAAGGGGCTGAGGAGGAAGATGTTGACATTGACCGCCCAGACTCTGTCCTCTCGGCTTCGGTAGTCTCTCTCGGACTCGACCTCTCTCCTCCTCACGATGCGTATGAGGCGGACCCGCCTTCTCCTACTGACAATATTCGTGCTTTCTCTGATCAAATGGTCAGAATGGCCGACGCCCTGGGTTTGGAGATCAAGCAGACTTCCAAAGCAGTGTCTGATCCAGTTTTCAAAAGGGTGCAGGCCCAAGCTCCGCCGGCCACGCTACTCCCTTTCCTGCCTTATCTCTTGGACGTTACCCAGGCTTTCTGGAAAACCCCTTCCTCCATACCCCCGACCTCGAAGAGGATCGAGACTTGGTACCGTACCGACGACGATACCTTGGAGTGGCTGAAACACCACCCCGACCCCAACTCCCTGGTCGTCAAGGCCTCCCAATCCTCAGGTCGTCAGTCGAACACTCCGGCCGACAGAGAAGGGAAGCGCTTTGATGCTGTGGGTCGAAAGCTTTACTCCGGAGCCCTTTTACTTTGCCGGATGGCAAACTATGGAGCCTGCATGGGTGCCTACCAGCAGATTATCTGGGAGAAGGCACAACCCTTCTTCGCTAAACTGTCAGACGAAGACCGCTCCGTCCTTACCACCCTCCAACAGGAGGCTGACTCGCTTGCCCACCATCAAATCCAGATGGCGAAACATACCGGGGACACGGCGGGCAAGATGATTGCTCACGCGATCGCCATCCGTCACCACGCCTGGCTGAGGTCGTCAGGTCTCTCCTCATCTTCCAGACAGGTCATTGAGGACCTCCCCTTTGATGCACTCGGACTATTTAACTCCGGTACCGATGACAAACTCAAGTCTAATCATGACTTTAAAATTCTTGCGTCTAAATGTGGCGACCAACCGCAGCCACAGCGCACCCGCTGGTTCCCTCACCGCTTCCGTCGCTTCCCGCCGCAATCCTTCTGGCACCAATCTTTCAAGCGCCCCTCGGGCTCGAGCAATCAAAGCCATCACCAACCCCGTCGGGGACCTCATCCACAAAAGCAACGGGGTCGAACCACCCCCGCTCCTCCGCAGGCTAACCGGCGTACCTGACGCCATCCCTTTTTGCCAAAGCTCCTCGTCCGCTACCGATGTAGAGCCCACGCTGCCTCGACCCTCCTGTGCCTTCGCCGACCGCCTGGCCCCCTTTTACAATCAATGGGAGTCCATCACTTCAGATGCTTGGGTTCTTCGCATTGTCCAAGAGGGCTACGCCTTAGAGTTCACAGAGCTCCCACCTACAGGTCATATTCTCTCTTCAACTCCTTCTCCAGAGATACTGGCCGAAATCGATGCCCTCCTGGCCAAAGGGGCCATCCGTCCCTCTCCTCCTGAACTGGACCCTCAAAGTTTCTTCTCCAGATACTTTACAGTCCCGAAGAGGGGGGGCGGGCTACGCCCCATTCTGGACCTAAGGGCCCTCAATATCTTCATTCGCCCTTCCAAATTCAGAATGGTCTCTATTGCCTCTATTCTCCCGATGCTGCAGCTGGGAGACTACTTTGCCTCCATAGACTTACGAGACGCCTACTTCCACGTGGCGATACGGGAGGCTCACAGACGTTTCCTCTGTTTCAAAGTCCTTGACCAAACCTACCAATTTACCGTTTTACCCTTCGGTCTTGTCACGGCTCCAAGGGTCTTTACCAAAGTCGTCGCCGCCGTAGCGGCCCACCTCAGGCTGCATGGCATCACGGTCTTTCCTTATCTGGACGACTGGCTTCTGGTCGGGCCTGACCCTGTACTTCTCGAAAGCCACGTCTCCTTCACGCTGCGTCTCCTAAACTCTCTCGACCTTCAACTCAATGCCGAGAAGTCAAATCTCTCCCCGTCGACCAAAATCCGATTCATCGGAGCTCTCTTCGACTCCGTCACAGAGACTGTCTCGCTACCGCTCGACAGATTCCTAGCTCTCCGCCACCAGATCGCCCTATGTCGATCCGCCCGGAGGGTCCGAGCCCGTGCCATTCAAGTCCTTCTAGGCCATATGGCCTCCACGGTTCTCACGACCCCCTTCGCCAGGCTGCGTCTTCGGGTTCTACAAAGGTGGTTTATAGACACTTTCAAGCCGCTCTACCACCACAACTCCAAGTACTTGTCGATACCGTCAAACGTTCGCCAATCCCTCTCATGGTGGACGTCTCACCGGAACGTGTGCAGGGGTCTTCCATTTCATCCAACCCTACCTTCAATAACCATAACCACGGACTCCTCCACCTACGCTTGGGGAGCCCACATGAGCGGCCTGACGGTCCAAGATCTTTGGTCCCCATCCGAGAGGACCAACCACATAAACTTTCTCGAGCTTCTCGCCATCCTCAAAGCCCTGAAAGCTTTCTCCCGCCTCATCTGCCACAAATCCATCCTCATTCAATCGGACAATCTGGTAGCAGTGTTCTACATCAACAAACAGGGCGGTACGGGTTCGAGAAAGTTGATGCACCTGTCCTCCCGCCTCTGGCTTTGGTGCATAGCCCACGACGTCCAGGTTTCCGCGATTCACCTTCCGGGTGCCCAAAACGACTTGGCAGATGCCCTCAGCAGGATGACATCCTCCTCTCACGAGTGGAAGCTCGATCCCGAGATCCTCCACAATCTGTTCCTCGACTGGGGGCGACCTACTCTGGACCTTTTTGCCTCCCCCCAGAACGCTCAGCTACCCCGCTACGGAGCGAGGCTTCCCCCGAACTCCTTTCCCGGCTGCCTAGGGGACGCCTTTCTGCTAGACTGGTCAGCGGAGATGCTTTATCTTTTTCCCCCTATTCCCCTCATACCGAAAGTCCTCGAAAGACTCCTCTCGATCTCGGTCACAGCGATTCTCATAGCTCCGGCCTGGCCCCGCCAACCGTGGTATCCAGCCCTTCTTCGTCTCTCCAGAGGAACGTTTCGCCCTCTGCCTCCCTCGCCGCACCTTCTCTCGAGAGAGGACGGTCAAATTCTTCACCCGGACCTTCCTTCTCTTCATCTCACTGCGTGGAGGATTCTTACCTAACCTCCCTTCCGCAAAACCTCAGGCAGCCCATAAGCCGTCTACAACCAAAGCTTATACCTACAAACTTTCTCGCTTTCACGCCTTCCTTCGATCCCGTAATATCGACTCCTTTCCAACCTCGGTATCGGTGGTCCTCGACTTCCTTATGTCTCTCGTCGAGAGGAAACTCTCTCTCGCTTCTATTAAGGCTTACCTCGCAGCTCTCTCCTGGTCTTTTCAACGCCATGGTCAGCCGTCTCTCTTCTCTCACCACCTGATCAAAACATTTCTCCGAGGCTACAACAACATCTGCCCACCGTCGCTACCACCTACGCCGGGCTGGAACCTCGAACTTGTACTCTCTCAACTCACTTCTGCTCCCTTCGAACCACTAGCCTCAACTGATCTCCGCTTGCTTTCGTGGAAACTGGCCTTTCTAGTGGCAATCACTTCGGCACGACGGCCATCCGAGCTTGCTGCTCTCAGGGTCGATGAGCCTTACCTACGTTTCCACCACGACCGTGCTGTCCATCGCCCGGACATTACCTTTCTCCCTAAGGTAGTGTCAGCTTTCCACCTCAATCAAGACATTGTTCTACCAGCTTTCTTCTCTAACCCCTCCTCTCCTCTCGAGCGAAAACTGCACCTTCTCGACGTTCGCAGGGCGCTCCTGTTCTACAAGGACCGTACCAAGGGCATCCGTAAGACTCAGAGACTCTTTGTCGCCTATGCCCCGGACAAGTTGGGTAATCCCATCTCCTCCCAAAGGTTGTCCCATTGGATTGCTCAGGCCATTGAGTTGGCTTACGAGCTGGCCAAACGCCCTCCCCCTCCATCCATCCGTCCGAGATCAACGAGGGGCCTTTCGGCTTCGACCGCCTTCCTCAGAGGTATCCCGCTTGACTCCATCTGTAAAGCGGCAATCTGGTCGAACCCACTTACGTTTCTCTCACTACAGGCTAGACAATAAAGCCCTAAAAGACTCGGCCTTCGCAATATCAGTACTCTCATCTTGCCTATCCTGACTCTCAAACGTCCTTCTTCTCCCTATACTCACCCGCAGGTGACTCTCTATACCTCTCCTTCAAGTTATGGGCCAGTTTTTCTCCCCATACCTACCTCTGGGGATATGCTTTTTCCCTGATTGTGTTGGGCAGTTGCTCTGTAACACTTTATTGACTCTGATGGGTGTGTCAAGTTGTGTGATGTTTTTCCCCTCTTCCCTTGGGAGAGCGTTTATATGCACTGTACTCAATTTCTGTGTTTCTATTACGTTTATTCAGTATTTCCTAATATGTTCTGTTTTCTTGTACTATGCTCATGCTGGCATTGCACTGGTCCTTTCGGACAACTTATTGCACTGGTCTCTTGGGACTGTTATCTCAATGTGTCCTAATAAACTTATGTTTGGACATTCACTGGTTGTCGAGTTTGCCTTGTCCCACCATCCGGGACCTTAGCGTGTCAGTCTCCATTAGTGTGCATTCACAGAGTACACGAAGAAAACGGACAGGTTGCTTACCTGTAACCATGTTTCTTCGAGTGTACTCTGTGAATTCACACAAACCCGCCCTTCCTTCCCCTCTGGCAAACCTCTCCCTTTCTCGTTGCCTTGGCGGCGTAGGAACTGGAGAGCGGGCGCCTGGGGCTGCCTTATATGCCCCTTGGGAAGGGGGGCGTGGTTACCGCCAAAATTTGAACTTCAGCTTGGAAGAGTTTCTGTCGGAACCTGCGCAGGCGCAGCTTCTCCATTAGTGTGAATTCACAGAGTACACTCGAAGAAACATGGTTACAGGTAAGCAACCTGTCCTTATCTGCTTTGAACTGGATTATATGGCAGTGTAGATCATATAATCCAGTTGAAAGAAGATACTCTGGATTATCTACTTTGATAATTTGGATTATATTGCAGGGTAGATCCAGCTAGAGAGTGAGTGCCAGTAAAAAAAAATATCCAGTTCTAACAATCTATACAAATAAAAATGTAATGTCTGTCAGTGAGGGACCCTATATCTCCCAAACTACTCCATCGAATGCTATGAAATTCGGACATAACATAGCATTCAAACAGCCGTGTGTTCAAAACCTACTCTCACAAACTTGAAACACCTGAGAAAGGTAAAATCATATTCAAATCAACAGCCAATCAGTCTCCTCCTCCCTTAACTACCATCCTAACAGATGGCTCCTCCCCTTAGCAATGGCCAAGCACTCCCCTAGCAACCACTGTTACAGACGGCTCCTCCCCTTAGCAATGATGCAAGCAACAGCCAAGCAGTCTCCAACATTTAGCAACTGGTGTGGGTGGGGCCACAAGGAAAGGCTAGACTCACCTCCTCTCCACTCACAAGGAGTTATGCGAGGCCAAGGCTCTCAGGCCTAGCCACAGAAAGGGTATCAGGAGCAACTTTAGAAACTGCAAGCCACTTCTGGTGTGAGACAGTTGGCCGTCAGCAAGGATGTTACCCAGGGGACACCCAGATGTTTACCATCCTGTGGGAGGCTTCTCTATATACAGAGTGTTTGAAAAAGAACTCCCTAGTTCCCATCAATTTATACTTAAAACTAGGGAGTTCTTTTTCAAGCACCCTGTATATCTGTGGAAGATCCAGGGTAGGAGAAAGAACACTTTTCTGCTACAGACAAGTGTGAATGTTCCAGTTGGCCAACTTGATTAGTATTACATAGCCTTGCTACTTCCTGCCTGGGGGAATCCTTTGTTGGGAGGTGTTAGCTGGCCCTGGTGGTTTCATGTTTCGTATTCCACTGTTTTCTGAGTGGTGTTCTTTATTTACTGCAAGAAATATTGCAGTTGGCCAACTTGATCAACATTAAATAGCCTTGCTGCTTCTGGTGTGAGAGAACTGGCTGTCAGCAAGGATGTTGCCCCAGGGACACCCACATGTTTTACCATCCTGTGGGAGGCTTCTCTTTATTTGTCTGTGGAAGGCCCAGGGTGGGAGAAAGAACTCTTTCCTGAGTTTTTTCCCCCCCCATTGAACCAGACTGGACCACAACAACTTGTGCTGGGTACAGCTAATATGCATATATGAAATGAAACCAGCACTCCAGGGAAGCCTTAGGATATTTTTTTTTCTTTCACCAGCCCCCACTTTTCTTATAGTTTCCATTTTAGTGGTCAAACATAGACTTTTTAAAAACGTGATGAAAGGAGCATATGAGATAGGCTAAATACATTTTTCTCTCTGTTCTACTGTTCACATGTTGTCCATCCTCCTCCTGATTTTGTCAAGTCTAACGTGTAAGCCTCCTTGTTTTTGAGAAGTTTACGTAGTGAAGTGGGAAATTTCATTTCAGTCACAGATTTAAATTGTGCTTCAGCAGCACCTTGTGTTAAATCACTTTGGCTTTCAATCTTGTATAGATATTTTGGGGAAAAAAGTCCCATAAAATTTAGAGAAATTAACTTCTGACTTCACATGCTTAATACAGTAGAGTCTCACTTATCCAACATTCGCTTATCCAACATTCTGGATTATCCAATGCAGTCTGCCTTTTAGTAGTCAATGTTTTTGTAGTTAATGTTTTCAATACATCATGATATTTTGGTGTTAAATTCGTAAATACAGTAATTACTACATAGCATGCGTACTGAACTACTTTTTTCTGACAAATTTGTTGTATAACATGATGTTTTGGTGCTTAACTTGTAAAATCATAACATAATTTGATGTTTTGTGGGCTTTTCCTTAATCCCGCCTTATTATCCAATATATTCACTTATCCAACATTCTGCCGGCCCGTTTTTGTTGGATAAGTGAGACTCTACTGTATGTGCATTAGTAAACTTAGCAGTGTAACTAGTAGTGAACATTAAATTAGGTTAATATTAATTCCTTGGTCCTGGCCTATAAAACACTGAAATGAGTCCAAAATCCAGTTTTGACACATGATTTTCATGAGCAACAGCACTGATTTTATTTGATCTTCTGCCATTGAAAATGTTACACACTAAAAAACTGTATTTCCTACAATACTTTCTTTTTCTGGGAGCCCTAGAAAAAGGGCTTCCAGAAACTGCCCTGGGTGGGCATTTTTTGCTCTCAAGTAAAGCTATTCGGGAATTAGCTAGTTATTTGGGGCTGAACACTACAATAACCTTTTCTTTTCAAATTATATAATGTAAAATAAAAATGTTCCACTGGCATATTCTTCTTTGGGGGAAAAACAGTAGCGTGTACATTTTGTTGCGCTTAACGTGTGGGAGGATGGCAAGTGAAAATAGACTGCTTTGGCAACAGTGGAGAATGTGTTGGGTCTCATTAGTTACAACTGGAAGCTCTTTCTGCTGAATAATTTTGCTTAGGCTCTACAAGCCCGAGTTATGGCTCACACTGAATTGGCACGCACAGCAAGCAGTGCTCATTAGCTGAGTCTCCCTTCACTCTTAGCAGTGTGGAAACTCAAGCCAATCTGCTTGTTCTCTGTTTCATATTCATGATCCTTTCCCTTCTAAAGGTTGATTGACAATTTTTGGGTAGACGTCCGATGTCTTCACATCAAGCGTGTGACCTCAATTCACCCTCTGCCTGCTCCCCTCTGTCAGTTGAGCCTATTGTGATCATGCATTATTCATACAGTCTATATTGTGTTATGATGAATTGTCCTCTTGGGAATTTTAGAACATCTTAATCCCAGTCTGAAAAGGACTCTGTGCAATAAATAATTGACAAGCGCCTCGGTTAAATGGGAGTGGATGAGCCAATGTGAGTTTTTGACACCTTATACTAAATGAAAAGTGGTCAATCTTTGAACAGTTTCCAGCTCCCATTTTGATTTGCACTGGATATTTTTTGTGTGGAGATGCCTTTTGACATGAAAGGATGAAGGAGTCATGGCGACTTTTGTTTTCTTTGTTCTGAAATCAGCAAGTGAAATCTGTTCTTTTCAAAGCATAATTGTTTAACAAAGCCAGCCTGCTAGTTGCATTTTGACAAAACTGGGGAAAATACTGTTGCCATGCAGGTGGAAATGCTGATCTGTGCATGCTCACCTCAAAAGGGTGCAGGGAAAACACATGAGTAGAAGAGGCAAAGTGGGCAGAAAACGCACAGAGACACTCACATAATCTGTGGAAAGACAGCTCCTGGTCTACCATTCAGGCATGATGAAAGGGATTATGACTGTATGTCGATAGAGCATGAAGGAACTCAAGTCATATAGAATAATATTATAGCCCAGCTCCCTTCAAAGCCACAGAAATAATAATAATAATAATAATAATAATAATAATAATAATAATAATAATAATAATAATAATACACATACCGGAGAAACCAGTGCAGGTGGTCCTGGTGGTGATTGGCACATTGGGTGCTGTGCCAAAAGATCTCAGCCGGCATTTGGAAACAATAGACATTGACAAAATTATGATCTGCCAACTTCAAAAGGCCACCCTGCTGGGATCTGCGCGCATCATCTGAACATACATCACACAGTCCTAGACACTTGGGAAGTGTTCGACTTGTGATTTTGTGAAATGAAATCCAGCATATCTATCTTATTTGCTGCATCATACAATGTCAATAATAATAATACACATTATTTATATTCCGCCCTTCTCCCCTAGCAGACTCAGAGTAGATTACAGCATTTACATACATAGGCAAACATTCAGTGCATTTACAATCACATGAGACACACATACAAATTTTAAATAAATATTAAGCATTAATTTTTTAAAAAACAATTACAATTATTGTGGAGACTCATCAATTAAATAGTATATTTTACTAAGTTCAGTTGTCAGTGATAAACATGAGCCAGAGAGAAAATTAAGAGAAGTCTCCACTAAATGAAACAAACAAAATAAAACAAAACAAAAACAAAAGTCCCCACTAAAGCCCAAAGGAACAGAGTCGAAAGTTGAGTGTCAGCAGAGAAGTCAGCGGCCCCAATCCAAGCCAGCCCTGGTTTCATTATTAAGTTGATGGTTAAAGGGGGGCTGGTTGGTAAAATTCCCCAGTACTGTATTCCTATAAGGTATCAGTGACTTGAAGTAACTTTGGGCAATGGCTACCTAGCAGTGAGGTCACAGCATGGTAGCGGGAAATGGCGGCGATAGTAGAGCGGCAACAACTTCTCCAGATCGATGCCGGGCAGTGAGCTCAGGAAAGCCACCGGGTCATAGCACTCGTTGCTCTCGTGGGTAGTTGGCTCTGCGTGAGACCATAGGTGCCCCAATGGAATCAGGCCTTCAGTAGAATGCTAATCAGCTGGGCAGCTGATGGAAAAGGCTGCCCTGGAGCAGTTAAAGATGGTGGGAGGGTCTCCCAGCATCTGTTGGAGAGTGCCTGGTTGGTAGACTGGCTCCCTCGCACTCAGCGTGCAGTACTATGCAGAACCAGCCAACAAAGTGATGTGGCAAAGATGTAATAGCAGGAAAACATTCAGCAAATGCTGATTTAAACCCTATCTTGATGAGGAAAATGTTTTGCATTCCTTAGTGGAAGAAATGTTAATTTAATGAAAAACATACCACTGAGTATAACCATCAAGTAACATCTTGACAACAAAGGGCATTCTTTCACATGTGGAAAAATGCTTACCATGGCATAGAAAGAGAACAAAAAGAGGGAATCTTCACCAAAAACACAAAAACTACTGAATTGATCAGCTTTAGAGCTTCTCCAAAATGGTCTGGTTTTAGGATGTTTGTCTAGTGGGTGTTGTGGTTTGAGCATTGGACTATGATTCTGGAGACCAGGGTTCTTTACCCAGCCATGAAAACCCACTGGGTGACTTTGGATGAGTGATACTCTCTCAGCTTCAGAAGATGGCATGTATAAACCACTTATGAACAAATCTTAGAGTTACCATCAGTTGGTCAAGACTTCAAGACACACATTAACAAAGGTTGCCATTTGTTCCAGTTCTTCTTAGTGCCAATGCAGTTTTGAAAGGATAACAAATTTGATTGTCTGCTTGGAGATTTAGAGAGCTCACTGTAATTGGGTGTTTGGTTTTACAGAATCCCAGAGAGAAGGAAGCTTAGATTTGGAGGGTAAACGTTCAAGATCTGGCACAGGTGTAATATTGGCTTCCAGTGAACAGTTGTGTGCAAATTCAAAGCCAGATGTGCAGATTTCCCTACCTCGGTCTTCTTGGCCTGGTATTGTTCATAATCTTCTGAGTAAAATAAAGATGAACAGATCACCTCAAGATTCCCTTTTTGGGGCACTGTGATTTAATACATTAGAGCAGTGGTTCTCAACAGTGACTAGCTGTTAGGATTTCTGGGAGTTGAAGGCCAAAACATCTGGGGATTCACAGGTTGAGAACCACTGCACTAGGGCCTTTCTGTAACCTGGAAAAGTGGTATAAAAACAAGAAGTGAAAACTGCAGCAAAACTAGACATGCACAGAAAGCCAAGAATAAGACTAAAAATTGGGAAATTGCCTAAAAGTACCCTTTAGGGCGTATCTACATTGTACAATTAATGCAGTTTGATACCACTTTAATTGCCATGGTTTAATGCTATGGGATCATGGGATTTTACAAGATCTTTGGCCTCCTCTGTCAAATAATGCTATCAAAGAGTGTTCTCAAATTATAAATTCCAGAATTCCATAGCACTGAGCCATAGTAGTTAAAGTGGTATCAAGGTGCATTAATTTACAACATAGGTGTGCCCACTAAAATCTGGAATGGAGAGTGAGAAAAATTATAGGCATATTCTTTATATTTACGCTTCTGCAAGCCATGCTTACCACAAGTTGAAGCCTGATATCTCAAGGACATGTTGAATGTTGACAACTACCTTTTAAAAGAGCCACATTTACCTATAAACTTTTTTTTAAAAAATAGTAGCAGATTGTCATGTCAAAGTATTCATTTCCCAGAGGCAAGCCTTCAGATTTAATAGTACACTTGACTAGTGCTCTTCACAGACTACTTCTGCACATTTAAGTCATGGCCACTGTGTCAAACCTTGCCAGAGAGCAGTACCTTCTTCTTTCCTTAACTGTCATCTCCTACTTTAATTAAACACAAACCAACCCTTCTTGAGATAAAAAGCTTGCCACACTTCATGTCAGAAGCTCAGATTGACAATGTAAAGTCAGGGTGTCATTATAATTTAGACAGTTTGAGTCTCTTTTTTGAGGCTGTCTGTTGCACAGAAATCTTGGGGTGAATAGATAAGAATTATTCTCAGGAACAGTCTGGAGGAAGTGTTTATCTTCCTACAAGTGGAGTAGCATCATCGAGTTATCCTTGGTTCTGGTTCGATCTATCTGTCTATCTATCTATCTATCTATCTATCTATCTATCTATCTATCTATCTATCTATCTATCTATTATCTATCTATCTATCTACCTATCTGCTGAACAAACTTTTTGGCCTGTTTTATACATGGGTAAAGGATGTACCAGTATGTTCCATTCCCTCCAGCTGTCCTGATTTGGCAGAAACAATTTTGATTAATTCTCTGTTGTTTCACTTTTCCAGATGCTTTAAAAATGCTCTCTCTTACCAATTTCCAACTTAGTTTGCTGATATACGTATGAATTATTTTGCCTGCATTGTTGTACACTATGATCCTGTATCCAAATAAGATATGTTACCCAACTTTGCATGGATACATGAAACTCTTGTATAGTAGTGAACTATTCTTTTCAATAGGATGATTGATGGAGATACCGAGAAGGGGATGTTGCTTGTACAGGAAGCCGCATGTGAATTACATCAAGTGAAACTATGGATAAATGAAACATGGGTCACACTGTACTAATTTCAGTTGCAGCTGATGGTTTCATGGGGGAACTAATTTTAAGAATCTAAGCTGCTGAACTCTTGGATAATGTCATTAAATAACTCTTGGATAATGCCATTAAATAACTGCCATTCTGAACCAGAATGAAGAAGGGGGCAGGAAGACATCATTCCACCATGTCTCCTGTGCCCATATAACAATATAATAATATATAATAATCATATTATACTATACTAATAATATGATATATTGTATATGCATATAATTTTAATAATATTATAATGTAATACAATATAATAATAATACACTATTATAATGGTATATTTATATTACATGCAATATTACTAATAATATTACAATATAGTGTTAGAGTACAATATAGTAATATATAATGCTTATATTGTGCTATATGAATAATATAATATCTTGTATGTACATAAGACTTGTAAGCCACTCTGAGTCCCCTTTGAGGTGAGAAGGGCAGGATATAAATGTCACCAATAAATAAATAAATAAAGTTCTGACTAAAATCCAAAGAAAATTACTGCACTGACATGAGAATAAAACCTCAGTAAGCTTTATTTGCAAGAAAGAAAGAAAAGAGAGAGAGAGATAAAAAAAAAAGAATAACAATATGCTAGCTCCATAAATCAGGGTGCTAGTTGACTTAAGGAACGCCATGTATAAAGATTGGCGGCATTCTGCTCATCATTCAAACATGTGATTTGATCAAAGACGTTGAATTCCATGTCTTCCAGTAGCTTTCTGCTCTTCATCCTTCCCTAAAATTCTCCATGCTATGTTGGAAGAGGGAGGAGTAGAAGTTACTGGAAGACATTGGATGGAAGATCTCTGCTCAAATCACAACATTTTGGAAGATGAGCAGTGATGCATGCAAATAGTTGTATACCACTGTTGGAAAAGAATGATCTGCTTGATAGTGGTAAGACATACAAGAGAAACTTGGCTGTATCTGAATGATTCAATTGACTCACAGTGTGCTTAAGAGACTAGCAAGGCTAGTTTGTGAAGGAGGTGTATACATGTCAGAGGGTTGCAATTTAGCACCTTAGGAGTCATTCTACATCCTTAATAACTGGATACCTCTGGGGTTGCTGGATTGCTTCCTGTTATGCCACTTCTTTTTCTATACTTTCTGCATAGACTTTCCAGACTTCTGTGAATGATAAGAGTTGTAGCTTGAGGATAGCTAAGGAAATTCTAAATTAGAAAAAACAAGGCAGCATTGGAAACGGCAAAGACCGTTGTGCTCTCTTTCTTTGTCTCTCTGTGTGAGATTTGATGGTTGGCAGTTTCCTCTGAGTTAAAAGGTGTTGATTTTTTTTTATATGCCGAGAAGTGAGAGACATCCTAATTAAACACCTTTTGCTGGAAATAAGCATTAATAAGTCCAGCCTGTTGAGAATAAGCATCAAAGCATTAAACCCCAGAGGCTAATTTTACAAAACCCCTTTAGAACTAATAGCTCTTCGGAAATCTTTCTTTTTAGATTTCTTCAGGAAAATCACAGTTTTACAATTGAGATGAGATTGTGACAATGATGACCATGAGAGTGAAGAAGACAGGCAGCACAACCTCGTGGCCTTATGACATATTGCATGTAGCCATAAAACTATGAAGTTGTGGGCGCACTGCCATATTCTCAGACACACTCTCCAATATTCTCTGAACTATTTGGTATTTTTTTAAAAGCACTTTCCAGTCTCTTCTTTATTTAATCCAGTGTCACAGACTGGACTATTGCGAAGACAAATGACATTTCCAGATAAGAAAATTAGCCCTGGGTTAAATTATGATCCTTTTTCTGGATGCAGCAGGATTTTAGGATCCAGAAAGTACTCTGGGATAAATCAGAGTCTACAAAACAGTTTCAAAGTTTACATCTCAAATAACTCTCCTGTCTCCCAGCTGAATGCCTGTCAATTTCTGGGAGGTGTAATAAAAAAGTAACTTTACCAAGTTTTGCAAGAAATATAACTTGCTGTCAGGGATGGGAAATCTTTGGCACTAAATGTGTTTTGAGCCAACCCTCAGAGGACCTAGACAATCTGAACAATATCAAAGGCATGTCGAAATTACAGTTCAAAATTGCTGGAGAGCCAAAGATTCCCCACCTTGACCTATGCTAAAAATTGCACGTTTTCTGTTGACACCAGTGCATTCTTCCTTCTGTGGGGTTCTTCTAGCCAAGGAGCAAGGAAGGGAGATATGTTGAAATGGAAAGCTCATATGGGGTCTGTAAGAGTAACATATTTTCAACTTTCCTACTTTCTCTGCTTTCTCGGTGTCAAAGTTCCTGTTGAAGGAGAATATAGTATTACATTAGCTGATCCTCTGACTGATGGGCAAGGTATTCCATAACAGTACCAACAATTTCTTGACTGTGATTGAATTTAATGGTAGTCCCAATTCTTCCACATGTTTCTTTGGAAGTAAGTCCAACACTATAATGAACTGGAATTTAGGGTGAAGTTAAAATGCCTGGATTAGAAATGCATGAAACCTGTACTGAAAATACAATACCAGCAAATAACTAGGGAAAAGGTTAATGAAGTTTAATCCTAATTAAATTGCCATACTTTATGCATCCGTAGTGGAAAGCCAAAATGTGCTATTGTTCTCTTCAGTAATTAATCTCTTTTGTACTATGGAATAACTCTTTCACACATACAGTTGATTTCTAGTTTACACAATTACAATCAGATGTTCAGAAAGGAGAACTAATTGGTAAACCTGATTTTTTTATTAGTATGGGGAAAGCACATAAGAGAGCATTGAAATCTGGATACTGAAATGAGGCAAAAGGTATTGTTTACTTTTATATAATAAATCAAACTGGGTTACAAAATAGGCTGTAATTTGCCAGCTGTGGAGCTTTCAGTTTGCACCCTTTGGAATCAGATGTTTTACAAATCATTTTCTTTTTGTTTTTGCAGGCTGCCTCTGAATTTGTTTGGAGTCTTAAACAATCAGCCAAACATGACTATGATATATTACAATGCAGTGTAACTTGATTTGTATCTGGTTGGCATCTGCGTCTGCATTTCTAGCCACTAATATCTTATATTGCTAAAAATTGAAGGCCAGATGAATTTTTAAGTAGAAGATATGTGTGTTCTTACTTATGAATATGACTTAAACACCAATTTCAATGTCATAACAGTGCTTTGAATTGTATGATATAAATGGAACACAAAATACACAACCTATAATTTTACAATTGTGTTTGTGTCAGGCATTTCAAGTAATCATAACATACGATTATAAAGCTGCCTTTATGTCCATGTTTTTACTAAATAATCAGAGTTAAGGTGTTTCAATATACATTTGGGGTGGGCGGGAGAGAGGAAAAAACAACAACCAAAAGCTGTAGTAATTTTCCTGTATCGAAATGTTACAATACAGGTTGAGATTCCCTTATCTGGAATTTACAAAATCTGAATAAGGGTGGCTGAGATAGTGCTACCTTTGCTTTCTAATTATTGAAACTTAGTTTCCTGCAAAATATTATTAAAATATTTTGTATAAAATTACCTTCAGGCTATCTGTATAAAGTACATTTGAAAAGGAGATTATTCTAAGTTTCCCCATTCCCATCTGTCTAGTTATTTGAGTTTAGGTACTGCCTTGATAGTTACTAAATATGCAGGTCTGATTGAGGGAGTGAGAAGCAATTTGCATGTTTGTGTGACAGTCAGAGTTGATTTGCAATTTGTTGTTGTTAATTGCTGTCAAGATGACTCCAATTTATGGCAACACTATGAATGAGAGACCTCCAAGTCACCCTTTCATCAAGTCTTGCAGACTCAGGGCTGTGATTTCCTTAATTGAGTCTATCCATCTGGAATGTGGGGTGCATCTATACTGTAGAATTAATGTACTTTCACACCTTTTTAGCTGCCATGGTTCAGTGCTGTGGAATCATGGAATTTGTAGTTTGGCAAAGCACTTGACCTCTTAGACAGAGAAGGCTAAAGGTGATGTAAAACTACAACTCCCATGATTTTGTTTTTGAACACAGGACTCTCCACCCCAAAAGATTTATAGTTTTCCAAGGACATTAAGCCGAGATGAAATAAAATGTTGTCCTATCTTTTGAACAAAGTCCCCCAGCCCTGCGGTGGACCACCACCAGCTAACCTCCTCAGGAAGTTAATTTTCCACTTTTCCACTTTTTGACCCAGCTCTTTAATCTGTGCTGGTCTGATCTCCTTAATCTGTACTGATTCCATGTTTGAGTGCATATCCCATGGAGCTGAGTCTATTGTCGAGAGTCTCCCTCATTGGGTCTGGAGAACTTTAATCTGTACTAGTTCTAATCCAGTACATATCCCATGGAGCCCAGGCTGTTCAATCTGTGCTGATCTGAACTAGCGCATATTCCATGGAACCCAGCCTGCAACCAAAGGTCTCTCCAAGGACAACTAAATATCCATTCTTCCAAAATAAATGTTTCTTTTAACACTAAAATGTACCTTCTTACATGGACTTCCTGACACTTTCTATGCCTGGCTCTACTTTACCCTATATTAGCATTCTTTTACTCTGATCATTTGTACCTCTGTTGAACTTGATATGTGCTTGTGTGCAGGAGTTAAAAAGTCTAAAGGAACACATGCACACGCACACGCCCTTAATACATGTACAATGTCCCACCATTCTAGAACCTCTAGACCAGGTATTTTCAACCTGTGGGTCCCCAGTTGTTTTGGCCTTCAACTCCCAGAAAGCCTAACAGCTGGTAAACTGGCTGGGATTTCTGGAAGTTGTAGGCCAAAACACATGGAGATCCACAGGTTGAGAACCGCTGCTCTAGACCCTTGCCCCTCTTTCTCCTATTCCCATAACTATAAACTATATACTTTACCCAATTTTATTCCTATAAAAATATATATTAAATATAAGGCAGGTGGCTGCAAACTGTTTAACCTCAGCTCTACTCAGGGCTGGGCCAACGACCCAGAAATATCTCCTGCCACCTCAGGCAAGAGGCATAAGAAGGACAATTATCACTTGGAAATTATTTTACCGGCAGCCCAGCTGTGGACTTATAATTACCATCTCAGATCCCCTCTGGTGGGACCTCAGAGGACATTGGCCATCCTGGGAGCCTTGGTTAATTTATCTAACCAAAACTGGACTACAGAGATCAATACGCATTGTTCCAGCATCGCTGACACCAATATCTACATAATCTATGCCAGGCCATCCTGTTGTCCTGGAATGAAGGTCTAAGCTCTCCTAATATTTGCATCACTTCCTGGGGACTCCTCTCTGCCCAACGAGACACCTCCCAATAGCTGATTGGCTGGCCTATGGGCTCCTCACTTGGGAGGGAGGGAATCCCCAGCTGTGTCATCAGGGCCAGCACCAATCACAGAGCAAGCTGGCTTGAGCCTGTCTCCTGACCAATCAGGAGTGCAGGCAGTGCAGGCCGGCTCTTGGCGCCCAGCCAATTTGGGACGAGAGAGGGAAAATCAAACTTAGACAATGTTAATGCATGGATCTTTGACTGTGAAAAATGGTTGCATGCTCCAATACAGTTATGCTTGTACATTTTGACATCCATTGCTGTACATTGCATCCCTTCTGTCGATTGCCTTCAACTGGTGGGTCCTATCTTCTTCTGGGAACTTTGATGGTTAGCTGGCCATACCAGGCATGGACTCTCAGTCTCTGCGGTCCTTAGAAATTGAAATGTTGACTTCAGTTCCACAACATTGAACCATGGTACTTCAAGTGGTGTCAAACCACATTCATTCTTCATTTTTTGAAGAATAATGTGATCTTCCTCTTCCCCTAGTGCCTCTTACCTTACCAAGCATTGCTGCCT
The DNA here is from genome assembly GCF_035594765.1 of Anolis carolinensis. Classification (NCBI taxonomy): domain Eukaryota; kingdom Metazoa; phylum Chordata; class Lepidosauria; order Squamata; family Anolidae; genus Anolis; species Anolis carolinensis. Next base: position 88,823,726 of record NC_085845.1, on the reverse strand, counting down.
TTTCTAGAGTCATGCCTTCTCATTATTTATCTATTATTTATGACAGTATCCAATCATCTTGGCTTCTATGGAGAGTTAACCAAGAAATGTCTTGGTGAGATCTACAGGATGATACTCAGGGTGTAGTATTCTGGAGGTAGCAGAATTACAAAGTAACTTCCCCAAACTTTAAGTTGCTAAAGGCTCCACGGTATTCTTTGTCAGCCCTCCAGTGAGACCTAAAGATGAATTACTATTTACTATTAGTTGCTTCACCAATAGTTCTTAACATTGAACATACTTGAGAAAAATATGGCATTTAAAAATATGAATTATTGTAGCACAAATGTTATACATTTTTAAAAAGAATCTTGGAAATAGGCAGGATAAATTGTATGAGAAAAAAGTAACAGTTTCCTCAAGTTGATAAGCAATTTCTTCAAGATTTTATTGCTGGCTGTCAGTATAGATTTGTGAGATTATTTCTTACTGTCTTTCTTCTCATTTTTCTTTGCGCTTTCGCTATAACACTCTGTTAGTTTATGTTCACATCTGAACCACTTTCCCATGGTTGTCATAGTATCACAGAATTTTGACAAATCTCAGTTTCTGCCATCCCTGACAATGGTACTGGTGGAGAAGGAGGAGTAGCAGACCATTGGACCCTGATTAAAATTGATGACCAATTTTAGGTCCTGGGTTTCTATCTTTAAGCTTGGCATAAATTAATACAGCCTGTTTGGGTTGTCAGCAAAAAACCCAGATGCTGGCAGCTGAATTTTTAATCTTTTTTTTGGTCCATTATTCACTTTTAGAAAGAAGACTTCATTATTATAGGCCAGGAAGTTGGTAATCAATGTAGTCTATATCATTGTAATTTTTTCAGCTATAGTAGAAGAATGATAAATTTATTTCAGACAGCAAATGTATGATGTAATAGAGGTTGAAGCTGGATCTTATGAGCTCCACATTCTGTTTTCCACTCTGTTGTGACAAATGCTTGGTGATCTTGGACCAATCACACTTTCTTCTACGGTCAGCATAACTCAGAGCAGAATGAAAATAAAGCAGGGAACAGGAGAACTATGTATGCTGTCCTTATGTCATTAGAGGAAAATAGGGATATGCACATATAAAATAAATTAATATTTGTTTCCTCTGTTTTATATATACCAATATAATGCAAAAAAAAAAAAAACAGAGAAGAAAGTAGCATGGGAACAGCTTCTAACTCTTTCCATAGCCACAGTGATGGTAAGAAATGAGACCATGACCCCAGAAATGGCTTTAACACAGGGATTCCTGCAATTAAAAGGGGCCATCCAGATGATGTCCCAGAGAAACACGAATTAATTCACCATAGACCAGGAAACCCCTGGTTTGTTGCGAATTTAATTATTAGTGAGTTTATTCCATGCTATCTGGACTGCTCCCTCAAAAGTACTGGGCTTTTGAGGGGACAGTCCAGACAGTAGCCCTATGGTTTTTCAGGCCAAATTAGCCTAGAAAACCATGAGGACATCAACCGCCTTCCCCAAACCCCCCAAAACCCCTTTTAAAAGAAAAAAAAACGTACCTGGCCTCCATTTGTGTTGTGCCAAAGCTCTCCTGGCTCATAGGAAAGATGTGCCAGGAGAGCAGGGTGGGGGAAGGAGTGATTTTCCTCCTCTCCCCTTTCTTCTGGCACATCATTCCTATGTGCTAGGAGAGCTCCAAAACCACGCGAATGGAGACGGGTAAGTTCTTTTATTTTTAAATTTGGGGGGGGGGGGGTTTCCAGATGTTCTCCTGGAAAGTTCAGGGAGAGCACCTGGACACCCGGTAGATTAGGACCCCTGAACATTTTTTAAACACGAATGTTCTGGCATTAAAGGGTTGCCTGGAAGCACCTTAAGTTGGGTCTAATAGAAGATGTTAGACACTATGTTTTCCATCTTGCCAAGAAAACCCTGGGATAGGTTCACTTAAGTTTGTCATAAATCAGAAATGACCTGAAAGAGCCCAATAGCCATTTTATGGTAACATATAAGGGAGATTTGTAAGCCAGATCATTACAAGATGAGTCCAAAGGGGAATGTATCAAATATCTTACTTATCAAGTGGCTATTTTTACTTTACTTAAAATTAGAAATAGGTCTGCACCTGATGTATCTGTGGCTAAATTGTAGCAGGCATAGGGTCCCAAGTATCTAATCCTTGGGTTTCATCCTGGGAGAAAGGCAAGGAATTATTTCTGTTAATTAATTATTTATATTGGATTTAAAAATGTGTTGTAACCATTGCTTTGCCTCCAACCCCTCCCGCCCAATCTATAACATAATGTTTTATGTTATGACTTGGAGTTACAACTTTAAACAAAACTTGCTAGTTATTCTACCATATTAAGTTGTGCTAACTATTTTGAAACACAGTGAACACAGAGATGCTGCATGGCGGTTTCCCCCCAAAAACCATGGCAATATTTAGAGCATGAGATATAGCATGAGATATGCTATATATAAAAGTAGAAGTCATATACACATCCTCACTTCATTATTGGTATTTGGATATTTTTCAGCTTTGGCTTTCAATGTCCTGGCATAAAATTGTATCAGGTAACATGATAAAAATATCAGAAATAATTAATGTACCGAATAACATAAAATATTGCAAAGAAATGAGATCATCAGCAGTTTCATGAGGTATTACAGGGTTTTGTATGTTGTGTGTGTGTGTAAGAGAATTTTTGCTGACAACTTGCAAAAGACAGGTAATAACAAGTTGCATAGTTTTATAGGTCAGTGGAATGAGCCTATTTAAATTCCTTTGAGTTTGATGCACATATTTTAGTTGATATAAAAATATCCATTTAAATAAAATGACATTTTATTTTTGTTATTAATTATTGAGAACAGAAAAAATGTTATTGAAATGTACAATATGACCCCTTATCCAAATACTTAATAGCCATGGTTTTGCTTACTCACACATCAAAAAAATATTGCTCCTTTGAAGTGTTTGTTGACTTCTCTACGTCCTCCAGAACTATTTTACAGTATGCTTTTTGGCCTAAGTATAGTCAAAATATAGGACTTGCTATTATCTGTGGCAGACCATGACAGACCATGAAGAAATGGAGGAGCAGAAAAAGGAAATCTACAGTAACCTGTATAGGTGTCTATAGGGGTATATGCTTGTCTTGGAACTTATCCCTCATGGGTATGAGAGATAATTGTGCCTTACACTACTGAGAGACTATAAGAATCTCTGCAAATACATTAGCTAATATTTACTCAACCTGAAAGCAGTGTTGTTGCATGCTGAGATATTATGAGAAAAAATCTAGCCCCAAGGAGATGTGTGCTCAGTAAATATATGCTCTGGACTGCATCACACAACTGGGTATAACTGGGTAGGGAACTGAGCTGTAATTTGCTACCCTACTAATTTTTCTGGCAAAACGTGACATAAATTGCCGTCTGTCTCCAGCATGCTTGTAATGTATTCATTAATACAGGAAGCTTTGCTCACAGGGGATGACAGAGAGAAAAATCCCATCCCCCTTTAAAGTTAAGGTGATAAGATATTTTACAAATTAGACCACTGCATGTCAAAATTTGTGATTGATTTCACAGCTCATAATACAGGTATACCTCAATTAACAAAGTAGATGTGATCCTCTTTCTTTAACAGTCCATAGAGCTCAGCTAACAGGCAAGACCATTGGTGTTTTGCATTGGTGTTTAGTGAGGGAGTTTGAGGGGGAGTTCTGTTTCTATGCCTACTTAAGACTATATGGATGGTGATGGAACTGTTGCAGTAACCTGAAAAAGCTGTGCTATGTTTGTGTTCTTGCAGGAGCAGTAGATTCAAATTACAGGAAAAGAGATTTCACCAAAGCATTAGGAAAAAAATTTGTGACTGTAAGACTGTTCAACCGTGGAATATGCTGTTTTGATGGGTAGTGATGTCTCTTTCTCTGGAGATTTTTTAAACAGATGCTGGATGGCCATTTGATGGGTTCACTTTGGATTGTCTATTCTTGCATGGCAGGGGGTTGAAATCTTTCAACTTTATAATTCTCTAACAAATAATTTGGTAATAGAGGCAGACATAATGTGGGTTTTTATACCCACCCATAAACAATTCAATATATTTCCGCAAACATTTTATTAAAATTTTAAAATATACATGGTGTCCAAACTTACACCATCATACTTTTCTAATATGCTGAGGGTAAGTAGAAACATATCTTATCTGCTGTTCCCTTTTCTGTTTTACTATTCACATATGCTCAGTAAGGGATTCCGGAGGCATCTGCTGTTTACTGTGTCTGTAGTAGGCAGGCCTGCATAGGTACTTTGAGATTTCCTTGTGTTGATTCCCAGTCTTTCACTGCTCAAGCTTTATTGCATTGCTTACTGCAGACATACTGCAGTAAAACAGCTCCAAAACTTTCTTCAGACTTACCTCACTGTCCCACCTAATGATGATGATGCTAAAACCCATTTAAAGAAAACAAGAATCTGGGTGAGCAAAAAATGGTTTTGTAAAAAAGAGGTTTGTCAGAGACTTTGGGCATTTCTATAGTGCCAAGTAATGCAGTGTAGAGTCACATTAATCAACAAATGCAGGCTGATGTTATTTAACCCAGGGCAACCCCTTAATGCAGCTGTACCCCAGTTTAAAAATGCAGGGAAGTGTTGTGACTCAGCCTTTGTGTGACTCTGATGAGGATTCTGGGATGCAGTTTCAACATGATGGGATTCAGGTTCAGGATGAGTTTCAGGATGACTCTGATGGGAATTATGGGATTCAGGTGCAGAGTGTTCTTGCTGTGGGAGATGAGGAGCAGGGAGGCTTTCCCATGGGAAGAAATGATGTTGTTAATGATGATGGTTTTTAGGTGCAAGAAGCAGAAAGGGAGAGCGGTTCCCAGCCTCAGTTTGATAACACTAATGAGCCCGGTGGCCTTGAAAGCGAAAGCCATGAGGTCGCTTCTTTAGATTGGGCTAGTCATCTGGAATTTCGGGGGTTGTGCAGAAGTCTCAGAATAGCAAATAAAAGGGAGGTCAAAGGGCAAAGAAATTCCTTCATGTTATTCTATTTAAACAGTCTTCTGAGAGGGAAATCTTCATCAATGTAATTTCCTCACTTGAATCAAGAACCAAGTCTGCTTTCCTGTAATATCTTGTAGCCTGGATATATCCTCATTTCTGGGACTTTGGCTTTATTTTAAGGACCTTGTTTCATGCCTAATGTTTCCATGGATTTGTTCTTGCAGCCTTATTTTGCAACTATCTTTTGGAACTGAATTTTTGCCTTTTATGAACTATCTTTTCCCTATTTCCTAATAAACTACAAAAGACTATTTTTGGTGTACAGTCTGGTGTCTTTAGCAAGGTGAAGCTAACCTGAGGTGCGACATGAAGGTAGAATCCTGCTTCAGGAATTTGACTTTTCCATGTGTTGGGGGAGTGGGAACAGCCATCCTGGATCCCACCCATCCTGGATCCCACCCATCCTGGATCTCTATGTGGGATCCAGGTTCATGTCCCCACAGTCATCACATACTCTCTGGGCTCAGGCAGCCTGGGGAGGCATGAAGGCTGTCTCACCCCAATTCCCCCCCAAAAGACAGAAAACGGCACACCCTGATTTGCCAATGCTCTATTTCTAGGTTCATCTCCATGTAATTGAACCCAGCAGTTTTTTTGGTGGGCGGGGGGATGTGGAGCTTGTTCTTCCCAAGCTACTTTGCTTAGTCACATGTGAGAAAGCCAGGAAATGGAGAGTTGGCAATTTTCTGTCGTGGGAGGCAAGGGGGGGGGGGGATTGGGGTGCTGGGAGTGTTGCAATCCTGCCCTATTCCCACTCATGTTGAAACCGGTTTTGGCAAAGCTGGGCTGTGAGGCTGCTGTTCCCCCTTCCAACGCAGATGACAGCAACCCTAGCCAAATGCAGCTCTAAGCCAGTATTTTTCATACCAATTTAGAGCAGATTTTTATAGAAGCGTAGAAATGCTTTTTGTTAATAGAGGTATGCTTGTATACAGAGGAAAAAGGATAGATTCTGCATTCATTTTGATGGACCAAACAATATACAGTTGGCCCACCATATCCCTGGATTCTGCCTCCCTACATCCACAGTTTGGAAATATTTCACTGCCTCCCAGACAAATCCAAAAAGTCAACCTTGATTTTATATAAGGAGCACTATTTTACTACGATACTGTATATAATGGGACTTAGGTATCTATGGATTTTAGCATCCACAAGTGGTCCTAGAACCAAACACCAGGATACCAAGAGTCCCACTAGATAGGCATACTCTGCACTATGGGGAACTCACAGCCAGCTACTTTATGAAATTGGATGGCAAGCGTCATGGAAAATTTTAATACTGAATAGCTGTTAGTCAAGTAGGAATTGCAGAAAAATAATTTTAAATTTTTGAAGATTACCTTTTGAACTATCACTCTCAGTGACCATGCATTTTGGGAGATTTAGGGAGCTGTAGTTCAAAAATAATTTCCCCATTCTCTGAGCTTTAAGATTTTGCTGATGGATTGCTTGGGAACAGAACACAACAAAGAGAGAAATCTGACTGCTTTTAAGTAAATAGTAGCTACCATTTGAAAATTTGTGTTTAAGAAGGTTTTTTTTTTTTAAACACTGTTATATTGTTTCAGGTATCATTTAGTTCCCTAGACTTTACTTATACAAGTTCCCTAGGATTTTGTGTGTGTTGGTTTTTAATCTTGCAGACAGAGATGGCATGAGTCTCTCCTTTCACATAGTATAAAAATGTCCAGAGTATTAAGAGGTTCTCAAATATACAATATGTAGAGGGAAAGTTTCAGGGAGCACAAAAGGCTCGATCTTATTCTTCTCTATACAATAGTGATGCCTTTTTAAAAAAGGGGCCATCACATTAGCTGTCAGAATGCTGTGCTGGTCAAGAAGTGATAAAGATATGACAGGGAGGGGAAGTGAAGGTTTGAAAATGAATAAGCCTTTCTTGGGAGCTGCTATTTCTAGATCAGATAAAGTTTCCCCATATTTCTTTTCTTCTGATGTAGTACATCAAAACCTTTTCACAGATTAGTAACATACACTGGGGATGTTCAGGGCAGACCTTTCAATGCACAGCTAGTTTTCAGACTGATGGATGATGTAGCCTTTTTAGGGCAATCTTTCATTTCTCAATAAAACAAACAGTGAAAGCTAGAGCAGGCATGGGCAAGCTTTTTTTGCCCTGGGGCTGCATTGCGGGCCTGGCCAGGAAGGAGGGCTGGGTCAGGAGAGAGGCTGGGGTGGGCCTGGGAGGATGTGGGGCTGGAGGTGGGGTGGGTTTTGGAAGATGTGGGACTGAGGGTGGGGAGGGCCCAGGTGGGGCAGGGCTGGGGTGGGGTGAGCCCAGGAGGGGGCAGGACCCAGGGCAGGAGGGAGGGACAGTGCCTAAGGTGGATCACTCTCTGGCTTTCCTCCCTGAATAAAAATGTGGCTGCTCACCCCATCCTTATACTGGGAGAAAGGTGAAGCTGTGGAGCTCCTTCAGCCCCTGCCTGCCTCCTCCTCCCCCAAGCGATACATCTGCCGGCATCAGGATGGAGCCTCACCTCATCCTGATGCTGGGACAAGGGAGAGGCAGGCGGTGTGTGAGGGGGTTTTGGAGCTGCCTCACCCGCTGCCTGCTTCTTCCTTCAGGCCGGACTTTTCCCGGCATCAGGGCAGGGCCTCATCTCTCCTGATCTTGGGAGAAGGGAGAGGCAGGTGGACGTCAAAGGGGCTTTGGAGCTGCCTCACCAACCACTTGCTTCTTTCCCCTGGCCAGGATTCTTCTGGCATCAGGATGGGGTCTTGCCTCTCCTGATGCCGGGAGAAGGGAGAGGCAAGTGGTGGTGGGGGGCGAGTGGGCTTTGGAGCTCCCTCAACCTCTCCCTGCCTCCTCCCCTGGGCCAGGCTTCTGCAGGCATCAGGATGGGACTTCACCTCGTCCTTATGCCAAGAGAAGGGAGAGGTAGACAGCAGGCAAGGGGGCTTTGGAGCTCCCTAAGCCCTCTCCTGTCTCCACCCCCAGATCGGGCTTCTCCCGGCGTTATGACAGGGCCACTCACCGTGTCCTAATGCCAGGAGGAGGGCCCAAGGAAGGCACACGGTGGGCTGAGAGCACTCCAGAGAACACCTCCACATCCTTTTGGGATAAGGATGTGGTGTGCTGCTGCGTCCTTATGCCCAGAGGACGGTGAAAATTTGGAGGGCTGGGCATAAGTGCCCAGAGGATCATATCTGGCCAGTGTGCCTTAGTTTGCCTATGCCTGAGCTAGAGGTTGAACAAAGCAAATATTTGAAATTGGACTCCTCTGATCTGGGAACTTTCCGCTTTATGTAGGAGTCCCCCCAATTCCAGTAGAAAACTTAATATAGATCTATCTCCACCTACCTTCTGTTTTCTTTTAGTTCTTCACTTGAGGACCAGAAATAGCTTAAGAGTAGAGAAACCTTTTTATAGGATAATCATTTCTGCTGCCTTTCTGCTTGTAGAAGTGCAAATTCGTGACAAAACATTAGCAGTGACTAGGAATGTCTGTGCATTCAAACATGACATAGTGAGGCATTTATATTTGTAGTCATTTTAACATTTACTTTTGGAAAGTCATTACCCATTGCAGAGTTGCCATTGGCTCAATAGTAAATAGGGAAAACACAGGAAATATTCTATTTTAGATCACAGTTCCCAGAATCCTCCTTCCAACATGCTTAGTTCATATTATGTGGGAGTTATTGCATCTCCCACATAATATTTTCCAAGCACTTGTTATTAAGTAAACATTATAGTCACAATAGTTTCAATAAGTGAATATAGATTAACTCATTTATGTCAGCATCCCACCAGTATGCTTGCATATTTTAGAGGCTGTTCAGGTGACTACTCGAAACATATATAGCAGATTACAATTATGCACCAAAGATGGTGGTTCTGAACACATTGTTAAACCGACAGTAGCAATTTTGAGAGATGCAAATTTGAAGACATGTCTCATGTAGTTTGATATATAAAAAAGCTATTTGAGCTTCTCTGAAGATAGTCATGTCACTTTACAGCATTAATTTGCAAGAGCTCTTAGTGGCATGGGCTGCATAATCATATTTTACTACTGTACTATGAGGCATCATCTTGATGCTCGCTGATGTATTTTATGGATGTTATTTTACTGTTATTGTTTTAATTATATATGCTGTTGTCATATTGTTTTATCTGTTGATTGGGCTTGTTCCTCATGTGAACTGCTCCATGTCCCCCCGAGGAGATGGAAGCAGGTTATAAATAAAGTTTTGTTGTTGTTGTTGTTGTTGTTGTTGTTGTTGTTGTTATCATCATCATCTCTTCAATGCTTTAGCTTTTATGAGTTTAAAATCTTTATATTTTTGCGCTGTCAGGATATATGGAACATAAGTAAAAAGATGCTGTAGTTATGTAACAGAACAAAATAGAATTAAATTAGATGAGTAGTCTCATGTCAGGGATTCTCCAACTTTTTCAACCACTAAGCCCTTTATTAAGCAAAAGTTTCTCGTGGAGCCCCAAGAAATGTTTATCTGTTATAGTGTATATTATACTATATATAATGTACATATATCAGGCATGTGCAAACTGTTTGACACATTGTGTTGTCGAGAGCTTTCATGGCTGGGATCACAGGGTTGTTGTATGTTTTCCGGGCTGTATGGCCATGTTCCAGAAGTATCCTCAGAGGATGCCTGCCATAGATGTGGGCGAAACGTCAGGAGAGAATACTTCTGCAACATGGCCATACAGCCTGGAAAACATACAACCCTGTTTGACACATTGTATTTTAAAATTTGACGGAGCAAACTTTGAGAATCACTGGTCTATGTTATTGGTCTTAAATATGCAGTAGTGTGTGCTGTTGTTGTAATACTATACTATATTCATCCACTGTCCTGGCTTTGGAACTACATTTGAGTTTACTAAATCTCTTAGGAAACTGTCTACACAGGATGGGCAGTTGCTATTACAGCAAACATGTGCGATTAAATCCCTGTAGAATTACTATTGCTTTATATTTCTGAGATATTTGTAAAAAGCAATTCTTCATTATAGGCATTACACCCTGATCTATTAATATTATTGTATTCATGCTAAGAGCATGAAGACACACACATGCAAGCAGAGCTTAACAGAAGTAATGCTACATTAATATGTGTAGGTGAAAAAGTTTCAAGCACATAACTTTTCAGTGGCATTTATTCAGTTCTCATATTTAGCTGTCAGTCATCAAGCGATCTGTATGAATGTGTTAAATTGCCTAAGGATATTCTGGTCCTGTCATTCTGCCCATCACTCTCTTTCAATGCATTGATTATTTAGTTTGCATGATTTTCTTTCCATTTTCTACCAACTGTCATTGCCATATTTTGTTTGCATTATACAGTCAACCTTCCACATTTCTGGTGTTTGGGGTGCAGAACCCCCACATGAGTGGGAAAACCATGACTAAAGAAACACTATTTTAAACATGAAAAAATACCTCTCTAGGTCCCCCAGTGCAACTTCTGACAGAGTCAAACTAGAGAGCCTAGAATCCTAGAGATTTTATTCAAATCCATGAGCAATAATCAAATTTGTATATGTTAGTGAGCTTTTCCTGTGCTGCATGCAAAACTGATGTTTAGTTCTTAAATATTTGTACCTAGTTCTTCTGTTGTGACTCAGGACCCTGTGGGCACTAACAACTAGCTTTAAAATATGATGCAATAAAATACAATAATAACAAACTACACAAAAATAATACAGGAGAGATTATATTTCAATTAGAAATGTTAAAAATGTGAGAAGAAGTGAAAAGAAAATTGCAAATCTTTCTCAGGATGGATGATATATTTTGCTCAAGCATATTTTTTTCTGTCCTGTATATCCATTTGGTTGCATATGCTCTGAGTCCACAACAACAGCAACTCACACAAATGTTCGTCTGCATTTTTGTAAACAGTTTGTGGCCACATCAAAATTTTGCAACTTATTTCTCCTATTAGCTGCCTTCCTATACACTGTTATTATATTGTATACATGAAGTAAAGAAATATGCATGCAGTTTTCCCTAATTTCATATTTCTGACTGTATTTTTTATCAGAGAAACTTGTCATAATATCCAGATAAATAACTTGCAATATTTCTGTATTTCATTTTGTGCATTAAAACATGAATCAAAGAAATTTGTTCCACTCACACTTACAGGCTACATGAATTAACTGAATTTAGCATTCATATGAAATGACAAAACTTTTTGGGACATAAGTCTAATTATCTTGGTTAATGCCCGGTAGCGTAATGTTGGTTTAGATGTTAAGATTGTTTTCTACCCAGATAGGATGGGGCATTGATATTTTTCAAAAGTAACCTTGTGTATCCTGATCCACTATCATCGTATAAAGTTACTTCACAGTAATTTTCTTTGTTTTATTTTTTTAGCGTCTCGCTGAAGCAGCAGAAAGATTTCAGAAAGAACATCAGTGGCAGGATGAATTTGCGGTAAGCTTGCATTTTTAAAAAAACCAAAACAATATATTTCCCATTTGCAGATTTCTCCATTTGCCATGGTAGCTATATCAGAGAGCTCTTCATCTTTTAGTATGTGTAAGCAAAAGATGTGTAAAACCAAGGAACACACTGTTACTGAAGACATATTGAGAACAAATGTTTGTTTTGTAGTTAATAGACAGACAGGACTGGCTGTAGCATCTATATTATACTAGGATAATGAAGTAAAATCAACATGGAATTCATTTGTGATTCAAAAGTGCGATGAGATAGGCACCAGCCTAAATAAGGAATCACAGTAAATTCGTTAATCATTGTTTATTACTCTGTTTTCCCTGTAATTCCCTGCCAGCTGTCTTGGAGAGATCATGTTCATATTGTGGCTGCTTGCTTTATGAAATGCCATTCTTCTTTCGCTGCAAAAGGAACACATGAGGAGAGTGTGTATATATCCTCCTGCAATTAATCTAGCCAGGGGATACATGCTCTGGATCTCAAAGAACATGATAGCCTGCTGAAAAGGAATTAACTGTCCAAAATACCAGTGCTAACTATTGGCTTAGAGCTGCTACTCAAATTTTTAAATTAATGTGTTCAATGAACTTTCATGTTTTTGTCAGGAGGGAAACTCAATTATAGGAATCGCTAAATTCTTTTCTACTGGGGAGAAAAAACAACAAAGATAAGTGGGAGCCAGAGGATTTAGAAACTGGAATGGGATAGAGAAAATTGATGGAAAATAGCAACTAGAATTGGAAATGTTTCTCTAATGATATAGCATTTAAAACATACAAATAAGACATGCAACAAAATGTTCTTCGTTAAATCATTCAACTTGGCTCTCTTTTATCATACTCATTTTAATTTTTCCATCTGAAAGTCATTCTATGGCCATTGAGTTTTGGGGCTGTTTTGGTGGCAGGATCCTAAAATATCTATATTTATTGTATTTTTATTGAATTAGCCTGCTAATAACTTCTTTGATTGTACACATTTATACTGAACATCCCAACTAAGATGAAAACAATAGCCAAGTAAAGTGTTAGATAATTTCTTTTCTGAATAAAGTTGCACTCTGAAAAAAATATGCATAAAAAGTATAAAATATAGAAAACAAATTCTACTTAAAAGAGTTCTTGTTGAAAGAAACATGCAATGTCTACTTTTTTAAGAATGTGCAAACTTTTTTTCTTATGTATTTGAGAATTAAGGCCCATTCCACACAGCTGAATAAAATCCCACATTAGCTGCTTTGAACTGGAGTATAAGCCATATATGGTTTGGGTCCAGCTTATTTACAAGACCACTTCTCTCCCATGGACCTGCATGAGCTCTAAGATCCACTATGGAGGCTCTCCTCTCAGTCCCGCCTTCTCGATTGTGACCCCCCCGGCTCTGGAACATCCTCCCCAGCGAGATCAGGCAGGACTCCACAATTCAGACCTTTCAGAGAGAATAGAAGACTTGGCTTTTCAAACAGGCCTTCGATAATGGTTAATCAAACATTCAATAATGAGAGGACCTAAGTAGTGTGACGTTTTTACCCTACTGTCTATATTTTAAATTCAATTTGTGGCTGGGACATTCAACTGGTTTGTATAGTATGGTTTTAAATTTTATAATGTGTTTTATGTTAAATTTCTTGTTGTTTTTTTTAAAATTTGGTTCCCTCTTTTATTGATTTAGGTGTTTTGCTGTATATTTTGTGTTGTTTTTGTTTGCACTGTTGCTGCCTTGTAAACCATCCCGAGTCCCTCTGGGGAGATGGGGTGGGATACAAATAAAGATGATGATGATGATGATGATGATGATGATGATTATATGGCAGTGTGGACTCGAATAATGCAGTTCAAATCAGATATTGTGGGATTTTCTGCCTTGATATTCTGGGATATAGGGCTGTGTGGAAGGGCCCTTAGTTGAACCAAGAAGCTATTGGGTTTCATTGCATAACTTAACAATGCAGAATTGCACTTAGGAAATAGTTCCAAATGACAGCTAGTTTTCAAGGTATTGGTATATCTTGACAGGTATGAAGCCAGACATAGAATATATTAGAAGGACATTATTCTCAACCTAAACCCGTGAGTCCATGACCCACCAGCTGCTAATAGTCCCTGAGGAGTTACCAGGAAAGCTGAAAAAATTATAGGCAATGTACCAAATATATGGTAGGAGTCTTTCACATTTTGGTGTGGAAAGGAAGGATGTTCCCTCATGTCAGATCAGCCTCAAAGGAAGGCAATGGCAAGCCTCTTCTGAACCAATATCCTCCCCCTCCCCCCCCCCCCCCCCCCACAAAAAAACACACACCCTGTTGTAGTTGCCTTAGGCTGCTTTAAGTCAGAAATAATTTGAGGGCACAGAACAACATGCCAAAGAGCTTCAGAAGAACAGTTTAGGCCAAGCAGATTTGAATTACTTTAGAACATTTCAAAAATAATTGTATCGTCTTGTTAAATATTTCTAGTCTTTCCAAATCATTTTTATTAAAAAAAAATGTTCTCAGAAGTTAGCTTATAGGGAACCTCAAGATTTGTTTTAAATTTTCACTGTACAAAAAACCCAATGACATAATTAACGTTGGGATATTCAGGAAAGAAGAAAAAGCCTTTTTCATACACAAATTAGTTAAAATGATGAAATTTGTTGCCAAAAAGATACTGTACGGACAGTCCCCAAGTTACAAACAAGATAGGTTCTGTAGGCTTGTTCTTGAATTTGTTTGCAAGTTGGAACAGATACATTTTTTAGGTGTAACTCCAGTATACAGTATATTTTTAGCTTTGGAGAGCATGGAGAAGAGTTAACACCTCTGTGGTGTTTGTCTTTAATGTACCCCTGTTCAGAAGTTTTCACCTCACTTTCTATTCCTGTGATATTTGGATTTTGAAAAAATTGGTTTGTTGTGGAAACAAGGATTGGTGATAAAACTTCACCTTTTCCCCATGGTAATTCTTTCAAGATTAAATTTCCTTTCCCAGGGATGGCTTGTTTTCACTTGTTTTCTCCCCCTATTCTTAACTACACGTAATTTGTAAGTCAGATGTTTGTAACTCAGGGACTACCTATATACACTCATGTATAAGCCTAGAAATTTTGGTCAAAAAGTGACCCCAGCAACCTTATCAACATAAGCTCTGTTGATAACTTTTATATAAAAAGGAAACTATCTTCTCCAAGTAGAGTGGCAAAAGGCAAGAACTTCATCCACCATGAGAAGCACTGAGCCCCCCTATTGTCTTCACCATGGCACTGCTCCTGAATGGGTGTTAGGGATTCCTCTTCTTTAGAAGAGGAAGGGGAGCAGGAAAGTGTTCATGAATCTGAGGGGAAGTTGGAATCTGAGGAGGAGATTTTGCAAGTACCCACATTTCAGGAGAGGCAAAAAGAGCAGAGATGTCGTTCAGCTAGAATAGCTGCCAGAAATGCAGCTGAGTAATTGGGAACTGCCCTAGCAGCTGTGAGGGAACTCAGGGCTATAAATCAGAAGCAGGTGCAGTCAGCTTTTGCTGGTAACAAACTGACTCTAATGCCGAAGCTTTCGCTCCCTTTGTGCCTGCTTCGAGTCTGCATCTGGGAAACTGCTCCTAAGGATTTATTGCTGTTTCTTTGTCTGAAGTAAGACTGCTACTTGGTTTGTAAATATATCAGAGACTGTGCTCTAAGACTATTTTGCTTTCTTTTGCATTATACCACTAAGTGTGCTGTTCTTTATGTTTTGCTGAAGTAAAGAAGTTTTCATTTACTTACCACATTGTTTTAAGGCTGTTCTTGAAAGACAAAACAGGACATTGGATGGGAAAATGGTGGCGTTGGCAAGGGAGAAATGGCCCTTGAGAAAGCACTATCACTTTCCCCACTCCAGGCAATGACACTCGACTTATTCAGAGATCACCTTAAAAGCTGTAAGTTGTCCCCAAAACCATTTCTAAATTGTCCCTCATGTATGAGGTTGACTTATACACGACTGTATATGATTGCAATGGTCACTAACTTTGATGGTTTTCAAAAGTGATGAGATATATTTCATGAAAGATTTGCTTACATTTGTTTACATATCAAATTGTCATAGACTGTGGCCAGTATCAGTGGCAAGATATAACATGCTGGAGAACATGAAACGGACCACACAATTGCACTCATGTTCTACTTGTGGGCCTTCCTTGGATTATCTTGGCATTGTGGGAACAGAATGCTGGACTAGACAGGCCTTTTCATGTTTCTTATACTTTTATTATTATTTTTTGACTTCTTCACCTCCTTCACAAATATCATGTGAAGAGAAGCTTTCAAAAGTTCTTTAAATTTTGCTTGAGGTAAAATTTCAGTGGCAGATCTACTTTTGGACGAATATATCTATTTTATGTGCATATAAGTAGTGCAGTGGGGGATTGTCCCACATAGTTTAAATCCACCTGTGGTTTCACTTTCTTTTGTCCTTTATGTTCAGTGAGAATTTTAAAAAAGGATGGTTTGTACATTTTGCATATGGAGCTTGTAATTTATCAAATTTCAATGCTAGGAAGGGTTTGCAAAGTTGTCCTGAAAATATAATATTTTATTAATATCATCAGTGAAAGAAACTTTATGGAATTCACACAGTATCAACATGCACATCTTTTTTTGGCATGACAAATCAAGTAGTCATAAAAGCAGCTTGAAACAAAGCCAACACCTTTTTTCTGTTGGAATGAGGGAACAGTGCAGAACATAATAACCTTGACATCAGGTTACACAATTAAATTTTGAATAAATGTATTAAGTGGCTCATAATTTAATTTGTTCCATTTTAGCCAGAAGTAATCTTTAATTTCTTCTGTCCTACCTCTTTTTTAGAAAATGCCTGTTTAAATTAGTTTGCAAATGGCTCTGGCTGCTAAATTTATTATTAAGTACAATGACTGATTTTCCCAATCCATTTTTTTTAAAAAAGGAATCCATGTTATAAAATGTTACTTTAGATTTTTTTTAAACTTAGTACTGGATCCAGTGTTTGTTTTCTTGGTGAAATTGAAGTGCATTATGAAGGTTCCTGCTCCTGTAATGGAGAAAGTTACAGACAAGTCCCTTTAGTGCAGTATGAGTCAAATACAGACTGGATTTATTTCAGATCACAGAAGTAAAAGTGAATTGAGGGTAACTTCTCGTTAACTTCAAACCAACAATGATCTTTTTGATAAGCAATGTGTGCATATTGATAGCTTCTATAGTTTGAATGGAATGGTGGGGATCTGGCTAGCCAAAACAAAGAAGTATGGAGCAGACTGTAGTTTGTCTCTTCAAACTGTACATCAGAATACTTAAACAAACACTTGAACACAGACATGTTCCAAGCCACATAAGCCTGATCATTGTATGCAAGCACCTACTTCCATACTGTCATTTGTGCTTAATTCTAAAAACCCTAATATGGTTGAAGTCCTGCTCTCCAAAAGCAGCAAATATTCATTTTAGAGAATGCATCTTGAAAAATCAGCTTTGTATTCATTTTCAATGGCACTTACTATAATCAAATTTTAATGGCTTTTTAATGCTTGCATCTCTAATTTAAGGTTGGAGTGTATGGGATAATAACAATAAAAAGGCTTACAAGATTGCAAAGAAATCATAGGGTTCTTGTTAAATGTA
Source organism: Anolis carolinensis (assembly GCF_035594765.1). NCBI lineage: Eukaryota > Metazoa > Chordata > Lepidosauria > Squamata > Anolidae > Anolis > Anolis carolinensis. Next base: position 88,806,571 of record NC_085845.1, on the reverse strand, counting down.
CATTCGGTTTATTGGTGACGGCTTCTATTAAATAGTGAGTCACAATGCCACTCCCTACTTATTAGATTTTAACATAATGCCAATTAAAATAGATTTTTATTTGCATATATTATTAGATGCCTATTACAGACATGTCAAGGGCTTATTATAGATGAAGAAAACAAGATCCTGAATAGTCAGTACAGGTTTTGTTTCTCTCATCTGGAAATCCGAAATATCCAAAACTTGAAAGTTTCTTTCCACCAGCTGCCCACTTCTGCCTTTGGGAAAAGGGGGCTAGTCACACACCTAGAAGCCGCTGTATTTATTTATTTATTTTTTGAAGATGTGGAAGTTTTTATCAGCAGATAAAAATGCCATCACTGGACCCAGAGCCTGCTTTGCTGAGCAACAGAGGCAGCCAGACGGTGAGAGCTCTACCTTAGAACTTCTGCCTGGGGCCAGCCTCACCAAACACACTGGGCGTGGCTCCCACAGCTGTACTATTTCACCAGAGGCCAGCAGCAGATAAAAACGCCATCACTGGACCCAGAGCCTGCTTTGCTGAGCAACAGAGGCAGCCAGACGGTGAGAGCTCTACCTTAGAACTTCTGCCTGGGCCAGCCTCACCAAACACACTGGGTGTGGCTCCCACAGCTGTACTATTTCACCAGAGGCCAGCAGCAGATAAAAACGCCATCACTGGACCCAGAGCCTGCTTTGCTGAGCAACAGAGGCAGCCAGACGGTGAGAGCTCTACCTTAGAACTTCTGCCTGGGGCCAGCCTCACCAAACACACTGGGCGTGGCTCCCACAGCTGTACTGTTTCACCAGAGGCCAGCAGCAGATAAAAACGCCATCACTGGACCCAGAGCCTGCTTTGCTGAGCAACTTTTACCAACATGGATAGAGATACCTCACCATCACAAGAAAAAACACCCCCATCTACTTCCCCAAGGACATCATATCACAGTTTACACCGCCCGCCTCCTATGAAGACCTGGGCTTTGCCTGAACAGTATCCAGAGGAGTCCTTATTTGTGATGATCTGGGAATCTTTGGGAGGGCATAAAGACTGGGGCTAGACATTATGGGGAGGGAATTTGGGAGGCAGGTGGAGGAGGGGAATGGTAACCAAACCTTCTTAACTTGGCCCTTTTTATCTTGTGGAATTGTGCAATATAATAATTCTAATAATTCTAATTTAAACACTCTGACACTACATCTGCCCTGTTGGCTTGTTTCAAATTGCCTTTTTACGTTTAATGTTTTAACTGTATACTAATATTAGATCTATTAGTAAACATGTCCTAAATGTTTGATTTATTTATTTAAATTTCTATTTGTTATTTTTGAGTTGTTCGATAAGTACACCTGATTTTGTTCATTTTATTGGTTATGATTTGATCAGTCTGTTATGTTTTCTAATGTATGGTTGGCATTTTGCCATTATGTTGTAAACCGCTTTGAGTCCCCCCAGGGGTGAGAAAAGCAGTATATAAATGCAGTAAATAAATAATAAATAATAAATAAGTGGGGATTTTATTTTTTAACAACACACACACCCTGGATTTTTCTTGCTTGAGATGTTTACATGAAAAAAAAATTGCCTTTGTTTTCTTTGAAGGCTCAATGGGACATTTTTACTGTTTCGTGTGTTTTAAAGCTTAATGTAAATTGCTTTTAATTGCTTTATGTTTTATTGGATCGGATTGTTGTTTTATTGGCATTGAATTTTTGCCAGGTCTGTAAGCCTCCTTGAGAAAGACAGGCTAGAAATGAAGCAAATAAATAAATAAACAAATTTTTTAGGTTAAATGTGCATAAAACAAATAATATTATTTGCTCAACAAACGTCAACAAACAACAGAATTTATTACAGTCCATAGACCCATCAGTAAATGAACAGTCATTTTGAATTCTCCCATTTCAGGAGAAGTTCAATGTACAAGATACATCTACATGGTTTCAAGTAATACCCGTATCAGAGGTTAGTTGCTTCCTTAGCCTTGCTACCGTTGCGAGGAATTTTGTCACTATGAAAGTCACCCTGTGGCACTTGTCCTCTAAAAGATATCATAACAATCCTCTGCAGGGGATGGCTGCTCATGCAGGACAGGATTGGATATAAAATTTGGCTATGTTGCCCTTTGTAATAGTGGCACTGCAATAAAATGTGTTCTATTTCATTTCCTCCACAGGGGCATAGTCTTTGGGAGTGGGGAATTCCAGACAGTCTACCTCTTAGCAGCTCTGGGGGAAATATGTTAGTCTCACCTTTGTAAAAAATCTGCGATATTTAATTATTCTAAGGCTTTTAAGGTATTCCCATGTCTAAAATGGCTCTCTGGTAAGTTTTAGAGTCTGAGGGAGCATGGTGAATTTGAGCAGGCTGTAAGCTCTCCCAAGGCAATATCCCGCAATCTTTGCTTCAGGGATTCTTGTGCCGCTTTGAATCCCAAATGGAACAGAAGAGATAGTCCAATTGAGGCTGTTTTCATTCACTCCTCCTCCCCCAAAGGGGTTTGGAGGCTTCATGAGGGAGGTGATGTAGTAAACCTGTTCCCAGTTTGAATACCATTGTTTTTAACCATAGGTTCTTTTTCAGAATCCAGGCCCTAGTACTCAGTGGGCATTCACCCGTTTCTAGAAGCAGGACCACATTTGATACATAAGAAGGCACATTTAGAAGTTCTCTTATAAACCTTGCTTGCACTCTATCTAGGTTAACAGATGAATTTTTACACCATATGGCCGCATCAAAGAGGAGCTTAGAGGCTGCTTTGCCATTAAAGATTTTAGTGCGGAGGGATGTACTGTCCTCTTTTGGTGTAATAAAACCTTATTATCGCTGCTCGACAGGCCTTTGCCTTTTGAATCACTATTTCAGAGTGCACTCTCCAGGATAAAGTGTCGTGGAAGGTAAGGCCCAAATACTGGAAGCTTTTAACCTGCTCTAGAGAGAATTTGTCAATAGACCATTTATATTTTGTAAATTTACTTTCAAAAACCAGAACTTTTGATTTGCTGAAATTTATATTTAGCTCATTTGTTTCACAATATTCTGTAAAGTTTCTAAGTTGGTGTATGCGCCCTGGTCTAGACTTGGAGAGGATGGCTGTATCATCTGCATATGACAAAATGGGGACTCTCCTTTTACACAATCTGGGTAGCTGACCTTGTGGATCTATCATGGCTTCCTCAAGATCATTCATGAATATGTTAAACAGAGTAGGACCTAAAATACCCCACTGGTCATTTGAATTGGTCTTGGTATTTGGCTGTGGGGGCCTCGTCTAACCTGTAAGCTACTATCTCTGTAATGTTCTTTAATTAGAAGCAGTCTTTTATCAGTTATCTAATTTGGCTCATAGTTTGGATCTGGAGACTGAATCACACACAGTTTTTAGACCCATGAAGGCCATAAAAATTCACATTCTTTGCTATTTTACAATGATATTTGATGTTATGCTTAATTTCACTGTAAATATTGGTTAGCTAGAGCAATTTTGTTCCATTTAAGCCCCTCATAGTAATTGTTCTCACACATATATAAATGTTAGAAGTATCCAAATGAATTTTAATAAGTCGTTCCTTTCTGCTTCATTTCTCTTTGTAAACAGAAGATTGAAAAGGAAGCTTCTAGAGACTGATTGGGAAGGACCATCTGTATCTCTCTTTCCTTTTTATTAAAAAAAGTCAGTTCTACTTTGATATGTTTATATTTGTATCACTGCTTTTGTATTCACTTCAGATGTATTCAGTTTTGCTTTTGAATACTGATTTATAAAATTGAAATATACTCAAAAGTTTTGGAGCATGTCTTGATACAGTCATTCAATGACTACAGTTTGCGGCCAGGATATATGAGTGTTCACCTTCTCCTAATAAAGCTTACCCAGATTTGAAGTCTTTCTCGGATGTCCTATTGTAATGTATCAAGATATTTTTTGTAAACACAAAACTATATACAACCCCTGAGGTGGCCTATATCAGAATCTGATTGGCTCCATCTGTGATGAACTTTGGATGGATAATAAAAACTGCTATTTTGTAAGCATTTTTGTTTTAAAAATTGTTTTGCTGTTGTAGATAGATAAATGTTGTGATGCATTAGATTCTATGCTATTGTGCATTCACTGCCAGGCAAAACAAGAAATATGAATGCTTTGTTGACTAAGTACTACTGTTAGTCCCAAGCTGCAGCAGATCCACTGAATTAATGAGCATTTGGTAAGTCAATCTGCTTATGTAAATTCCATGGAATCAATGTGTCTGCTCTAGATGGGACCAACAGTCAGATTCAAGACTCTATAAATAAGAAAGAATTATATAAGTTCTGGCTGTGCTAATGTTTAGCCCCCATCCACTTATGGCAAAGTGATCGTATGCATCCCACTCGCATTAATGGCATTTGGTGCCCCTTGTTCATTTGTTGGCACTGATTCTATTAGCTCTTTCTGTTGTTACAAATGCTTTAGAAGCAATATTTACTTGCTGGAGGAGAAGTCAATATTCAGTTGTTTCCCCAAATAACAAATTATTTTTCAACATCCATACTGCTGATCTTTTATTCAGTATGCATTCTTTGGAAGTCTTCAACAATTTTGATCTTGTGGAGTGAATACTCAAACCTCTGGAGCTATCTGAAGTTGAATGTATTTTTGAAAGATTATTTTAGAGCCCTTCATCAATTTAAGTATTGGTTCTGTTCCCAGTGTCTCAGTCTAGACAAATGAGATCTTAAAGCTTTGGGAGCCAAGAAACAAATAATGAAAAACCTCAGTAATTGAAAGGAAGAGAATTCAAAGATATTGGAGTTATTTATTCTTGAACTGTAAACAGGGTGTGGGCATGATTTTTCTGAGACCAGAAAGTCTTCTAATGTGACCCCTCTTCTCATACACCACTACCCCACATTTAAAACAAACAATCTCATGAGCTATTGTAATTCGGGAAAAAAATCTGTTACGTTTCTGAATAAAATGCCCACTTTGCTTCTTTTGTTTGATAATAACACTTAGTCTGATCTCCAGGCACTTTTGAATACTGGATATATGATAAACCAGCATTGTAGTCTTTCACTAGCCTGTGATCTAAGCAAGAAGGTAAAGGAGGCACAAAGTGTGTGTATCTTAATAGTCAGTAAAGAGAGAGAAAAGACACAAAAATTAAATTTGAATAAATGCTTCAAAATGGATTTACAAGACTGGTGGTCTTGTAGAGGCGGAGCAACTACTAGAAGTGATTGTGAGGAGAAACTGAGAGTTATTGTTGTTGGGTTGTCTGGGCAGTATGGCCATGTTCCAGAAGTATTCTCTCCTGACGTTTTGCTCACATCTATGGCAGGCATCCTCAGAGGTTGTGAGGTATATGGAAAAACTAAGCAAGAAAGGTTTATATAACTGTGGAAGTTCCTGGGTGGGGAAAGAACTCTTGTCTGTTGGAGGCCCGTGTGAATGTTGTAATTAATCACATTGATTAGCATTAAATGGCCTTCCCAGTTTCACCTCCTGGCCCGGGGGGATCCTTTAGCTGCCCCTGATTGATTCATGTCTGGAATTCTTCTGTTTTCAGAGTGTTGCTCCTTATTTACTGTTCTGATTTTGGGTTTTTTTAAAATACTGGTAGCCAGATTTTGTTCATTTTCATGGTTTCCTCCTTTCTGTTGAAATTGTCCACATGCTTGTGGATTTCAATGGCTTGTCTGTGTAGCTGACATGATAGCTGTTGGAGTGGTCAAGTGACCACTGCAATGGTGACCACTATAGTGACAAACAACAGCAAAGATAGCAGTGACCATCCAGTGGGGCCAAAACTGTTTTAGGATTGAGTGATACCTGGCCCAGGGACAGGTCTCACTAGGAGGATTATAACCCAAGAGTTATTTCTTTACAGGTTAATTCCTCTTAACTACCTTTTCATTCACAGGCTCTTGCAGATGTTGGGGTGGGGGGTGGTCAGGAAATAGCCCTTTAGATCAATTTTCCTGTGTTTGGTCTCTTTATTTCATGGTGGGAATTCAAACACTGTGACAGAATCTGGGGCTGAAGCAAAGCTATAATGCTTTGGACCAGCCCTGGATTTTATGACTTGTGTAGATGGGCCCAGAATTCCAAAATTGAAAATATTCCAAAAGCCAAAAGAGCTCACATGGACATTTATTATCTAATGGTTCAGCATACACAAACTTCTTTCATACACAAAATTATTAAAAATATTATGTATAAATTCATTCAGGCCCTGTTTAAGAGGCCTGAATCCAATCACTTTGTTCCAATCTCCAAGATATCTCTGTATGTACATATATACAAATACAAACATTTCAAAATCTGAAGAAATCCTAAATACTACTGGTCCCAAGCATTTCAGATCAGGGATACTCAGTCCTATAAGAATTATAAATACTGTCAATACTCTAAAACAGGGGTCCCCAAACTAAGGCCCGGGGGCCGGATGCGGCCCATCGAAGCCATCTATCCGGCCCCCACAGCACAAGGGCAGAAGGGGGTTGGGCTAAATGACTCAAGGGATCTCTTCTTCTCTTACAACCCTTATTATTATTATTATTATTATTATTATTATTATTATTATTATTATTATTATTAACATTGAGGCTGGGTGGCCATCTGTCGGGTGCTTTGCTTGTGCTTTTGGTGCACAAAAGCAGAAGGGAGTTGGACTCAATGGCCCAAGGGGTCTCTTCCAACCCTCATTATTATTATTATTATTATTATTATTATTATTATTATTATTATTATTATTAACATTGAGGCTGGGTGGCCATCTGTCAGGCGTGCTTTGCTTGTGCTTTCGGTGAACAAAGACAGAAGGGGAATGGACTCAATGGCCCAAAGGGTCTCTTTCAACTCTCTTTTTTGTTGTTGTTGTTGTTGTTATTATTATTATTGCTCGGTGGCCAACTATAGTCCGGCCCTCCAACGGTCCGAAGGATCGTGAACTGGCCCCCTGTTTAAAAAGTTTGGGGACCCCTGCTCTAAAACAATGTAGTGCTAACTAAATAGTAAAAACTAAACAAAGAAAGATGACATTAAAACAGGAGCATCATTTCCAAATTCAGCATGTCAAGCTAAACTACCTCCTGGCATAAAAATAATAGACTAAAAACAAAGAAAGGAGAGCAAACAAATGATGAGTTCCAAAATATATGTGTGATTATGGAGTTGTCTCTCTCCATATCCCAGGCAACTGTGTCTCAGCTACATATAGAAGACCTTACTAAAAAGTCATAAGAGGTAGGAAAGCTTGTCTGGAATGCGACTTCATTTGAGATATTATGGATTTGAATGTTGCAGATATGGAAAAAATCACTCTTGTCTGTTCAGTGCCACGAGTTAATTAGCCCTAATGCAATTTATCGTTAAACAACTGATGGGCCTTGTTGTTGTTGAGTTGGCCATAGTTTATCCAGTCTTTGTGCAAAATAAGCATCTATTCCCTTGGGGAAGGAATGTATATAGAAGAACTGGCTGAATAATCAGAAAGAGTCAAAGAACTCTTTCAGAGCTTCTAATTTTCAAAAGAAAATGTAACAAAGCATGATCTATTGTATTTAAACTTTGCAATATGTGCAATTTGCTCAGAAAGCATTCCCACAGGTGCAGAAATTCTCTTGAGACCAACAAAAGATATCTTGTTGTCTTGTAGGCAAGGAAAAATGTTTTTGATTTCTCTTTCTTGCATACCAGAACGAGGCAAGGAAGAAGTGTAATTCTTTTATATATAGAAAGTGAACATAAAGTTGTACATGAGCTTGAAAAGGAAGATAATAACAGTTGCTGAATCCACAGCTGTAGTGTCTTTCCTTAGATCTTTTGGGTTCACTTCATTGATATAGTTTGGAAATGTGACTTTCTCATTGCAAAGGATCATTTGAGTTAGGGAGAGAATATAAAATCCAATAAAAATCATTGTAGTGCCAAATACTAGCAAGGTTTTTTGGGATCAAGGAGATAAAAATACTTGTTGTCTATCAGCATATTTTTTAGCCGTTTAATTTTTGTAAGAAAACCAGATGCATGAAGTGGGATCATAGATCATCTTTGCATATTGATCATGAAACTAATTAGATACGGTCAAACTCCTTAAAAGCAGAAACCAGTTCTTGTGTCATTTTAATTTTCATGCCACTGGAAAGAAAACACATTAGATGCATTATCCTTTAAAGCTAATGATCCTCCTTTCCTGAACAAACAGCATCTTATTAAAAATAAATGCATTATGGTATCGAATTAATTAGCACCTTGCACATCTTTTTGCCTCTTCTAACAAACATTCTGCATTATGAGCAGATGCTTCCAGGAAGCCGGTGTCCTCTCTCCCTACTTTCTGAACACCTCCAAAGACCTCTTAACACTGCTCTAAGATTCTAATTATTTTATCTGCCATGTTCCATTGCAGATGGAGCTGTAGATTTAATAGCTATTTTCAAGTTGGTGAGAGCTGACTCCTGGAGTGCAGATGTAGTCTTGAAAGTAGGAACTCTAAAAGATTAAAGTGAAGGGATTAAAAATAATAAAAAAACAACAGCTAATGTCTTTTTGGCTTTTTGGCAACTAATCTGTAGATTTTGTTGTTGTTTTTTTACCGTTAAATATCATATATTTCAGAGACAAGTAGATGTAATGCTAGATAAGCCACTTTTTCTCTGTAATAAGAGAATGTAATGGCTGGAATAGGGAAATGTAGTAAAATGTTAATCGATGAAGGCTATAATAGGGTCCTTGGAAGGTTGCCAGATAAAGATAATCTCCCCTGATTACCATGACAAAACATGAGATCTGAGGGAAAGGGCTGGAGCCCATTTATGCTACACAACTATAGCACTACTTTTTTATTTTAACTGCCATGGGAACATCCTGTGGAACCCTAGGCTTTGTAGTGTGGTGAAGGAGTAGAGTCCTCGATCTGAGAATTCTAAACTCCACTGCCCTCTCCTCAGAGAGAGAGAAAACACAGACACATCTCTATCATGCCTAGACCCATAAGCAGATGAAAGACTCTTCCAATATCCTAACTGTGACTGCCTTGGTCTCAGAGGGAGGCAAGAGGCAAGAATATCTCCATCATGTGTAGGTCTAGAAGCAGATGAAAGACTCTCCTTCCATCCCAACTGCCATTGCCTTGCCTTCAGAGAGAGAGAGAGAAGACACAGGGCCTATATATACTGACCATTTAATGTGGCTCCAAGCTGACTTGAAACTGTGGCAGCCACAAAATGCATACTGGCAATGTACACTGTAGTGACTTGAAATGACTGGCTTGACCTTGAAGGAGCTGGGGGTGGCGACGGCTGACATGAAGCTCTGGCGTGGGCTGGTCCATGAGGTCATGAAGAATTGGAAGCGACTGAACAAATAAACAACAACAACAAGCACTGTAGCATGAATAAAGGATATACAATGCATTAAAGAGAGTAGTGGGAAAGTCCAAGATAACCCCTTTAATGCACTGCAACATTATCCCAATATAGTCCAGATATCTGGGCAAAATTGACTCTGCAAAATGCAGACCATATTATAGACGCCTTCCTTTGTTGAAGTTGCATTGTAGAAGCTGGAATGCGGGGTGGAAAATGCCCAAAGGGCATGGCTGGCTAGCAGGGGCTAATTGACACCCTTGGAGGGATAATTGATTACCTCTACTATGATCACTTTTCATTTTTTTTTAATCTTCTATGCCTCTGGAGTGCTTATGTGCATCTCTCCTGGGAATGAAAGGCCCCCTCCCTGCAGAATAATTTGTGGCCAGCTTCCATGATTAATGTAATCATGCCTCAAATCAGTTCCAGACCTAATCACCCATGCAATGAAACCATGTGGACAACTTCAACAAAAAAGAGGAAACCATGAAAATGAACAAAATCTGGCTACCAGTATTAAAAAACTCAAAAAATCAGAACAGTAAATAAGAAGCAACACTTTGAAAACAGAAGAGTTCCAAGGGCTGCTAATGACTCTGAACAAAGGATGCCCCCAGGCAGAAATAGCCAGGAGATGAAACTTTCCAATGCTAATTAAGGTGATTAACTGCAACATTCACACTGGCTTTCCAACTGACAAAGAGTTCTTCTCACACCCTGGACTTTCCACAGATATATATTGACCTTCCTTGCTTAGTTTCTCCATACCTCACAACCTCTGAGGATACCTGCCATAGATGTGGGCAAAACGTCAGGAGAGAATACTTCTGGAACATGGCCCTACAGCCCGGAAAACATACAACAACCCTACCAAATGTTTTCTGAATCCCCCTCCCCCTACAGCACTATGTCTCTACCAATCCACCCTGACTAATCCCTGGAATGCCCTTCTTCCCACTATTCCTGATGAAACAAGTCCAGTCATATTATGATGTCAACAATTTCTTCCCAACAGTGTGTTTAATCTCTGAAGCTAGTTGATTTGTGTTTTGTATTACTCTTTAACCACTATGGAATCTTCTGTCCAATCTCACCAAGTGCTATTTCTCCCCTAAGAATGTGGAGTAATGATATTATTAGAAATAGCATAATGCATGTTTGCATTTTTATGATTGTAGTGGTGTTTGTGAAAGATACAAAACTACTACTGAGAACTACAGATAATACTATAGATTGATTAGTGAGTCATCCTGTTGATTCAGTAGGTTTACTCATTCAGTAGTACAACCAAATAATTCAGTGGGTTGTTTGGGACAAACAAATGGATTCTTGATATTGCTTATGTAAGCAAAGGTAAGGTAAAGGTTTCCCCTGACGTTAAGTCCAGTCATGTCTGACTTTGGGAGTTGGTGCTCATCTCCATTTCTAAGCTGAAGAGCCGGCGTTGTCCGTAGACATCTCCAAGGTCATGTGGCCGGCATGACTGCATGGAGCGCTGTTACTTTCCCGCCGGAGCGGTACCTATTGATCTACTCACATTGGCATGTTTTCGAACTGCTAGGTTGGCAGAGGCTGGAACTAAAAGCAGGCACTCACTCCGCTCCCGGGATTTGAACCTGCGACCTTTCGGTCTGCAAGTTCAGCAGCTCAGCGCTTTAACACATTTCGCCACCGGGGCTCCTATTATGTAAGTAAAGACAGGGGTAAAGGCAGCTTTCCCTAACAATGTTAATAGGGAAAGTACATAAGTTAGCCGATGTAGACACAGTTGGACTGCAATAGCAATAATAAGAGCATGGGATCACAGTGCTCTTGCTTATACTTGAAATTTTCCAAGGAGAAGTAAGGACAGAGCTGTAGAAATTAAAGAGTCATAGTGTACATGACTTGATAAAAGTGGCATTATTTGGCACACAGGATCTAATTTTACATTTGTTTGTTGTTCTGCTTGAGCTTATTTGATAAGGCCATGCAAATAGATTATGAATTTGACTGTACAAAGTGTTCTAGTCTTCATAAGAGTATTGTTTTATGATGCTGTTGGCTGGGAGCCGGTTACACATTCCTTTATGCAGAATGCCCATCTTTTCTTATTCACAACAGCTTAGTCCACTGGGGTAACCTGTATAATAGAGAGTAATAAATAGGTGAGGTTTTTCAACTCTCCATATCAGAAAAAGCTATGCATTCGTGATTGTTTCTGTGTGTGAGAGAGAATATACAGAAAAAATGGTAGGAAAAGGGACCTGCTTTGGACCCTGAAGGGCTATTGCCAATGGAGGGGCAGAGTCATTTCTCTTTTCCAGAGGGAACAAAAGGAAAGTCTCCCCCCCCCCAGTTATGGCAGACTTTAGTGGCATGTTTGTATTTGTGGTAAATCAGAGATCACAGAACATTGGTCACACTACGTGTTGTCCATTGTTGAATGAGATGAATCAAGGGTGTTCTTCACATTTGATTAAATAAATAAGTGGATTATACATCTTACCGTGTTTTTTTCCTCTTTAAAATATTAAGCAAGAGAAAGGTGCTGCACTTTGGGGAAATTCATCTCCTTCCAAATCAATGAGAATAAAAGGAAATGGAATGAAACTTTATTTATAGCCTGCCCTATCTTCCCGAAGGGACTCAGGGCAGCTTACAACAAAATACATTCAATGCCGACAGTAATAAATAAACAAATCAGAAACAACTCATTAAATTATAAAACAACTTAAATACATACCACAATACGCATAATAAGTCAATACAATCTCATTAAAAATCTCTAAAAATCTCCCATCCCCCTGCCCTTTCCCTTCCCTTTCTTTTGCTCCTCCCCATTTTCTTTTCCCTTTCTTTTCTCCTTCCCCTTCCGCCTTTCCCTCCTTCTCCCTTCCCTTGCCCTTCCCTTTAGGCATACCACCATCCTGCCACAATTGATGTGGTTTCCCTTTTGTTTAAAAGAAGAGCAACTATGTTCTACTTTCTGTGTTTTTGGGATCAGTAGGCGAGAAATAGCCAATGTACTTCTGATAGACTGGTTTAATGATTTGGGAGGTTTCCTCTGAAACAGCTCTGTTCTTGGAAGGATTTAGGGATTCATGTGTTATTGTATGGATTTGCCTATTTAGGGCTTTGTAAGTCATAACCAGCACTTTGTATTTAGCCCAGAAGTAGATCAGCAGCCAGTGGAGTTGCCGTAACATAGAAGTTGTCTGCTCCCTGTATGGTGCTCCAGTTAGTAATATGGCTGCCAATCTCTGAACCAGTTGCAGATTCTGAACTGTCTTCAAAAGCAGCCCCATGTACAGGGTGTTGCGGTAGTCCAAATGGGATATGATCAAGGTGTGGGCTACCGTGGCCAGGTCTGACATTACAACCAAAGTTTAAATAAACAAGCTGTTAACAAGGTGTCAAGATCCTGATCCAAATCAAATATCTGCATCACCCGTACAATTTACACCAATCGACTCCAAATATGTAGTTCTCACCTGTGTAGCTTTAAATAGCAAAGGGGCTGTTTTGTATGTTATTTTAACATTCTGGCTGGCCAGTAAAAATGTAGTATTAATATAAGCATCCCAATGTGTTTTTTTGTATACGGTACAGCCCGAGGTATAGGTTTCTTTCTTTCTTATACAAGTTACAACTAAACCGTACATGTGTGATATCTTCATTCTCCACCGCTCCACAGATACAAAATCATTCATTATATGGAACTTGGTTATACCTTCCATGTTCCATAAAATACATATTAAACTACACAAAACAAACATTAGACATAGAAGGGAAGTTTAAAATTCATCATTAAAACTGATATGCAAACTACTACTAAATTGGGATGAACATTTCAGTTCATATTGTAAATCAGATTTTCTCTCACTAAAAGGAAACAAAATCAGATGTGGAAGAAAGTAAATTTAATAGATCTGTGCACTGTTACTTCTGAGCATATCAGCTTGGCCCTTAGTATGTATGATTTAAACTATCTGGCCAATTGATATTCTCTCAGATGTTCACTTCTTATTGATCTTTGGATGGGTTTCAACCAGAGTTGATTTGGTTTAAATCAAATTGATTGAAAGCATGAAGAGCTTCTCCAAAGAACTCAATTTAAATGATGTATGTGACAGATTAAATTCCTAATGAGAAATATTCTATTTAATAATAATGTTTAAGCAGAAGTACATTATTTTTAAAGCAACCTTAATGCATATTCTGAAATGTAGGATTAATGAGAAGAGCAATTGTTCTGAATTATTTTCAGATGAAATTTCAGTTAATAAAAAAGATGTTATGATTTCTTGCATTTATATCCAAACTCCCACTTCCTTTTCAGATTGACTCCATCTTCGTGATTGATTTGTTCATCAGCCTACTTTACTTTATCTTGTGGATCTCAAATGTTGAAGTCACTCAGAATCAAAAGTCTCGGTGACTCTAACTCTGAGACCAGTGCTGAGATTGTAGCAGGAAGCTAAATAGGTAGTGGGATGGCAAGTACACTATTGGAATCCCTAGTCTTCTGGCAAAATGAGTTTCAGATTCTTATTAGGTACCATATATACTTGAGTATAAGCTGAGTTTTCAGCCCCTTTTTAGGGCTGAAAAGGCTCCCCTTGGCTTATACTCGAGCGAGGGCTAGCTTATATTCGAGTCGGCTTATACGCAAGTATATAAGCAATCAGTCTTCTCTTATTAAAGTCTTAATATTATCTTAAATTACAGTATTATGTAAATATTCAAAAACATTTAACCTACTGATGCCTCAATTAATGTAATTATATTGGTATCTATTTTAATTTTTAAAAATTTACCATTAGTTGCTGCATTTCTCACCCTCGTCTTATACTTGAGTCAATAAGTTTTCCCGTTTTTTTGTGGTAAAATTTGGTGCCTCAGCTTCGATTCGCATTGCCTTACACTAGAGTATATATGGTAGTCTGCTCAGGTTGAGATGCTATTCTGCCTCCACATAGTTTCCCTTACCTGCTCACTAACACAATATCATTCTGGGAGAACTTTGAACTCACGTCAGACCATTATTATCTCTCAGTCAAATATCCATGAGGCATAATAGGTTGGCATCCTCCTCATCCATAAGGAGATCATAGCTCCTTTTTACTTAAAGCATGTTCTAAGAAGCACATTATTAGACTTATTAATCTTCCTTGGTATTTTCTTGGTGTGGTTACACATATAGGTGAGCCCTTGTTGGTATGTGCCTTCAAGTCATTTCCAATTTATGGACCTATTAAATTGTTTTGGGAAAGATTTGTTCTGGGCAGGAGGGTTGCTTTTGCCTTCCTCTAAAACTAAGAGAGTGTTATTTGGTTGAGGTCACCCAGCAGATTCCCATGGCCAAGCAGTGATTTGAATCCTGATTTCGAGATCCATAGTTCCAAGCTCAAACTGCTAAGTATCAGAGAAGGGTTAAAATGGCAACATATTTAATTTGGACAGTACCTTTCTCATATTAGTAGATCTTATGGTTCTTTAGGTTACAATCCAGTATACTGTATCTGAAAAATGTTTCACAACTCAGAAGATCATACTGTAAATGTCTTTTTTGCTGCACGTTTTGACATTAACTCCAATTGTTGTTTCTCTTTTGTACAGGCTAATGATATTGTTTACTACAATGCAAAGGATGAGCTCAATGAGGTAAGTACATTTTCTCAAAATATGTACAGTCTGTTCAATGCCTCTTAAAAGACCAAAACTTTTATTACTACACAGTAGTCATGGCTGCCTGTACTAACACTGTCTTTCAACAAAAGGTGTCTGGAAGGGTATGTTTGTAAGTACTGTTTTAAAAAAGAGTTTTGAAAGGTATGTTTCTCAAAACACATACTCAAAATGGTACAAAGAACTTCAAGCAGAATTTTAGAGAGCTTTGGTGCATTCCATGATTTACTACCTTCAGGAGACTTATGGGCAGCTAGATTTTCAGGGAACGGTTACTGATTAAAATATTCATGCAGTAAAGAAATCACATTGTCAGCCTCTATCTAGTTTACACAATCAACTGGGAGGGATGTTGTTAGAATGATGGGAAGCTTCTCTCACTACATCACAGTTCCTGATGTGAACTATGCCTAGAGAAAGGAATGAAAAATTGAAGCTTTTGTAAATGCTGAACAGTTTGTGTGCTGTTTTCTGCAACTTTGCTTAACATCGTATTGTAAGCAAAAGAGGGATCAGGGAGTCTTAGAATATGAACTCGTAATGAGAAGTCATGCAATTGAGATCTGATTTATCTGTGTAATTTTTAACTTACACATACACACTAAAACCTACATTAAGTGTGAGATGGGATGATCAGTCAAAATTATTTTTACTATCCAAGAAGCGGGTAATGGATGAGTTCTTGAACATATGCAGAGAACATTTTTTTCCTTTGAGCTCATTGAGCCTTCTGCTGCATATAATTGTGGAAAAGGACTGTAACCAATTGATTTTTATTAGAACCTTGAGATGACTGTGTCCAGTACAGAGAAAAATACATGGGCTTAGAATGAAAGAATTCCAAGCTAAGGAAGGATTCTGAATTCCCCTTAGGACTGTCAGCTGTCTTCAGATTTATTACTCAATTACGCCACTCAGTTATAGCCATGATGCAAAAAACGTTTTCCTGTTGCTTCTGTTAAAAATTAAGAGCCAATTCCTTGTCCATATTCAACAGATTGCCAAAGGGTTTGCTAGTAAATCCATATTTATCTTCTGTCTAATCCACTGGAAATGACATTGGTCTCTGAATCTCCTGGAAATTTCCCCTCTGCAAACTAAACTCGGGGTACATTTTTACAGACCACTTAGGTCAGTTTGGAGTCGGTTTGGAATAAAATGGTTTTGCTGTGCAGATGGTTAGATTGACATAACAGGAATACATTTGAGGCCTGGGAGGTGATTACATTAACAATGGAAGGTGACCTCAAACTGGTTCCAGAACCTGTATTGACTGAAGCTTCATAGCCATGTTTTCTCCCGATTTCTGGTCAAGATGTGGACCAGCTGTACAATTTGGTTTAGTTTTAGGGATTGCTGAAATGGGTTTAACTCATACTTTCCCTCATTTGGCTTGATACATTTTAACTGTCTAATTCACCTTGAAGCTGCGTGAAATAATCAATGTACATATACCCTCTGACTCAAAGTCCCTGGCACTCACAAACACAGCTCAGTAAGCTTTCCAATTTTTCCAAAGAAGTCCACATCAGATTTTTCTTCTGAACCTGATACAATCCTTTGTTATTGTATTTGTTGTTGTCGTTGTCATTGTTATTGTTATTATTATTATTATTCATTTTTCCTTGATCCGACTCCATAGGAAGAAATAAAATAATTTTTTCACAGTATAAAATCTTTTCCTACATTTTCAAAATGGGAAAATACACACAAAGTTGGTAACATCTTGAGAAGCTCTTTCTTATCAAAGTGAGAATATTTATATTCTTTACATCTTCACTTCAGAGTAAAGATGGAAAATAATTTCATTGAAGCTGAATACCTTTACCCAAAGTCTTCCAAACAGCTCAGTTTAATTTTGGGATGTATCTCTCAGTTAACCATTTCAATATCACACTTTGGTAAACCCCCCAAAAGTTAACTTTTGCCCTAGAAAAAGTGTGGGTAGATAGAAATAAGGCACAGATAAATTTGTGTTTGCATATTTTTATGCATATTTACCCATAATGCCCTCACAGGAGGATGTAATTTCAGTGTTTGGTAAATGATGTTAAATGGCTTGATGCATTTTAACTGTCTTGCCTCATTCTAGATGAAGCCTATACTGCTGTAATCAAGTTAGGGCCTGTTTCTCCATGAACTGGTTGAGTTTTCTTTTCCTGGAAATACAAAGGATTTGAAACACAGAAACTTTTGCTGCTCCTTACATGCGTCCACTTTTTGGGAAAGGGGGCTAGTTATACATCCAGCCCCTACAGACCTTTTTTCAAAGGGCTGTCACTTTATCACAGCTTGAAATTTGACCATGGAAAGGGAAGGGGGAGGCCTCTAGATTCTGTGGTTGGATGTACAAAAATCCCTTCTAAAAAGCAGATGTCAGGGGAGGGAAAGGTCCAAATGCATCTAGCTGCTGCAAACTCAAGGAATATTGCAACGTGGTGACTGCCTAACCAATCCATGTTGTGTTTTCCTTCTGCCTGACCGATGATGGTGCAGTGCAGGTGCAAAAGGATTGTAAGTGGTTTGCTGGTTTCAGGCTGTAGGCTAGCTCATTTAGATTTTGCCTTTGAAATTCTGACTGGATGAAATTGAACAAAAAGAGAAAATCTTGTCTATTCCAGGTCAAACAACCTGCCAACTTGAAATGAACTTTATAGATGCAATCTATAAGCTAACAGTAAAGTTTCTATAAATGCATTAATCAGATCAACATGTTTCATTTGCACATAGTATAAAATGTGATTTAAGATTGATGGCATCACTGTTGCACTTGACACTGCTGCCGTAAGATAATTACAGAAGGTACATTGATCATGTCAAGCGAATCGTTCTGAGATTCATATACGACATATAGAAATTTAGATGAAGATGCAGTAATTTTTTTCACAGCAAAAAATATCCATAGTTAGTAATGTTATTAAAAGCTATTTAACTTCCCACCTCTCATTCATCACCTCCCATTTGCCCCAGAAAGGAAGAACCACCATCTTTTTACACCAGGAATAGTAGTAAAATACTTCGAGTAAAAATAGATTTTCCTACCCAAGAACAGTCTTACACGCACACACACAAACCCTCGCTGCATTTAACATAAAAAGCAATATTTTGTGCAAAAACCTAAATTAAAATTTGGTTAAAAACAAGACCCAAAATGTGAAAAAGTCACATATATAAAAGCCCACATAATTTCATCTTCTGGGGTGAAAACAGTTGAACGTTTTTATTCCCTGAAGCAGAAAGGAAATTAGCTAAAATAGGTATCCCCATTTCTGTATGCTCAATTGAGGACTCCAGAAGTTGACTTGCATTACACTTGCTAGAGAACGGCTCACATATGAACAAATCTATATATATATATTGTAAAACAGCATCTATAGCCTTTTGGAAAAACACCTTTTGGAGATCATAACTTTTTAAAAGAGCATGACCTTTCACAGAAGAACCAAAGCTATTTAGAGTAGAATCTTCTCTTGCTTTATATGACCAGATATAATTATGCTAGGCAATTGTTGCTAGACTGAATAATCTGTTATCTCTTATCTGTTAGGAAAACAGTGAATCTGATTTCACAGATCTTACAGAATTCCTTTAATCTTTACTTGTAAGCCAAATTTGGACTGGAAAACTGCTTCTTTCATTTCTCACATTATAACTATAATAGCTGTGAAACAAATGATGGCTTCAAAGACAATAAATAGTCAAAGCCACATCTGGATGGACAAAATAGAAATCAATATTTTCTCATCTTGTATCAAAGGACCATGTTCAGATTTAAGGTCAGAATAGAGCTGTATGTTGTAGCCAGAATTATGCTGATGGACTATATAAGTAGCTGCACTAAGGATGGAATAAATATACAAATGACTAATAATAGATTTCTTGAAGTTGGAAAACTCTAATGAAGATAGGCCTAGATGTGTAGGAATGTTTGCAGTTTAAAAGTTATGCGAGTGCATTTGTTTTATAGAAAAATAGAAAATAGCATTTCTACACAGAAAAAAAATCATTCCAGAAAACACCATGTGTATAAAATAACTTTTCTGTACAAAAAAATGATCTCCTTACAAATCATGCTACGTTCTATGCAATAATGCCAGGAACCATGGTTTTGTGAAGAAATGTTGCTTTCTCCTCAGAAATCTGTTCTATTTTCTCTGTTACAACTCAATTTCCTTTTTTTTTTTTGCTCAGAAAAAGGCTGAACTTGAAATAGTCTTTAAAAACTGCAATTTCTGATTACTTTTCACAGCTAGAAAAACTATGGTTAAATTATTAATTCTGGCCTAAAGAATGAAATTTACAAAGGTTTGCCTTCTCAAGCTGCCCACTTTTCATGATCATGTAGGAATAATAAAGGAATTCAGAAAAAATCTGCCAGGATGATAAAGCCAATTCCATACTTTCTATTTTTTTTGTGAACACAGCATTCATAGCCTTTTTCTTCTTACCACCCCCTTCACCTGCACAGTCAGACACATCATCAGAATTCTAGTTCTCTGATTGTCTTTTGGAAAACAGATATTTGTAAAACAATATTGCTCATTCATTGTAAGTCATTACACATGATAGCAATTAATGAAAGACCCCAACTTACACACATTAGCAAAGTGTCGGGATATAACCATCTGTGTGTTCATTTCATAAGAGTCTGAGATGCGTAACAGAATATTTTGGTCCCTAACTATATTGTTATTCTACCAGCTGTAGCCATGGACTCTTCCTGTTGACACCAGATGGTCAAAAATACCAACAAGCATCATTAGTGTTTGGTTTCCTAGCTTCCATCATTCACAGCAAAGGAGGAACCTGGTTGATCAGAAAGTAGGAACATAGCAATGGTGTCAGATGGAGTGCCAATTAAAGTTACCATTTTGAACTCTCTGCAGCTTTTCGTTGTTTGAAATATTTAAAACCCTAAGGCTATCAAAAGTTGTTTTTCAGGAATTCTTTATGATTTTTAAAGAGAAAATTCAGTATGATTCACAGTTTGATGGACTTCGTAGAGATGCTTCTCTATTGCTGTATATATGTGGGCGTATTTGTTATTTGCCTCAATGCTAACAGAAAAATCACAAACTTTTAACGAGCAAAACAGGTAGCACTTCTCTGCTAAATGATCTGACCTGTTACCCCTGTTATCTCTCTTTGCTTACGAAGCTGAATGGACAATGCATAAACATTATTCTCTGGAGTGAATCAAGAAAGGAAGTACAGTAAATGCTGCCCTGGAAACTGGCTTAGTTTTGTTGTAAAAGCAGTCCTACCAATGGTAATGGCACATTCAGTTGAGGCTCTGTTGTGATGAGCAGATAGAATGGTCATATTACACTTCATCAAAGCCAGGCATCTAATTTATATATTATGAAAGTTATATTAATTGTGTTAATTTCTATCATTTGCTTTTAAGTGTGCAAATTTGGCAAATTAAGCATTGCATTTTTCCTTCCATTATGTTTCAACCTTCATTTTTTTAGCAATTACAACTGATTTGAGACAACAAGTGCAGGGTAATGCTTTAAGTGCTGGATCTAAAATGGAGAGACCCAAACTTACATCTCTGCTTCCTCATCCTACTGCTCATATCACATCATATCACCTCTTTCCTCTTACTGCCTCCTTAGTCTTTCCTTGTCCCATGTCAGCTCAGCCCTCCCTTGCTTCTTATATTCTTCTGCTCATACTTTACTGTCCCTTCTTTCCTACATCTTTCTTTACCTCATCTCACCCCTTTGTAACGCTGTTCACCCTGGCTTCTTCATTGCTAGAAAGGCAGGAGCACACTTGTTTCTTGTAGAACAATTGAACAGAACTAGAAGCAGAGCTTTTTCTGTAGTGGTGGCTTTCTTGTTAAATATTCCCAGAGAGGTTTATGACCAGGCAGATCACTGAGGGACCCTTAGGAATGATACTAGGTGGTATGATACTCACCAGTGCCTTTGATAGTCTAACTTTTGTTGCTCTCGGAAGGTGTTTTTTTTTTTTTAAAAAAAAATATATATAATTGTTAGGAGCAGAGTTTCCAGGTTTTAGGAACTCAGCTCTGGTCCTTTTTCCAGGACCTTAGGATGAAACGAGGAATTTCAGGGTGAAAACACCTTTATGAAAATATTTTTGTAGGGCACTGCTCTTGTTGTATGTTACAGTCTGCTTCACTGCAACTTCCTAGGATGTCCACTTGGCTACCTCATTCTCTCATAGACCACAACCAGTAACAAGTCTTCACAGGTTAGACAAATGGGTGGTACCACTCTGAGTGTTCAAACAACATACTCTATTCTGAATCTGCTGATATATGTACCAAGTTTATCAGGGACCATAACTAAGTCCCAGGTTTTGGCATTGACCTATTAGGACCTGAAATTGCTTGTCCTGGCAACCTTAGTCTGAAATAAATTATATATTCAAATAAACTTTAGTCATTGAGGACTTTTATAATTATTTTCCTGTTAAAAGAAGAAATGTTATTTAAGTGTTTTTGTTAAAGCCTAGTGAGGTGAGTACTAGAAGTCTAAAGAAGCTGTGCAAGGTCATGAAACTTATCCTTAAAATAACCATTTTAAAGTTTTAACTATAACTCAAAGCAGATTCACTATCCCATTGACATCAGAGCAGCCAGCATTCTCCATTCATCTTCTTCTGCCTTAAAAGCCTGCCTGTGCCTGAATAAAAAGGTTTTAGCCTGTCACCTGAAGGACAACAGGGATGTTGCAATTATAACCTCATTGGGCATTCCCAGAACCAAGGGGCAACCGCTCAGAAGGTTGTCTCTTGCATCTCCAACAACTTTACTTATGATGGTGGTGGGACTGAGGAAAGGGCTCTCTGATCTCTGAGTTTAGTCAGGTTCATATAGGAAGATATAATCTGACAAATAGCTTGCTCCTCATTTAGGGCTTCATGGGTCATAATCAGTACTTTAAATTGTGCCCAGAAACAAGTTGGCAGCCAATGCAGTTGTTCCAACAAGGGAGTTGTATACTCCCTATAGCCAGCCCCAGTTAACAATCTGTACAAAACTCTGAACCAGTCAAAGCTTCTGAACACTTTTCAGTGTCAGCTTCAAATACAGCCCCAAGTACAGCAGTCCATATGGGATGTTACTAAGACATGTACCAACATGGTCAGATCTGGCATTTGAAGAAACAGACACAGTTGGTGCACATGTTTTAGATGTGTGAAGGCATTCCTGGCCACTACAGAAAGCTGGGCCTTCAGGTTTCATTTACAGGAGAATACCCAAACTTCATGGGGAATGTAACTCCATCTAATACAGGCTGAATTCTTATTTCCTGATCTGCCTTATGACTGACCAGGAGCACCTCTGTCTTGTCTGGGTTAAATTTCAATTTGGTTGCTCTTATCGACTCCATTACTGATGAGAGACACTGGTTTAGGATCATGACAGCTTTTTTTAGCTTTAGGTGAAAAGGAGTAGTAGAGTCTGCATATACTGTAGATTGCTCCACACTTCAAAACTCCAGATGACCCCCTCCCAGCAGTTTCATGTATATGTTACACAGCATAGGGGGACAAACAGAGCCCTGAGGGACCCCAAGCCAATGGCCAGAGAGTCGAATAGGTATCTCCCAGCATCATATTTTGGGTTTCCCCAGAAGTATACCATGCTGAGAAGTCCAGTAGATCCAACAGGAACACACTCCTGCTGTCCAGCTTCCTTCATAGGTTATCCATCAAATCAGCCAAAGCTGACTGTTCCATAGCCAAACATATTGAAATAAATCCAGATAAATTAATTTTTGCTAATACAGTAGAGTCTCACTTATTCAACACTCATTTATCCAATGCTCTGGATTATCCAATGCATTTTTGTAGTCAATGTTTTCAATGCATTGTGATATTTTGATGCTAAATTCGTAAATACAGTAATTACTACATAGCATTAATGTGCAATGAACTACTTTTTCTGTCAAATTTGTTGTATAACATGATGTTTTGGTGCTTAATTTGCAAAATCATAACCTATTTTGATGTTTAATAGGCTTTTTCTTAATCTCTCCTTATTATCCAACATATTCGCTTATCCAACGTTCTGCTGGCCCGTTTATGTTGGATAAGTGAGACTCTACTGTACCATATTTCTGCTACTGTAGGAAGGGGGAGGCACCAATATAGGCAGGTTGGTACTACCATCGGTATTCTGCTTCTTGGCTTGGATGAGTGCGAATCATTGTTCACTGCTTTCCCGCAGGGAGAAAATGACTTGAATCAGCCCTGTTTGGCTGCAGTGATCAATTAGAATTTGCTGCTGTATATAAGTATTCTTGGCCTAGGAAAATCTTGTAATATTCACAGAATCTCCAAAAATCAGCAGGCACATGCACACATATATAGTATTAAACCCTTACAGAGGTTGATAGATATTGTGTAAAACCATTAGGTACTGTTCTTGAAACATCATGCTCTCCTTTAAGAGTTTTCATGCAATTATACCTCCTGGGGCCTTCCTCACAATTTGAGAAATGCAGTTGAACTAAAACATATTCAGAATGAATGCATGATATATAAAGTTTGTTGTCTAACATGTTGAAGTGCATATAATGCTGTTGCACAATATGCTTCCTGGTGTTCTCAACATCCGTGACATTTTTGTCTGTTTGACATATGGCTGTCTGCATAATTTAGTTCCCTTGGCAGATGTAAAAGCCAGTCCTGCTGTGCTGTAATTCAGGTTTTTTCCTTAGCCAATCTCACACATTTTAATCTGTCTTTCACTATTTCTGGCTTCAGAAACCTTTTCCTTTCAGTTCTCTATTTATAATCATCTTCTTGAGTCATATATATATTCTGCTAATTCTTCCATTTTGCATCACTTGATCTTCAGACTTTCCCCTTCATTTTTGCTCCTTTCTCCTCTTCTCTGAGTTCTGTAATTTATTCCACTTCCTGGAACCCAGTTGTATTCCTCCTTGATGTGGCTCATTATATCAATTTCCATTTTCCTCTTTGACTTCATATTTTCCATATTTTTTTCTTCACTACAAGTAAATTTTAAACTTTCAGGCTTATAGAATGTTAAAGTGAGGTTTCTCAGAACTGGCATGGGAGTCACAGTTCATTGACACATTGAAGGGGACTTATGGTCTAGTAGGAACTAACACTGACAGGAAAGACAAGAAGAGAGAAAAAAGCTCACTATAGTAGTGGAAGTGCCATGTCAAGAAGTATTTGAGATATTGGGAATGGTTCCAGCTGAGGGTGACTTCAAGCACAGAATGTGGGTAATGGCAGAGGAGGAATGATCAGGAAAACAGAAAAGCTTGGATGGTGTTTCAGCCATAACCCAAAATGGAACATATGTAGTCCTCCGGATGTCATTTCATGGCAGTTCCCAGCAGCCATACCAACATAGCCAGAGGTGAGTCATGCTGGGAGCTGCGGTGAAACAATGTGTGGAAGACTTCCTTCTCTTATATACAGCTTGTCCAGAACCATTTTTCGAAGGGAGGGTATGTAGCTTCCCAATGTGGGGAATGGATTGTAGACCTAAAGTATTTCTCCACTGTGACTGAAATAGTAACAACGTTTATTAATCTCACTTAGTTTTCCTTTTATTTAAATAGCACTATCTAGAACCAGCAGTGCTAGATTAATATCCATATGTATTTGGCCTACCATATTTTCTGGCATATAAGAGAACTGGGCATATGACGACCCCCAACTTTCCCAGTTAAAATAGTTTGGGATATACTCGCCGTATAAGACTACCCATCTTCCAATGCACACCAGATAAAAAGATTATCAGAGCGATAGCGCAAATACGCCTCTTTTACCTTTCTGGCCCACCCTTGTATCCTATTACTGTACCTCCTTCTCTGCCTCTGAGATCTCTCACATACATGCCTGTGCTGCTTTACTGCAGTCCTCAGGAACGAGATCTGAGAGGGAGGGAAGGCAGTATGGTAATAGGATACACGGGTGGGCCAGATGGGTGAAAGAGGCATGTTTTTCTGGGCACGGTGCCGCTCTATCTCTTTTTTCCCCCATACACCGGGCATCCCAAATGCCTGCAGCTTGCTCCTTCCTTCACTTACACCTTCCCGGTGAGGCACCCCCTCACTTCATCATTGGGACTGCGTTAAGTCACTTCTTTCCATGAATCCTGGTGAGTGGATTTTCTTCTACTGTACTTGTACAGCGCCACCCTTGCTGCTTTCATACGGTCCCCACATATGGCGTCTGCGGCTTTTTTTGAGCTCCCCCCACTATATGCAGTGACAGCAGATTCTCCAGTCCTGCTTGGAAGTTTCAGCACCCACCCTATAAGATGACACCTGGCGTATAAGACGACCCCTGACTTTTGAGAAGATTTTCCTGGGTTAAAAAGTAGTCTTATATGCCAGAAAATACATTAATAATATACATTTTGCTTATGTTCACTAACCTCAATTCATTTAGAAGGCCAAACATGCCTGTCTTGGTTTCCAGGGACTGGCCTCCCCTTAGGGTAAAATATATCAGCCGATATTGCAGGGACAACAATGAAAGCCCAGAGTGATATCCTCTGATCTGTTCTTCCTCAGCCCTTCTCTCTGTGACCATTCTCTTTGAAAGAGCTATTTACTTTCATATGTCATGAAGGATACCATCCAATTACCAGCATCCAAGTAACACCCAGCAAGAAGTGCTGGTTTATATACATGGAATGGGAGCAGGAGCTGATAGGCTATTACTGCATTTACTTGAGTCTAATGTGCCATCGAATCTAATGTGTACCTCAATTTCCAAAGTCCTGAAACCAAAAAAAGTATTTGGTGCCAAATGTAATGTTCAGTGGCAAAAAGTGCGCTCTTTGTAATTTGACTAAAAGAAGTATGCATTACTGTTGCTGCCTGCTTAGAATTCCTTTGTTATGAACAATTATATTAGAACACCAAAGCTTCCAGCAATACAAAAGAAAACCTTGGAGTGCATTTATGCTGTAGAAAAAATCCACTTTAATTGCCTTGGTTCAATACTATAAGATTCTGGGAGCTGTGGTTTGACAAGATTTTGAGCAGGGGTCCCCAAACTAAGGCCCGCGGGCTGGATGCGGCCCTCAGTTTTAGATTTCGGCATGCCCGAAGTCTTAAATGACTTTAAGGCTGCTGCTGCTGCTCAGTCGTTTAGTCGTCTCCGACTCTTCGTGACCTCATGGATCAGTCCACGCCAGAGCTTCCTGTCAGCCGTCACCGCCCCCAGTTCCTTCAAGGTCAAGCCAGTCACTTCAAGGATACCATCAATCCATCTTGCCCTTGGTTGGTCTCTCTTCCTTTTTCCTTCCATTTTCCCCAGCATCGTGATCTTTTCCAAGCTTTCCTGTCTCCTCATGATGTGGCCAAAATACTTCAGCTTTGCCTCTAATATCCTTCCCTCCAGTGAGCTGCTGCTGCTCATTCATTTAGTCATCTCCGACTCTTCATGACCTCATGGACCAGTCCACGCCAGAGCTCCCTGTCGGCCGTCACCGCCCCCAGTTCCTTCAAGGTCAACCCAGTCACTCCAGTGAGCAGCCGGGCATTATTTCCTGGAGGATGGACTGATTGGATCTTCTTGTGGTCCGAAGCACTCTAAGGATTTTCCTCCAGCACCAGAGTTCAAAAGTGCCTATCTTCCTTCGCTTAGCCTTCCTTATGGCCCAGCTCTCGCATCCATAGGTTACTGTGGGGAATACCGTTGCTTTGACTAGCACACAACAACAATCCCAATTAACTTGACTAGAAGCAAGCCCACACTTTCCATTGAAATCCTGATAGGTCTATGTTGGTTAAAATTGTTTTTATTTTTAAATATTGTGTTGTTCTTTCATTGTTGTTGTTTTTGCACAGTGTGTACAGGAATTGGTTTGTATTTTTTTTCCAAATGATAATTTGGCCCCTCAACAGTCTGAAGGGTTTAAAAGTTTGAGGACCCCTGATTTTGAGCCTTTTCTGCCAAAGAATGCTGGTGCCTCACCAAACTACAAATTCCAGGATTGGATAGTATTAGAGCCCTGGCCATTTGATTAGAGATGATGTCCCTTCAAAGAGGAGCTCCAGATGCACCTCCTGAAGCAGCTTCCCCTTTTGCTTTGGCTCAGCACTAAGATTACTATATGACACAAATCTAATGCATACCCCAATTTTGGCAAAGTCATTTAGCCAAAAAAGGTAAACATTAGATTAAGTCTGGTTCCCTCTCAATTCAGGAAAACAAGCTTCAAGATGTCCAACTGGTAGATATCCAGAGATCTATTATTTATTTATTCATTCATTTATTTATTTCTATCATTTCTACCCCGCCCTTCTCACCCGAGTGGACTCAGGGCGGCTTACAAAAATGGCAGTTAATGCCAATACACCAATATACAATAAAATAACATTAAAACAATTAAAACATTTAAATAGTATCATAATATACAATAAACAAAATTAAAACAGTGCAAAATGCTTGTGCCATTCTTCCTGAGCACATGTTAAGTCTAGGAATTTACATTTCACTACTTTGCAGAGGTTGCACACAAATCCTTCAAATGGATCTCTTCCAGTCAGTCTCCCTACTCTACCAGTTTTCAGAATTAATCACTCCAATGTGGATTTAATGCAGTTTGATACCAGCTATTATAGAACCATGGGAATTGTAGTGTTACAAAATCTTTAGCCTTCTCTGGCAAAAAATGCTAAGTAAAGAGCTAAGTAAAGGCTTGCTTTTTGGAATTATTTTCAAGCCATAGATTGTTGAGACCATGGATATGGGGAGTCAACTTATAATAACCCTTTATCGTTTTAGTGCCTATATGCAGAAGAAATTATCTTACATCTTTCCCTAATTTCTGTTTGTAATTTCATTATTCCTTTCCTTCAAATAATGCCTATATGGATGTCAGCTTAAGTAACTTAAAAGAAATCTGAGTTGTATTTCCTTTCTACTTCATTGCTCTTTTTGTTTAACATGTAGCTTAACCTCACACCCAAGCTGCTATTGTCGGCTGAGAGCTTTCAGCACCCCACTTGCTCTTATTCATTAATGCTTAATTGGAAACAGCCAACTGAATCTCCTGGCAAGGGTTACATCCATAATTGACACAAGTGATTTATTAGAGAAGAGAATTCCCTTCAGAAAGTCCCGTGCTGGAAAGCAACCGTGACTGATAGAGCAGGGATGTTTGTGCCAATGGTAATCGCTTGTTAATAGTAAGAGTGATGGCCACTTTTTTTTTTACTGCATCACAAAATATGCATAGAAAAGAAGCATTCTGCAAATACTAGTTAGTTTGTCAGAGCCATAACTACTTGCTAAATATTAGATTTTGCCAACCAATTTTTTCTGTTAGGCCATTCGTTAAAATGAATAGAATGTCTTAGTTGTGACTAAATAGTCCCACTGATTTCAATAGGTCTACTCTGGGTGGAATTAATGTTGAGGTTAGCCCCATCAGTTCAGAAAACCACCCTTGAGATTGGTTTTCTCTAGTATGAGCTATCATTTTTAAAATTATTTTTACTTATTCTACACTTACTTCCATTTAAATTATTATATGTTGTAGATTTTAAGTTGTAATTTATATTGTTTTTCGTGTTATAAGCTACTTTGAGTCTTGTTTAAGTGAGGAAAGCAGGCTATAATAATAATGTCAACAATCCCAAGTTATTGTTTTACGTATATTTGTGTGTGTGTGTAACCAAAAAAACCCGAAACCTTGCTGGCACATACAATTTAGACTTAAATTTCACGTTTTGACTCTTATTATTTCCTATTGAAACCTGTTTCCACTCTGTCAAACCACTCCTTAACCATCCATCAAGGAGAAACTCTTGGGTTTTGAGGAAAAGCCTGAATCCCTACCTAGGCCCAGTTGAAACTAATTTGTCCAGCCTTCAAAAGGCATCCTTTTCTTTGATAAGTACCTGTCCCAAGGACATTTTGTTACATCTCCTGGATCTAAAGACCTGCACTACATTGATATGTGCCTCTGCCTTCTACACCCAGTGTTTCCTGGGTTTATATTCATCTTCTGATTCTGTCGCCAGTTGGGGATTTCAGTTGGGAGTTCCTCTAGATCCTTTGTGTCAGGTTGTTTCTTCAAAAGTACAAATGTGTATAAATTAAAGAAGTGTATGTTGAGAAAGAATATGTATTTCAGTTTGAACTTCTGTTCCTTCTTCTTCTTTTTTAAACAAGACTGATCATTCAAATAGTGTAGCACAGTTTTGAAAAATTGGTGCGGACCCATCCCAAAATACTTCTGAAGCATAAAATATAGTTGAAGGCTTGTTATTTCCCTTGGACTGTGTCCTGAGACCCATGACTGTCTGTGTTGAATCAGACCCATGGGAAGGAAAAAAACGTGTGTATGTAACCCTTCAATTTCAAATGTCTGTATCCTGCCCTGTCCTGTCTTCCTAAGTATTTATGCAAACAATGAGTGACCTCTTTTACAGTGTGAAGCATCAAATTGTATTTCCCCATTCTGCATTTTGGATGCCAACATGAATTATCATGATTATGTTGGAAGAGAAGCAGAAGAACTGGCACTGAGTGTATGACTGACATTGGCTACTTGAGTAGTAAAACTTCATAATATTATTCACTGAGAAATGAACAGCTTTTCATGCCTATCAAATGTGTCACTAAGTGACACATGCAGGTGTACTGCTTACAGGGAAGCGTGGTTTCTAATCAGTGGTTGGTAAATGAGCTGTTACCAGTGTAGTTATAAATAATATCATGGCATGAAGGAGCAGTTGCCAAATTTGTATTGGAATGCAAATCAGCCATTTATTTATTTTGTGTCAAAAGCATTGCATAATAAATACTTTTAAAAGTGATGAAACAAAGGATTCACAAGCAGTTAGTTTTAGACCAAAAGCGGGCAACAGCGACCGCACTGTCTGTAGCTTTAAACAACTCCTCCTCCATACATGAGGCAGGACAGTATGGGCAAGCATACATATGCAGACTTGTTTGTTCTGCTCCACAGTCACACAAGGTGGAGGAGTTCTCCAGGTAGTGCCATCTTGCCAAGTTGTCTTTTGATCTGCTCACTTCTCAGTCTATTTAGGGACTTCCAAGTTGCCCATTCTTTCCCATCATAATTCAGGTTCATTATTTAAATCAATGCCATTATTTTTTTCTCTATACCCATCATGGGCACCTTTATTACACCTTTCATGGGCATATGCATGTTTGCCTTGGATTTCCCTGCACTCTACATGGGGCTGCCCTTGAAGACGGCCTGGAAACTGCAGGTGGTACAACGGTTGGCAGGTAGGTTACTAATCGGAGCTGCTTAGGGAGCAGTCAACCCCCCTGTTTAAGCAGCTCCACTGGCTGCTGATAACATTCCGGGCCCAATTCAAGGTGCAGGTTATTACCTCTAAAGCTCTAAACGGTTCGGGGCCTGCCTATCTTTGTGACCCTATGAACCTACGCAATCTCTAAGATCCTTCGGGGAGGCCCTCTTCCTGCTTCCATCTTCCTCACAATTACGTGGGGACGAGAGATAGGGCCTTCTCGGCCGTGGCCCCCTGACTCTGGAACTCCATCCCCAGGGAGATTAGGTTAGCTCCCTCTCTATCCTCCTTCAGGAAACAACTAAAGACTTGGATGTTTCAGCTGGCCTTTGGTGAGATATTCATTAGCTAATCAGTCCCAGATGGTATTAATAATCTATCCTGCATTTATTATGTCCTTACATCTATGCACTTTAAGTCAACATTTTATTCTTGCATTGCTGCTTCAGTTGACTGATTTTTCAACTGTTATAATATTCTCGTTTTATACTGTATTACTGTTTTTATCTTATTATATTGTGAATTGTGTTTATGTTGTTGTTTATTTTGTTCAATTATGTTGTTCAGGCCTCTGTCCCATGTAAGCTGCCCTGAGTCCCCGTGGGGAGATGGTGGCGGGGTATAAATAAAGTTTATTATTATTATTATTATTATTATTATTATTATTATTATCATCATCATCATCATCATCATCATCTCAAATAAATAATCTGAATATTATTAAACAATACTACTTTGATTTTATGCCTTTAAAAGTTTTGAGGGGGTTATCTATTATGACACACACAAAACACACCTCTTTGTGGAAAGCTGTATTAGTTCAGTCCCAAAGATATTCCCTACAAAACTGTGTTTATGCCACGTTCAAGATCGACATTCAGCTCTAAAGGAAGTAACTAATCATTTAAATCGAAAACTTATTTCCTTTGTAATAAAAGAAGGAATATCTAAAGATAAAAAACCCTATTTCCTTTGAGATTTCCAAAACCTGAGTGAAAGTGGCAAGAAATAGCACAATATAATTGTTTCTGCATTGCAAATTAATGTGAGACTGCATTTCATTGTATCATTTTCTTTGAAAATAGTTTCAGAAGAAATATGTCATTCTTATTCTGTTTGTCCCCAAAATTAAAGAGGGTGCTCTTGTAAGTTCTGTTCCATGTCCCCAATGCATTCAGTTGCATACACAAATTCAACAGGTAGCACCCATGGCTTGCAGTGAAGTGTCAGCATTCTTGTTCACCAATTTTGAAGATCACTGCAACAATTGTATAGTAATTACACAGCAAGAATAAGGGTGAACAATGGAAGAATGGGAGAAATCCCAATCTCAAATGGAACAAAACAAGGTTGTCCTTTATGCCTAACTCTATTTGTAATAGCTATAGAATTATTAGCTAATAGTATTAGAGACTGCACTAATTGCATAGGTTATAAAATAGAGAAGAAAGGAATGGAGAAAGAAGAGATAAGATTGAATCTCTTTGCAGATAATGCTGTTATTATTACAAGTCAGCCATTATTTATAGTGAAAGATTTGATTTAAAAATTGGAGGAATTCAAGAATTTATCAGGATTATATGTTAACATTAATAAATGAGAGATACTATGTCTTAATACCTCACAAAGGAAAAAATTGAAATTAGGAAAATTGCAGGATTGAGATTAGGATTAAAGAAGTTAAAATATTAAGGAATATGACTCTACAAAAACACAAAGAGTATAATTAAGGGGAATTATAAGAAAATATGGAAAGTAATAGAGAAACAATTCAAGAAATGGGAACCATTTCCAGAGTGGATAAAATCAGGGCCCTGAAATATTTATACCAAAATTATTATATTTGTTCCAAACACTACCAAATACAGTAAAAACAGGGATGTTAAAGATATGGGATAGAAGAATAAAAAATGGGCAGTTGGAGGGAAAAGAACCAGAATGGTTAAATGCCAAAAAGGAAGAAGGAGGCTGGGGAATACCAAGTTTAGAAGCATACCGTGATGCATTTCAAATTCAAAGATTGTTACAAATACAGTATACTAGAAAAAATGGGTAAATATGGAAGAATAATAAATAACATTTAAAAAAGAAATAATATTTAAGGAATGGAATAGGAGAAAGGAAAAATAATACAAGAAGCCATTTAAAGGAACAATAAGTGTGGGGGAAAAATAGAAGAAATTAACTCTTTCCCTATTTGATTGGAGTTGATGTCTCTTTCCCCACCCCAATCCCATCCCAAACAGTGTTTGTCCCATCCTTTTCTCCCTACCTACTTTCTTTCTGTGTAATCTCGGAGATGGGTTTATGTTTTATGGTTTGTTGTTGTTGTTGTTGTTGTTGTTGTGTCAATTGTTTTTTTTTAAAAAAATGTTTTGGGAAAAAAAGAAGAAATTAAGTCCAGACAATGAGAATTAGCTGGCAACAATATGGGAAATTAATCACAACAAATATGTAAATGTAGGCAGAATATTGAAATTAATCAAAAGTAGAGGGAAAATATTAGTTGAGGACTTGTATACAAAGAATAGAAATCCTTTAGGGCAAAAAGAAGTTCAGAATTGGATAGGAGCAGGAAATTGGATCCAAAGTTGGACTATAAGACAAAATATCTATAGACGGAGGGAGAGAATTAGGGAACAAGAAAGTCCATTTGAGAAAGTGATTAGGAAATGTCTGAGAGAGGAGAAAAAAGTGGCAGGAAATTTGTATAAACAAATTATATCAGTAAAAGAAGAAATAATAGAGGAGATAATTCAGACATGGAGAATGGATATGGGAGTTGAGAGGAAAGATATCCACAGAGAGATAAGTAATACTGTATAGCAAAGGAAAAAATCATGTACTTAAGGAAACAAGAAACATAGATTCATTTTCAGAATCCAGGCCCTAGAACTCAATGAGTATTCACCAGTTTCTAGAAGCAGGACCACATTTGGTACACAAGAAGGCACATTTAGAAGATCTCTTATGAACCTTGCTTGCACTCTATCTAGTTTAACAGTTGAATTTTCACCCCATGTGGCTGCATCAAAGAGGGGTTTAGAGGCTGTTTTGGCATTAAAGATTTTTAATGCGGAGGGGATGTATTGTCCTCCTTTGGTGTAATAAAACCTTATTATAGCTGCCTTTGCCTTTTGAATCACTATTTCAGAGTGCACTCTCCAGTGTGGTGGAATGTAAGGCCCAAATTCTGGAAGCTTCTATCCTGCTCTAGAGATAATTTGTGAATAAGGTAAAAGGTAAAGGTTTCCCCTGATGTTAAGTCCAGTCATGTCTGACTCTGGGGGTTGGTGACTCTGATGTCTGACTCTCCATTTCTAAGCCAAAGAGCCGGCATTGTCTGTAGACACCTCCAAGGTCATGTGGCCAGCATGACTGCATGGAGTGCCGTTACCTTCCTGCCGGAGCGGTACCTTTTGATCTACTCACATTGTCATGTTTTTGAACTGCTAGGTTGGCAGGAGCTGGAGCTAACAGCAGCCTCTCACGCTGCTCCCGGGGTTTGAACCTGGGACCTTTCAGTCTCCTGCTCAGTGCTTTAATGCACTTCGCCACCGGGGCTCCTTAGAATTTGTGAATAGACCATTTATATTTTGTAAATTTACTTTCAAAAACCAGAACTTTTGATTTGCTGAAATTTGTATTTAGCTCGTTTTGCAATACTCTGAAAAGTTCCTAAGTTGGTGTATGAGCCCTGGTCTAGACCTGGAGAGGATGGCTATATCATTTATATCATGCTTACGTTGGTAGAAAAAGGAAGAAAAAGGAGGCGATAGGGCCTCTGCAAGGAGAAGATGGGGTGATGGCGACAGGGGACAGGGAAAAGGCAGAACTGCTCAATGCCTTCTTTGCCTCGGTCTTCTCACAAAAAGAAAGCCATCTTCAACCTCAGCAACATGGAATGGACGAAGGATTGGGGGAAATCCAACCCCATATAGGGAAACAAGCTGTCCAGGAACACCTGGCCTCTCTAAACGAATTCAAGTCCCCAGGGCCAGATCAGCTACATCCAAGAGTATTGAAGGAATTAGCGGAAGTTATTTCAGAACCACTAGCAATTATCTTCGAGAGTTCTTGGAGAACGGGAGAAGTCCCAGCAGATTGGAGGAGAGCGAATGTGGTCCCTATCTTCAAGAAGGGAAAAAAGAACGACCCAAACAATTACCGTCCGGTCAGCCTCACATCGATACCAGGCAAGATTCTGGAAAAGATCATCAAGGAAGTGGTTTGCGAACACTTAGAAACAAATGCGGTCATTGCTAATAGTCAACACGGATTTACCAAAAACAAGTCATGCCAGACTAATCTGATCTCTTTTTTCGATAGAGTTACGAGTTGGGTCGATACAGGGAATGCTGTGGATGTAGCCTACCTGGATTTCAGTAAGGCCTTTGACAAAGTCCCCCACGACCTTCTGGCAAATAAACTAGTAAAATGTGGGATAGACAAAACTACGGTTAGGTGGATCTGCAATTGGCTAAGCGAACGAACCCAAAGGGTGCTCACCAATGCGTCATCTTCATCATGGAAAGAAGTGACAAGTGGAGTGCCGCAGGGCTCTGTCCTGGGCCCGGTTCTGTCCAACATCTTTATTAACGACTTAGACGAAGGGTTAGAAGGCACGATCATCAAGTTTGCAGACGACACAAAACTGGGAGGGATAGCTAACACTCCAGAAGACAGGAGCAGAATTCAAAACGATCTTGACAGACTAGAGAGATGGGCCGAAATGAAGTTCAACAGGGACAAATGCAAGATACTTCATTTCGGCAGAAAAAATGGAAATCAAAGATACAGAATGGGGGATGCCTGGCTTGACAGTAGTGTGTGCGAAAAAGACCTTGGAGTCCTCGTGGACAACAAGTTAAAAATGAGCCAACAATGTGATGCAGCAGCCAAAAAAGCCAACGGGATTCTGGCCTGCATCAATAGGGGAATAGCATCTAGATCCAGGGAAGTCCTGCTCCCCCTCTATTCTGCCTTGGTCAGACCACACCTGGAATACTGCGTCCAATTCTGGGCACCACAGTTGAAGGGAGATGTTGACAAGCTGGAAAGCGTCCAGAGGAGGGCGACTAAAATGATTAAGGGTCTGGAGAACAAGCCCTATGAGGAGCGGCTTAAAGAGCTTGGCATGTTTAGCCTGCAGAAGAGAAGGCTGAGAGGAGACATGATAGCCATGTACAAATACGTGAAGGGAAGTCATAGGGAGGAGGGAGCAAGCTTGTTTTCTGCTGCCCTGCAGACTAGGACACGGAACAATGGCTTCAAACTACAGGAAAGGAGATTCCACCTGAACATCAGGAAGAACTTCCTCACTGTGAGGGCTGTTCGACAGTGGAACTCTCTCCCCTGGGCTGTGGTGGAGGCTCCTTCCTTGGAGGCTTTTAAGCAGAGGCTGGATGGCCATCTGTCGGGGGTGCTTTGAATGCGATTTCCTGCTTCTTGGCAGGACTGGATGGCCCATGAGGTCTCTTCCAACTCTACTATTCTATGATTCTATGATTCTATGATTTGCATACAGCAAGGTGGGGACTCTCCTTTTACCCAGTCTGGGTAGGTGACCTTGTGAATCTATCACAAGATCATTTAGGAATAAGTTAAACAGAGTAGGAACTAGGATACAGTCCTGCCTTACCCCTCTGGTCATTTGAATTGGTCCTGAAATTTGGCCATGCAGATTGCATCTATCCTGTAGGCTACTATCTCTGTAAAGGTCTTTAATGAGAAGGAGCAGTCTTTTATCAGTTAGGTACTTATCTAATTTGGCCATAGTTTAGATCTGGAGACTGAATCAAATGCAGCTTTTAGGTCCACGAAGGCCACAAAAAAATTGCTTTTCTGGGTTTTGTAGTATTTCTCTGTTGAATGTAGGAGAACTAAGCTATGGTCCATTGTGGATGAGTTTTTTTCTCAATGCTGCCTGGGCATTGAAAGAATTTTATTTTCCTCAATCTCCATCGACAGTTTTCTACAGAGAAACCTTGCATTCAGTTTGCCTGGAATGGATAGCTGGCTGATCGGTCTATAGTTTTCGGGGTCTTTTGGGGAGCCTTTCTTGTATATTGAGCCTGTTCAAATTCACCATGCTCCCCTAGAGTCTTAAACTTACCATACGGAGAGCCATTTAAGACATGTGAATACCTAGAAAGCCTTACAGTAATTAAATATAGCAGATTCTTTACAAAGGTGAGACTAAACGTCTTTCCCTCAAAGCTACTAAGAGGCAGACTGTTTGGAATCCCCTCTCCCAAAGACTATGCCCCTGTGGAGGAAATGAAATAGGAACTGAAGTTTTATCACCAATCCTTGTTTCTATGACAACCTGACATTTTCAAAATCCAAATGTCACAAGAACAGAAAGTGAGGTGAAATCTTCTGAACAGGGGCACAGACAGTAAAACAAACATTCTCTATGCTATTCAAAACTTTAAAAAATGGGCTGGAGTTAAACTTAAAAAATGTACCTGTTCTAACTTACTGCAAATTCAATTTAAGAACAAACTACAGAAGATATAGTCCCCTATCGGGTGAGAAGGGTGGGATATAAATATTGTAATAAATAAATAAATATATTTTTTGTAACCCCAGGGACTGTCTGTACCGCAATGTGGTTTAAGGTTAAGCTTGGGATATTTTCTTCCCTTTTTTTCTGTTCATGGACAAACAAAGTCATTTACAAGATTAAAAGCAACCTGAATTTTTTTAAAAAATAAAAAAGAGAAAAACAAATGAAAAAGAAAGCGCAAATATGGCTGAGAGATGCAAGTGAATTAAGTTAGGGAGATTTCTTAGTGTTACACATTGGGCACTGAATGCATAAGGGGATGCTAATTTACATGTTTACCAATCTGAATTCATATGGTTTTAAACTACTATATTTCATTGCATAATAGTAGCACTCCCCCCCCCCCCCAAATGCAAGGAGCTGTGTGTGTGTGTGTGAGAGAGAGAGAGAGAGAGAGAGAGAGAAAGAGACTGACTACGGTATTATGTGTTGGCGACTATTACACAGTTAAAAAAGCCCCATTTGAAGGGCTTCTTTCCCCCCGCAATAGTCAAGGTGAGGTTGCATCCATGCGGGTGGGTGATGGTGTTGATATCTCTTTAGTCTATAAAAGTTTGTGCTATCAGTTTTGTTCTCTTAATCTCTAAAGTGCTACAAGATCCCTTTGCATACTGATATTCCAGACTTAAAACTTATGTATCTTTGAATATTTATATTTATCATCTATGTGTCTTTGCAGTCATTTGATATGGAATGTCTTTAAGTTTATTTAGCCTTTAAGTCTCAATATTCTTCAGAGAAGTGAACCAAATCTGAAGTAACTGAATTGCTAGACTTTGAGTCCAAAAGCTTGATTGTGCTGTGTTACTGATGTTCAGCGCACTTCTGAGTGTGTTTACTTTGCATCAAGTCACATGGAATTCAGTAATAATAACTTCTAGGAAAACATTTGTTTATTATTGAGTCCTATAAGTAAATTACATCTTTAGTCTTCAGATTTCGTTATTTGGCTGTATATTTTTCTAGTTCTGTTGTGTTGATTGTGTTATTTTAAGTAATCATTTAAATTGATATGTTTTCATGATGTGATTTTAAAGTATATGTTGCTTTATTTTGATATGTGCCTTGTTGTGAGGTGCTCTAAATCCCCTTCAAGCTGAGAAGGGCGGAATATAAAGAAATTAAATAAATAAATAAGGTTTTTTTTACTATCATAAATAAATCTTCAGACTCTATATCAGTTACAACTCCAGCCAATACATTAATCTTGATTGTTGCTGTTATTATTATTAATCATTATTCAGCTGAGCTTGTAATTCTATATCCATACCATATCTTCCCATCTCTGTAATGAAATTTCAGTGACTTTCAGTTAAAATGCAGAAGTATTTTTCACATGTGCACATGGAAGCTCAGTCCTGCTATTTTCTTCCGTCATGTCCCTCAGTAAGTGGCTTGCCTTGTTCCAACTCCTGGAACAAGCTCTGAAAATTGCTTCTTGTCCTTGGATTTCATCTGTATTTTGTCAAGGCACTTCAGTGAGCCATTGTTTTCATTAAAGAGTTTAATGGGGTTTTTTTAATTCTTTTTTCCAAGAATGTGCCCTAATATCTTGCTATGACTGCCATCAGTTTTAGAATGTTTCCCCTCTTTACATACATCTAATTCAAAGGTGGGTTTCACTCCATGAGCTATGATCCCTAATGGGATTCAGATAACAAAACTCGAGCCAAAGCTATGAGTAAATGTGATCAAAGCAATGTGCATTATCATACCTCCATACACAAAGATACCCCCCTATTAACGTACCCCTTTCATACTACTGTATTTGCTATCTCTCTTTTTACCAATATGCTCTTTGTATCTTTCATGTCTATTCACACTTTTCCCTATTACGTATGGAGTTTTTCTACCCATCCATTATACATCCATCCTATTATTTCTTTCTTTTGCACATCAGTTCTTCTTCTTGTTTCATTGTCATACACAGGACTGGCTGAGAGATACCAGGAGTTATGGTCCAAAGAAGTAAAGTTTTGAAAATGTGGTGTACACTAATTCAGTTAGTTGAACAGCAACAGATGAGGGACAAAGCTAGAGAGTTAGAACTTCAAACTGTCAAAATAGCTTTAGCTGAAAACAAGTGGGAATGGACACTGTTGCGGTCTTTGAAAGCAGTTGCACTTTACAATGGAAGCCTCAGGAGGAGGAGATTAGGCTGGACTGAGTAGGGAAATAATTTCTAATGGAAGGCTCATATGCTGTGCTGAAAGTCTTAACAAGTCTGCCTATTTCCTACCCTTGGCGTAAAACCACATTAGACCACATTTCTGGTAGATGTCAAATTTAGGGCTAAGCACTGAGGGGACATTGCTAGTGTTAATACATCATTTTATGCTGCAGTAATTGCGTAGTCTGGAAGAATGTCTAGGTTCTAGCTTGGCAGCTTTTATTGAATTAGTTCCACCTGTCAGAGCCTGATGATGCCAGTAAAATGTTTGAATCGGTTTTTTCAACACAGGCAAACATGTCAATTGCCCATTTTGGCCAATAAGAGATGGCTTGATTGGGTGGGTCAAAGGACTGGTATATTGCATTTCTCAAGGGAGGGTATATGCCTTAAAGAGGACTTCCCTGAATGCTGCAGTACGTAAGAAAGTGATACTGTTGAAGCAATCTAGTCACTATACAATTGACTCTCTTTCCGCTAGTTCACCAAGTTATAGCATGAAAATTTCCCACCCCAACAAAAATTCCAAAAAGGATGAGGGGAGGGGGGAGGAAGGGGAGTAATACTGTTAAACACTTGTGGAAGATAAACACGGAATTAGTAATGTTAAGAAAATAAAGAGAATAATATGTTGTTTGTACTATGAAATGGTTAATGAAATTGACATTATTCTACTTGTGATAATAATAATAATAATAATAATAATAATAATAATAATAATAATAATAATAATAATAATAATAATCATCCCAAAAGCAAATCTTGATGTTTTTTTCATTTTATGTAAGGGAAACCATTTTATGACACTCTTGTATATTAATGAGATTTGCAACATCCATGGATTTGGGTAGCCATCAAATCCCAGGGGAGATAGAGGACCGTCGTATGTTGTTACAATTCATTAATCTAGATATGTTACATTAGTGATTTTTATCCCTCTCTCCCCATCCATATGTATAATAGAATAATATTTATATTTTGGACAGTGATTTTGAATTAGCAGTGGGATGAGAATGGCAGGGAGGATTATTTGTTTTTGCTGTGTGAAGTTTGTATATTTCCAGATTAGGGTTTTTTCCCCCTTATATCATTTTTAAAGAGATAACCAAGGTTGGATAAGCATGTCCCTGGGACTTTTATGTGTATCTAGTTTTAAAAGAAAGGGGGAACCCAGGTCCCATTGGTAGATGCTTACACATAAACCTCCTTGTTCTTCAAGTCACTTGTTCAATTTGAGGGCTTTTTTTACATGAAGTTTGCACCTAGCTATTTACTTTGAAAATTAACTTTTTTTTGCAAATATTTGCCTTTAGGTCTCACTGCATTTTTTTAGGGCAAACTGATCTCAGGTACATGGGTTAAATGACTTTAACATGAACTGAAGGAAGAAATAGGTGTTTTCTTGGCTATCCAGGGCAGGGAAAAATTGGTTAGGAGATTTATTTCAGAAAAGTGTAGATGATATTTTGCTGACTGTCTGTGGTAGGTAACAATGTAATTCAATAAATGAAGGATGGGTTTGAATAGATGGAAAATTAATCTGTCCTGTCTCCTGTGGGATTTTCCCATGCCATTATTGATTGCATTTCAGCTCCTGCCTCAGGAGAGAAATTGGTTGGAGATAGGATTTAATTGTATTCAGAGTTGCACTGGCTTGCTTTACTTCACAGTAGATGAGTTTCTGGTTTTTTGGATCAGGCTAGATAGCTTCGTTTTCTCTCCTAATTAAAAACTTATAGAGATGTGGAAAATGTATCAAGTACAGTTCAAACTGTTGATAAAAATCAATTTAGAGCTATTGCTGTGCTATCAGTATCTTACTGTAAATCCTGGTTAAATTAAATTTTTATTTCATTTTTAATAGATTTTTATTTTAAAACACCCACAACACACATTACAAACATATACACATGGACAACCCGCCATCCACAATACAATTACCTCTCAGCCTACACCCAGTGTGATCCACCACCTTGGCTCCGGACACTGATCTATGCAGAATTTATGCATAATTTTATTTAACCCTCTGTACTTCTAGATCAATACATTCCCCTTGTTTTTGTTTCTTAAATTCTTCCATCAGGTATGCTAAGGCCAGCTTCCAATTTCTTTCAAAAATTTCATAACTTTCATATTTCAGATTGCTAGAAATATTGGCTCACAATTTATCCTTCCAATTTTTAATACTTAATGTTTTTTCACCTTTCCAGTCACTGGCAATCATTATGCGTGCAGCTGCAAAACTGTACAGGCAAATTTCTCTTTCCGGCTGCACTAGTTTATCTCTGAATAACCCTAATAGATACATCCCTGGTTTGCTTGTTTTTTTTTACTTTGTTGTGAATCATTTTACGTATTTGTTTCTTTTATTATTTTTTTCCAATAGACCTGCACCAATTCACGAGACCACCATTCGTGAAAAGGGTCCCTTTATTTTACACTTCCAACAGCATCCTGATTGTGATTTATTTATTTTGGCTAGGAGACTTGAGATTGTGTAACGTCTGTAGAACATTTTATATAAATTGTCTCTGATTGAAGACACCACTGTAAATTTGAAGACTTTGTTCACAGGTTTTTTCATTTATCAAAGTCTATGTTCTAGATCTTTTACCCATGAAATCATGGCAGTTTTTACTTGATTGTCTACCAGGTTGTAACCTAGAATATATTTATACAGTCTGGCTATTAAACCTTTTTTCTCTTTGTCTAATATAGTTTTCTTTGGGGCAAATCCCCTATTTTTGTCCTTTTAAAATCTTTCATATACCCAGTTCATCTTTGATACCCAGTTCATCTTTCCCCCTCAGTGCCTATTGGCCATTAATTCTGATAAGTAATTCCCTGTATATTCTTACCACATCCGTAGAAGTGGGTCTCACAATGGTTTCTATTGGTCTCAACCACAGAGGTTCCACACCTGACTTGTACCTGTTCCAAATATCTGTTAGACTTCCTCTAATTATATGTTTATTAATACAAATGTATTATTTTGTGTGTGTGCGTGTGCAATACATTTTCCTCCATAATCAATTTTGTAATTCAAAAATCCAGAAATCCAAAACAATTGTATGGAAATTGAACATTTGCTCAGTTTAATGTCTTGATGTGTCCAGAGGTGGTAAAAAGGATTCAAAAAGTGAGTTTTTCCTTTCCCATACCATGATCCTATTCTAAACATGAAAGAACAAGTTCTTATTTGCACCACTTGTAATTAAGGCTTGAGAGATTCCTCAAAGATTTTTATGACAAACAGGCCTGTAGCCAGGATTTTGTTTTGAGAGGGGCTGGGATTTTGGTTCGGGGGGGGGGGGGGGCTGAGTCTGAGCGGGAGAGGGTCTACCCTAGCAAACCTTTTGTATTGTTATCCCAATACCCCCATTCATATGGGATATATTGAGCATGGTGATCAGATCATGATATGAATAAACATAACAGTTTAAATAATAAATGTAAGGCCTTCTTGCGGACCACCCTGAGAATTTCAGGAGGGGGGGCTGAAGCCCCTCAAGCCCCCCCCCCCCCAGCCACATGCCTGTTGACAAAGTATACACTTGTAATCTTGTTTCATGCCATTCATATATTTTTTCTTTGCTTTGCCAACTTTGCTTTGCTAACTGTATTTAGAGCACTATCTTCCCTTTTTGTTTAGCCTGCAGAAGAGAAGGCTGAGAGGAGACATGGTGGCTATGTATAAATATGTGAGGGGAAATCATAGGGAGGAGGGAACAAGCTTGTTTTCTGCTGCCTTGGAGACTAGGATGTGCAACAATGGCTTCAAACTACAGGAAAGGAGATTCCACCTGAACATTAGGAAGAACTTCCTCACTCTGCCCAGGAGCGTGGTGGAGGCTCCTTATTTGGAGGCTTGTAAGCACTATGATGGACCAGGAAGAAATCCCAGAATGGAAGTTCTATTGGCATCATTCCATTTTAGCTGTAGCACCAGTCAGGTGTTAAACTAAGTTTCCCAAAAAATTGAGCAATAGTTGAAGATCTAGACCCCCTTATCTGAAGGATAGTCAGTCAGGTTGTGCACAACATTTTACCAAATGCCATTTTGGGGTCTAATAAAATTGAATCTAAATGTATAAGAAT
The DNA here is from genome assembly GCF_035594765.1 of Anolis carolinensis. Classification (NCBI taxonomy): domain Eukaryota; kingdom Metazoa; phylum Chordata; class Lepidosauria; order Squamata; family Anolidae; genus Anolis; species Anolis carolinensis. The sequence goes on along the minus strand of NC_085845.1, from coordinate 88,763,432 downwards.
GGCTAGTAAATTGAAATTTATACAGTTTTTGCTGCTTATTCCAGTGAAATTAATTTTAACATTATGGATGCAAACAAGTTGACTCAAAGTGTGGATCAACATGTGTCATAACAAATTTTGACCAATATTCAGACTGCAACAATTTCCATGCAAACGAAGATATGGACTTGAAATTTTGACCAAGCATTATGCTTGTGCTGGACATAATACTGCCAAATTTGCAACTATGCAGCATCTACAACCACCCTGAAGGATCTCTTCAAATCTGGCACTGTCAGCACAAATTGTAAAATCTACCAAAGTTTAAAAAGAGTCTACCTGATTATGCTTGTGAATAGTATCTTCTGAAAGAGAAAATTTTTCTTTAAAAGACTGATATGTTTTGTTTTGCAATGCGACTTTTAAGTATCCATTTACTCAGGTCACAGTATATTATATTTTATGCATTTATGCATTATGCATCCTCATGGTCCTGTTAGTTCATTTTATTGGCCGCCAAGATGCAGTACTTGCTGGATTCCAGAACAACTTTTTGCTGTTATTCCAGATCCATCAGTGACATCATGTAGTTAACAGTATAGGTAAAAGTAAAGGTTTTCCCCTGACATTAAGTCCAGTCATGTCCGACTCTGGAGATTGGTGCTCATCTCCATTTCTAAGCCAAAGAGCCGGCATTGCCTGTAGACACCTCCATGGTCATGTGGCTGGCATGACTGCATGGAGTGCCATTACCTTTCCTATTTATCTACTCACATTTGCATGTTTTCGAACTGCTAGGTTGGCAGAAACTGGGGCTAACAGTGGCCGCTCACCCGGCTCCCCAGATTTGAACTGCCAACCTTTCGGTCAGCAAGTTCAGCAGATCAGTGCTTTAACCCACTGTTCCACCGGGGTCTCGAATCGACAATATAATTTCCCTGAAATCATTCTAGTGCAGATCAGTGATACTTTCAGAATGATGAAGTAAATGAAGAAGACAGGATTGGGAACCTGTAGTAAAGATACCCACTCGTATCTGTAACTGCATGGCTATCGTGCATGGTCCCTATTGGAATCAGCAGAAAAAAACTGTACAGGATTTCAGTTTACTAGCAATTCTTATACATGTAGTTTCAATTTCACTAGACCCCAAAAATGGCATTTTGTTAAATGTTGTGCACACGCTGACTGACAACTCTTCAGATAAGGGGGTCTAATTCAGCAACTGTTGCAGTTAGAGATCTCAAATTTTGGGAAACTTAGTTTAACACCTGACGTGTGCTACAACTAACGTTTGAACAAAACTAGAGAACATGATGGTGGGAACGTTTTAAATTTTTAGACCACTTGGCATGGAATGACCCATTGGTTAATATGAGAGACATTCAACGAGATAGCTGTTATGGCTTTTTTTTTTTTACTTTTTTTGTCAAAACATTTTTTTAAAAAATTAATCAACAGATGTATGAATATTTCTGAAAGTTGGAGGGAATGTTCCCTTATTATCTTGTGTCATTGTATAGAAAATTCAAGATCTTTTGGAAAAGTTGTTTATAAAAACTTTGAAAATTCCCCAGAAATTCATGGATAAGTGAAACGTTCAGAAATGTGATGGACTAACAGTGGCAAATGTATTCTACAATTGTAACAAGTTTCACTTCAATAGCTGTAAAACTGAAGGAGAAAGGAGCCCCTGAAGTTTTCCCACTTGCACAATTATTATAGCGAAAACGTAACAAAATTTTGTTACTCTCATTATAGTAGTAATAATAATAATAATAATAATAATAATAATAATAATAATAATAATTTTATTTTTATACCCCGCCCCATCTCCCTGAAGGGACTCGGGGTGGCTTACATGGGGCCATGCTCGAACATCAACAATATAAAAACAAAGCAAAAAATAAATGAATCAACAATAACAATAAAACAAGTAATAAAATCACATACAAATATATGATAAAATCTAGGGTTGGTAATGAATTTTTCACTAATGACACTTTAGAAACACTTTAGAAACAAAATGTTGGCGCTCCCTAATTTTGCAATGAGTTCTAAAACATTTTTTTCATCAATCGCATAGCCCTATTATGCACACTATATATACCCATATATAACTCTTGAAATTTTAATCAAAAATTCAATCCCAAAGAAACAGAAGTTGACTTAACCATGAGTCAAGGTAAACACTGTACTTTAATTTATAAACTGAAAAAGAGAGGATCTATGTTTGTCCTGGGTTAGAATATCTTCCCTCACTGTGCTAACTATATTTACAAAGATTTCTCCCCATTGTCTCCTTCTTGCAACTTGGAATGTTTTTATTTTCTATATCACCAAATGATTCTTATCAGAAATGTTCTAGATACAGAGCAGGCCTTGGACTTTCCTGAATATGTGTAACTAACCTTTATTGTAGCTTTTAATATATTCTTCCCCTTTCTTTCCTTGAAAAGTATGGAAGAAATGAGAGTGATCTTGGCATGCAGAGAATCAAACCAGTATTTGAAGAGGATCCTGTTTTTGGCCGGCAAACATCCTACCAGCATGCTGCAGTCCACATACCAACGGATATATATGATGGCTGTAAGTAGTGAATAAGTTTATAGCATTTTCTTATATGTCTCATTCATACCATATATGCCTTGATAAACTGCAGTTGTAAAAGTAAAATTTGTTTGTTATCTGTTCAATGTATGTAGCTCTTGTCAACATGAAGGAAGGTGTGTTTCCCATATATTCCATAAAGATGAGGAGCTTCTCAAATAAAAGTGGTGGGCACTTTGAATTTAATGCTTACACAATTCAACGGCAGTCTTTTAGGATTTTCAAAGCCGGTTCCCTGGGTCTGGATGAGTATTGCTGATAATAAATAATAATAATAAACTCAGGGGGCTCAGGGCGTTTTACAACAACAAAAAATGGCAAACGTTCAGTGCCAACAAAACATAACAAAGCAAATCAAATCATAAAGGATAAAATGAACAGCATCAAGGTAAACTTATAAAACAAATGAATAATAACAAAATTGAAGTTTAGGTATACAAATAAAAACATCTGAGATACATTTAACTAATAAATCTAATAATAATAACAATGAAAACATGAAAAATGTTTGTCTTTATTTCTCCATCAAAAGAATGCTGTAATGCTCAAGTTCGTTCCATTTGAATATGAAGAAATGAACAAATTTTGGTAAATTCTCACATAAAAATGAACTGAACTGAACATCTCATCCATCCCTGGACATAAAGTCATAGATTGGGATATCAAGACCAACCCTTTTGTAGGTTGGTACTCATACTTATGGTACGAAAGAAAAAGTGTGGAGAAAAACTTTGGCACCCATTTATATAAGATCGGCTTTGTTGAGAATATGGGAAAGATACAAAGAAAGAATATACACAAAAAACCCTTTATGGATTTCTCCATTAGAGGCAAGACAAAGAAGGTTGCTGGGTTGGTCACAATGGCCAACTTATAAAAATATGGTAAAAAAAGAATGATATTTTTCAGCTTAAATCACAGGAAGAGATATCTAAAAGATTAAAAAAAATGTCTTGGTTTCAATACTTCCAGTTGAAAGAACAATACAATACAGATAAGAAGATTGGTTTTATCGATAAAGATACTTTCTGGGATAAAGTGATGAATACTGAGAAGAGGACGATCACAAGAATATATAATAAACTTCTGGAATGGTGTACAGAAACAGAATTGGTAAAAAGTTGTATGATAAAATGGGCCAACAACATAGGGAAATTGATTAATCTAAAAGAATGGGAAAGTATGTGGAATACAAAATTAAAATATTCTTATGCAATAGATTTAAAAGAAAATTGGTACAAAATGATGTACCGATGGTATATGACACCACAAAAATTAGGAACAATGTACAAAAATTTACAAAATAAATGTTGGAAATGTGGAGACCAAGATCCACCACATGTGGTGGATGTGCAAAAAGGCGAATAACTCTTGGGAAATGAGATTTTAAAAGTTAAAATACAACTTAGACCTGAATATTTCTTATTCAGTATGATAGATGAGGAAGAGAAACTGGACAGAAACAAGGATATTTTATTGGTATATTTGACTACAGCAGCAAGAATGGTTTATGCTAAAAAAATTATGGTCAAACATAATCTCAAGGTTCTTTCTCCTTGTAAGACTGCTGAGCCATGTCTCTTTCATTCTGCATCTGTGTTTTATGTGTGTGACCAAAATGTAAAGGAACGTCACTCGAGATCTCCCTCCAGTTTGAAGCACAGCCATTGATTAAAAGCCTTTAAAAATTATTACATTTCCATTCGATTTCATTACAAAATGCAATACCTAATTCATATATTTATTTCTTCTCTTTCCCCCTGTTGTGTTCCCCATTTTTAGAGTCCTTCTTTTCTTTGTAGTTCCACCAGAACTGCATTTCTTCCGGTGAGGGTTGCTTCCCATCAATGATTCTTCAATACTTTTTTTCCATAGATTTTCAAAATTGTTATTTTTCCTTAGGCCCCTTTAACCTATAAATTACATGTTAATTTATCATTTATTGCTAGTTTCCATATTTCCTTATACCATTCTTCAATCTTAATTTCTACCCCTCTTTTCCTATATATTTGCTGGATTTTTATTAACTTTTTTCTTCATAATGTTTTCTATCTCTATTATAATTTTCCCCCAGATCCTCTGTACATATTTACATTGCCACCACATATGAATATATGTTCCCATTTAATGGCAACCCCTCCAACATTTTTTGAGCAGCTCTTATCCATATTATGTATTTTTATTAGGGTCAAGTACCATTTTCATATCATCTTGTAGTAATTTTCTTTTATTCTGATTGATAAGTTCTCGAGGTGTCTTGCTCTCCATAATCTTTACCAATTTCTTTCTCCTATTTCTGTTCCCAATTCTTCCTCCCATAGTTCCCTTGCTTGTGTCTCCCACTCTCCCCACCACATTTAATCTCTATTGCTATTTTATATATCATTCTTGTTATCCCCTTCTGATACTTATTTTCTTCTTTCATCTGCTCTCTTAATTATGTCTTTGAGCATGGTTTTCCAACCAATTATGGATCTTATCTAACAATGTTCCCACCTCTTCCACAATTAATCATTTTGCTAATCAAAATATTGTTGGAGACTTTGTCCGATTTGTCTATTTCTAATTTGGAGTGTGGCTAAATACTGTGCTCTGTGCAGGCAGAATTTAAATATTCTGTTAAGCTATTTAGTTGAGCTTTTAGTAAGTGCTCCAGGCTGTTCAAGCAGGGCACCAGTCTATTCTAACACCATATAATGACTCTACTTTTGTTCAAATATGTGCATATAAGGAGCCCACAGTGGTGCATCAGGTTGAAATGCTGAACTGCTGAACTTGCTGACCAAAAGGTCACCAGTTCAAATCTGGGGAGTGAGATGAGCTCCTGCTGTTAGCGCCAGCTTCTGCTAACCTGCTGCTGCTCAGTCGTTTAGTCGTCTCCGACTCTTTGTGACCTCATGGATCAGTCCACGCCAGAGCTCCCTGTCGGCCATCACTGCCCACAATTCCTTCAAGGTCAAGCTAATCACTTCAAGGATACCGTCCATCCATCTTGCCCTTGGTCGGCCTCTCTTCCTTTTTCCTTCCATTTTTCCCAGCATTGTGATCTTTTCCAAGCTTTCCTGTCTCCTCATGATGTGGCCAAAATACTTCATCTTTGCCTCTAATATCCTTCCTTCCAGTGAGCAGCTGGGTATTATTTCCTGGAGGATGGACTGGTTGGATCTTCTAGCGGTCCAAGGCACTCTCAGGATTTTCCTTCTGCCAACCTAACATTTCAAAAACACGCAAATGGGAGTAGATCAATCTGGCAGGAAGATAACGGCACTTCATGCAGTCATACTGACTACATGACCTAGGAGGCATCTACAGACAATGGCAGCTCTTCGGCTTAGACATGGAGATGAGCACCAACCTGCAGAGTCGGACATGACTAGACTTAATGTCAGGGGAAAACCTTTACCTTTACCTTTACCTTTATGGATCTCGATCCTCCCAGGAAAATCTCCTATACGTACCGGGCCCTAGGGAGGTACACCTGGAAGCTACAAGGCGTAGAGCCTTTTCGACCTATGCTCCAATTCTGTGGAACTCATTGCCTCCATATGTTAGAGCAATGTCAGAGTTGCGACCTTTTGTAAAAGCGCTCAAGACTTGGCTGTTTGGTTGTGCATTTAAGTAAATCAGATCTAATTTGCCAAATAGTCACTGTTGAATGTTTTTATGTTGAATGTTTTTATATTGTGGAATGATATTTTAAATTGTAAGTCACTCAGAGCACGCTGGTGGAGAGCGACTAATTAAGAAATAAAGTGAAGTGAAGTGAAGATGTGCCAATTGGGCAAGTTATGGGTAGTTACATTTTTATTGATAATAGAGAAAAATGATTGACGTGCAGAATAGAAATGAAAATGCATTTAATTCTGATCTTCCATTCATGGACAGCTACTTCTTACAATGGAGGCTTCAAGGAAGTGAAGCACTTTCTCGCTTTGTCAGAAATAGCTTCAGAAGTATAAAAAATGAGGACTTTTATGGTGGACTTTTACTGTGAAATGTAGTGCTGCTCATTTTAATTTGTGGAATCTTCTTGCTCCTCTGAAATCTTATCAGTGCATCAGAGACCTGAGCCTGACCCACATTTATTTAAAATTCCCATCACTGTTGAGTGTCTGCATCTATAAGTGACACATGAGTGGAAACAGAAATGTCAACAGGATTGAACATAGGGAAAGTTGTGTGCAACTTGCAGTTTCTCATGCCACATGTCAAAATGACACAGATTTGGAGGATTATTCCAGGATTCTGACTTTAATAATGCAAAAGTGCACTGTAATTGGTGGATTAGAGTGAGAACAGCACTGCTGTTTGAGATATTCTTCATTTCAGCTGAACTGTTATGAGAAATTCAGTCATTTCTGAAGGGCTAATTTATGGGTAGGATGTCATTTGAGACATGATTCATTGGTGAAATCATATTTTAAAAGTTTTCATTTTGTATTGAGTTCTAAGTTTTCATTTTATGTTGACTTCTAAGTTGATGTTTATGTTATTTCTGCTTTATATGTTTAGAGAAATTAAGATAACTTATTTTAATTTTAATAAGCATAGATAGCAGAAAGAATATAATAGTGACAAAAATCTCATAATATGAAAATTAGTATTTCAACCAATCAACAATTTAGTTTCAACAAAATTATTCTCCCACTTACAATGCTACTAGGAGAGAAACAAAACCTTATTTCTGGGACCTCAAGTTCTCTCTCTCTCTCTCTCTCTCTCTCTCTCTCTCTCTCTCTCTATATATATATATATATATATATATAAATCTCTAAAACATTAAGAGACCAAGTGATAATCTCCCTCCTTCTTTCCCTCCCTCCCTCCCTCCCTCCCTCCCTCCCTCCCTCCCTCCCTCCTTCCTTCCTTCCTTTCTTTCTTTCTTTCTTTCTTTCTTTCTTTCTTTCTTTCTTTCTTTCTTTCTTTCTCTTCCACACAACTTGGCTTCCCTTGCTACCTCTTACACATACAATTATGCATTCTCTTTCTCATTCTCAAGATATTCCAGCAATTTTTGCCTATACAGGCTATCCCCAAGTTATGGACAAGATAGGTACTGTAGGTTTGTTTTTAAGCTGAATTTGTCTGTAAGTTGGAACAGATATATTTTAAGTATACTTCCAGCCATCCACACACACATCCACACATACTTTGGATAGCATAGGGAAGGGTTAAAACCCCTGTCGTGTTTGTTTTGCAGTCTGTGCCCCTGTTCAGAAGATTTCAGCTCACTTTTGTCCCTATGATGATTGTTTTTTTTAATGGTTAATTGTGGAAACAAGGATTGGTTCTGAAGCTTTAGTGGAGACACCTTTTCTCCCTGACAACTCTTTCAGGAGTGACTTTCCTTTAGATTTCTCTCACTTCCTGTTATCTCATTCCCCTTCATAACTATCAGTTCTTTGTAAGACGGAAATTTGAACTTAGGAACTGCCTGTACTAATCTCCAAATTTCCTTCCTAAATATCATCTCCTTCCCATTTACTTCATTAATAATAATAAAACCTTATTTATATACCGCCCTATCTCCCGGATGGGACTCAGGGCGGTTTACAATCATAAAAGCAAACACAAACATTACATAACAACATAATACACATTATTAAAAAAAAGTAAAACAATACAATTATAACAATAAATCACACTTACATGACCAGATCAAGGGGACGGGAACCATAAAACTAATATATTAAAATGTATCATTTTAGGCTAGGGAAATCTTGTGCAATATATTCAGGCCCAGAAATCGGCAGTAGTCCAATGTAATTACTCAAAAACCTGCCGACACCACCAGGTCTTCAGTTCCTTACGGAAATTGGATAATGCCTGATCTCTTTTGGCAATGCATTCCAGAGCCGGGGGGCCACTGCCGAGAAGGCTCGTTCCCTCGTCCCCACCAGCCGCACTTGAGACGGTGGTGGAAGCGCGAGAAGAGCCTCCCCGGAAGATCTCAAGGTCCGCACTGGCTCATAGGAGGAGATGCGATCACGGAGATAGGTAGGGCCTGAGCCTTCATTGTTGTGTGTCTCATCCTCTTTCTCCTCCCCACACAAATTTGCTCTCACATATTATGTTCCATTCTCTCTCTCTCTCTTTTTCTCATCTATTCATACATTTCTTCATTTTGTAGCCCTTTCCCTCTCTGGAATCCTCATTCTTCTTCTCCCATATTCCCAGTCCTTCTGGATCTATTTGTCTTCTCATTTCTTCCCTGTCCCTTCTTCTTTGCTTTTATCACTTTTCTCTTTCTACTGCCTCTTCTTACAAAATGCTCATCACCTTTCTTTTCTTTTCTGCTGTTCAAGTTTCCTCAATTCCTTTTCCTTTACCTTCAAGAAAAACTAGAATATGACAGATTTGCAGCCTTGGAAAGTTCTGAGTCTTATACAACCAGACATGGGCAGCTGGTAGGTTAAGGCTTTCAATTGACCCCGCAGGGACCCTTGGATGGATACACCAAGTGCTGCACCCTGAAACAAACAAACAAAAAAGATTCCTTTGTGCTTAAGTACTACACAGGCACTTATCAAGGCAATGTTATTATTTCATTTAGTACCTAGGAAAAATACCTCCCTTCCTCCTGCCTAGTGAGCAAGCTTTATTTTTCTGATTTAGTGACTTAAAAAGGGGGTGGGGAATAAAAGCCCACTTCTGATGTTTTTTCCCCCTAATGTTTTCTAGCTCTAATATTTCCCATACTCACTTGGTAATAAGTCCCCACTGAAAACAAATGTGTTTGTGTCTAAATAAACATGCAGAATATTGCACTATATACAGTTCAAAACATATTCTATTTTTTTTTTTTGCAGTCTTGGGTATTTCTCATTTATAAGTGTTTTGGGAATGTCTCCCTCCAAAAAACAAACACAATTTCTCCCACAAACTCAGGAACAAAACATAAAATGCTAGAATGTTTTCAAGCCAGCAATTAAGCCAAATAATTGTTTAGAACTATGATCAAAATCTGAAAAACAAAACACATTAAAGATTTTTTAAGAACTATTCTTGTGAGTGTAATGAGTACACGTTGCTTCAAGAAGCTTCCTTTATATAGGGGTGAATTTTGTATGAGTTAAAGCGGTTCCACCCAGGGCTTTAACAAGGGTGCCGCTGGATTTCCTAAACCCGATTAGGCCCCTGTTAAAGTCCACACACCTACCCCCAACATTTGTGCTTTCCTGGGGGGGCGGGTGTCCAGATGCCCTGCCAGACTCAACCCCCCCCCCCTCCCAAGAAAAGCTTTAAACAAGAAAATACCTGTCAAACTACTTCAGAACAAAGCAGGGTTTTCCTGCTTTGTCCTGAAGGGATTTGTTTATACCCGAGGCGTCATTTGGAAAAACGTGGGAGGGCGCACATTTTAGGTGCTGTCTAGATGTGCCCTTAGTTGACTGCTGCATCATTCTTATGCTTTAGAAAGGATGAAGAAGCATTAAAGTTGTATTATAAATATTTTAAAGGAATTATAAAGCTGCAGACAACATGCTTGATTCTGCTCATAGGTAATATTAAAATTTAGGACCTGGAATTGATTTTTTTTTTACCTAATACACAGCTCAAATCATTCTTGTGCATTGAAGCATAACTCCATAGGAGGGAAAACCTTTGCTTTCCTCTGGGAAAAGAGACCAGAGTGGGCAGAGCCCTGTGACTTTGCTGGTACTTGTGGCACCAAGACTATCTACCTATACACTTATTTTTGTGTGTATGTGCCTTCATGTTAAAATACTAAATTAAAAGAACTACATGACTAGAAAGGCGCCACATTCCTTTCCCACTGCAGCTGATTACACAGGAGTGAGATTAGCTCTCCCATCCATGTTGTTCTGTTAGAGTTGTGCTCCTAATTTGAACTGCAGAAATATATGTGTGTGTTTCTATGTGCCTTCGGGTTAACTGTTACAGTGACTCTGTGCATTTTGTAGGATTTTCTAAGGCAAGGAATACTCAAAGGTATTTTTGCTTGTTTCTTCTTCTGCGTTATAGCCTACAGCACCTGGTGTTTGTTGTTGGGTCTTCCATATAAGTAATAAAAGGCACACCCAGCTTCACTTCCAATATCAAATGGGATCTGGTGCCTTTAGGGTATTTAGATTCTCTGTTTAAATATTTTTTGAGCAAAACAAACAAACAAATAAACCAAGAGCTCCCTACTCTATATTTAATGCTTTGTAGTTTGACTTTAAACAGTTGGTATACTTGTGCTCATTTGAAATGCAAACAAAACTGACCTTTAACTGAGAGCCATCATTAACTTCAATACCTGCTGTGTTTTTCTTTGATAGCAAAGACTTTGAACCACTGTATTGTATGTTATATCCTTATTTTTCAGGAAACATCAAACTGCAGTGGTGTTTATGGCATAACTTTTAACAACAATGAAGATCTTATGTAACTATTTCGATTAGGAGAAAGACTACCTATAATGTTTAACTCTTTTATGAAAACACCTCAGGAAATTTCTCAGTTTTAACAGGTTTTCTTATTCTCTTTAAAGACTGCTCTCTCATAGCTCATTAGCTCAATTTAAAATATTTCCTTCCTACAAATATATCTCTTAACTATCTGCAGATATGCATTAATATTACAATAAAGCAGATCATTTTATTCTGGTTTTCACTTGGAATATTTGAAATAGTTTCTAAAAAGCATGCTTCAAATGTTTGAACTGGTAGCAGTAATAAGCAGTGGTGGAAAGTAGTTGACCCCCATGAGACTGAAGAAGCCAGGTATAAAAAGCTAAATGAATTCATGATGGAATAAGATACAGAGTTTGGAATTATTTATTTTTGAACTCCAAGTAGTACAGCTCCTAGGGGTTTTGAGAGGTTTAGGGACCTAAATACCCTGAAGGCACCAGATCCCTTTTGATTTTAGAAGTTAATTCTTGTTAGTACTTGCCCATGCATATATTTCAGAGGAAGGAACTAGCAAAAGCATCTCTGAGTATTCATGGGGTCACCATATGTTGAAAGATGAAGACACGCACACACACAAAATCCAAAATTAGACATTAGGCATGTGCAGTAAAAAAAAAAAAATGGGTCTAAACTGTGTTCAAATGGAGAGGGCACTGGCACTTCATTTCTAAAGTCCTTCCTGAATTTTGGGGGTTAAATATTATGGAACTCTAACGAAACTTACAAATCTTCGTAAGTACTTTGTTAATGGCAGTCACACATTCTCAATAAGAAAGAAATCACTGCCAGTGGGAAACTTCAGGGGCTCATATCTCCCTCATTTTTAAAGGTATTGAGGTGAAACTTGTGACGTGGTAGAACACAGCTCCCACTGTTAGCTCAATAAATTTCAGAACATTTTACTTGTCCACAGATTTTGGCAGATTTTCAAAGTTTTTATTTTAAAAAAATCAATAATAAAGAAAATCTCTTCCTGGTTTGAAAGTGTTATTTCCTGTTTCATTGTGTAGTCTTTGCTTTGAAAGTCATTAAATGCCATGGCTCGCTACTCCAGCCCAATGCATTCTGGGAAATGTAGTTTAGTGCAGGCATATGGCTTCTCTTTGCTTCCCATTAAATTACTATAAATGGGCAAAATTAGGGGCTCATTTCTCCCTCATTTTTACAGCTATTGGGGTGAAATTTGCTACAATGGTAGAACACATTTATCACACTTTGCCTATAAAGTTTCATAACATTTCACTCATCCATGGATTTTTTGGGAATATTCAAAGTTTTTAAAATCTTTTAAAAAAACTAAAGAGTGATCTCTGCCTCTCCCTCCCTCCTTTGTCAGCCCTGATTAGCTGAAAGGCATACCAACAGGATTGGCTTCCCTAAAGGTAAAGGTAAAGGTTTCCCCTGACGTTAAGTGCAGTCATGTCTGACTCTGGGCATTGGTGCTCATCTCCATTTCTAATCCGAAGAGCTGGTGTTGTCCGTAGACACTTCCAAGGTGACTGCATGGAGCGCCGTTACCTTCCCGCCGGAGCGGTACCTATTAATCTGCTCACATTGGCATGTTTTCGAACTGCTAGGTTGGCAGAAGCTGGAGCTAACAGCGCGCGCTCACTCCGCTCCGGGATTTGAACCTGGGACCTTTTGGTCTGCAAGTTCAGCAGCTCAGTGCTTTAACACATTTCACCACAGGGGCTCCCTACTGACACACAATCCCATAACTTTGCACAAATTTATACTATTACTTCCTTAAGTACTCTTTGCAGATTCCATGATTGTATATATTATAATAATTAGACCGTCTCTCAATGTCATGGCTGGCTGCTCCAGCCCAGTGCATTCTGGGAGATATAGTTTAAGACAGGCAGATGGCTTCTCCTTGCTTCCCATTAAATTATTATAAATGAGGAAAATTCAGGGGCTCTTTTCTCCCTTATTTTTAAAGCTATTGGAGTGAAACTTGCTACAATAGTAGAAAATATTTATCACTTTACCTTTAAAGCCCTACATGGCTTGGGTCCAGGTTACCTAAAGGATCACCTTCTCCCATGCAATCTGCCCCCTCCCCCCCACACACACTTCGATCTTCTGGGTGGGCACCTGCTCCAACCAGCCAGAACCCAACTGGCAACTACCACCCAGAAGTATATTTTAGTGTGTGTATTTGTAGTGTTTCTATTGTGCTTATGTATTTTAATTGTTTTGTAACCCACCTCAAGGAAAGGTGGGTAAGAAATAAAATTATTATTATTATTATTGTTATTTGATATACAAGATTAATACACAGCAAACAAGATAATTATACTGGCTTTTGTATTGGATCACATGTTGGACACTTCCCAAGTGTCTAGGACTATGTGATGTCTCGGCCAATAATGCGTACAGATCCAAGTAGGGTGACCTTTTGCAGCTGACAGATGGCTATTTTGTCAGTACCGATTATTTTAAAGTGCTGGCAAAGGTCTTTAGGCACTGCACCCAGTGTGCCAATTGCCACTGGGACCACCTTTGCTGGTTTTGCCAGAGTCTTTGCAGTTCGATCTTTAAATCCTTGTATTGTATAAGCTTTTCCAGTTGCTTCTCATCAATTCTGCTGTCGCCTGGGATGCAACATCTATGGTCCATACTTTGTATTTTTCCACAATTGTGAGGTTGGTGGTATTGTGCTCCAAAACTCTGTTAGTCTGAATTCAGGAGTCCCAGAGTAGTTTTGATTGTATTTCTGCCCTTTAATCTGCTCTTCAAAATTGTTCTAATCCTTTTGATAATAATAATGATAATAATGATGATGATTATGTGAATTGATTGAACGATAAATCTCACTCTATAATGGATTGAAATCATAAAGTTTAGTTCAATAATTGCTATCATAGAGAAGTAAGCCAACCCTTGTGTTTTTCTTTCTCGTTTGTGGCCACTTTGATCTGATTTGAGCAGCGGGTTTGGTAAATTAGAGATGTATTTCATTTTTTTTGTCTTTGCTGCTAGTTTGAGCTGAGAGGTGGGTGCAAATCACTGAAAATATTATGAGTGCTCATTTTGATTAGAACATGGCTGCCTGCTCCAAGAGTAATTAGTGCCTAATTTCCCATGTGTAGCTGCTGCACAATCTAGCAGGGAATCCTTTGGGGAACTGCCACTTGTAAGCAATCTGCATTTGTCAAATTAGGTTTTAAAATTCAGAATGAATCTGCATGTATCTCTGATATGGCACATCACCCTCTGCCCAGATATAAAGCATGTGGTCAGCTAGTTAATCGCTTGAGGCTTCCTTTTCACAAATGAACAATAGACTAGACATGACCACAGGATAATAATTTGATCAAAATAAAAAGAGAGACTTGTAAATGTATATTAAAAACATTGTATAGCTTGCACACAGGATGTTTTAAGAGAGCTTTATAAGACCCACTCACACTCTAATGTTCAGATCAGTAGAGATTGCTTGCATTTCGATATGAGTCATTACACATTGAATATCACAGCTAATATTGCTGAATTTTCATTGAGGAACATTTGTATTAAAGGAAGAATTGGGAGGTTGGAGAAGCTCAATGAGGTAGCTGTCTTCCTCCGTTGGGAATCATCCTGGACTACTCAAATCTAGATGTAGTTAGATAGATGATAGAGTTAGATTGAGGGAATCCTTTCCCTGTTTCCAAAGCATGCCTAGACAGGCTTTACTGTGTTTTCACTCTATCTTGTTTACGTCACATCCCTTACTTTGAAGTTAGTAGAAATGTGAATCTCTAGGGACACTAACTTCTCATTGGTCAGAATGTTTTATGGCTCCAATAAACTGGACCATGAGGTTGGAGCCATTTTGGTTCATTCTTCTCCCTTTGTTCTTCAAGCTAACAAGAAGCATCCTGCCATCTCTCCTGGTAAGATGTAACTATTTAGATATTTGTTATTTTTTCCTTTCTTATTTTTCCTTAGAATCTGGTCTAGAGTAGACTAGAAAGCTCCCAAGCCTTTCTATTTACAATGGAATTCTTTTTACCTGAATAAATACTTTTTGAAGTTTTACTGAGACTCTGCACTCCATTGCCATCCTAAGTTGAAAGGCTTCTCTTGCTCGCCCGTGTGTAAGTAACTGTTGCATTTGAAAGCTTTGCTTTTGCTACTCTGCTGCTTTTTGGATGAATCTCCCCCAGAGAGGGTTAAATTGAGTCTAACCACTCAGAGATTACCACAACATCCTCCACCACCCATCAATAACCCTAAGAATACAGTTCCAACATAATACAGGTTGATAAAAGACTGTAAGAATTATTTACAACATTAACTGAGCAAGTTCAAAATGTATGTAACATCTTTAACCCCCCCCCCCCCACTACTTAAGCAGGCCATTATTAGTGTGGTCATTTATAGGTTCTGTGCATGTTCTTCTGAATTCTAGTGAAAGCAGAGTTGGTGAGTCTTAAGCTTCCTCTTCCTTGGCTTTTGCTGGTCATGTCCATCAAAAGATTGTAATGTCTATACCTGTATATGTTGATGAGTATAGACAGGGTTCCACCAAACCTGAAATGTATTTTAACTATACATGTTTGCACAGTACAGTGTGCAATCTTCATAGGAGTCCATTATATGCAGCAGTTTTGCTCTCTTGAGTCTTGGAGGAATTAAGGAGAAAGCCACCGCAAGGGTACCCTTTTTCAAAATGGTCTTTTGGTTCTGGCAGTCATACCAAACAAGACAAAACTATTGATTTCTAGTGTTTGGAATATCAGAATACATGAATGTCTCCCCACCCTCACCCCTCTCCATTTCTTTTTTTACTTTTGGTTGAGCTCGGGTCTTACAGTGGAACTCAGTTGTATCACATAAGTTGGCTTTTTTGTTGTTGACAACTGCTCTCCTGTGGCTATCTTTTTTGAGTCTTGCTAGATAATTTGCAGTTCTTGTAACATCTTACACATACAAAGTTGATTAGAACTCTGTTTTATATATATATAATTCAAGATGGTAGTAAAGCTTGTTGTTTTAGTGTATATTTTGGTGGATCTGTAGTAAAATATACAAATCACCTAAAGAAGAAAAAGTCTTAAAACTGACATGAACAAAATGAACTGCATTGGATGCACTGAAATCCTCTACTGAAATGCAGTGGTTTCCAACCTTTGATCCTCCAGTTGTTTTGGACTTCAACTCCCAGAAATTCCAGCCAGATTTCCAGTTGTTCGAAATTGTGGGAACTGAAGTCCAAAACACCTGGAGGACCAAAGGATGGGAACCACTGCTGTAAAGCATTCTGAATGCTGCTCTTTTGAAAATGGTTTAAAAATTTTAGAATGTGGCTTTAGGAGTCCTTATTTGACCTAAGAGGTTGATCATATTACAGGATGAGCCTATCTTATCTGGAAGTCTGAAATTTAAATGTCCCCAAACTGGGAACTTTTTGCCACCAGCTGTTTACTACAAATAGACATTTCAAAATATGAAAACATCAAAAAGCTTTTGATTCCACCATTCCAAGCATTTTGAATAAAAGAGACTATGTGTTTGGTTTGTATCAGATGCGTGTGTCAAGTGTGCATTTATAGGCCCAATTAAAAGTGCAGACTTTGATATTGAAATTTGAAATTATTTGGATTTAAGCTATTTAAATTGCCACCTATATTGCCTGTATGTTTAGATTATAACTTGGTGTCATGGTCACAGACCACCATTAAGATCTACATATTAGGCAGTAAGAGGCTTTTTGATGCTCTCTAAGTGTCTATACTGACTTTTACAATAGTTTATCATTCTGTGAACTCGTTGTAGTGCTATAAATTTGTATATTTTATATGGTAAACTGCCTTGTGGAAATCCCTTTGGAATGTTATGCAGGAAACAAAACAAGTAAATAAAAAAATCCAGCCCACATTAAAAAAAACTTCAAGGTTTGTGCCAGGCAAACCTCTGTAAAAGGGGGCGGGGGGGGGGGGCATTCCATAATCTGGAGCCACCCTGAAAAGCCCTTTTTTTGTTCTTGTTATACAAACAGTATCTTTGATAAAGAGAAGCAAGTGAGAGTTTCGGCAGAAGATCTTAACGCATAAACATGTTGTCAATGTAATTTACATCTCCAGCATGTGTGTGTATCATTTGAAGCAATGTTGCTAATTTGCCTCATTTGTTTGGAATGTAATTCACTGGTAATGGAATAGGAGACACACACACACAATAAATACATATACAGTAGAGTTCCGGTTATCTGAGTTCCGGTTATCCGAGCGTCCGTATTATCCGAGGTGTGGGGGGTTTGCCAGGGCCACGGGGAAGGTGCCTAGAGGAAGGGAGGCAGGCTCCGGAGGAAGTTCTAATGGAAGATTTCTTCTCCCCACGCCTTTCTTGTTCATCTTTGAGGAGCTCAAAGGCTCCCACCAGCAGCTCTGAGGCAGCAGACGGCAGGGCAGGCTCCATGCAGAAGAGGGCACAGAGCTGCAAGGAGGCCCGGGAGGAAGCCGCCGCCGCCACCACCACCGCTGTGCGGAGCGAGCTCGAGAGAAGGAGAGGGAGAGGGAGGAGGACTTTTCTCTCCCTTTTTCTCCAGCTGGAAGATGTGAATGAGGAGGAGGCAACGGAGCGGGAAGCAGCGGCAGCCATGAGTGTAGCGGTGGCGGCTTCCTCTCGGGCCTCCTTGCAGCTATGTGCCCTCTTCTGCATGGAGCCCGTCCTGCCGTCCGCCTCCTCAGAGCAGCTGGTGGGAGCCTTTGAGCTCCTCGAACGTGTGCAAGGAAGGCATGGGGAGAAGAAATTTTCCATTGGAACTTCCTCCAGAGGCTGCCTCCCTCCCTCGAGGCATCTTTGCTGTGGCCTGGCCAAGCCCCCAGCTTGGATAATAGCCCCCCCCCCATTATCCGAGATTTCAGTTATCCGAGATTGGCCCGCCCGTTTAGCTCGGGTAACCGGAACTCTACTGTATTATTTTTTCCAGAGCTAGTATGAGGTAATGGTTTGGATATTGGTCTGGGTCTCTGGGAGACTAGATTTGCGTCTTTGCTCTGCCATAGAAACCCACTGGCTAACCTTAGGGAAGACCCACTCTCTCAGTCTCAGAGGAAGGCAAAAGCAAACACACACGTGAACAAATCTTGCCAAGTAAAGCCTATGATATCAGTCTTAACGTTTCCATAAGTTGAAAACTATTTGAAGGCACACGGCAACAACCTGTGGAAGGGTTTATACATCAGTCCCATAAGAAGTCTCTCACACAAGCAGTATAAAAGACTTAGGTACCCCATAGAACTGGAACATGTACTTTAAGAATATGTGTATTTATAGATTTCATACCTTGTCTATTTGGAATAATGCTTTATGACTAAGAAGTAAACCGTTCTCATATCAAAGTAGAAGCAAGTGTAAGAAAAGGAAATATGCCACTGGGACTTTGTTCCTCTTAGTTGGTGGTAGGCATGCTTGGTTAGTTCTCTGTGATGGGTATAAAAAGTGACAGACTAGCCAAAGGTTGAAGGAAAGAAGATAATGAAATACCAAATTAGAATAGCTTCTAAAAGAAGGCTGATAGAAGTAAATTGACAAAAAAGGTACAGAGATCTTAGTAGAAAATGGATAATGGAAGAAGGCAATTTATTTTGAAGTTCTACCTTTTGTTTCAGAGCTGCATTTGAGAGGTGTGTCAGAAATACAAGTTGGTTTTATTAATTAATTAATTTATATTAATGGTTGTCATAAGATGCAAATTTTCAAAGTTTACTAAACATTACCTTAGAGAAAATCCATAACACTAGTAGTTCTATAAAAACAAGATATTTTTATTAATTGGTTATCTTGCAGGGAAGCAGAGCAACAGGAAGATTGAATAAGTACCAGTGGACAACTTATGACTGAAATAAAATTGTGTCCTGAAAAGTTCATTAGCTCAGATCTGAACGCAGTATGTTGGGTAGCAAGTAAATTAAGAAATTAATTGCAGAGAACTAGCTCAGTATTTAAAAGCTAGCTACTCTCAGAGGCATCAGCATTTGGTTTATTATGTCCAAGTTTCATTTCACAAAACAGGAAATTTATGCTCATAAATCCTCTGCAATTGCTGTGCTTGGTGTGAAAGTACTAAATGGAAATGCTGGAACTGCGTGAGGTCTAGTTCAAGGACTGAAAAAGAAAAAACACATGAAATTGTGCAGCTCTTTGAACAACAAATCTGTTTTGGACTTCTACGTTGCTTAATTTTCAGTGTGCTGTAGTTACAGGTTGAGTTGCTTCTCTTTATGTTTGATTGTAGGATGTTGGTTGGATTCATTAGTATTTCCCTTTAAACTGTTCCCCTAAAAGTTTGTCCCCCAGTAGCAAAACTGGATAGGTGAAGGGAGAATAGGATACAACATAATGACAAATGTGAAAATTTTAACTTCAAACACTTGGCGGGACCATATTGGGAAAGATGGACTCTCTAAAGTATATATCTGGAAAGAAAAGTTAGTAAATTTGATTCTGGGAGAAAGGTGGAGTTCAAATGCATTCATCCAGTCAATCAAATGGTATGGAGGGAGAGCCTGATATGCTTCTAAATAAATAATAAATGCACACCAGATATTGCTGCTCCGCTGGAAGGAATAGGTGTTGTCTTCATGGCTTGCACACTTAGCTCCATAGTCCTCAATGGCTGTCCATGTCAATTTACTGAGTTTACTCTAGGTTTTAGTTGGAGCTAAACCTCATGGTAGGCTCACCTTAGGGTTTCCAAAAGTCAGAAACTGGATCCTGGTAAATGAAGTTCCCCACCCCTGCTTTAAGTTGCAGGCTCAGGCAAAAACCATATAACACGCTGAGAGAAGATTAATTATAAATGGTTCTGGTCCTGATTATCTTCATGACCGTATCTCTCTCTACGAACCAACATAAGCTCTAAGAGTTGCCAGGGAGGCCCTTCTCTTGCTCCCACCTCCATCACAAGCACGGTTGGTGGAGATGAGAGAGTGGGTCTTCTAAGTGGTGGCCCCCCCGGCTCTGGAACTCTCTCCCCAGGGAGATTAGATTAGCCCCCACACTGTCCATTTTCCGTAAAAATTTGAAAACTTGGCTGTTCCAATGTGCCTTTGAATAACAGTTTAGCTTGCGATCATGGCTGCTTAGCCCTAATTTAGTGTTTTTTCCAGCACTTTGTGTCCAGCCCTGGCCCTATTACTCTGCATTTTGCACAAGCCTTGGCCTTCCCTTTCATATCTGAACATGCCCACTTTTTCCAGTTACTGGTTGTGATGTTGATAGATGCATTTTTACTTTTTGGTTTAATTGCTTTAATCATATTTTTTATTTGTTATATGTTTTTAATTATGTAACTTTGAATTCCTTGTTAATGCTGGGCTTGGTTCCCATATAAGCCGCCCCAAGTCCCTTCGGGGAGATGGTGGTGGGTTATAAGAATAAAGAAGTTGTTGTTGTTTTTGTTGTTGTTGTTGTTATTATTATTATTATTATTATTTATGACACAGCAAACAAGATAGATATGCTGGATTTCGTATCACAAAATCACAAGTTGAACACTTCCCAAGTGTCTAGAACTGTGTGATGTATTTTTGGATGATGCGTGCAGATCCCAGTAGGGTGGCCTTTTGCAGTTGGCAGATCGTAATTTTGTCAAGGTCTATTGTTTCCAAATGTCGGCTGAGATCTTTTGGCACGGCACCCAATGTGCCCATCACCACCGGGACCACCTGCACTGGTTTGTGGCAGAGTCTTTGAAGTTCAATCTTGAGGTCCTGATAGCGGCTGAGTTTTTCCTGTTGTTTTTCGTCAATGCGACTGTCACCTGGGATGGCGACATCAATGATCCAAACCTTTTTCTTTTCCACAACTGTGATGTCTGGTGTGTTGTGTTCCAGAACTTTGTCAGTCTGGATTTGGAAGTCCCACAGTATCTTTGCGTGCTCATTTTCCAATACTTTTGCAGGTTTGTGATCCCCACCAGTTCTTTACTGCTGGGAGGTATTATTATTATTATTATTATTATTATTATTATTATTATTATTATTATTATTATTCCAGAATACTTATAGGATGTGATAGAGGATGCTCCCTCTGCTTCTCTCCTCTTTCTCAACCTTCATATTCATCAGTTTTTGAGCAACTGTCAACAGTCTTTCTCCTTGGCTACTGATTTACTCAAAAGCACATTTCAGCTGCTCTTCAACATCAGAGGCAGAAGGAGCAACCTTTCCTTCCTCCCCCTGTGCTCAAAAGTAACAAGAACTAGTTTGATTACATCTCAACAGCCAAACAGTGGCCAGGCAGATGGAGATCTACCCAGCAGCCCCCCCCTTGCTGCCCCACAACAATATGAAAGCCTTCAAGGATACCCTTTCCAGAAGATCTCCAAATGCATATACAAACTTACCCCTTAGTACATCTCTGTTGTTTATGAACAGCATGCCAGCCCCACTTTACAGAGAGCACTGGTCAGACTTCTACCAGCCTATGTGAACTGAATGTGAATGTCCAAATAGAACTAGACTGCTCTACTGAGTTTTAAAATCACCTGGCAAGATGACTTGTAGCAAGCTGCCCTCTCAGTGAACCTTTTCCTCCACTGATGTGGTTTTTTCACTGAGGAGGGCCTCCAAGGAATCCAATATTTCCTTCAAATATAGTTTGAAAATCCCCAATTTTATTGTTGCAACTCATAATTCTGATCCTTGGTCTTGTATAGGCAGCCTGACTGTAATGTTAAGAGAGATCAAAGATCTGCTTGAGTAGCACATGACAAAAACCGTCACTCCTAGCAACATCAGTGGCCTTGTGAATAACTTTTGATCCCTGGTAGAGTTGGTAGCAGAAATCTTTGAAGTCTAGGAGAAGAGCATTAGGAATGTCTTTGCATATGTACATAATAGATCAAAAAGCTGCTCATAAAAATGATTTAGTAAGGACCAGTAGTGATATCATTATGAAGACTTGACACTTCACATTTATTAAGCATTGGCAAGTCTGTACATATTGTACCATATTTAATGCACTCTCTGCAGAGTGCAATTGTATTTAATGCTGAATACTAACATAATTTTGCTCTGTTTTAAATGCAGAGCAGCATTGTCCTTTGGAAATGCAGTTGTCCAATTCCTGATAACTGATAGGCATTCAAACCCTTTTTCTGTATTTGATGTACATCTGTTTCCAATTCTGCCATGTAATAACTTTTCTATGTTCTTCAAACCAACCTATTCTATTGGAGGTAGGAGTATGTCCTTGGGTCTGCTAAAATCATGGTCGCAGCCAAGTCACTTAGATGCGGGTTGGTGGTGGTGGTGGTGCAGGGGTGCAGTTGATTTCTACCACAATCCCTCCAGCTGTTCCTCAGAATCAAAGTTAACAAATTCTAAAGTACTAGGAGGGCCACTCTTCAGGTTAAGTGAGTAGACAACAGTCTTATGTCTCAGGGAGGGTGGCCAAAGGAAAGGGATGGAGCTCACCAGACTTTTTAAATGACAAAAAACACAAATTAAACTGCTTTTCTAATTCTAATTTTATTGCATATATTTTAGTTTTCTTATTAAGGATTAATACCCACCCATATTCATACTTGTTGTATGTGCACAGTTGACCTACAGAACTCTGGGTTTCTGGAGCCAAACCTCTAGTCATTGCTAACAAATGAAACCTGCAGTTGTACTTAGTTGGTTGTTATTATATTCACATTAATATGTACCAGTGCCCTTTATTTAGTATATTCTCAAAAATGGCAATTGTATTTATACAAGTGTATTTTCTCTTTTGAGTACAATGCATTTCCGCCACATATGTAGTGGTTTGCCAGTGGCAATGCCATTTTAAAAAAGGGGGCATAAAAATAGATTTTCAACCTCATCACACTCAACAAATTCAGTATCCTAGGATCCTTGAAGCCTGTTTTGGGGATGGAGCTCCAGGCCAGCCACCACACAACACCATGTGACATCCAATGGAGACCCCTCCCCCAACCAGGGTGGAAGTGACCTAGGACACTTCCCTCACAACATAGGATGTGAGGATCTACTCACATTTGCTTGTTTTCAAACTGCTAGGTTGGCAGAAGCTGGGGCTAACAGTGGGAGCTCACCCTGCTCTCCAGATTCGAATCACTGACCTTTCAGTCAGCAAGTTCAGCAGCTTAGCAGTTTAGCCCACTATGCACTGGGGGCTCTATAGATTACACAGGATCAAAGGCCTGTCTGAAGATCCATGTTTTAAAACTCACCTGACAGGCTTGAAGATTGGGGGCTAACTTAATTTCTTTAGGAAGGGTATTCCAGAGCCAGGGAGCCATCACCGAGAAGGCCCTCTCTCTCATCCCCACCAACTGTACTTGAGACAGTGGTGGGACAGAGAGAAGGACCTCCCCGGCAGATCTCAATGTCCGCACCGGTCTGTAGAATGAGATGCAGTCTCGAACATAGGTTGCACCCAGGAGTGGCCCTAGGTTTTTTCAGGATGTAAGCGAACATAGGGCTGTGTGCCCCCACCCGAAACTGCACCCCCCACCCCAAACTTACCGGCAGTGGCGGCGGTGGGTGGTGGTGGCGGCAACCATTGGGTCGCTCGCCGGGGAACAAGCAAGTATTTTGAGAGATTACAAAATACTTCCTTGTTCCGCGGTGAGCGACCCAATGGTCGCCGCCGCTGCTACCTCCCGCCACCGCTGCTTCAAGTGCGCCCAGGAAGGGCTGCGCCCGCAGCGGCGGCTTCAGAGGTTTCAATGAAGAACCGGGCCTGGTTGCACCCAAAGCATATAGAACTTTATAGGTATTCACCTGCACTTTGAATTGAGCCTGGAAACTTGTCGGAAGCCAATGGAGCTGCTTTAAAAGGGGCATGGTATGCTCCCTATAGTTTGCCCCAGTTAATAATCTGGTTGCTGACTAATTGCAGTTTCTGAGCCATCTTCAAGGACAGTCCCATGTAGAGGGCATTACAGTAGTCCATTCTGGATGTAACTAAGGTGTGGACCACCGTGGCCAAGTTAGGCTTTTCAAGATACGGTCGCAGCTGGTGCACAAGTTTTAACTGTGCGAAGGCCCCCCGGCCACCGCCGATACTTGAGCTTAAATATAAATGATTCGTTATTACTGCAATACTTAGGCTACTTTAATAGTTGCACTATTGCCAAATGGCTCAAGAGAATAACTATGAACATTCTAAAATAGGTATAAGAATATGGAATATGTGTTTGCTAGAGTGTTGCTAAGGTCTACTGTGAGCACATACATAAGCCAATTGAAATCTATTGTATCAGTGCTTCATTGATATGTGATGGTGGCATCTATAAGCTTTTGAACTTTGGTGCTGGAGGAAAATCCTGAGAGTGTCTTGGATTTCAAGAAGATCCAATCAGTCCATCTTCCATGAAATAATGCCCAACTGCTCACTGGAGGGAAGGATATTAGAGACAAAGATGAAGTATTTTGGCCACATCATGAGAAGACAGGAAAGCTTGGAAAGATCATGATGCTGGGGAAAATGGAAGGAAAAAGGAAGAGAGGCCGACCAAGGGTGAGATGGATGGATGGTATCCTTGAAGTGACTGGCTTAACCTTGAAGGAACTGGTGGTGGCGACAGCCGACAGGAAGCTCTGGCATGGACTGGTCCATGAGGTCACAAAGAGTAGGAAACGACTGCGTGAATGAAGAAGAAGGTGGCATCTAACCAAATTTTCAGTGACAAACATACAGCTCCTTTCCTTCGTATACAATATGAGTCAATTTTCTTCCTATTGATGAGCCTAAATAACAGTTTGATGTGGATGGAGAAAAGTTCTGAATTGGATGAACAAACCAATTGCCATTGGCATTTGCCTCAGCAAGTAGCAGCAATGTACTCAGTTCAGATTTTCAAAGAAGGAACATTATCTTGGCCTACAGGAACATATAGGAGAAATGAATAGTAAATGGGTTTATCAAAGTCTCTTTAAAGTCCCAATTAACAGTTAATACAACCTCCAAATTTCCTTTTACTTGATGCATAAAATATTGTACTTCGTGCATATTCTGTTTGAAATTTGGTATGCACACTTTTTACAAAGCAATTATGAATTTCTATATATTGCTTTTGTCTGAACTTTTTGTATCTCCTTCCTTACCATCTTTTCATCCCTTTCAATATAGTCTAAATATTATTGTGGGTAACTTCAATATACCACTTAAAGCAGTAATTTAGAGGTTATTTTATTAGATCTAATTTAAAATAAAAACATTAGTACATGAATTCCCCAGAACATTCCCACCAACAGGGCAAATCCTTCCTCTTCCTACACAAATAGAAGAGGGGCAGTGTATGACAGTTTATGATAATAATTCTTAAATTATACCCATAATTGGAAGTGTCTATCTGGACCAGCTATTTGTCCCTCTTCCTCAATAGGCCATCTTGCTAGAAGTTAGAGACCCTATTTTGCATGCATGAATGCATTGCATAGTGAACTGAAGGTGTGAAGACAAAACCAGAGATTGCTTACATTTATGGTGAAACTTTGTGTTTGTGTATAACCTTATTTTATGGCAGAAGGGTCTATGATGATTCACATTCTGTTTCATGTATGTTTTTGGTTCCTTTATTATAGAACTTGTGTAAGTTTGCTTCTAAAAATTGCAAATAAATGAAAGCATTGCTACGTCTGGTCAGAATATGAATGTGCAAATGTATCTTGTCCCAAAACTGATTGCTTCATATCTGGAAGCAAAATGTCACACTTGGCTTATCCTTGCATGTTTTTTGCCAATGCAAAAACAAACAAAATGATCAGTTAACTTTCTGTAGGCCTCTGGTGATGTTTTTATATCTTGTTAGATTTTTACATTGGATGCTATATGCTGTGAATATTTATGTATATGCGGTGTTGCTGTTTTTGCAGTTCAAGCATTCTGTGTAAAGCTGCATTTAGAAAAAGCAAGATGATAAATGTCTTAGCAGATCATTGGTCAAACAGCCCCCTGGTGTCAACTTGTGTATAAAAATTAATGTTTTCTGTCACCACTGTGAATGGAGCAGTTGAAGCATACAGGACATTAACTAACATGTCAAGTCTGTAAAACACACCTGCAAGTTCAGCGCTTACTTTGATTAAGATAAGCTGAATTTAGACTATGGCAGGATGGCTAATATTTTAATAGAAAACAAAAAAATTGCCAAGACCTTCAGACCATATTAAAATCGCTTTTTCAAAGCATAATAGTCCTTGCAAAACACTTGAAAGCTCAGTGCTTTTCAGTTAATCACTGTCTTCCTCTGAAATCCAATAATAAGAGAGTGTATATATAATAGCTGGGTGTTATTATTATTATTATTATTATTATTATTATTATTATTATTATTATTTTATTATTATTTAGTAATGATTTGTTTCCCACCTTTCTCCCAAAGTTAGGATTAAAAGATGCTTGCAATTTAAAAGAATAATATATTTTAAAAATTGAACATTAAAATTAAAACATTCCAGTATTAAAGCAATCCAAGCCTCCAACTGAAAGAATAAAATGTAATTTTAAAAGAAAAAAGGTTTATTAAAAGCATTCAGTGCAAAACATCACAACACTTCCTCCTATCCTGTTCTTAAAAAAGGGTTTTAAAGACTTGGGATAAAAAAAATTAGCTTGCCATTGAGAGGGTTATTGTATGTATTTTGGGCTATTGAGAGTCAGTATGGTGGCCTATAGTCATGGAGACCATGCTTCATATCCCTGCTCAGCTATGGAAACCCACTCAATGACCTTGGACAAGTCACACTCTCAGAAAAAGGCAAAGCCTGCCAAATAAATTTAAGAAAACCTTGTTATAGATATGCCTTCAAGTCACCATAAATACAAAATGGCCTAAAGGCACACAGCAACAACACCAGCCTGCCAATTAGGCTTGTGCAATCTGGGTAAACTGCTATCTGTTTCAATGTCCTAGATTTCGGTGGGGTCCCAGTCAATTTTTTTGGGAGTACCCCAAATTCGGGTGGACAGAAATCCATTTTTGATCTGGGAAGCTGAAAGATTTGTTATCTATCCAGCCCATTATGGGGGGGGGGACTTCTCAGGCTCCCCTTCCCATCATTTTAGGCATTTTAGTTTGTCCCTATATCCTTCATTCATACCTGTATTAAAAGCATCAGAGTTAATATACCACTTTCCTTTCTGTCTGTAGAGGAGATCTGGGTTTAATGCTTTGTTAAAGCTGTTTCTACTCTAAAGGAGACAGGAACTGCAGGTGCACGCAGCTCCCCCCCCCCCTTGCAGGAGGGAGTTTTCGAAGGCATTTTAAGGGGGCTTCCCATTTTCCCAGGAAGGAAGAGGGATCGACCTGGAGGTATCCTACCCTGGGCTTCCTTTAAAAAGCCCTCCCACCTCTTGCTTTGGAGGCATCAGAAAGTAGAACTGGCTTGGTAGCACCTTAGAATGCCCTTTCCCCCCTTGGTGCTTCAGTCTGCTTTCTGCTTCCAAATCTAGAGAGAAGGGAGGGCTTAAGAAACCCTGCTTCCTGGGATCCTTTCCCTTCTGGCTTTAGAGATGACCTTGGTTTAATGCTTCATTAAAGCTATTTCTACTCTAGAGAAGACAGGAGCTACATGTGTGCGCAGCTCTCTCCCTGCAGGAGGCGGTTTTCTAAGGCATTTTAATGGAGCTTCTTATTTCCCAGGGATGTAAGAGGGATCAACCTGGAAGTATCCTACCCAGGGCTTCCTTTAAAAAGCCCTCCCTTCTCTCTTGATTTGGAGGCCCCAAAAAGGAGAACTGGCACTTTACTCTCTCACACTTCAATTTCCTTTCTGCTTCCAAATCATGAGAAAGAAACCTTGCTTCCTGGGATCATTTTCCTTCTAGTGGCTGCCTCCCTCCCTACACTCCACAAGTAATCGGAAGAAACCAAAAACAGCCGGTTTTTGAAAGTCACTGCTCTGTTGCGGTTGGTAAAAAAATAACTGTGGAGCCCATGCCATTACAGGCTTCCAAATAAGCCGAAAGCAAACGTCCAGAACAAATCAGTGCACAAGCCTACTGCCAACATAAAGGTGACAAGGAGGGGGCTGGGAATGAGGTTTCAGAGTTTTAGGGCAGCCATCAAGAAGGCCTGTTTTGTGTCCCTACCAATTATGCTTGTGATGGTAGTGGGACAGAAAGAAGGACCTCTTCTGATGATCTAAGGGGCAGGACGGCTCACATAGGGAGATATGGTCTGCTAGATAGCCATAAAATATGGCATAGTTAGAAGGCAAAAATTAACTCCCTGTCCGATTTTCTCTTTTTTAAGGGCAACATTTCAGTGCCCTTACACCTCATTGGCAAATGGTAAATTACATATTTTCAGTGTGAAAGTAATGAGTAAAATGTCATATTTTAAAGTAGGAATGTGCCCAAGGGTGAACATCTACAGAGGCTGACCAGGAAAAAACTAGACTAGTCCACAATGATTACGGTGTTCATAAAAACAGTAGTGTAGCCCAAAGAGTCCAAAGTCAAACAAAACAACTGTGCCAAATCTATTATAAAATGAAGAGACAAGTTACCAGAAAAATTAGTCTAAAGCCAAGGGTCAGAGTTACAGGAAGGCAAAGAAATCACTTACAATCAGCAGGAAGTGTTGGATCAATTTCCGCAGCACCAAAATGGATTTGGCTGAGTTAATTGATAACCAGAAGTAAATTAACACAGCTGGTCTCATTAACTTCCATAGGTTTTTTGTTACCTTTCTCACTGGTGTTTCAGTTGTACTATCTGCAGTGGGCCAAGGCCAGCCTCTGTCTCCACAGGACTGCCAGGCTCCGCTGACTTTGATTGGCACTCATCGCCTGGCATTCCTTGTTTTCTTCTTTGTCTGAGGAGGCCTCCTTCAAGAAAGGTCTTCCATGGTAAGTGGAAGACCTTCGCCCACATTGTCCTTCCTCTGCCTTACGTTGATTTAACATAAACCACCTTTGGTGTTTCCACATCTGTAGCATTTTGTTTTCTCCCACATTTGCTGTTGGCACTATTGATAAAATGTCGACATAAGATTGACATAATTGTCATTCATCCTGTAGCAAGATGGAAAGAAATTGTGTTTGTCAGTGACTTTGAAGTCAACTTAGACCTTTTTGAATTGTATCGGTTTAGACTACAGAAGGATAGTTGCATGCTTCAGTGGTCCTCATAAAAAAAGAAAGAAACCAATGTGTGGAACAGCATCGCTTTGACAGCTAAAAGAGATTTGGTGAAATAACACTGGTACCTTCTGATAGCTATCTAATACCCTTCTGGATTAGAGGCAAAGAAAACTATTTTAGTACATAAATTATAGCCACCCAGATAAGCTGTAGTTTACCTCTCAGGGTGGCTATAAAATTATCTGCTTTGGGGAAAAGTGATGATGCATTAAACATGAACACTATCTGTATCCAATCACAATCCTTTTATATGTTTATATTTGACAATAGTTGGATATTGCAAAATTTAATGGTTTTGTGGAACTATATGGGAGGGGCTCACTACACAGAAAACAACTGCTGTTTTCTGACCTGTTTGGGGATTGTGCAGGTTGGCCAGAAGAGTGGAGGGAGCCTATTATCCTCCCAACATTTCTCTTGTTTACTTTTCTTTCTCTGCATTAAGCTCCATTAAGAAGGAAGATAACTATATGTATTTTCTTTTCTTGAGTTTCTAGGAAAGTTTATCTAATCTTGGTTTCCATGTTATACAGCAATTACTTCATTTTAATTTGTGAGTTAGTAATGTTCTGTTTTGTTTAGTTCCTAATGAAGACAGGGTGAAATGTTTATACTGAGTCCAAGAAATCATTTTAGTACTTTTCAGAAGAGCCTGAAAACCTGGCTTTTCACCCAGGCCTTTGGTTAAAATTGCCCATCCCCATCATAACCATAACTATATTCCTTGACCTTTCCTGCATTGGTCACATTTCTCCTGGTTATCTGACAATACCTCAGGGCTCCTCTAATCCCAAATTGACCTCAAACGAATCTGTAGAACTTTATCTATGTTTTGAGTTTACAACTTATAATGTGCACTTTGCTAATCTACTATTACAACCTCACTGTTTTTAAATTCTATGTTTTTAATAAGTGTGTTTTTATTCTTTTTGGTTAATGTGCAAATATTACAATTGGTGCATGTTATTGTTTATTGATGTATTGTATATTGTTATTGTTTTGTATTTGATATTTCTGTGAGCTGCCCTGAGTCCCCTCCCGGAGGAGATGGTGGTGGGATACAAATAAAATTATTATTATTATTATTATTATTATTATTATTATTATTATTATTACTTTTTAAAGGGTTGTAATTATGGATCATTTATCCATTCGCCAATAATTCAAGAGCTAACTTGGCAGTTTCTCCCTTTTTCTATATACATGCTTCCAAGACTATGTGTTGAAGCAGAAGAGAAAAGATTGGGTCACTGGGTTACCCTTAAAACCTCAATCTCCCTCTCATCAAATAACAATCCTAGGCAAAACTAAAGGTTGTAATTGGAAGTCATTTCGATTTACAAAAATCAGCTGAGTTGGGCATGCCACCAGTGTATAGAGAACTATCTGTATATGCATTTATAGATGCTTTTTTGGCTACACATATACCATAGTAAGCCTATGTATTTTCTTTTGGAGTACGAAGTCCTTACATCTCTGAGCCATTCTGGCCCATAAGCTATGTATAGGGTTTGTTATCTAGATATAAAAAGGCTTCTCCTGTCTGTAGAAGACTTGTGATCTGTGGAGGATCCTGACAACTGAAGAGTGTAATTCAGAGTATTTCTAAGTTTCATTATTGCACATTGGTGGAGACAGGGAAATTTTGGATGCGGAGTGATTAGTTATGGAAAGGGCAGCATCTTGAATGATTTTGAACTGTTGAATTATCAATCTATCATTATTAAACACTAATGGTAGCTTATTCAGATGCATTGAGGACAATGCAAATGACAGGCGGAAATGAAATCATCACATTTACCTTTTTTCATGTAAGGAGTGACTTGAGAAACTGCAAATCACTTCTGGTGTGAGAGAATTGGCCATCTGCAAGGACATTGCCCAGGAGATGCCCACATGTTTAATGTTTTTACCATCCTTGGGGGAGGCTTCTCTCATTTCCCCACACGGGGAGCTGGAGCTGACAGAGAGAGCTCACCCACTCTCCCCAGATTCAAACAATCAACCTGTTGGTCAGCAGTCCTGCTGGCACCAGGGTTTAACCCATTGCACCAATATATGGAAAGATTCAATAAAACCTGACAGCTAAAGTGAAATCTCTTTGCCTTCTGAAGTTGAGTGTAAAATGTGAGCCAATGAAAAATGACAAGTGAAATATGACTATTGGAGATCAATATGAAAATAAATGTCTTTTGAGCTGATGCCAAAGTAGAGCGTTTCAAAAAGAGAAAGATTCATATGGAAATATGCACAAATAGAAGCTGAAGTACCATCCATTTTTTGATGAATGCTCTAGTAAAGGTCAGTGTCAAATTGGGATGTAGAAAAATCAGATACTAATCCAGGTGCATACACTCAATATGGGTGTCTTTAGCTGTCATGAGGATCAGTAGCAAAAGCTTGAACATCTATAATATAATTAGCTCATGTGAAGGAACAATGGCTTTTTACCAAAATGTCTTTAATTATTGTGTCTTTGATCATTGCTTGTATGGAAATACAGTAGATGAAGACTCTAATGCAGGTAAACCATATGGGTTAAGTTGTATCTTAGGGCCCTTCTACGCTGACCATATAATGCAGTTCAACTTGAGACTGTGGTGGCCATAAAACCTACACCAGGGGTCCCCAAACTAAGGCCCGGGGGCCAGATGCAGCCCATCGAAGCTATTTATCCGGCCCCCACGGCACAAGGGCAGAAGGGGGTTGGGCAAAATGACCCAAGGGGTCTCTTCTTCTCTTACAACCCTTATTATTATTATTATTATTATTATTATTATTATTATTATTATTATTATTTTATTATTAACATTGAGGCTGGGTGGCCATCTGTCAGGGATGCTTTGCTTGTGCTTTTGGTGCACAAAGGCAGAAGGAGTTGGATTAAATGGCCCAAGGGGTCTCTTCCAACCCTCTTTATTATTATTATTATTATTATTATTATTATTATTATTATTATTATTATTATTATTAACATTGAGGCTGGGTGGCCATCTGTCAGGGGTGCTTTGCTTGTGCTTTTGGCGCAAAAAGGCACAAGGGGATTGGACTCAATGGCCCAAAGGGTCTCTTCCAACCCTCTTTATTATTGTTGTTGTTGTTGTTGTTGTTGTTAATTATTATTGCTCGGTGGCCGACTATAGTCCGGCCCTCCAACGGTCCGAAGGATCGTGAACCGGCCTCCTGTTTAAAAAGTTTGGGGACCACTGACTTACACTATCAATGCATGCTGCAGTTTTTATCTAAGGATTTCCACTGCATTAAAAATGTCTCAGGGAAGTCTGAGTTCAGCCATAAAATGTGCTGCAGCATATGCTAGTGTATCCTGGATCCAGGGGGAAATGGGCTCCACAAAATGCAGTGTGCATTGTAGACACCTGTCCTTGGTGAAACACATTAAAGAATCCAAGAACCGGGGCTCCCAAAATGTCCTAAATATATGACTGGGCAGCAGGGAGGCTAATAGATCCCCTGAAGGGTGTAAGTGATTATCTCTGCTGCTAATTGTCATTTCCCCTTTTTCCCCACCTCCATATACCTATGGTGTACTGATGCAAATCTCTGCAGGAAATAAAGAAAGCTGTCAAGTGGTTTGAGGCCAGGTTCTGTGGTAAAGGTAATGGCTTTCTTGGCCTCAAACCTGTTTTAAGTATAGTAGTCTGATCACAAGAGAAGCCAAACCATTTCCTCCAAAACCATTTCTTCTCAAAGACTCCAACAAACCACATGGCACCACCTCAATATGGGTCTCCAGGTGTTTTGGCCTCTCTGTCACAGGATCTTAGAGTACCATACAAAGAAAATTGAATTTAGAACAATTTAATAAATTCCTGTTGTTGAATTTCTGCGTTTTTTGAGGTATGGCAACCCTAAAGTAACTTTATCATGGGGTTTACTGGGGCTGAGAATGTTGATTTCCAGGGCTGAGAGGGGAATTTAACCCTGATATCCAGAGTCGTAGTCCAACACACACACACACCACACTGGCTCTGTGCATATACAGATTTGGTCGAGATGGGGCTAGAATGAAGCCATTATTAGGGCCAGTCAGGTCTCCGGAGCAGGTAATTACACAATCTGCAGATACTCTGTTGTGTTTCTAGATAGGCTATTACTTCATAGTATATTGTTGGTGGAACAAAGCAAAGAGCCAGCAGATCTGAATATCTGGGAAGGCATATAAAGGAAGAGGTATTTCTACCGTGTTTCCCTGAAAATAAGACATCCCCTGAAAATAAGACCTAGTAGAGGTTTTGGTGACTTGCCAAATATAAGACATCCCCCGAAAGTAAGACCTAGCAGGAGGGAGCCGCTGCTGCTGAGGAAGGTGTGCCGAGGCTGTTAGAAATTGTGGGAGTAGAAGTCCCCAAGGCAGCCCCATGTAGAGTGCATTACACTAATCCATTCTAGATATAATTATGGTGTGGACCACCGTGGCCAAGTCACCTGTATCCAGGAAAATTTATTTTTAGAGTTATTCCTGGTTTTAGACTTCTGTTTTATTTTTTTCCAGGAAGTGTTCAGGTGTTAATGGTTCTGTTTTTTTGAAATGTTTATTCTCATAGGAAAAATGAACTCCATTCTCAAGTTTATTTAAACAATATCATTGTTACTTTATTGAACCTGGTGCTAAAGGTTATGACAAGTGTTTTGACAAGTTTTTTGCCCATTCTCAAAATAGCTGCTTGTTTTATTCAGCAATAGTGCTTGCCACTTGATTTTTCTAGTAGCAAACACATACTTGATAGATGTGTGTCTATTTTTAAAAATGCAGCGGACTCACTCCAGAGATCTCTAATGGGATTTGAAGTCCAGGTGTTGAATAATGTACACCTGTTGTTCATACTTTGTGTTTAGGGTAGGAAATATCAGGCTAAATCTGGCGCATCTGTGCTAAGCACGGCTGCTCTGTAATGTATGAAACTTCTCTCAGGCACACAATTTGCAGTGCCAGAATTTTCAACCTTATGACAACATTATTTTGTAAGAGATGGAAAAACATGTATGATTGATGTGTGTCTCTTTTTAAAATGCTGTGTATTCACTTCTCATAACTCTGTTGGGACATAAAATACATATGTCGAACAGTGTACACCTGTTGTTCATATTCTGCTGTAGGAAATACCAGGCTAATTTTAGTGAATCTGTGTACAACTCTCAGACGCACCATTTGAGGTGCCAGAATTTGCAACCTTATGGCAATGCTATTTTCTAAGAGATGAAAATATTAGGCAAACATTGCTTCTTGAAAAGTTCTGGGTTGTGTGTGTAATTGCTTGATAAATCATTTTTAAAAGGAGAGTCACTTTCAGTGGTTCTCAACCTGTGGGTCCCCAGATGTTTTGGCCTTCAGCTCCCAAAAATCCTAACAGCTGGTAAACTGGCAGGTATTTCTGGGAGTTGTATACCAAAACACCTGGGGACCCACAGGTAGAGAATCACTGTTCTAGAGGTTGGCTATCTGGCTTTGTTGTCTCTAAATGTATTTATTTATTTATTTATTTGCTATATTTATATTTTCCCATCTTACTCTGAAGGGCACTCAGGGTGGATAACAATGCACATATGTATGGCAAACATTTAATGCCATTAGGCATATGACATACAGACACAGAGGCAATTTAACATTTTCCAGCTTCCAGCTTCATGAGGGTATGCTCAATTCTGGCCACGGGGGAGCTGTGTGTTTCATCATCCACTTGTGACACCGAGTCCTTGATGGAGTACTTCCTCACTCTTCCACACACTGCTGAAAGTTTTTATGGTGTTATAAATTAGCTACATTAGCCTCCCCACATAAGGCGGTATAATAATAATAATAATAATAATAATAATAATAATAATAATAATAACCATTGATCATATCCTCAGCTGCTGTAAAAAAGATCACACAGACAGACTACAAACAGAGGCACAGTTATGTGGCCCAAATGATCCATGGGAACTTATGCCTCAAGCACCACCTCCCAGCAGTAAAAAACTGGTGGGATCACATACCTGCAAAGAAAATGGAAAATGAACACGCAAAGATACTGTGGGACTGTCGAATCCAGACTGACAAAGTTCTGGAACACAACACACCAGACATCACAGTTGTGGAAAAGAAAAAGGTTTGGATTATTGATGTCTCCATACCAGGTGACAGTCGAATTGATGAAAAACAACAGGAAAAACCCAGCCGCTATCAGGACCTCAAGACTGAATTTCAAAGATTCTGGCAGAAACCAGTGCAGGTGGTCCCGGTGGTGATGGGCACATTGGGTGCCGTGCCAAAAGATCTCAGCCAGCATTTGGAAACAATAGACATTGACAAAATTACGATCTGCCAACTGCAAAAGGCCACCATACTGGGATCTGCGCGCATCATCCGAAAATACATCACACAGTCCTAAACGCTTGGGAAGTGTTCAACTTGTGATTTTGTGATATGAAATCCAGCATATCTTCCTTGTTTGCTGTATTATACTATGTCATTG
Source organism: Anolis carolinensis (assembly GCF_035594765.1). Taxonomy (NCBI): domain Eukaryota; kingdom Metazoa; phylum Chordata; class Lepidosauria; order Squamata; family Anolidae; genus Anolis; species Anolis carolinensis. The sequence continues at coordinate 88,727,846 of NC_085845.1, read as the reverse complement.
TGTCAATAATAATAATAATAATAATAATAATAATAATAATAATAATAATAATAAAACTTTATTTTTGTAGCCCGCCCCCATCTCCCTGAAGGGACTTGGGGTGGCTATCATGGGGCCAAGCCCAGTTAATTACAACAAACCGAAATAAAATACATACATAATTACACATCATCAGCAGATAAAATACATCAGGATAAAACACAATTATACACAGTAATATAATAACATACTAAAATAGTAGCCAAATATAATAAAATGTAATTTAAAACCAAGCAAGGATTAGCAAGAACAAACTGGGCCAAACGGTACCTAAATTTTCTACTTGACAGATGCAACTACAGTAGAGTCTCACTTATCCAAGCCCTGCTTATCCAAGCTTCTGGATAATCCAAGCCATTTTTGTAGTCAATGTTTACAATATATCGTGATATTTTGGTGCTAAATTCATAAATACAATATTTACAACATAACATTACTGCATATTGAACTACTTTTTCTGTCAAATTTGTTGTATAACATGATGTTTTGGTGCTTAATTTGTAAAATCATAACCTAATTTGATGTTTGATAGGCTTTCCCTTAATCCCTCCTTATTATCCAAGATATTCGCTTATCCAAGCTTCTGCCGGCCCGTTTAGCTTGGATAAGTGAGACTCTACTGTATCTTTCGAGTTGCATAGGTCAACAATGATCTAGGATATTAATGGTCGGGAGCTCAATCCTACCCAGGCTGGCTTCAAACTCATGACCTCTCAGTCAGTAGTGATTTATTGCAGCTGGCTACTAACCACCTACGCCACAGCTACATTGTAGAATTAATGCAGTTTGACACTACTTCAACTTCCATGGCTCATTGCTGTGGGATCCTGTGATTGGTAGTGTGGGGAGAGATATCAGAACTACAATACCCATGATTCCAGTGCGTTAAACCACGGCAGCTACAGTGACATGTCAAACTGCATTAATTTTACAGTACACATGCATCCTAACCTTGACAAAAACGACTGCATTTCAGAAATAATTATAAGAGTTATCAGTCTATATTTCTAAAAGTGGGAGAAGGGATGTAGATGTGCCAAAATTAGTCTGATATTAATACTGTGCAGAATAGGGTGCATTCATTTTTTCCTTTTCCTATTTAATCACCGTATTTTATTTTGCAGCTGCAATACAATTATACTGTAGTCACGAGCTATATATATGGTTGCTTTGAATGTACTTTGTGGTGATAAAACCTTTTCTTTTCTTTTCTTTTTTTTACAAAAATACCTTATCCACCCGATCAAGTAGATTAGTAAATTATGGTTGTAGGTTGTGATTGTGGGGCTCGTTTTAAAGACCTATAAGCTTTTTGCATTTAGATTCATGGCTTTGTACCTAATACCCTGCCTTTGCTGACAGTATGAAGCATGAGTCGAGATCATGAAGAGCTAAAAATAGCCATGTCTAATACCAGCCTGGATTCCACCCATAATTATATTCTGCCCAGGGGGAAAAAAGAGAATCACTGTTGCTCTTTGTTTCTCTCTACTCTGCCATGGGAATTTGGGATTTGTGACAGGGAGGAGGTTTAGACTAAACTTACTATGTCTCAGAGTTGCACAAAGGATATTTGAAAAGACTGTGCTGAAAGCATCTGCTATGCTTTGTCAAATCGCCCAAGGATGACACAGAATGTTTACATCTCAGGATGGGGTTTCCTTTACAGTATGACCAGAATCATCTCCAGTGTTGCTTTTCTGCAGAAATCTAGTTGATTGACACTAAATGATGCATCTTTGTGTGAAAATAGGAGGCATGATGAGGACAGTTTTCTGTTGGGGTAATTGGACAAAAGAGTGTAAATCATATATGTGTGTGTGTGTCTTTGGAAAAATGTCTTTGAAAAAAAGCTTGAAAAAACCCTTTTTGAAATCTCAGAAATACTCAGAAGCTTGGTTTGATTTACTTTAGGCCCCTGTCACATTTCACTGTTATAGCACCATTATTCCATTTCAATGACCAAGGTAAAATAATATGAAATCCTATGCAGGATATTTAGGATTCTCAGCCAGTGACCTCTCAGGCTTCACTAAACTACAAACTCCAGAATTCCATAGAATGTTGTCAGGGATGTTGAAATAGAATAATAACATTGATATAACAGTATGATGGGCTATCAGACATAAAAAGTGACTTAGAGCAACAGATTTTTCACAATCTCCCCTCTGCAGTAAGGATTAAGAACACTGATCTACTTTTCAAGGCTGTTCCAAAGATTACAAAGATGTGCCATGTGAGAAACTTTGAACACTTGGTAAGCCCTGTGTAAAAGCTAGGTACAGTAGACTCTCAGTTAACCAGAACTCAAGCAACCGGAACTCTCAAGCATCCAGCAAAAAATCTAAGAAATGATACTTTTAATAAAATTTAAAATACATGTATAATACAGTAAACATGTGTTTCATTAAGTTAACTTTGGTTTTATTTGGTTTTAATTACTGTATTTTAATACTAATATCAAGTCAATAAAGAGTTTATGTTATGCTATGGTATGCGGTGTAGTATTCGTTAGATCTAATGTTTAATAATTTCTCTCAAGCAACCAGAATCTATATTTATTTTGCATCTATCAATTCCCATGGGTGCTGGTTAATTGAGAGTCTACTGTAGTATTCTTCAAAATTATTATAAGCCTAGGGCTTATCTACAAAGATAAAAAAGTGAAGTCACCTTGAATCTGGCTCCACTATACAAGACGTTGGCCACATCCACATTGCCATGTAATACACTTTGAAACTGCATTACATGGTCAGTGTAAGGTCATATGATGCACTTCAATGCACTCTAGATCTGGTATATTTATTTATTAGCAACATTTATATCCTGCCCTTCTCACCCCGAAGAGGACTCAGGGCGGCTTACAAGTTTTATATATATATATATATATATATATATATATATATATATATATACACACACACACACACACACACACAATATATTATATTATTAGTATAGCACAATATAAGTACTATATAAGCATTATATATTATTATATTGTACTATACAACTATATTGAAATATTATTAGTAATATTACATGTAATATAAATATAAAATTATAATAGTGTATTATTATATTGCATTATACTATAATATTATTATCAATATTATATGTGTATACAATATATTACAATATTAGTATAGTATAATACGAGTATTATATATTATTATATTGTTAAATTGATACAGGAGACATGGTGGAAAGATGTCTTCCTGGCCCCGCCTTCTTCATTCAATGTATACAATATTGATCCGGTCTTTGTGGCTGTGTGGAAATCTAGATTCGGTCCAATTCTGCTCAGTCCACCATCCAGACAGATACTGCTCCCCATGACCTTTTCCCTGGAGCTGTTAGCATAGAATAAGGGGGTGGCTCACCCCTTTGTCTCTGCCACTGCTCTCCATTGGCCATAGAGCTCACTGCAAATGCACGGGTGTCATGATTGCATCTGTGTATGTCAAAACAGGGTATCTGCATGACCAACAAGAAGGAGTAAGTTGCTGTATTCCCTCATTGCTGATTATGCGGGCACCCGATTAGGACACCAAAAACACAACAGGCAATGGCCATATCCTCAAAGCAAACTTCATCACTGCTGGGGAGCAGAAAGGATGACATAGTGGATTGAGCTGAAATGGATTGAGGATGTCCCAGTGGGGCCAGATATGGTTTTGACTCAGCTAGGCTGTCTGGACACCAAAGTGGTGTTGCAGTGGATTTGGGTGAGTGCATCTGGCTGTCATCATGTTCCCCCTGGAACCAGTGTTATATGCTTAATGAGGGAATTTGTTACGGGTCCGATTGGATTTTCAAAATAATGTTCTCAAAAGGGAATCTTCAAGTATATGTATTTTAAAAAAATCATTGGTTGCTACAGGGAGAAACTGATGTCTTGTGTTGGTCTGCTAGTTATTAGGCTCCAACCCTGTCTTGCAGCTATTTGAGAAGAAGACATTCTGTTGGAAGTCAAAATACGGCAAGATGAATTTTCTTACAGATTCTCCAGGAATATCCATTCTGGCAGAACTCAGATGCCATCAACACTTCTCTGGGGTGCATTTCTTATAATATTTTTAGAGCTGTAAGAGCTGGTTTACTTGTACAGTGGCATTAACATTGTTACATATCTCAAACCCATGGGCTAGTGTGGATTAGAAATTTGACACCATTAATTTAACTATTTATGTGAGTTTCCCCTCCAGAGATGGATGCTAAGTTACAAAGGTTATTGCTGAAGCGATCATTAATCTTAGCCTGTAACAACTTGATATGATAAATGTTGTCAGATATTATAGATTTCCTAAAGGATTAATTTCTCGAGCTACATCACTATGACATCTGATGCCAATTATACCAGATTAATACAGCCATCACTGCAATATATCAAGTATTTTATATGCAGAGATCACAGAGAGATATTTGACTGTGGCTAGTAGCTATATTGTTTTGTTTTATTTTCTACACAAATAGCCAGTCTGGAATAGAAAGAAACAAGTAAAAAAATTAATAAAAAAGTTAGTGATTAAAAGAAAACAAAGGCATATAAAGTAAGGATGCATCTGCATTAGAATGAATGCAGTGTGATGCCACTTTAAGTACCATGTTTCCCATGCTGTGAATCATGGAAAATGTAGCTTGGTGAGGCTTCAGCTCTATTTGTCAGAGAATGCTAAAGACCTTGTAAAACTACAACTCCCATGATTCCATAGCATTAAACAATGATTGTTAGAGTGGCCAGCATTAATTATACAGTGCAGATGCACACTAAAACAGAAATATGTTCAACAAAAAACTTAATTAAAAATTTTTGCACGAGAAAGAAAGTATAGAAACCTGTATGTTATCTTTAAACATTATATTCCATTGATTTATGTATGCATTTAATATATCTATAAATATGTAGAGCACATTTTTCCTTTGTAGTATGCAATCTTAATGTAAAATGCTATTGCCCAGGCATGCTTATAACATTCTACAATTAATAAAGATTTAGAAGATTTCCAGTGTAAAGCAATTTCCTACCAGATTAATATTAACAGGTTTCTGATGCATTCTAAATTGTCTTAATTTACAATTTTATTCAAATAACAAAGGACTGCATGCAGGAGAGTTGAGCAACTATCATAATCAGTTCTATCTTTTATTATGATAAATATTTGTTAACAAAATGGTTGTGCTAGGGATAGGAGACAGCCATGCTTCCTGCAAAGTTTGATGCCTCCTCATGGGGCCGTGGTTGCACAGCAGGTTAAACCACTAAGCTGCAGACTTGCTGACCGGAAGGTTGATGGTTTCAATCCGCTGGACAGGGTGATCTCCCATTGTTAGCCCCAACTTTTACCAATTAGCAGTTTGAAAACATGCAAATATGAGTAGATCAATAGGTGCCGCTCCGATGAGAAGATAACAGTGCTCCATGCAGTCATGCCGGCCACATGACCATGTCTACAGTCAACACCTTAGAAATGGAGATGAGCACCACCCTCCAGAGTTGGACTCAACTAGACTTAATATCAAGGGGAAGTCTTTTTTACATGGTGACTAAAGTTGACTATCATTATAAACTGAATCTTAACAATATGTTTATCAATTCCATTACATTCAAAGACATAGCATCTCAGAAAGTAGCCTTATAGACTTCTCTCACAAATCCTGCAATAACAAACCAGGGATGAGCATGCAGCACTGCCTAGTTTGGAGAAAGGCAGCAATGCCATCAGCCAACAAAAAAGAACAAAACCAGCAGACCTGATGGGATCCCTGCTGAAATCTTTAAAGACGGTAGACCTGAGCTGACACAGTGAAATTTGCAAATGAAATTTATAGCCAAACAAAATTTATAGCAATTCAGTATCCCTTTAACTGTCGTAGTTTCATCCTATGGAATCCCAGGATTTGAAGTTTGTTGTGGAACCAAAGAAATCCCAGAATTTCATAGCATGAGCCATGGCAGTTAATGTGATGTCAAACTGCTGTAATTCTTCAATGTGGATACAATGTTACTGTACAAAGCTTACACTAATGTTGTTATCTCAGACTCTAAAGTGCTAAATGATCCCTTTCTTTGCATTACATTCAAAATTAAGAATTGGTTGTTCCATACTTGCATATAATTTCTGTAGCTTACACTTTGCTTGGTGATAAACAGTAGCATTTTCCTTGTTATATAGTAAAGCTATTTTCTTTTTGTACTAGATCAGTTATTCTCAAACTGTGGATCTTGAGGTGTTTTGGCTTACAACTTCCAGAAATCCCAGCCAGTTTACCAACTGTTCGGATTTCTGGGAGTTCAAGGCCAAATGCATCTGGGGACCCCAGGTTAAGAACCACTGTACTAGATCCATAGCAATGTTTTTTACTTGCAGGGACCAGAAATTGATGTGGCTTTAGCTGCAATGTTAGGACAATTTTATTATTCTAAAAGTGTCTGGTGAAGAGTAGAATAGTGACAGAATAACATATCTATACTATAAACAGAATATTGTTTATTATAAGGATATTGAAGCAAGAGGAGAAAAAGTTAAACTATTGTATGCTTATTCTTCCATATACACCAGCCATTTAATATAGAGGTGGCTTTTACCTTCAATTATTTTCTGTCTTGTTTTGTCTCAGGACCTTCTTGCTTTGTCCTGGAACCATGAGAGATGGAGTAAACAATATGTCAGGCTCTTTCTGTTCTGATTCACTTGTTTTGCCTAGCCAAGCAGAATGGCTTCTAATTTTGACATTTAAGAGTGCAGGCTTAGGGCTTAACTCCATTTGCCAGACCCAACTAGAGTTGAGCCATTCAGTCAATAAAATTTGGAATGTCGTTCTATGGTCAGATTTCTGGAAGCTCTCCTGTTTCATCATGTTTTTCTAGTTTGGAATGAAAACAGGGAAAGGATTGATCTAGGAAAGGAGCCCAGTCTGGTCAGAAGTTAAGGAGTTGCATCTTTGAACTTTGTGAATTTTGTACAGCAGTTAAGGTACTGGATAATTGCTTTGTTTCGTGGCTTGCCATTTTAGATGGAATAGTGTTATTTTTACACAAAGACATTTTGTTCTCTGGAATTATGCCTCGATCCAGGTTTCCTCCTAGATGTTCAGACATCAGCTGAGCCTAGAAAAGTGCTACTACGCCACATTTATCTATTGCTCAGACTATCAGGTTTAATTTTGTGGACATACCCTTCTGAAATCCAGATTTGATTACTTTAATTAGCTGGAAATGTGAATATTCTCATATATAAAAGGAAATAATTTGGTATGGTTCTTAAACTCTCAGAATCTTCCAATAAATTTCTTTTTCCACTTTTTCCATTCTGTAGGAGGCAGACACCCATAGGCTCAGATACTGAAAGAATCGTCTAATCGTATAATTAGATTGGTTGTTAGGTCATTTTTTTTACTAATTACTTGGTTTTATAGTACAGTCCTTTACAAGCCAACTCAAAAACACATTCATTTGCACTGAACAAAACTTACTCCAATATTTATGTGTATATAGCAGTCACATCTTTCTTAACCTTTTGGTGGTGTTAGTTTATAGTTTTGAGGGTGTTTTAAAACTGTGGTAAGCTACCTTTATATTTGAAACACTCAAAATAATTTCAAATACACTAAATAATAAATAATTTTATTTAAGCTACTTTAAAAACCGCTTTCCTTTTTATTAGATTCCATAGGCAGAGTTATATATGATCTGTCGGGTTCTGTGTGCGTTTATTATGATAGCAATGAGACTGAGAAGGGGAAACTTCATCCAGATGAACTATTTATTTATTCATTTGCTACCCCACCTTTTTGCACCAAGGGACTTTATGTATCATGGTGAACTTTTCATTTCTAAGTGAAATGTCCCACATGGGTTTTGCAGTAATAAGACTGTTCCATACACTAAGAGTTGTCTGTCTCCCTGTCCCCACCCCCTTATTCTTATATCTTGAAGGATTAATTCAAGTATTAGAATGGGGTCTCCTGGAGCCACCAGATTCACAAACCAGATTCACAAACTCCTTATAGGATTGAGGTGTTCATGTGGCAAGGAACATCTTTCCTTGTTCGGGAATATTCTTTGGGATCCTTCCTTCTATTCTTTAAACATGCTCTTTTTTATTTTCACATCTTTCTTGAGCATATCCATATTGGCTGTTCGGATATTTTCCATTGTTATTCTTCCATGGAATTGTTCATGATTAAGCTTTGAGCAATTTCTTGTTCATGAAGTCCATTAGGTTGAAACAAGTTCAGTTGTCAAGTGAGTTGGATTGTGTGGAATAGGAAGAGTGGACCAATTTAATTTGTGCTTCTGGGAACCACTCTAAAACATTTCTCATGCCAAACAAATATTTATTTTAAGGAATAGGAAGAGTTGGCCAATTTAACATGTGCCTCTAGGAACAAAATATATTAATCCTTTCACCCTACTGCTAATCAGGACAAAAAAGGCTGAAGAAATCCAACACTTGGCAGATATCCATGATGCTCAGGGATTTTTTTAAAGCCACAAAAGTCATCTATGCACTATCCACTACATAGTTTCAGCACCTTGGATAGTTTCTTTAATCCAAACATGGAAGGGTTTATTGCCCTGTGTGGAGGCCACTTGCTACTATTGGAAGGAGTTATTTCTTTGTCTTTCCTTTGCAAGACAGGGAACTACTATGCTGTGATTGCTTGGAGAAATGCTTTTAGAAATTATCCTTAAAAAGGTTTTATGACCATTTAATTAAAAATCTTGCAAATGCTGCATAGGATTTTGTGTCATTTTCAATCAGTTTTGATTCAATTACAACAATGCAACACTTGTCTGGTGTTATTTATGTCTTGTTTCTTGTTCATTGAACATTGCTAGGAATTCCCATTCTACTAAATTTTTACTTTCAGCCAGTACGTTGTGTGAAAGAGTACAAAAGTAGTTTGCCAGATTAATAAGGGTTTAGGTTATGTTTTTCAAAGCATAAATTGAAATAACAACTGTAGAACTAAAAAGTTGCACATTGTACAACTTTTAATTTTGGGTAGGATGGAGGACATGGCAGAGAAATTGCTTTGAGAAATCAATTTCAAAAGTTTTGCAGCATATTCAAGGATCCTAAGACTAAAATTCATTCTTAGTTCTGTGAGTTTTTACATTCTGGTACCTTTGTTATATTGATTACTAATAATGTTTACATACTTCCCTTTATACAAGGAGCTTGTATTATGTAATTATGAATTTCTACCATTTCTCATGACAATCTCTTGGGGATTGAGCTGGGAGATTGTGAGAGTATTGCAGTCATATAGTGCCGTGAGTATTATGGCTGAATAGGAATGATTTCAAATCCCCCTGGTTAAAGTCCAGCACTCTACTGCCTCATCTCCCCTCTCGATCCTTCTCTTTATATGGCTGAAAGTATCATAATAATATACCAGAACATTGTGTGCAAAACCTACTGGTGGATTTCTCAAAATTAACTGTCTAACCATCATGGAAGCACAATCCTAGACTAGATAGGTTTTCCTTCTGTTGCAGCCTTTAGTGTCATTTTTACATTGAAGATTATTTTATGCAAATAGTTGCTGTGCAAAGAAACAGCAATATTCCACAAAACAAAAAAACCCAATTCTACTTGGCTATTTGAAAATATGGAGTAGAGGAGCCCAAAGATGTGTTTTATTGCACAAAACCCAATAGTTGCCATGCAAAGCAGCATGTAGTTCTGCACATAATATTTTCCTCAGAGTATTTAGGATATAAGGCAAAAACTGCAAAATCTTTGACATTTTTCCATCTTATTCATATTGTTTCTATCCTTATTGTTGACATTGTTTTCTCGAAGGAGAATAAAAGAGTTTTGAGTGTCTGTGTCACACACACACACACACACACACACACACACATATGCTACATAGAGGAAACTCTTGGTATTTTAGAAATCCAGTGACAAAGTTATCACTAAAAAAACCCCCCTATTTCCAGAAATCCCGAGAACTTTGAATTAGAAATTAGATGGAAATGTTTTTTTTAAAGAAATATGGTAATGAACATACTTGTCTGTGGAGAACAATCTAGGAAACCTTTAACATGTGTGGAAATTGCTCATTCTTATGGATATATATATATATATATATATATATATATCCATATTTCCTGTCCTCCCTCCCTCTAAAAGTTATAGCTATACACTTACATCTCTTGGTGGCAGTCAGAAATATGATTTTTTAAGTCAATCTGCTTTTTTAAATTTTCAATTTACATGTTCATAAAAAACAGTGAAACAAATCTATATGCATGACCCACTACAATGTTTCCTAACATCTATACAATATTCATATTTGGTTATACTCTCCCCTCTTCCCACACCACCCAATTTAGTGACTTCCTGTCCCTTGGGAGGGATGAAGTTTTGATTTTATTATTAATTTCAAAATGCTATATCTCAGAATTGCAGTCCTACTCCCAAGACTATTTCCTTAAAAAACAAAACAAACAAACAAACAAAAAACCCCTTCTCTACCTACCTCTATCTAACAAGAACATTCTTGAGCCTTTAAAAATGATATTGTGAGGCTTACTGGTGAACCTTTTCCCTCTAATACAGTCAGAATTATGTGAGATACACATTGATTTTTTAGTTTTGTGCTCGTATTAACTCCCACATTAGTAAGACCTCAGGATGCTGTTTGAGGTATAAACCTTTGTATCATAGTGCTCTAGCTTTGTTTGAGAGCTAAGCTGAGCCTGTCTGCTTCAATTTGAATTTCTTATGGCTCCCACGTAAACAGGAGCCAAGAGCTCTTATGAATAAATGATGCTACATTCTGAAAGCGGCTGTTCAGAGAATTCATAATAGGAGAAGCAATTTTTTTGCATGCATGTTTACCTTTTCGAGGCCCCTTTTTCTTTAATCCTTTGTTAATGAATGTATAGTTTGCCAGCTTTGCAACCTGTTTACCTCCAGCTTCGAAACACCATCAGAAAAGACAAAGAAAAAGTGATAATGCTCCATCTGACAAATAAAACCTTGTTCTGTTCCAATTAACTGAATGCCAGCTGTTGCCTAGCATGACTGTGCTATTTTTGGATATTAGGAATGAATTTATGACTGATTAAAGTAGAATGAAAGGAATAGCTGTTTATCAGTATCATAATTAAGCTTCATTGTTTGTGCAATCAATTATTAATGTAGCAATGTTTAGAATTAAGCTTGGTCCTATAGTGCCCTCAATCTGCTTTCTTCCAGAAAAAAAACCCCTCATATCATGCACTAATTTTAATTTTTGTGTGAGTAGTTTGAGATCTGGTCAGGGTCAGTTTTGGGAACCTGAATTTCTCTATCTTTTGCCACTTAGTCCTTATCTGATCATGCTCATGAATATAAATTTTCCTTGCATTTTCAAGTTAATTCTGAAGCTGGCCCAGCTCATGAATATTAATGTGCACACAGCTGATCTCTCTGCAAATGATCACATCCATAAACATGAAAATACTGTTAAGTTACAGTAATGAGCACTCTCTTGGATTTTGGTCCCAACTCAGCTTTACAATTCTAATGTTACAATTTAATGCCTGATTCTCACTCTTTGTCTTGTCCTTAGTGCTTATGGAATCTGTTTTTATTAATTTCGCATCTTTCCAGAAAAGGGTTTTTTTTTCTTAACTGCTGCTTTTGACTCAAAACAGCATCAGTGACAGATACTTTTCTATGCTTTAATGCATGAATATACTATTATTATAGAGGCCTGAGTTACATATTCTTTATTAAGCTGTCTCTAAATAGGATATAAACTCTGACTGGGGAAAAATCTCTTCAGATAACCTGAGATGTAAATAGAATTAGCTATCTACAGCTAAGAGATTGGCTGAAAAAGATGAGTGCTCCATTCTTTATATCTCTTCAGTTCATTGATCCACAAATCCTCAAACTCTGATTAGCCCTTGTATAACGTTTATTTGCATGTTGTAACTTGGAATGCCCTTTTATTTTTATATTAATATATTATATTAATACGAGGGTTATCCAGAAAGTAGATTACATTTTGGAATTAAAAATGAACAAAGTATAGGAGAAAACATTTACCATATGCAGTTGAAAGCTACACCCAAATACCACTTCTCAACATAGTTGCCATTCAAATCTAAGCACTTGCCATAGCGATGAATGAGCTTGGGAACTCCTTCCCCACAAAACTCTGCCGCTTGCATCCTCAACTAGCTGGTCACCCCTGTTCCGCAGCTGCGCATCGGTGCCAAAATGCTGCGTTGAGGATGCAAGCGGCAGAATTTTGTGGGGAAGGAGTTGCCAAGCTCATTCATCGCTATGATAAGTGCCTAGATTTGAATGACGACTATGTTGAGCAGTGGTATTTGGGTGTGGCTTTCAACTGCATATGGTAAATGTTTTCTTCTATACTTTGTTCATTTTTAATTCCAAAATGTAATCTACTTTCTGGATAACCCTCGTATCTCAATCTCTCCTTTCCACCAGCAAGCTCAAGCTCCTTTTTGTGCTCACCATACAATGTTCTCAATATTCTTTGTTTAAATTGAATTTGAATATTTATTCAAAAATGTCATTAAGGATCTCTGCCAAATTTGGTAGCAAACTGTTATAAGTCTTATAGTCAGTGAATAAAGACACGAAATGTGCCAAAATCACTATTATATTAAATTCAGTTCTTCTTAGTTCCATATTCATAGTTAATATAGGCCGCATTATAATGCAGATTGAACTGGATTATATGGCAGTGTAGTCTCATATAATCCAGGTCAATACAGTTCAATCTGCATTATTTGAAGCCACTTCCATAAGAGATCTTTACCAGAGGCCTGCCTTCATTTGCAGGACCTTGAATGTAGGTTTTATGATAAAACAGAGGCGCTGTATGGCTTTGTTACATAGTATAAATTAGTATAATTAATATAAATATGCTGGTCATTCAAAGACGTAGCTGTAAGTCTGGAATATCAGTATGCTAAGGGATCTTGCAGCACCTCAGAGATTGAGATAACAAAGTTGCATAATCTTTCATAGAACTCTGAGGAAGTAAAAGTCTACAAAAGCTTATTCTTTCAACTTTGTTCTCTTAGTCTCTAAGGTGCTAGTCATTGTGGACATTTTTGCTTGGATATATGGAATATTATTGTATTAACAGAAAGTACAGTATGTCTTTATCATGGTGGACTATGGCTAAGGACCTCGTCACATTTGGGGTCCTTGATATGGGGGCCAGCAGGACAAATTGTGGGGCAGCAGGGTGAATCCATCGCCCAGTGCCCTGTATCAACTGTATCACCTGCTTGCCCATCCCAAGCTGGAAAGTTCATCTTTCCGGCGTTCACCTGCACTGTCCCCATGATTTTCTATCTGAACACGGGTAGCCTCCTGTGTTCAAATTTCCCGCTCTTACCACACTTCACTGACACAGCTGGTACAGAGCCCTGCCAGAAGTGATGTCATGTGATGAGATCTGGCAGGCTTCATGCCGGCTGTGTTGGTGAAGTGTGGTAGGACGGGGAATTTTCCCCATGTGAAAAGGTCCTAAAAGGCAGCAAAATTTAGAAGAGAGTGTGAAATGATTCTAAGACAGATTCAAGAATGTCTGGTCCAGCTTTTCCTTATCTAATTTATTTATAGCATTTAAATGCCACCTTTCCTTTAGTGTGGGACCCAAAGTGGCTCTCAAACAATAAAACAAAATTAGCTAAAATGTAGCAATGTATGTATATTTGAATTAATTAATTAAAAATAAATTTTAAAATGTAGCAGTGAAATTAAAACACAACTAAAAGATTGTCATACTAAAATGATAAATTAAATACTGTAAAGTTATTTTAAAAAGCATGCCAAAAGACAAACTAGAAAATCCTCCCACAATCAGAAGGCTTCCTGCAAGCAATTGTTCATTAAAAACATTCATGAACAATAAGGTATTTGCCTACTGCTCTACTAGCAAAAGGAAAGCAGAGAGGGACCAGCCTAGCCGCATATGGTATGGGAACAGCCACTGAAAAGGCCTCATCAAACATACTTGTCTTCACCAAACATACTTTTGATGATGGAAGAACAGAGAGAAAGTCTTACCTCAAATAAGACTCTGACAAGATTATAAAAGGAGTCTTTCATGTAAGCTGCCCTAAAACTGTATGTCATGACCAGCACTGAATTGTGCCTGGAAATGAATAGGTACCCAAAAGAGCTGTTTGAAAAAGGGAGTCATGTGACTAATCTTGTCTGGATTATGGTTAAATTTATGTATCCTGGTCCATTCCATTACTGATAACAGCCACTGATTCAGAACCAAGGCAGCTTCTTTGGAATTCAATTGGAAGAAAGCTCTGAGCTGCTTCTGACAGGCATGGATGCTGAAGGACTTCATCACATGGGGGCCTCTGTAACGAAACAGCAGGAATGAGGGGCAACTTCATTGCAGTAACACTTCCCCCATCACATGGGGGAAGCATCACTAAAGCATTGCAGATCCTTGCTGGCTTCCTAGGATGCTTCCATTCCGGTTGTAGGTGGGGGCACTGTTGGAAGACATTATGCAATGGGCAGTGTGTCCACCTATTGCTGGACTGGTAGGGAAGTGTCCTGGGATGCTAAAAAAGCTCTGTGTGATGAATTTGTAAGTCCCCTGGCACAATAAACAAAGGTGACTTCCAACATCACTGCTGAGATGACCCTGCCAGCCCAAGAAGGAAACAAACAAACAAACAAAAAAACCCCTGAGACCAGTATTTAGTACTAAGCCCAGAAAGGAATAGCCATTTCAACTAAAAGTAAAGGTAAAGGTTTCCCCTGACATTAAGACTAGTCATGTCCAATTGGGGGTTGGTGTTTGTCTCCATTTCTAAGCTGAAAAGCTGGCATTGTCCAAAGACACCTCCAAGATCATGTGGCCGGTATGACTGCATGTAATGCTGTTACCTTCCTGCCAGAGCGGTACCTATTGATCTACTCACATTTGCAAGTTTTCGAATGGCTAGGTTGGCATAAGCTGAGCCTAACAGCGGGAGCTCACCCTGCTCCCTGGATTCGAACCGCTAACTTTTCAATCAGCAAGTTCAGCAGCTCAGCGGTTTAATCCACTGTGCCACCAGGGGGCCTAATTCAACTATCTTCTTCTTCTTTACTCGTTCAGTCGTTTTCGACTCTTCGTGACCTCATGGACCAGTCCACGCCACAGCTATAATTCAACTATAGCAGGGGTAAATTGGCATTGCTACCTTCTCACCACTGCTTTAGGCAGTATAATAGTTCTCTCGAGGTCTGTATCCAAGGGGGGGGGGGTAGGGGTTCAACCCCCCCTGAAAACTTTCAGGTTTTAAAAAAACCTGGTTTACTAATGAATTTTAACTGGTTAACCAAATCCCCATGAGTGTCCATTGAAGTTTATCTGTCTTGCGTGTCCACTGAAGTTTATCAATGGAGCCTGGTTTCTAAATTATTTTGCGTTATAGAACTATTCTTCATGATTCGCAAAACTAACAATTTCAACCCCCCACCCCAATTTATTTTCTGGCTATGGCCGTGGCTCGCTCTCTCTCTCTCTCTCTCTCTCTCTCTCTCTCTCTCTCTCTCTCTCTCACACACACACACACACACACATATTTCTTGGAGCAAAATGAAAGCCTTTATACTGTCTTGAAGACAATTGAACTAGACCTCACTGAAAATTCCAAGAAAGGGAATATGAAGAATAAAAGAGAGCTCTGCTCCCACGGTTCCTAACAGCTGGCAAGCTGTCTGGGATTTCTGGGAATTGAAGTCCAAAATGCCTGGAGGCCCAAAGGCTGGGAACCACCAGTATAGAGTGTATCACATATACAACGGTGGCTTTGTAATACCAAATTAATTGTGTGTTGTTTTTATTTTTTGCAGCTACAATAGTATTGAATGAATTGAACTGGACAGGTGCCTTAGATGAAGTTTTCAAAAAGAATAGAGAGGAGGATCAATCCTTACTTTGGCAAGTTTTTGGCAGTGCAACTGGCCTGGCAAGATATTACCCAGGTAAGTCTTGGCATTATAAATGATTTTCCTGTGCATTTGTTTGTTTGTTTATATTACCTCTTGTTTTATTTCCATGTGCTTCCCCTTTAGCCAGTTCCCATACAAATCAATGGTCACATTGTTAAGCAGGAAAAAAGAGATTGCTCTATCTTTAGCATAAAGTATGTGTATGTACGTGTCTTCTTGTCAATTCTCATGGCAAGGGATAACCAGAGGTGGTTTGCCAATTTGTATAGTTCCTAGTATTTGTTGGTGGTCTCCCGTCTAAGTACTAGTCAGGACTAATCCTGCATTGCTTCCAAGATCAAATGGGATGTGGCACATTGCGGGCATTTCATCAGTCAGGAAAATGAAGCTAGGGATATACAATGGTGTGAGAAGAAGATTAAAGGTTCAGATATCTAATTAATTCTAAGCTCTTCACCCAAAAGGAAGAAATTTAGTATAATGTTGTTTGAACTTTTCAACAAGCACTTTGGCTTCTATATAGAGGTGGCTATTCTCTTAAGGACAATCATAATATGTTGTATAGTGATAGCATTTTCTAGCCCTGGGAGTGCTTTAATAAAGTACTAGGTGAATAATTTTGCTTCATTAAATTTAGAGGAAGCACAACGATTTTCATTGGGAATGTTTGCCCTTATGTGCCGTCTTCAGTACCTCTGAAGATTCTGGCTCTACCACTGGACTTCAAACTGATTCATTCTGAGATAAGGATTTTGTTTAATGCATGCATCTGTTCTGCTCTTTAGAGAATCTCATTACTGTGCCATAGTAATTAATTTAAGTGGGTGTTTTTTCTTCGTGTACTCTGTGAATGCACACTAATGGAGAAGCTGCGCCTGCGCAGGTTCCAACGGAAACTCTTCCAAGCTGAAGTTCAAATTTTGGCGGTAACCACGCCCCCCTTCCCAAGGGGCATATAAGGCAGCCCCAGGCGCGCGCTCCCCAGTTCCTTTTTTTCCGCCGCAAGGTTCACTTCGGACTCTTCGTATGTCTACTACTCGCTTCAAGCGTTGCACGCAGTGTGCTGCTAAGATTCCTGACTCGGACGGCCACGCCAAGTGCCTCTTCTGTCTTGGCGAGGCTCATGTGGTCAGTACCTGCCGTTTCTGCCTAGCTCTCACAGCTCAGGCCAGAAAGAACAGAGCCGCTAGGCTTAGAGCGGCACTTTACGAGAAATCTCTCGCGCCAGAACCGGCCCCGTCGACGTCGGGTGCGTCGTCGTCTTCAGCTTTAAGAGCCATGTCGGCGCCGCCAGCTAAGCCTCCGTCAGCTAAAGCCTCCTCGGTCTCGTCCAGAGCGTCCAAAACCTCCAGGGCCGCTAAGCCGGTCAAGCCACCGTGTACGGTGACGACGGCTACCGTATCGACCCGCTCCGGAAAGGTGGGGCCTTCCTCGACGTCGAGCTCTTTGGCTTCGGTGACCTCGATCCGTTCGCGTATCGGCTCCCCTCCGTCCTCCTCTGCTATCAAGATAGCCTTTAAGAGGGCTCACGAGGAGTCTCGTCGAGCGCAATCTGACTCAGCTGTGGTTCCTCCCACACCTGGCAAGTCCTTGAGGGTTGCATCCAAACAACCGCCGACAAAGAAACGGCTGACTCAGCGCTCCTCTTCCTCGGCCTCCTCAAGGAGAGGCCAGCCATCTTCCTCGGCAACCTCCTCGAGAAGATCCTCTCCAATTGTACCAGCACAGAGGCCTAGAGATGTTTCTCAATCTCCATTGCACCCCCTGTCTGACGGGGAGCTGCAGGACTCACCCCACCACTCTACCCAAACGGTGGTCAGGGTGCCGCTGCCGGAGCCCCTTGCGCCGCCTCACTCGTCGCGCCAACAGCTTTTCCCTCCCACCTCGACACCGGAGCGTGGCAGACAAACGGCTCGCCTGGCTCGAGCAGCTCAGGCCTCAGCCTCCAAGGATCCTCGGCTCCCGACCCTCTCTTCCCGTGAGGCCATGCCTCCTCCCGAGACTGTGCTTTCTTCTCCCCCTCAGTCCCCCCAAGGGGCTGAGGAGGAAGATGTTGATGTTGACCGCCCAGACTCTGTCCTCTCGGCCTCGGTGGTCTCTCTCGGTCTCGACCTCTCTCCTCCCCACGACGCGTATGAGGCGGACCCGCCTTCTCCTACTGACAATATTCGTGCTTTCTCTGATCAAATGGTCAGAATGGCCGACGCCCTGGGTTTGGAGATCAAGCAGACTTCCAAAGCAGTGTCTGATCCAGTTTTCAAAAGGGTACAGGCCCAAGCTCCGCCGGCCACGCTACTCCCTTTTCTGCCTTATCTCTTGGACGTTATCCAGGCCTCCTGGAAAACCCCTTCCTCCATTCCTCCGACCTCGAAGAGGATCGAGACTTGGTACCGTACCGACGATGATACCTTGGAATGGCTCAAACACCACCCCGACCCCAACTCCCTGGTCGTTAAGGCCTCTCAATCCTCAGGTCGTCAGTCGAACACTCCGGCCGACAGAGAGGGGAAGCGCTTCGACGCCGTGGGTCGAAAACTTTACTCCGGAGCCCTTTTGCTTTGCCGCATGGCGAACTATGGAGCCTGCATGGGTGCCTACCAGCAGATTATCTGGGAGAAGGCACAGCCCTTCTTCGCTAAGATGTCGGACGAAGACCGCTCCGTCCTCACTACCCTCCAACAGGAAGCAGACTCGCTTGCTCACCACCAAATACAAATGGCGAAGCATACAGGTGATACTGCGGGCAAGATGATTGCCCACGCGATATCCATCCGCCGCCACGCCTGGCTCAGGTCTTCGGGCCTCTCCTCATCTTCCAGACAGGTCATTGAAGACCTTCCCTTTGACGCGCTCGGACTATTTAACTCCGGTACCGATGACAAACTCAAGTCTAATCATGACTTTAAAATTCTTGCGTCTAAATGTGGCGACCAACCGCAACCTCAGCGCACCCGCTGGTTCCCGCACCGCTCCCGCCGCTTCCCGCCGCAATCTTTCAGACACCACTCTTTCAGGCGGCCATCGGGCTCGAATAATCAAACCCATCACCAACCTCGTCGGGGACCTCATCCGCAAAAGCAACGCGGTCGAACCACCCCCGCTCCTCCGCAGGCTAACCGGCGTACCTGACGCCAACCCCTGCCAAGACTCCTCGCCCGCTACCGATGCAGAGCCCACGCTGCCTCGACCCTCCGGCGCCTTTGCAGACCGCCTAGCCCCCTTCTACAATCACTGGGACTCTATTACTTCAGATGCATGGGTTCTTCGCATTGTCCAAGACGGCTACGCCTTAGAGTTCGCGGACCTCCCACCTACAGGTCGCATTCTCCACTCAACTCCTTCCCCAGAGATACTGGCCGAAGTCGAGGCGTTACTAGCCAAGGGCGCCATCCGTCCCTCCCCTCCCGAACTGGACCCTTTAAGTTTTTTCTCCAGATACTTTACAGTCCCGAAGAGAGGAGGCGGGCTACGCCCCATTCTGGACTTAAGGGCCCTCAATATATTCATTCGCCCTTCCAAATTCAGGATGGTCTCTATTGCCTCTATCCTCCCGATGCTGCAGCGGGGAGACTACTTTGCCTCCATAGACTTACGAGACGCCTACTTCCACGTGGCGATACGGGAGGCGCACAGACGCTTCCTCTGTTTCAAAGTGCTCAACCAAACCTACCAATTTACCGTTTTACCCTTCGGGCTCGTTACGGCCCCGAGGGTCTTTACCAAGGTCGTCGCCACCGTAGCGGCCCACCTAAGGCTACATGGCATCACGGTCTTTCCTTATCTGGACGATTGGCTTCTCGTCGGGCCAGATCCGGTTCTTCTCAAAAACCACGTCTCCTTCACGCTGCGTCTTCTAAAATCTCTCGGCCTCCAACTCAACTCCGAGAAGTCAAATCTCTCCCCGTCGACCCGAATCCGGTTCATCGGGGCCCTCTTCGACTCCGTCACGGAGACTGTTTCACTTCCGCTCGACAGATTCCTAGCTCTCCGCCACCACATCGCCCTTTGTCGATCTGCCCGGAGAGTCAAAGCCCGTGCCATCCAAGTCCTTCTGGGCCACATGGCCTCCACGGTCCTCACGACCCCGTTTGCCAGGCTGCGCCTTCGGGTCCTACAAAGGTGGTTTATAGACACTTTCAAGCCGTCCTACCACCACAACTCCAGATACCTGTCGATACCGATGTTCGTCCGCTGGTCCCTCTCCTGGTGGACGTCTCACCAAAACGTGTGCAGGGGCCTCCCATTTCATCCAGCCCCGCCGTCGCTAACCATAACCACGGACTCCTCCACTTACGCTTGGGGAGCCCACATGAACGGTCTAACGGTTCAAGATCTTTGGTCCCCATCTGTCACGACCCAGGCTGCAGAGCACCAATAACCATACACCGAGGCCAGAATCTATCTAATATCTTTATTGAAGGAATATATAAAGTTAATAAAAACAAGTGAAGAAAATAGTCCAGGATTAGACCTTTCAGGAAAGGTCAGAATTAGTCCAAAAAAGCAATGTCAAATAAGAAATATTAAGGTCCAAAGTTGTAATCCAATAACCGAAACACTCACTTTGCCAAGCAAAGTGAGGGGAGATGACAAGGTCCTTTAGTCCATAAAACTTGAGCGAGGCTAGGAAATAACTTGATACTTGAAACAAGGCTTGAACGTGGAACAAGGTAACTAAGAACAAGAACAAGGTCCGTGGAATAACTTGGTAAAATCCGTGAAACAAGGCAAGGATTGATCCTGGGAAACAAGGCAAGGTCCGCAGGTAAACAAAGGCTGGGAAGCAAGGCGAAGGCTGGATAACAAGGCAAGGCTTGATCAGGAGCGAGGCTTGAATCGGAGCGCGCTGTCCAGACACAACTCGCTCCGTAGGCTGACGAATTGACTCCGCGAAGTTACTACGCGGGCAAAACACCTATATAGAGTCTAACTTTCTCACCGAAGCAGTTCTCTGGGAATCAGAAACGAAAGCTAAACTCTGAGACCAGATGTTAAACTCCTTAAAGATTCTCACGAGAAACAGTCTTAATTGGCAACATTCTTAGCTGCTATCCTCGCACTCCTGCGCGAAGCTGATTCCAAACTTCTCTGTTGTTTACAAAACTCCCGGCGCAAGAACACGGGAGAAGTAGGTTCTGGGGTTGTTTGACATACTTCTGGGAGACAACTTTCTTGCAGGTGCAAGGTTCCCAGATCTGCCTGGGAAAGATCTGGCTGAGAGGAATCCAGTTCAGACTGGGAAGGTAAAAAACCCAAGTTCTCATCTTCATCAGGGATTACAATGTCCTGAGCAGGACTACAAGGCCCATGGGTCATCACACTATCCCCCTCCTCAAGGCCCCTCCCAAACTGGGGCCCTCTCCCCGAGGCGCGAGGTCGCGGCTTGGCGGGATAGGTCTGATGAAAGCGGCGGGTTAGATCAGGAGCATGGACTGTGGAGGCGTCTTCCCAAGAGCGTTCCTCAGGGCCAAAACCCACCCAGTCAATGAGATATTGTAGGCGGCGGCGATGAAAGCGAGAATCCAAAATGTCCTCAACCTCGAACTCCTCCTCCCCATTCATCAAAACAGGAGGGGGGGCCGGTTGGTCTGAATCAGGACGCACACCATCCGCCGGAAGGAGCAGGGAACGGTGAAACACTGGGTGAATGCGCATTGAACGCGGAAGTTGGAGTTCGAAAGTCACGGGGTTTAATTGCGCCACCACTGGATAGGGGCCAATGAAACGGGCATCTAACTTCCGGCAAGGGCGGTGGGAGGGCAGAAAGCGAGTGGACAGGAAAACCCGATCTCCTACCTTGATTTCGGGGCCCGGCTGGCGATGTTTGTCAGCGTGGCGTTTATAGTCCTCCTTGGCTTGGTCCAGTTGCTGGAGCAAAAGTTGTTGCACCGCTGTGAGTTCCTGCAGCCAATCCTCTGCTGCGGGAACTTCTGAAGTTTCAATGACAGGGGGGAAGAAACGTGGATGGAAGCCGTAGTTTGCAAAGAACGGCGTTTCTTTTGTAGAAGCTTGAACTCCATTGTTGTAGGCAAACTCAGACAGTGGTAACAGAGAAGCCCAATTGTCCTGTTGATAGTTTACATAACAGCGAAGATACTGCTCCAAAGTGGCATTGGTGCGCTCCGTTTGCCCATCTGTTTGGGGATGATGAGCTGAAGATAAGCGAGAGTCTATGCCCAATAGTTTTTGTAGTGCCTTCCAAAAACGAGAGGTGAATTGAGATCCACGGTCTGTGACTAAACTCTTGGGCAATCCATGTAGTCTGAAAACATGTTGAAGGAATAGATCTGCAGTCTCTTTGGCCGTGGGAAGACCTTCACAGGGAATGAAATGGGCTAACTTGGTGAAAAGGTCCACCACCACTAGGATCGTGGTGAATCCACAGGAAGGTGGTAGGTCAGTGATGAAATCCGCAGAAATTATTTCCCATGGCCGAGATGGGGTAGGAAGGGGATGCAGAAGCCCTGAGGGCTTCTCCCTTCTTATCTTGGAGCGCTGGCATACTGGGCAGGTGTTGACATATTTTTCCACATCTTTGCGGATCTTGGGCCACCAAAAATCCCTTAGGATCAGATGCATGGTTTTAAATAGTCCGAAATGCCCTGCTGGTTTGCAGTCATGACACAGACGAAGCGCTTTCTCCCTGCCCGGTCCGGGTGGGATATAAACATGATTTCTATAGCATAGCAGTCCATCTTTAAGCGAAAAGGGAAAATGCAGACCTTGGCGAAGTTGGTCCTGCGCCCAGGCATCTGCTTGCTGACTAGCCCGGATTTCTTGAGCACAGATGGGTCCTGGAGTAGGGGAAGTTGAACCAATGGGAATGGATTTGGTGTTCCCCACCGTGAGCGTGGCAAAGTTCTCGGGTTGTAGCAGTTGGGATTCAAAGGTCTCCTTGCGTCCTGCAGCGTATTCCGGTTTACGTGACAGGGCGTCTGCTTGCTTGGTTTGGGCTGAGGGTCACATAATGGATCTGGAAGTTGAAACGTTCAAAGAATAAAGCCCAACGTTGCTGCCTCTGATTTAGTTTACGGGCAGTTCTTAGATGTTCTAGATTACGATGATCAGTGTGGACTTCAATGGGAAATTTGGCCCCTTCTAGCCAATGTCTCCAAGTTTCAAAGGCTGCCTTTATGGCCAGTAGTTCTTTTTCCCAAATGGTGTAATTTCTCTCTGGTGTGGTTAGTTGACGAGAGTAAAAGGCACAGGGATGGAGGTGATCTCCCACCGGCTGTAAGAGTACAGCCCCAATTGCCACATCAGAGGCGTCCGCTTGCACAACAAAAGGGGTTCCAGGATTTGGGTGCTGTAGAATTGGCTGGGAGGTGAATAGTTTCTTTAGTTGCTGGAACCCTTTCTCTGCTTGATCAGTCCAGCGGAAAGGCTGCTTTCCACGGATGCAGCTAGTGATGGGGTCGGACCAGCGGGCAAAATCTGGAATGAACTTGCGGTAATAGTTCGCGAACCCCAAGAAACGCTGCACCTCTTTCTTGTTAGTTGGCGCCCGCCATTCCAATACTGCTGAAACCTTGGCTGGATCCATGGAAAGCCCTAGAGGCGAGATGCGGTAACCAAGGAAATCTACCTCTTGTAGATCAAAGGCGCATTTTTCCAGCTTGGCATAAAGTCCATGATCCCGCAATCGTTGTAACACCATTTTGACGTGGTTCTCATGTTCTGATTGTGATCTAGAAAACACCAAAAAATCGTCCAGGTAGATTATCAAGAACCTGTCTAGATAGTCCTGAAAAATGTCATTGACAAAATGCTGGAACGTTGCGGGAGCTCCGCATAAACCGAAATTCATAACTCGGGACTCGAATAATCCGAATTTGGTCTGGAAGGCGGTCTTCCACTCGTCCCCTTCCCTGATGCGAACTAAGTTGTAAGCCCCCCGAAGATCCAGCTTGGTGTAAACCTTGGCTCCTCGAAGCCGATCCAGTAGATCCGAGATTAAGGGCAGGGGATAGCTGTTCCGCTTGGTGATATTGTTCAATGCTCTGTAGTCCACCACCAAGCGTAGTTCCCCTGACTTCTTCTTCACAAACATCACTGGGGAGGCGGCTGGGGATTGAGAGGGTCTGATGAATCCCTTGCGAAGGTTTGTCTCTAGGAATTCCCTGAGAGCTTCTTGCTCTGGTTCAGTCAGGGAGTAGAGATGTCCTCGCGGAATCGGGGCCCCCTCCACCAAGTCAATGGCACAGTCATAAGGTCTATGTGGGGGTAATTTTTCGGCTTCTTTCTCATTGAATACATCCCAATACTCGGAGTACTTCTTTGGCAAGGTGATGATGGGCTCGGTGTCTGTGGCATGGCATACCTTGGCTACGAGGCAATGGTTTTGGCAGTACGGTGAAGCAAACTGCAGTTCTCTGTTGGACCAAGAGATGTTAGGGTCGTGGAGAGTCAGCCATGGAATTCCCAAAATCACAGGGAAATGGGGAACCTCGGTAACAAAGAAGGAAATCTCTTCCATATGTTCCCTTATCCACATCCTGGTGGGTTCCGACCACTGACTTACGGGGCCCGTCTTGAGGGGACGGCCGTCTATGGCTTGCACCACACGGGCATTCTTGAAATCATGATATTGTAATCCCAGAGAGTCGGCATACTCTCTATCGATGAAATTGTTGGTAGCTCCAGAGTCTATCATAGCGTGGATCATGACGGGTCCCCTTTTTGCTGACCATAAAGTGACCACGAGAAGGAACAGGACCCCGGTTGGCGGCTCTTGGATGGATTTTTTGACCGGGTTGGCGAGCCCCTCTACACCCGGTCGTTGGCTTCCCCCGCCGGCTGTGTGCCAGTCGGCTCAGACGCCTTCGTCTCCGTGGAGGACGCCGCCGCAAGACGGGCGGCCGGCTTCCCTTTGGCTGGGCACTCTCTGGCGAAGTGGCCCCCGTTCCCGCAGTACCAGCAGAGGTTTAAGCGTTGACGACGGGCCTTCTCGGCGGCATCAAGTCTGGGACGCACATTGCCCAACTGCATCGGCACCTCCTCGCCTCCTCTGGGGTATGGGGTTGGCGGTGGGGGTCTCCACACTGGTCGTGGCTGAACGCTGGCGGGAGCGGGGGGTTTTGCCCCGGCTCTACTGCCCTGGCCTCGAACCCACTGTTTCCTGTTGGCAATCATGACTTCAGCCCGTAAACATTGGTCAATGAGTGCCTCGAGGGTCTGGGGAGGGTCCACCTTGGAGATTTCTTCCAGCATTTCAATGTTGAGACCCTCCCGGAATTGTCCTCTGAGGGCTACATCGTTCCAGCCGGTGTTGTGGGCCAGCACTCGGAACTCGGCTATATACTGAGACATAGGTCTGTCTCCTTGGAAAAGGCGACGGAGTTTGTGACCGGCTGCCTCCAAATTGTCCTCGATTCCCCAAGTCTCCTTGAGGTGGTCCAAGAAGTGTTGCGCTGATCTTAGGTGTGGAGAGGCTTGATCGTACAGTGCCGTCGCCCAATTGGCCGCTGGCCCGTCTAGAAGACTGTAAACCCACGCCACTTTGATGTCTTCTTGGGGAAACTCGGCATCTCGGGCCTCTAGATAAGCTTGACATTGGCGACGGAAGACATGAACCTTAGAAGCTTCTCCAGTAAACTTGGTGGGCAACGCCATGGCCGGGAGGCGGACTCCGCGCTCCCGCAAGCCCTTTATTTCTCCATCCTGGGCGTTGAGTCTGTCGCGGATGCGATCCACCTCTTCCTTGTCGATGGTGTAGGTAATCGGCTGGCCGCTCGGCCCAGGTACGGCTCCGGTGGACATTCTGGCCGAGGTTAATTGGTGCTTAGGGCGGCGGAGTCAAACTGTCACGACCCAGGCTGCAGAGCACCAATAACCATACACCGAGGCCAGAATCTATCTAATATCTTTATTGAAGGAATATATAAAGTTAATAAAAACAAGTGAAGAAAATAGTCCAGGATTAGACCTTTCAGGAAAGGTCAGAATTAGTCCAAAAAAGCAATGTCAAATAAGAAATATTAAGGTCCAAAGTTGTAATCCAATAACCGAAACACTCACTTTGCCAAGCAAAGTGAGGGGAGATGACAAGGTCCTTTAGTCCATAAAACTTGAGCGAGGCTAGGAAATAACTTGATACTTGAAACAAGGCTTGAACGTGGAACAAGGTAACTAAGAACAAGAACAAGGTCCGTGGAATAACTTGGTAAAATCCGTGAAACAAGGCAAGGATTGATCCTGGGAAACAAGGCAAGGTCCGCAGGTAAACAAAGGCTGGGAAGCAAGGCGAAGGCTGGATAACAAGGCAAGGCTTGATCAGGAGCGAGGCTTGAATCGGAGCGCGCTGTCCAGACACAACTCGCTCCGTAGGCTGACGAATTGACTCCGCGAAGTTACTACGCGGGCAAAACACCTATATAGAGTCTAACTTTCTCACCGAAGCAGTTCTCTGGGAATCAGAAACGAAAGCTAAACTCTGAGACCAGATGTTAAACTCCTTAAAGATTCTCACGAGAAACAGTCTTAATTGGCAACATTCTTAGCTGCTATCCTCGCACTCCTGCGCGAAGCTGATTCCAAACTTCTCTGTTGTTTACAAAACTCCCGGCGCAAGAACACGGGAGAAGTAGGTTCTGGGGTTGTTTGACATACTTCTGGGAGACAACTTTCTTGCAGGTGCAAGGTTCCCAGATCTGCCTGGGAAAGATCTGGCTGAGAGGAATCCAGTTCAGACTGGGAAGGTAAAAAACCCAAGTTCTCATCTTCATCAGGGATTACAATGTCCTGAGCAGGACTACAAGGCCCATGGGTCATCACACCATCAGAGAGGGCCAACCACATAAACTTTCTCGAGCTTCTCGCCATTCTCAAAGCCCTGAAAGCATTCTCCCGCCTCATCCGTCACAAGTCCATTCTCATTCAATCGGACAACCTCGTAGCAGTATTCTACATCAACAAACAGGGCGGTACGGGTTCGAGGAAACTGATGCTCCTCTCCTCCCGTCTCTGGGTTTGGTGCATAGCCCACGATGTACAGATCTCGGCAATCCACCTGCCGGGCGCCCAAAACGACCTAGCAGATGCCCTCAGCAGGATGACATCTTCCTCCCACGAGTGGAAGCTCGATCCCGAGATCCTCGACGGTCTGTTCCTCCACTGGGGACGCCCTACTCTGGATCTCTTCGCGTCTCCCCACAACGCTCAGCTACCCCGCTACGGGGCGAGACTTCCCCCGAACTCCTTCCCCGGCTGTCTGGGAGATGCCTTTCTGCTGGACTGGTCAGCGGAGATGCTTTATCTTTTTCCACCGATTCCTCTCATACCGAAAGTCCTCGAAAGACTTCTCTCGATCTCGGTCACAGCGATTCTCATAGCTCCGGCCTGGCCCCGCCAACCGTGGTATCCGGCCCTTCTTCGTCTCTCCAGAGGAACGTTTCGCCCTCTGCCTCCCTCGCCGCACCTTCTCTCAAGGGAGGACGGCAAAATTCTTCACCCGGACCTCCCTTCCCTTCATCTCACTGCATGGAGGATTCTTACCTAGCCTCCCTTCCGCAGAGCCTGCAAGACGTCCTTCGGGCAGCCCATAAGCCGTCTACTACCAAGGCTTATTCATATAAACTCTCTCGCTTTCACGCTTTTCTTCGATCCCGTGGCGTCGACACCTTTCCGACCTCGGTATCGGTGGTCCTCGACTTCCTGATGACTCTCGTCGAGAAGAAACTCTCTCTCGCCTCTATTAAAGCCTATCTCGCAGCTCTTTCCTGGTCGTTTCAACGCCACGGTCAGCCATCTCTCTTTTCTCATCACTTGATCAAAACCTTTCTCCGAGGCTACAATAACATCTGCCCGCCGTCGCTACCACCTACGCCGGGTTGGAATCTCGAACTCGTACTTTCTCAACTCACTTCGGCTCCCTTCGAACCGCTTGCCTCGACCGATCTCCGTCTGCTCTCCTGGAAGTTGGCCTTTCTAGTGGCGATCACGTCGGCACGACGGCCATCCGAGCTTGCTGCTCTCAGGGTCGACGAGCCTTATCTACGCTTTCACCATGACCGCGCTGTTCTTCGCCCGGACATTACCTTTCTTCCTAAGGTGGTGTCAGCTTTCCACCTCAATCAAGACATTGTCCTACCAGCTTTCTTCTCTAACCCCTCCTCTCCTCTATAACAAAAACTGCACCTTCTTGATGTTCGAAGGGCACTTCTCTTCTACAGGGACCGTACCAAAGACATCCGTAAGACACAAAGACTCTTTGTCGCTTATGCCCAGGACAAGTTGGGGAATCCCATTTCTTCCCAAAGACTGTCCCACTGGATTGCTCAGGCCATTGAGTTGGCCTACGAACTAGCCAAGCGACCTCCTCCTCCATCCATCCGCCCGAGGTCGACTAGGGGCCTCTCGGCTTCGACCGCCTTTCTTCGGGGTATTCCGCTTGACTCCATATGTAAAGCGGCTATCTGGTCAAACCCTCTTACGTTTGTTTCTCACTACAGACTGGACAATAAAGCCTTAAAGGACTCGGCCTTTGCAAGATCAGTACTCTCATCTTGCCTCTCCTGACTCTCGAACGTTTTTTCTCCTTATATTCACCCGCAGGTGACTCTCTATACCTCTCCTTCAAGTTTTCGGCCGGTCATTTTTTCCCCATACCTACCTCTAGGGATGTGTTTTTCCCTGATTGTGTTGAGCAGTCGCTCTATTACCTGATACCGCCTTATTTATCCAGGCGGATATGATGTGTTTGTCCCTCTCCCCCCTGGGAGAGCGTTATATGCACTATGCAATTGAATGGTTTTTTTTTTTTTTTCTACCATGTTTATTGGAAAATTCTCTATGTTATGTTTTCCTCTTCTACTATGCTCATGTTTGCATTGCACTGGTCCTTTCGGACAATTGATTGCACTGGTCTCTTGAGACTGTTGTCTCATTATGTCCTAATAAATATGTGTTTGGACATTTACTAAGTTGTTGAGTTTTGCCTTGTCCCACCATCCGGGACCTTAGCGTGTCAGTCTCCATTAGTGTGCATTCACAGAGTACACGAAGAAAAAGGACAGGTTGCTCACCTGTAACCATGTTTCTTCGAGTGTACTCTGTGAATTCACACAAACCCGCCCTTCCTTCCCCTCTGGCAAACCTCTCCCTTTCTCGTTGCCTTGGCGGCGTAGGAACTGGGGAGCGCGCGCCTGGGGCTGCCTTATATGCCCCTTGGGAAGGGGGGCGTGGTTACCGCCAAAATTTGAACTTCAGCTTGGAAGAGTTTCCGTTGGAACCTGCGCAGGCGCAGCTTCTCCATTAGTGTGAATTCACAGAGTACACTCGAAGAAACATGGTTACAGGTGAGCAACCTGTCCATATTTTTAATGTCTTTAGGCCACTGGTAGACTCAGTTCAATTAATATAGTCTAGGAGACTGATCAAATGCAGTTAGGGTAATCTTCTTCTGTAGAGGATTTTTTTTAAAGCCCAAGCAATCAAATTTTACCTTATGCTTAGGTTCTGTATATCTGATATGAAGTCTTTTAGGCTTCTAAAGATTATGAAGCTTTTATTTAAGTCTCAGTATTGCTGAATATAGTTCTTAAAAGTTTTCCTTGAAGGTTCAGAAGTAAGGAATGTCTTTGGCTTCAGAAGATCAGACAAAAGGGTTTTTGCAACTTCATTCCACCATTCCTTTATTTGGACCCCAACTTCTGCTGCTGCATCAGCTCCCTCTTGGCCTATATTTACACTCCTTTCTTCCTCATTATTACTTTTATGTATTGCCAAAGGAACCTTATTCATTTATCAATATTTATAAATTGCTTACATTTTTTAAAAAATCTCAGTGATACATGCAAACTAAATTACCATTTAGGAAAGTCTTTTTGAAGCAACTCCATTTTCATAAGTTGTCAACAATCCAGAAGGGTTTCTGCTGCATTTGAATGGATACAGAGTCCCAGAGAATAGGCACTATAACATTAAAGGCCCTATTCTGAGCCACAGAGACATATTCGATACCTTAGGTACTATGAGTACTGTATCTCCTGATGAACATCAGTATCCAAACAGGTACTTATGTTCATTATGTTTATTTCCATGTGCTTCCCCTGTAGCCAGTTCCCATAAAACTTGATGGACACATCGTTAAGCAGGAAAAAAAAAGAGATTGCTCTCTCTTTAACATAAAGTATGTATATGTAAGTGTCTTCTTGTCAATACTCATGGCAACCCTGTGAATTCCAAGGCAAGGGATATCCAGAGGTGATTTGCCAATTTTTACAGTTCCTAGTATTCGTTGGTGGTCTCCCATCTAAGTACTAATCAGGACTAATCCTGCATTGTTTCCAAGATCAAATGGGATGTGGTACATTGAGGGCATTTCAGTAGTCAGGAAAATGCTCACAGCAGGGCATGAGTGCAACTTCACTCTCCATCTTGTTCTTTCTTGTAACCGATAAAACAGGCTCACTGACATATAGCCATCCTGGTGGTGACATACAGCAATCTTGATCAGTAGCCATTTATGGTGACACCATCCACACAGGCAGTTCCATGGATATGCTCCATGAATTTATCCAGTACCCTTCCAAAGCCATCCATGTTGGCTTCCGTAGCTACATTTTCTTACAGAGAGGTCCACAGTTTAATTATGTGCTATATGAAGAAGTCTTTTTTTCTCTCTTCCAATTATCTCCCCATTTAGCTTTAGAAGATGACCTCTAGTTCTAATATTATGAGAGGGAAAGAAAATCTGCATACTATGTTTATGTTCAATGTTTGTGGCCCACAGTTCTTTTGAACCTTATATCGGGTGTAGTAGCATATAAGCATCAAGTGTAGTTCTTTTAATGTAGATGCTATACACTGGCAATAACTTGATCTCTCACTATCCTAATTGTGGCAGTCCTACATAAAGCACATTTGTAGTTATCCTAGCTTGAATTTTTATGCATGAGTGTCCACCCAGAAATGTAGCTGCAACTGACCTACCAGTCAAATCTAACAAAGGTCACTCCTAGCCAGCCAAGTCACCTATGTCTCCAAAAAAAATAATTGGGTATTGGATCAAGAAGGATGCATTCAATCTCATCCAGAGGTCAGGGCAGCTACTTGGGGTGACTATGAAGCATTATGGCATTACTACACCATGGTGTTATAGCATTATAGCAATGCATTAGTTCCAATTTTGCCCCAGTGTCATTGTTCTCCAAATGTTGCATTGCAAGATCACTGAAAATGTATTTTTTCATATTGGAAATACTCTGTTATTGACCCCTTTTTTCACACAATACTGCAACTATTTCAGATGTGGGTTTTCTCATAGTGCATTATTCTCAGAATGTTCCACTAGTGGGTGCAGTACAGGTTATTCCTCCCTCAAAAATTCCCAAGGAAGTCTCTGGCAGAGAAGCCTTAAACCACTTCTATTGTTCTGCTGCAGGGGTTCACAAACTTTTTCAACTGCAGAGCCCTTTCTGAAGGAAAAGTTTCTCATGAAGCCCCAAGAAATGTGTGTGTGTGTGTGTGTATAACAAATCAGGCATAGGCAAACTTTGGTACACAGCGGCTGCACTGCCTTTTAAAATTTGGCAGGTGGTGTTGGAACACAGGCTTAGTCTAACAAAAGGTTTATTGCAACTCAAAAACAGGCTCAGAGACACTTAACTGGAGTGTCTCTGACCAAAACTCAAAGTTTTAGCCCAAACTGGGCTCAAAAAGAACGGAAAATAATCCAGATTAAATGGATGGCTAATCCGGATTAAAATGCAGTCAATGGAATTGGCAGCAAACAGCGCTGTAACATGCTTCCTGGAAGACATCGCTGCACACAGAGAGTAAACAAAACCAGTCAAAGTTCCAAAAACAGCAGAAAAGAAGGTCCAAACTAACGTCGTCTTCAAAGTGTTTACACAAGTCGCAGTCGAGTCAAACTGGGAGCCAGGAACAGGGGAAAGCCACACTCACGATAGCCAATCCAAAGGTACTTTCCAAAGTGGGTAACTGGAGCCAAAGTCAAGTCAATCCAAAGCCAGGAAGGGAGAAAGCTGCATCCATGATAAGCCAATCCAAACGTCGTTACCAAAGGTCTCTAAACAGAGCCGAAGTCGCCAGTCCAAAGGTCCAGGAAGGGAGAAAACACACTCACGATAGTCCAGTCCAAATCCAAGAATCACAGGAACCAGGAATGCCAAGCTGTAGAGCCAGGACCCAAAGCCCCACAGGAAAAACAGACAACGACAAACCTACGCCAAAATGACACTTTGCCTTCTGCAAAGGATCCCCATTTCAGACCCCACTTTTAACTTACACATCATTATCCGAAGATGAGCTGGCCTCCACCCCATCATCACCCCCCACAGCTGTTCCTGTCATGACACGTGAACCCCGGCTATCATCCCTCCAGTTCCTCCATCTCCTATCAAGACTTAGGTTTCCCTATGACCCGGGTGTATCACCTGTTTGCCAATCCTCTTGTCCCGAAAACCCCACAAACGTATCACTAGAAGTTGGCTCTGCACACATATCCCTTATTTCTTGTTCCCTAGTCCAGTCCAATGTGCCCTCCACATTTTCATCACTCTCAGACCCATTATCCCAGAGAAACCCAAAAATGACTCCTCCTCTGTGGGAGCATATCCTGGAGCTTCTTCCTCTCCCGTTCCTCATCTGATTCCTGCTCCTGAGTAACCCTCTTAGTGCCTCTATTCACATCCATCTCGTCTCCTTCTTCACTCATTGACTCCTCGTCACTTGAAAACCCTTCAAATGTGTCTTCATCAGAAGGTGCCATAAGTATCTCCCGGATCCGTTTCCTTTGCTGTTCATCTGGCACCTGCTCACGATTAACCCTTTTCCTCCTACTAGTACTCCTACTAGTACTCCTACTACCATTTGTAATATTGCCAGCAGAATCAACTACAACAGGTGGGCTGGACCAGTGGCAGATGAATGGAGAATGTTTGTGTGAACTAATTGAAAAAAAACATGAACAAATTCCTGTGTGCACTACACATATCTCGTTAGTAGTGCAAAAACTGAAGAAGGAATAATACAATATTTAAAATGAAGAACAAATTTAACCAAGATAAACTTAACAGTATTTCAGTGGAAGACCCCTGGGGCCACCCAGTCCAACAGATTTAATTGTTGTTTTAAATCCTGTTTAATTATATTTATATTGTATTGTTTTGTGTTTTATGTTTCATTATTTAATCTTTAATGTATTCATAACTTGTTATGTCCATGTTTTGACGTGGCATGGAATTGTACCAAGTTGTAAGCTGCTCTAAGTCCCTCTTGGGTGAGGGGGGTGGGATAGAAATATGGTAAATACATAAATAAACCCCCTTCTGCCATGCAGGAAAAGCACAATCAAAGCACCCCAACAGATGACCATCCAGTCTTAATAATAATAATAATAATAATAATAATAATAATAATAATAATAATAATAATAATAATAGTAGTAGTAGTTCTGGAACACAACACACCAGACATCACAGTTGTGGAAAAGTAAAATGTTTGGATCATTGATGTTGCCATCCCAGGTGACAGTCGCATTGACGAAAAACAACAGGAAAAACAACTGAAAACCAAATTGCTTTGCATAAGTACGTGTGAATATATACCATGGAAGAGAAGATTTTACTTATGCAAGTTTTTGGCTCTTCTCTGGAAGATCATACCTCTACAAAAGGTTATGATTTTCAAATAGTTGTGAATGCAATTTTTTCCAAAAAAACTATGAGGAGACTGGTTTTCCAAAAGGGTATGACCTTTAAAAGATCACACCTTTAAAAAAATAGGGTTCTGGAAGCAAAGAAGGCAAGGGGGGGGGGGGGAAGGATCTGGCAGCAAGGAAAAGAGTCTAGGCAATTAGGCAGCCAGGGGACAAAAAGTATATGGTGCTGCTCTTGTTTTGACAGTTCCAAACTTTAACTTCCCTGCATTTCTGAGGAGGAGAGGAACCAGGAAGCAGTATGACACCGCAGAGCCCCTTAGTACATCTTGTGGAGCCCCAAGGGCTCTGTGGAGCACAGTTTGAGAACCCCTGCTCTGGTGCAACTTCACCAAGGTGTGAAAGTGATAATTCCAATATGTTTCTATTTGCTTAAACAACATTATTATGATGAGACAAGTGTAGTGTGGTGTCCTCAGCTTTTTTGCTGTTATCTATAGCCAGACAGAAAAGCATCCTAGACTCGTTGAGCACCCCAATGATGCTCAACGTTCTGATCTCTCTGAGAGGTGACCTCCAATTGCTGAAGTTTCCCACACTGAGCTTTCCCCTATTGTCCAATTTAGTCCCCCTTGTTATTTTGACAGGTCTAACCTCTCTCTGTAGTGGTCAGAGGCTTATCCCAAAGGGAAAAAATGAAACATTAAACCAGAATGAATTATGGAAATGAAACGTCTGCATCATTGCCATATTTTCAGGCTTGCCAACTTCCTTGAGATCTGATCTATTTTTCAGGATGTAATTATTCCTATTTATTGTCCCTTTTCACATAATACAAATATCATATAGCTGTTCAGTTTCTGAACGGCTGGAGTCTAAGCGATTTTTCTCATTTTCCCCATATATTATTTCTGGGCATGTCTGCAAAACCTACTTTCCTCTGTTGCATATTGTGAACAGCATGTGTAGGCTGTTCTTTTTGGATGTCTTTTCAAAATGATGGCCCACTTCCTTTCTTCATTTTATTCCGCAAGAATTTGTGAATGATTTTTTTCTCCATCTCAGTTCCACCAATTATGTTCCACCAATTATGGGAAGTTTTAATCTATGACTAATCCTTCATTTGATTAATTTATTGATTTAAATCAATTCAAGCTTTTAGGCCTACTATGTTGGGTAACTTTTTAAATCATCAATTTAATGCCCATTTGAGATTTAATGTGATGAATGTTTAATCTTTGAGCATACTAATACAGCATAGTTCCCATGGAAAAGTTTCAGGAAGATAATACTTAAGTTACTGAGGAGGGCAGCAGTTGTGGGCAGGGCAGGATCCCTTATTTTCAACCTCTCTCTCTCTCTCTCTCTCTCTCTCTCTCTCTCTCTCTCTCTCTCTCTCTCTCTCTCTCTCTCTCTCTCTCTGTCTCCTGCTTTCTCTATCTCCTCCTCTGGTGTACATGTGTGTGTGGGTGGGGGGGGGGGGGAGAGACTGAGTTTCCACCCTAAGAAATAGCATAAAATACGACTAAACTGATATTACCTCACATCCAAAAACATACATTGCCCTTTTCAAATAACCCAGGAACCGCCGTGTACTTAAGCTAAAAATTTCTGTGCATTTTCTATAACTTTTTTGCATTTTAGTATTTGACTGGAAAACCATTTTTGGACAGAAACCTGTACACAGAAAACGAATGAACTTTTCAAACCTGAAAAAACCCACATATAAATTGTCTTTTGATAAATTGAGAAATGCCTTCGCCTAAAACTTTAGAACATTTGGAGGTATTCTTTCCATCCCTTGCCTTGGAATTGACTCTTGAGCCCCAGCACGAAATAGAAAGAAAAGAAAAGAAAAGAGACAAAGCATAAAGGAAAAGGTTTAGAAAAAGTAATATTCTTCCTTTGTTCTGCAGGGCCAGGAAACTAGTGTAAAGAGTGGTATATTTATTCTGAACTAAATATATTGTATTTAGTGGACAGTTGAAGTAGATTTCCAACTTCCTCTGGGAAGTGTCATTATCAGTGATTCCATTAAGTGTAACTATGACATTTCAAAGTAACCTTTGAAATATGTCATGATGCATTCAAAGTAAAATATGAAACCATATATTGTAGGAAATGACATAAGAGAAAACAATTTTTAGGTGTACTTTCCTTTACTGGCATCAATGTTATGGACTATCCATCATTTTCAAAGTAGTCTCTGATGTGCCAAAGCTTAAAATCCTGCCTATTACTTAGTGTTTGTCATATCGTATGATTTAAAATAGAAATCATGCAACATTCATTTCATGAACTTTCTCTACTCGTACTGCTTTTGATACAGTAGCTTGTGCATTACCAAACAATGGGGGAAAGGTTACAATGGATAAGAGAAATTAAATAGCTGCATTTTCCCCAGTGTGTTCAGATTGCCTGGAATTGTTTAAAATGAACTTTGGTTCTCATGGAGAATTGATCATGAAAAGGTTCTATCTCCCTGTGCCTCTTACATTATATATCACTTTGTGCATATCCATTTCTTTGTCTCTTGTTGATTAGATTACTGAAGCACACAGTTGATCTGTTTGGGCTTGAAAATCAATGGCAATAAATGGCTGGAACAGCATAGGACCACTCAGCTTCAGCTTTTAAAAGCATTAGGGAGGTTAGGTTTCATTTGTACTGCTTTCCCATTTGCTTCCAGGTAAAATTCAAATCAGTGTTTATAGCATGCCTTCTCCTTACCAGCTCCCAGTTTCAAATCTTCAATTCTCTAAAGATCCTGAAGTCACATTTTACCTCTGAATGCCACTCATCATGATTACTTGGATGAAATGAACTTTATCGTATGAAGTTGCTATTCCACAGCAGTTGCATGATCAACAATGCCGGATACATATCGGCATGCCCACCCTGATTATCACACCTCTCTATTAACATAATTTTGCCAATTTGCTGATATTTGCTCCCATGATCATACTTTCACATATCCTCATAATCCCATCTTTCCACACTTCTGCTGCTCCATATTTTTTATTATTGTTTTAAAGCAATTTTTCAGTTACAGCAAATAAAAAGTAAAGGTTTTTCCATGTCATTAAGTCTAGTCATGTCCGACTCTGGGGGTTGGTGCTCATCTCCATTTCTAAGTTGAAGGGCCAATGTTGTCCGTAGACACCTCCAAGGTCATGTGGCCAGCATAACAGCATGGGGCACCGTTACCTTCCTGCCGGAGTGGTACCTATTGATCTATTCACATTTGCATATTTTCAAAGTTCTAGGTTGGCAGAAGCTGAGGCTATCAGCAGGAGCTCACCTCACTTCCCAGATTCGAACTGCTGACCTTTTAGTTAGCAAGTACAGCAGCTCTGCAGTTTAGCCTGCTGTGCCACCAAATATTAATGTAAATTATAAATATAAACAGCTTTGGAATAGCAAAGAGAGTAGGGATAAGGTGGGTGAAGATGTGGATCCTGCCTCCTGATATCACACCAGTGCTGGTATTCTAGTACTAAACTGTAAAAGCCCCATCACACAAGGGAATGTTGTGGGACTGGCAGCTATTGATAACTTTTGTCCATCAGTAGTGAGGGATGGATTAATTACTGAGAAGAGGTAGATAAATGTGTTTGGTTCTTATCTGGTGCACTAGAAAGCAGACACATCTCCAACTCCATGCCATAACTAGGTATAAAGGCCCCCTTGTACATGTCAACAAATGCCTGCTGTTTGTAGCACCAATATAACACTGGAACAGAATTAATATTACAGCTCCTATAACCTATAACATAGCAGATTGTTTTCCTAGAAACAAACTTTGTAGTTTTGGTAATTTTTATCCAATATGTTTTACTAGTTGATGTAAGTGCTAACATATTCACATGTTTGGTGAGGATTGTGTCTTACAACATGACTGGCATCTTGCTAGCTCCATGTACAGTAGAGTCTCATTTATCCAACACTCGCTTATCCAACGTTCTGGATTATCCAACGCATTTTTGTAGTCAATGTTTTCAATATATCATGATATTTCAGTGCTAAATTCGTAAATACAGTAATTACTACATAGAATTACTGTGTATTGAACTACTTTTTCTGTCAAATTTGTTGTATAACATGATGTTTGAGTGCTTAATTTGTAAAATCATAACCTAATTTGATGTTTAATAGGCTTTTCCTTAATCTCTCCTTATTATCCAACATATTCACTTATCCAAAGTTCTGCCGGCCCGTTTACGTTGGATAAGCGAGACTCTACTGTATATACAGTCAACCCTCCATGGGTTCTACATTCACATATTCAACCAACCACAGCTCAAAAATATTCAGGGGTGGGATGGGGAATTCAAAAGGAAAACCTTGATTTTGTCATATGTTCAGCTCTATGGTGATATGTAGGCATATCCTGCTCTTTCCTCCTACTATCTCACAATTCCTCAGGCTGTCTCTAGCACTCTTTTGATTTTTGAATAAGAGGTGCCATTTTACTGTGACATTGTATAAAATGCATGCACATATTTTTATATCTAACTGGTTGTTTCTGAAACCAAACTCCAGTGGATGTTGAGGCTCTATTGTATAGTGAAGCCAGCTGAAGGCTAACATCATTAAATGGTTAGCCTACCTGTCTCTCACTCATACCTGAAGCTTTCAGCTTTCTTCGGGTCACTCACAGGATGTCTTCATATTGAACGACATCATCAGTTACATATTGAGAAATTATCCACATGCGGATGCTATATCCTGTAATACTGGCTTGAAAAGACCTAATGGCTCTTGGAGAACTTCAAAAAAACAGGAAAAGCAACTAACATGGATTCAATTTAGTTGGGTCCCCAACTAAATTCAACATTCCTCAACAGTTTCTCTTCCATTTTTTCTTAATTACAGATGTAATTTAGATTATAATGGTAAATCAATAGTTAATTATACTACTGCAGTGGGCAGCACTATCTTAAAATTTGGTTAATTGCTGATGAATTAGTGTATTTTAAAATTGCCTTAAGGTCACTCAGTATCTTGTCCTTAATTTTATTTTTATGCTTACAGTGTTTTATGTTATAAAATACAAGAGGCCGACCATGAATGTATTTTTATTTTAAAATATATTAAATTTTCTCCAACATGAGTGTAAAAGCTATTTATATTTTTTCTTGTAACAGAAGTGTTTTCTAGTTTGTTCTAAATTGGGTTGCTGTGAGTTTTTCGGGCTGTATTACCATGTTCCAGAAGCATTTTGTTAAGATCTATGGCAGGCACGCTCAGAGGTTGTGAGGTCACTTCTGAGGATGCCTGCCATAGACATGGGTGAAACATTAGGGGATAATGTTTCTGGGACATGGCCATACAGCCCAGAAAATTCACAGCAACCCAGTGATTCCAGCCATGAAAGCCATTGACAGCACATTGTTTTAAATTGTTGACTTTTTGATATATCTGTAGAATTTGCCTTGTTACTTAAGGAATCTCTTATATTTAAAAAAACCCAAAATATATACAACAAACATATGGTATATAACCATTTACGTCTAGAAATTCTATTCAAAAATCATCCCACCAAATAAATATATATATATATATTTGACTTGTCCACAGACCATGTAAGTAAGGATTTTTTTTTTAAAAAAAGGTAATATCACTAAATAGAGTGGTGAAAGGTGAAATCTCAATCCATCCCAGGAGAACCTGAAAGAAGCACCGACCACATCTCTTCTTTCACATGGCACCACTTCTGGCCTTTTTGAATGCTTACGTGGGAAAGTGCCAGTGGAAGTGGCCCCTTATGGAGTGCTGATGTTTTCCATTCTCTCTGAAATGACCCTCAGCCTATCTATGAGTTATATTAAAATCCTCAATTTTGTTCCAAATCCTCAACTTATTCTATGCAACTATTTATTTTAACTTACAATGTTTAGTATTGTCTTTTGTTTAAATTTCTAATTTTTTTTTTGTTTTGTTTATACAGGCATTGAATGTTTGCCTGATACTATGTTGGAAGCCAACCTGAGTCCCCATGGAGAGATAGGGCGGGATACAAACATATTATTATTATCATTATCATTATTATTTAGGTTATTGTTGATACCATATTGTTTTTGTTGACCTTACTTTTCCACTTACAGAGCTAGTTTACTGTTTTTCTTTGAAATAAGGTAAATATTCAAAAACATTTTCTGTCGCTAGGCACGCGCCCTCTGCTCTCTGTGCAGCAACGCTGTGTGTGCGGTGACAGAGAAGGAGAAATGGAGGCACACGCGTGGCAAGACGAACATGGAGGGAGGCGTGCCAGCTGGGTTGTTGCACAGAAAGCAGAAGGGTGCATGCGTGGTAAAAGAAGGAGAAATGGAGGTGCACGCCTCTCTCCCTGCTTGTCTTGTGGGACAGTAGAGTCTCACTTATCCAACACTCGCTTATCCAACGTTCTGGATTATCCAACACATTTTTGTAGTCGATGTTTTCAATAAATCATGATATTTTGGTGCTAAATTCGTAAATACAATAATTACTACATAGCATTATTTCGTATTGAACTACTTTTTCTGTCAAATTTGTTGTATAACATGATTTTTTGGTGCTTAATTTGTAAAATCATAACCTAATTTGATGTTTAATAGGCTTCTCCTTAATCCCTC
The DNA here is from genome assembly GCF_035594765.1 of Anolis carolinensis. Taxonomy (NCBI): domain Eukaryota; kingdom Metazoa; phylum Chordata; class Lepidosauria; order Squamata; family Anolidae; genus Anolis; species Anolis carolinensis. The sequence goes on along the minus strand of NC_085845.1, from coordinate 88,687,611 downwards.
ATTATCCAACATATTCGCTTATCCAACGTTCTGCCAGCCCATTTATGTTGGATAAGTGAGACTCCACTGTATTTGGGTCTCTGTTTCTCCTTTCCGCAGCAGCCTCACAAGCAAACACAATGGAAGAGGAGGCTGTGGCAGCAAAGACAAGCCTGGGCGGTGGAAGTCTGAGTGACAGCAGCAGCAACAGTAGAGCTTACCCATGCTTCACTTGAATATCAGCCGAGAGGGGATTTTCAGCCCCTCAAAAGGGCTGGAAAACTCAGCTTATATTAGAGTATATACGGTGTACATGAGGTCAACACACACAAGTATATACAGTATATTTGAGAAAATAATGAAAACTTGAATGTAATGTAAAATCTTTGAGAGAGACAGTTGGTATAGTTGTTTTGAGTATTTAACTCCAGAAGACCAAGGCCAAATCCCCACTCATCCATCAAAACTCACTTAATGACTTTGAGTAAGTCACATACTCTCAGTCTAAGATGTTCCAGGCAAACATGTCTAAGGACCTCATCACATTGAGGTCCCCTATTCAGGTGATAGTGGGAGAATTTGTCATGGATCGTGGTGAATCCAGCATGGGGAATGGGGAACTCAGCACACCGCACCCTGCATCACCTGCATCATTTCTCACCTTATCCCACAGGGAGAAGTGTCTCTGCCCACCTCCCCCCGTTGTTTTATATGCAACACGGGCAGCCTCCCATGTTGTCAGTGCTGTTTCCTGTGATGCTTGAACCTCTCTTCAGGCACAGAGCCCCGCTGGAAGTAGATCCATATCATGTGATGGAATCTGGCGGGCTCAGTGCCTGAAAAGAGGTGCAAGTATCATAGGATGGGCAACTTTGCCTTTCTGCTGAGGTGATAAGAGATCTGTGGCAAATACTTCTAAGGGCCCATCCACACAGCCATATAATCCAGAATATTAAGATAATCCACAATATCTGCTTTAAACAGGGTTATCTGAGTTCATACTGCCATATAATCCAGTTCAATGTGGATTTTATACAGCTGTGTGGAAGAGGCCTTAGAAATAGGATGTAATCATAAGTAAGAATAAATTTCAGGAAACATACAACAACAACAAAAATATTTGGGAACTCTTTAGTAATACAAAATCCTTTTCCAATCATGAAACTTGCCTTTACTCTTTTTGGCTTCCTTATTTTCTATCTATAAATTATTCTATGATTTCTCTTCACTTGTCTTCTTTTTTCTGCGCTTATTTTATGTTAAATCTGACCAAGACTTGTAATGTGAGCTTCCTTTACTCAAGTGCTGAGATGTTTTTTCTCAACTGGTTAAACAGATAAATAATGGATAAGCTTCAAAAAATCAATGTATAATAAAATAAAATGCCATCTCTCTAAATGAAAACCTGTCTGTGCACAGCTGCTCTTTTGTTAACTATTACTGGCATGTAATAGTTTGCCTCAATATTGGACTTAGTAAAGAAAGCCATTACCAAGTAGGAAGTAATAGAAGGCTGACTGATACAAAACTGCAAAATGAATCAGAGCTATTACAAAAAGAAAGTTAAATGGAAGACCCTTGCTGGCAGCTTGGATATATTTGGGTAGATGATGATTTTACAACTAAAATTCAAAAAACCCTTTGCATGGATAAGAAAATTGGAAAGCTCTAAAAGGCATAGTTAAATTAGCATGATATTGAATAATCTCTGACTCAGATTTAGATCAGGCATGTGCTTAACTAAGCCAGCTTTATGAAACTCCGGTATGATTCCAGTAATTCTAATGTCATCTGCTTTACCTCATTCTTATATATTTCTCCATTATCTCGTTAAAATGAATATACTATTAGTTGTTTAAAGAATTTGTAAAGTAACATGCTTGAAATTCTTGGTGCTTTTAAGATAATACCAGCTGTGCCCGGCCACACAGTGCTGTGGCGTATGGGAATCCTTTGTTAGCTAGGTGGGATTTCAGTGAATAGCCTTGCAGCCTCAAAGCCTGGCTGTTTCTTCTTATGGGAATCTTTGTTTGGTGAGCTGGAATGCAACGGAATAGGCTTGCTGCTTGGAAGCTTGGGTACTTGCTGCTTCAAAGCCTGGTTGCTTGCTACCTAGGGGGATCTTTGGTTGGTCAGTTTCAATAGTACAGAGTAGTATCGCTGTTTCAAAGCCTGGCCACCTTCTACCGAGGTTAATCCTCTCTGTCCTAATTATACACATTACATTTTTATATATATAGATGTACCTGGACCTGCATGGTGAATAGCATTATGGAGGGGGTGGGGAAGTATACATTAGATGTTTTCATGGATAGATGCCAGAGATTTCTGTGTGTAGTGCTGTTCACCAAAATTGCTGTAGGTAATGAGAAGGCGCCATCACTGTTTAAGGCCTGGCCACACTTCACACATCCTCTTTGAATCTTTGCTTCATGGCCCACTCTTCTATTTCCAGTGAATTGTGTATGTTTACTGGGTGATTTGAGATTTTTTTCCCCCACCTCATGTTGTATTTGGGGACACTAACGATTGACTAAGAATTTGTGCCTGTAAATCAAGTAGATAGGAAGGGGAGAATATATTACTTTTATGTACACCTTGGCATTCTTTTGGTGAAAGGTAAACCTCAGTAAAGGACCTCTTTAAGTCTTCAGACTGAGAGGGTGGTGAAGGAGTCTAATCTTAAGCCTGACCTATGGGTTTGTTCTTACTTATAGAATCCTGGGATTACCTGGGATTGTAGGATTACCTACAAGTAAAGGATTGGCTGGGGCGCCGCGCAGCTCAAGTGTATTGCTCTTGGGGCTTAGACTTTTTGTCCAAGGCAAGACAGAGGAGACTGTCAAAGATTGACATCTTGTCTCTGCTGGACACACATCAGGTTGCCTCCCTTGCCTTCCCAGGCTCAATGAAAATTCAATGTTATAGATGAACATTAAGTGAAACTTATTTGTCCATCTTTCTGTGTCTAGTCTCATTATTCCATCAGATGTGTATGTTTTCTTTCTTGGTTTTCTTCCGTCCCTTTATTCTCCCCCTCTGTATATTGGTATACTTGTAGTATTTGCTGAGAACATAAAAACTCTTGCTATTGGAAAACACTAGCACAAACTGTGGACTAGAATGACTCTTAAATTAGTTTACTTATGATTCATGATCAGATATTGCTTTAAGGTGGAAAGTAAAGGTATAGAAGATTATGGTAAATCAATATTATGTTTAACGTCATCGTTCTTTAAAAATCACATGCCCAAAGGCTTAACAATCACAAATATGCCTTCATAAAATACTCTTTCTGAACTGTCATTGTTCAAAAATAAGAGATTATATTCAAAAAGATGTTACGGTCTACCAGCAAAGATGCCACCATACATGAAAGGAACATCTTGATTACATTGCTTTCATTTTATGGTATGGATACTTGTGAAAGCTTTGGTCTAAAAACAACTTCTTTGACTGAAAATATTCATGTGAAGAAGGTGCCCTTCATCTGCCACTACTAAGAAATTTCTACTTTAGAGTTGAATGACAAAGAAAGAACAGCATTGATTTAATCAGTGAAGTGTGTCTTATCCGTTGTCAAAGCCAACTCCCTCTCCCCAACCACACACAAAATTCCCACTACAAACTATTTTATTTCTGTGACTCTTAGAGCTTGGCCATATTGCAACATTAATAGAACACTGTGAAGTAGCAGTAGAGTGGGATATATGTGGCCCTCCAGATGTTGTTTAACTGCAAGGCCCATTGTTCTTCACAATTGTGTGCTCTGGAGAAGGTTCCTGGGAACTGCATAGAATCACAGAGTTGGAAGAGACCTTGTGGGCCATCCAGTCCAACCCCTTGCCAAGAAGCAGGAAAATGGCATTCAACGCACCCCCGACAGATGGCCATCTAGGCTCTGTTTAAAATCATCCACAGAAGGAGCCTCCACCACAGTCTGGGACAGAGAGTTGCACTGGTGAACATCTCTCACAGTTAGGAAGTTCTTGCAAATGTTCAGGTAGATTCTCGTTTCCTGTAGCTTGAAGCCATGGTTCTGCGTCCTAGTCTCCAGGATAGGAGAAAACACACTTGCTCCATCATCCCTATGACTTCCCCTCACATATGTATACATGGTCATCATGTCTCCTCTCGGCCTTCTTTTCTGCAGGCTAAACATTCCCAGCTCTTTAAGCCTCTATTCATAGGGCTTGTTCTCCAGACCTTTGATAATTTTAGTTGGCCTTTTCTGGACACATTCCAGCTTGTAAACAATTACCTTAAATTGTGGTGCCCAGAATTGTACATAGTATTCCAGGTGTGGTCTGGCCAATGCAGAATAGAGGGGTAGCATGACTTCCCTGGATCTAAACACTATAATTCTATTTATACAAACCAATATCCCACTGGCTATTTTAGCTACTGCATCACATTGTTGGCTCATGTTTAACTTGATATCCACAAAGATTCCATGATGTTTTTCACACATACTGCTGTTGAGCCAGGCGTCCCCCATTCTGTATCTTTGCATTTTATTTTTTCTGTCAAAGTGGAGTATGTTGTATTTGTCCCTGTTGAACTTCATATTGTTAGTTTTGGCCCATCTCTGTAATCCATTAAGATTGTTTTGACATCTACTCCTGTTTTCTGGAGTATTAGTTATCCCTCCCAATTTGTTGTTGTCTGTAAACTTGATGATCATGCTTTCTAAATCTTCATCTAAGTCATTAATAAAGATGTTGAACAGAACTGGGCACAGGAGGAAATGCTGTGGCAGTCAACTCATCACTTTTTTCCAGGATTAAGAGGAAGCATTGGTGAACATCTGTTGGGTTTGTTCATTTAACCAATTACAGATCCACCTAACCATAATTTTGCCTAGTCCACATCTCACTAGTTTGTTTGCCAGAAGGTTATGGGGGACCTTATCGAAGGCCTTACTGAAATCCAGATACGTTACATCCATGGCATTCCCTGCATCTACCCAGCTTATAACTGTATCAGAAAAAGAGATCACATTAGTCTGGCATGACTTGTTTTTGATCAATCCATGTTGACTATTATCGATGACCACAATAGTTTCTAAGTGTTTGCAAAGCACTTCCTTAATGTTCTTTTTTTTACAGAATCTTGCCCAGTATTGATGTGAGGCTAACCAAATATTAATTGTTTGGGTCATCCTTTTTTCCCTTCTTGAAGATAGGGATGACATTGTCCTCCTCTCGATCTCCAAGAACTTTCAACGATTATTGCCAGTGGTTCTGAAATGACTACCAATAGTTCCTTACTCTTGGATGTAGTTGATCTGGCCCTGATGACTTGAATTTGTTCAGAGTGGCCAGGTATTCCTGGACGACTTGTTCCTCTATTTGGGGTTGAATTTCCCCATATCCTGCATCCACTCCATGTTGCTGTGGTTGAGGACAGCTTTCCTTTTGTGAGAAGACTGAGGCAAAGAAGGCATTAAGTAGTTCTGTGTTTTCCCTATCCACTGTCAGCATTTTCCCATCTTCTCCTCGCTGAGGCCCTATTGTCTCCTTGTTCTTCCATTTTCTATCGATGTAAGCAAAGAAGCCCTTTTATTGTTTTTAATGTCTTTGGCAAGCCTGAGCTCATTTTGCGCTTTAGCCTTCCAAACCTTTTCCCTTCAGGAGTTGGTTATTCATTTGAATTCTTCTTTGGTGATTTCTCCCCTTTTCCACTTCTTGTGCATGTCTCTTTTGAGTCTTAGCCCAGTTAGAAGTTCCTTGGACATCCATTCTGGCTTCTTAGCACTTGTCTTATTTTTTTTTCTTTATTGGCAATCTTTGCAATTGTGCCTTGAGTATTTCGCTCTTGAAAAACTCCCATCCATCCTTAATTTTTAGTATTGACATCCACTGAATGTTGCTCAGTTTTCCTTCATTTTTGGAAGTCAGCTCTCCTAAAGTCCACAATGTTGGTTTGACTTGTTTTAGTTTCAGCTTCCTTTGTATCACAAACTGCAGGACCACTTCGGCTGCATTGATCAGGCCCTCTGCATGTGATAGGATGAGATCGAGAATAGCTAATGCTCTCATTGCCTCTTCTACCTTCTGAACTATAAAATTGTCTCTAAGGGAAGCAAATAATTTGTTGGATTTTGTACTCTTGGCCAAGTTTGTTTTCCAGCAAATATCAGGATAGTTGAAATTGCCCACTACTATATCTCTTATTTGCGTCTGTATCATCAACTGTTGACAGAAGGCTTCATCAAGTTCTTCAGTTTGGCTCAGAGGTGTGTAGTAGACACCCACGATGAGCCCTTTTTGATTCCTGGTTCCTTTGATTCTTATCCAGATGCTTTCAAGCTGCTTTCCTGAATTGAAGTCTTGCATTTCTTCTACAGCATAATGGTTTTTGACATATAAAGCTATTCCCCCTCCTCTCCCCTTTGTTCTGTTCCTGTGAAAGAAGTTATAGCCCTAGATGGCTACATTTCAGTGATAGAAGTCATCCCACCTGGTTCCAGTGATGCCTATGACACCATAAGTGTGGTGTTGTGCTAAAAGTTGGAGTTTGTCTTGTTTATTTCCCATCCTCTGTGTATTAGTGTAAAGACATGTAAGCTCCTGGGACCTTCCCCTGAGCTGTTTAAATGGAATTATTGTGCTCTTGCTACTTGGTCTTTGTTGTGTTTGTGCAACCCTCTGTTTAGCCTTTTGGCAGTTCCCTGTGGTCATGGATAAAGTACTGTTTGCAAGGCTGTTGCCGCCCTCCCTGTGTGGACCTAGTTTAAAGTGTGACTGATGAGGTTTGTGAGAAAAAAACATGTTTTTTTTACTTGTGTGAGATGCACCTCATCCCTTGCCAGTAGGCCATCCTCCTGGAAAAGCAGACCATGGTCTAGGGAGTCAAAACGTTTCTCATGACACCATTTTCTGAACCAGTTATTGACCTGAGTTAAGCAACAAATGAAAAGCCATACAGTTCTTACCCTCTGGTGTAGAATGTGGCTTGCTTATAGTAAGAAGTCAACTTACATTATTCACATTTGTCCTTACCTTTGAATTATATTTATCACTTGCTTCTGTTTATTTTCAGCATCCCCATGGGTGGACAAAAGTCGTACTCAGAACAAGATTGACCTTTATGATGTCCGTAGAAGACCATGGTATGTGTAAGGTCGGCAGTTCGAATCTGGGGAGTGGGGTGAGCTCCCATCTGTCAACTTTTTTATATTGTGGAATGATATTTTAAATTGTAAGTCGCTCAGAGCACTCTGGTGGAGAGCGACTAATTAAGAAATAAAGTGAAGTGAAGTTAACTCTAGCTCCCCATGCAGGGGCATGAGAGAAACCTTCCATAGGATGGTAAAGCATCAAACATCCTGGGCATCCCCTGGGCAACATCCTTGCTGACACACCACAAGCAGTTTCTCAAGTTGCTCCTGACACACACAAGAAAAGCATAATAGTATACTTTAGACTTGAACCAGCCCTTGTGGGTTATGGCAAATTTATCTTGTTGGAGTCAAAGAGGTTGGAAGGAGCTAGAGGTAAACTTGACCTCAGCATGTCTTTTTCAGATCCTTCCTGACTTTTGTGTTGTCAAAGTGTGCCTAAACACTCGGATCTTTCTGCTGTGACCTGACCTATCCTTCACCCAGAAGGAAGAATACAAAAGAGAAAAGAAAACCTTTTGCATGTCTTTCCTTTTAAAAAAAATCTTTCCTGCTAGGAGGCTTCTTTGAATTAGCAATACAGTACTTGGATTTTTATATCAGAACTTTTGTAGATCAAACATCAGCATGGTTTTTTTAAAGCAAAAACAAGACACTTCCTTATAATTTTATCTTTCTTTTTATTTCAGGTATATCCAAGGGGCTGCATCTCCCAAAGACATGCTCATTCTAGTTGATGCGTAAGTATGAAACATTTAGAAATTTATAGAGGATTTTTGAGAGCTACCATGATGTAGGGTGCATATGTACTGTAGGACTGATGTAGTCTGATGCCATGTAATCGCCATGGGTCAATGCTGTGTAGTTTTAAAAGGTCTTTAGCCTTCTCTTCCAAAGGGTGCTGGTACCTTGTCAAACTACAACTCCTAGGTTTCCATAACAATTAAAGTGATGTTAAACTGCATTAATTCTGCAGTGAAGATACACCCTTAGTGTTGGACTATGACTCTAGGGACCAGGGTTCAAGTCCGTACTTAGCCATGGAAACCCACTGGTTCACCATGTGCAAGTCACACTCTCTCAGCTACAGAGGAAGGCAAAAGTTACTCTGGGCAGCTCCACACAGCCCTTTAACCCGAGAACAATCCTGTTTTAAAAATGCACCTGGGTTCTAGTCCACACATGCCCCAGAAAGCATGTGCTTTTGGGGGGAAGAGGGGTGTCCTCATGCCATGCTTGAACTGTCTGAGAGGACAGGGAGACACTCACACCCTCTCCCCAAAACCTCTTAAAATGAGGGAGGGGTGGTACAATAACTTACCCGGCCATTAAACTGCTGTCGGAGCTCTCCTGGTGTGTAGAAATGCTGTGGACGGCCCCCTCAGAAGTCCCAGAACTTCCGAGGGGCAGTCCAGATAGCAGCCATACTGGATTCGGCCTGGGTCTTTCAGGAAGACCCAGGTCTTTCCAATATCAAATTGATTCGGCACAAAGTAGGGTTTTCCTGCTTTGTGCTGAAACCATTTGTTTTTCCCTGAGTTGTTGTTTGTACACCCCAGGGGGAAACACGAGAGGGTGTGCACTTTAGGTGCTGTCTCAATGCGCCCTACCTCTGATAAATCTTACCAATAAAACCACATGCTAGGTTCACCTTGGGTTCACCATGAATTCGAACTGACTTGAATTATAAGAAAAATATTTCTTTTCCTTAGCAAAAAAGATTTTTTTTATTTTGAAAAACTGCTCTAGATTTTTATTTTAAACTAGAAACCTATTTTAAACTGTGTGCCTTTAGGACCCCCTTTTTCACTGCATTATAAAATACAGATATTATTTGCTTTGATCTGAATTATATAGCAGTGTAGACTCATACAATCCAGTTCAAAGCAGATGGTGTGGATTATCTGTTTTGATAATCTGGATTATATGGCAGTGTAGAAGGGGTCTAGGTCATCTCAGACCAAACAGTGATACTGTTAAAAGGTTTTTCCTGCAAGGATTATTATATGGAAGATTTTTCATTGCTATCATCACTGGCTGCGAGAGTGTAACTTGACCACAATTGAGGAGAGATTTGAGATCAGTCTCAGGCTGGATCTACACTGCCCTATATCCCAGGATCTGATCCTAGATTATCTGATTTGGATTATATGAGTCTACATTGCTCAATAATCTGAGATAAGAAGATAATGTAGGATTAGATACTAGGATATAGGGCAATGTAGCTCCAGCCTCAGGCCCCATATACGGCCCCTTGTACAGTGCCATATAAAATTCATATTATCTGTTTTTAACTGGATTATATGGCAGCGTTGACTCATACGATCCGGTTCAAAGCAGATAATGTGAATTATCTGCTTTGATAATCTGGATGACATGGAAGTGTTGAAGGGGCCTACACTGCCATATAATCCAGTTTCTGAATCCAGATTCTGTGCTTTGAACTGGATTATATGGCAATGCAGACTCATATAATCCAGATCAAAGCAGATAATCTGGATTGAAACACTGGATTATATGACAGAGTAGATCCAGCCTCACAGAGTCCTAGACCCCATCTACATTGCCATATAAAATCCAGATTATACAATTTGAAAAGGATTATATTGTAATATAATACAGTTCAAAGCAGATAATCGTATTTTATATAGCAGTGTAGATGGGGCCATAGTCCAACACTATGCCACATTGGATCACTAAAGTTTGCTCTTATGGACGTGTGTCAAACAAACACAGAAACAACAATAACCTTATTCTTATATCTTGCCCCACATCCTCGAAGGAACTCAGGGTGGCTTACATGGGGACCAAGCCCAGTAGAACAAAAAATTAAAATATATCACCATAAAATACAATTGTATTACAATGAATTAAGCACATAAAACATATAAAATATCATAAAAACATAAACTCAGTGACAACCAATAACCAGTAGCCGGGCGCAGTGGACGTATTTAGGCTGAAAGGCCGGCCTAGGGCTTGTGCAATATACTACAATAAAGTGCAAAGGCTAAATATTAAGTTAGGGCTAGACGGGCCAAGTCAAGTTGTTGAACCGATTAGTCAAAGGCACATTGGAACAACCAAAATAAAAAGATTGACATTTGTTTCTCCATATTTATGTATTTTATGATTTCCATTCATTTATTTCCCTCTGCTGCTATCCTATGCACAACAAAAAAGTATGTTTCCTCTAGACATTTCTAGGTTCTCCAGCATAATTCTGTGATCAACTTCTGCCAGACATTCTCCTGGAGGTCTAAAAATGCCTAAAGAAGTGTCCTCCCGGGTAAAAAAAATTAGTGTTTGCCATTTTTATTTATATTAATGGTTTTTCCACTTCCACTGGGATCCTAAGACCTTCCTCCTGCAAATGTGGTAGGGGGTATTCCTGTGCTTTACTCTAATTTTCAATAGCTTCATCCTCAAATCTACTGATGGTTCTGTGCTCCTTTTTAATGAAAATACCATGATTATGAGGAACATCAAGAGAGGAGAGGCTACTGTTCCTGTCCATTAATTTCCAAAAGTGGCTGAGAGCGATATCGAGAGAAAACATAGAAGAGGGCATGTTTAAACAGTTCCCTTGTTTAAATATGCAACCCTGGAAATTGCTCTTCCTTTATACAAAGTCCAAAATACACATGACGATGTAACTTGTTTTTTGGTCCTGCATTTCTGGCACACAGAAGTATCTGTGCTGAAATGTCAAAGGAATAATGGGGAGCAAGGCAAAAGATTTGCCTGTGAATTAATGAGCACAGTTTGGAATCCTTAGGGAGAAACCTATTCGTCAGTTTGGGATTGTATTCCAAATCTCATGATCCCGTTCAGCATCGCTGACCTGTTGTCTCCTTTCCAAATTGCTCTAAGTATGCCTCATGCATTTTTTATTTCACCACTCATAGGGTTTATTTAATGCATACAGCAGCTCTCTCTCTCTCTCTCTTCCTTTCATTTTTTTTTAAAACAGCGTTCAAATGAGAAATAAAATAATTAAAAACTAGAGAGGAAGATTTTGCAGATTAAATTGCTTTTAAAATTCCGACCACTTTTATTACAAAAAGAATGCAGAAATTTTGATTTTTCATTTTTCCACTATATGTTTTCATTATGCAGCGTTAATGAAAAAATATTGTGGGGTGCTATGATAAATTTGAAGTTCCCATCCCATGCTGAACAAGTTAAATAAACTCCTGAGGCTTCTTATTAGAAACTGAGGTTAGGACTCCAAAGACTTCATGAAGATAGCTTAGTTTTGCTATCCTAAGATTTGGATTCCTGCTAAGGAAAGAGCATCTGACTACATTTTGATATCTTTCACACAGAGCTTGGACTATTACTCTCCAAAAGATCATTTGTTGCCGTTGCAGTTACAGTGCAAAAAGTAACTATATTTAATTTGTTTATTTATTTGCTTAATCAAAATAAATGAGTCATCAGTGAATTTGCAGTTTTAAAGAATAACTATTTGTCATTATCCAAAACTAACATAAATGAGAAATGAGGGAAAATGAAATCTGACTGCCATAAATGTTAATAATGTATTTGTATTGGTTTTATTGTCTCTTTTTGGAGAGAAAAAGTGGAGTTGTTTAATAATAATAATAATAATAATAATAATAATAATAATAATAATAATAATACAGTAGAGTCTCACTTATCCAACACTCGCTTATCCAACATTCTGGATTATCCAATGCATTTTTGTAGTCAATGTTTTCAATATATCATGATATTTTGGTGCTAAATTCATAAATACAGTAATTACTACATAGCATTACTGCGTATTGAACTACTTTTTCTGCCAAATATGTTGTCTAACATGATGTTTTGGTGCTTCACTTGTAAAATCATAACCTAATTTGATGTTTAATAGGCTTTTCCTTAATGCCTCCTTATTATCCAACATATTTGCTTATCCAACATTCTGCCGGCCCGTTTATGTTGGATAAGTGAGACTCTACTGTAATAATAATAGATGTCTGATATTAAACACATCCAAATCAAGCAGTAGTAGTGAAGGCACAGGAACTCAAAAAGTATGAAAGCCACTAAAACCAAGGGAGCCTCTATATTATAAAATTAATGCAGGTTGACACCTTTTTCACTTTCACAGCTCAATGCTATGGGATCCTGGGATTTGTAGTTTGGTTTTTTTATTTTCGTGTCAGGAGCAAATTGAGAAACTTGTGGAAGTCCCTGGAAGTGTGGTCGGTTAACCCTTATGCCAGAAGGACTGATGACTTGAAGGTTGGATTGCTGACCTGAAGGCTGCCGGTTTGACTCCAACCTGGGGAGAGCACAGATCAGCTCCCTCTATAAGCTCCATGCAGGGACATGAGAAAAGTCTCCCACAAGGATGGTAAAAACATCAAAGACATCTGGGCACCCCCAGATAAGCTCCTTTGTGCAATTTCAGCCACTTGGACAACATGGTCTTTTCTGTTGCAGGAGGAATTGAGAACTATTCCTAGATACTTGAAGCATGGGACCTGCTCGGCTTTGTTTTCATCTATATTCCACAGGCAAAGCTTGGGTCTTTTGGCAAACACCATGATTTTAGTTTTTGGGTTGTTGAGTTGTAGCTGACTCACATTGCAATATCATACCAGAGCTCTCAATGCTCTTTTAAGTCCAATTGGTGTTCTTGAGAGTAGAGCAGCAGCAGCAGCAAAAGTAGGGTGGAGATATGTCTATCCTCAAGTTTTGGTGGGTGGAAGTCCATGTTAAGCAAGTGGTCCACTATGGAGTTGATATAAGGATTAAATAGTAATGGGGCCAGGATGCAGCTTTGCTTAACACCTTTTTCCATTCTAACAGCATTAGTGAGGTGGCCGTGAGGGTTGCATCTTATTTTGAGAGACTTCCCTTTGTGGAGTTGACAGATAAGATATAGTAGCCATCTATTAATTGAGGTGGCTTCTAATATTTCCTATAGTTTTGTCTTAGATATGGAGTCAAAAGCTGCCTTAAAGTCTATAAAGAACACATACAGTTAATATAATAACTGTGGCATTGAACTGGATTACATTTAAAATTAATGTGAAGAAATTCTATCTTTTTAATTTATTCCTTTTATTTTGTTTGTAACTTGCTACTTCCATACCACTTTGTACAGAGGATGGAAAGGTGTGGTCATTTGTTTTCATAGTACATCTTGCAATTGGTCCTTTTATAAGCAGTTATATAAGACCCTATTCGAGGAAAATATATACAGGCAAATGTGGCCTGTGGGCTTGTTCTTAAGTTGAATTTGTATGTTAGTCAGAACAGCCATCTATCTATCTATCATCTATCTATCTATCTACCTTTGGATAGCATAGTAGAGAGTTAACACAGGTTTTCTGTCTATGCCAATGTTTAGAATATTTCACCTCACTTTCTGTTCCTGTGATAATTGGATTTTGAAAAATTTGGCTTGTTGTGGAAACAAGGATTGGTGATAAAACTTCAATGGAGACCACCTTTTCCCATGATAACTCTTCCAGGAGTGAATTTCCCTTTCTAGGGGTAAATTTCTCTCACATCCTGTTGTCCCAACCCTGTTCCTAACTATGAGTCATTTGTAAATCAGATGTTTGTAACTCGGGGAGTGCCTGTATATGCATTTGTATTGGAATATTATTAAAATTTGAAAACTGCATATTTCTTTTTACAATTTGCCCAGGACAAATTGTGAGGACAAATAGTATAAAAGTAGCACAGGGATGAGAAAATCTAGCCTTCAGAAATATGCCCAGGTTTAAAATAACGATGAGAATGAAAAGGAAAGGCATTCAGTGGTAGTTGTGTTGACTATAGAGCAAAATAAAACAAACTACAAAATGCACAAAAGAGCAATGCTTTATATGCCTTACAACCTCTGAGGATGCCTGCCATAGATGTGGGCAAAACGTCAGGAGAGAATACTTCTGGAACATTACCATACAGCCTGGAAAACACACGACAACCCAGCAATGCTTTAATTGGCCAGGCAAAATGCCCAAACCATGTTGTACAAACTTTTGAAGCTCCACTGGCTTCTTCATCAGATAAAAGATAGTTCAAAAATCATATAGAAGGAAAAAAACAACTGTGTAGGAGTCACAAGCCTACATTTTGTATGAGATGTTGTTTCTGTTCTTGTCCATTTGGTCTGGAGGGATCTCAGTTCAGGCAAAGGCCAGTCCCTTCTTGGCCAAGTGGGGACTGAGACAAAGGACAGGAAAATGTAAACTCCATTAGCAATAAAGTCACTTCTCTTGGGATTCAGCTTGTCTCTGTCTTCTGTGAAGCCACAAGTCCCTTTCTTAGGCAGAAAACATTGACTTTTTTTTTAAAAAAAAGATTTTGGCAGCAAGCTATAACTCTCTTTGTAGACTTTCACAGCACCATTTAAGGTTCTTGCTTCATGGCACCATTCCCCATTGCTTGGTAGCCTGTTTAAATGAGCAGTGTGGATGAAGTGCACAATGTTCAATGTGCAATGGGAAAAGAAATGCCTTTTTCATTATGCAATAGGGATTGTTCCCTTTGTTCTGTTTTTCTACTGGCAGGGGAAGACCTTTCCATTCAAGCAGGCCTTTGCCATATAAACTGATTGTCTGTTGAAGGTGGCGTTACTAGCTCTGTGTTTCATTTGTGTCTTTTTCATGTACAGTGTTCCTACTTTGCGGATTTCCACTTATTGCGGGTGGTCTTGGAACGTTACCCCCACGATAAGCGAGGGAACACTGTTTTTATGTTGTGGTTTAGTCAGTATTTTGTTTAAATCTGCATTTTATTATCAATCACCTCATATGACTGAAGGAATGAATAAGGACCTTTGCATTCTTCTTTCCCAGTCTATGCAAAGGTCTCTCTCTTACCTTAGTAACAGAGCAAGGCAGAAACAATCTTGAAAACAGTTGGCTAAACATAACTAGTTACTTATAATTAATTGCCTTTTCCAATAACAAAGGTTTTATTCAGAATGATTGTAACATGGAAACCAATGTGATTTAGGTGTGTGAGCTGGATCTGCACTACCATATAATCCAGTTTCTAAATCCAGATTATCATCTTTAAAATCGATTATATGGCAGTGTAGACCGATATAACTCAGTTCAAAACAGATAATCTGGATCCAGAAACTGTATTATGTGACAGTGTAGGTCTAGCTCCGGTTTCTGAATCTGGATTATCTACTTTGAATTGGATCATTTGGATCAACACTGCCGTATAATCCAGTTCAAAGTAGATAATTTGGATTCAGAAACTGGATTATATGGTAGTGTAGATGGGGCTTGAATATTGGGTTTGAAGTCTGAGACTAGATCCACATTACATCCCAGGAACTGATCCCAGATTATCTGGTTTGAACTGTTTATATGAGGCCCCTTCTACATTGCCATATAATATAATATAATTGCCATACCTGGCTGCTCTGAACAAATTCAAGTCCCCAGGGCCAGATCAACCACATCCAAGAGTTTTGAAAGAACTAGTGGAAGTCATTTCAAAACCACTGGCATCCATCTTTGAGAGTTCTTAGAGAATGGCACAAGTCCTGGCAGATAGGAGGAGGGCAAATGTCATCCGTATCTTCAAGAAGGGAAAAAAGGATGATTGAAACAATTACCTTCCGCTCAGCCTCACATTGATACTGTGCTAGATTCTGGAAAATATAATTAAGGAAGCGGTCTGAAAACACTTAGAAACTAATGCGGTCATTGCTAATAGTCAACATGGATTTATTTAAAACAAGTCATGCCAGACTAATCTGACCTCTTTTTTCGATAGAGTTACAAGTTGGGTAAATGCAGGGAATGCCATAGATGTAGTATATCTGGATTTCAGTAAGGCGTTTGACAAGGTATCCCATGACCTTCCGGCTTACAAACAAAATGTGGACTAGGCAAAACTACGGTAAGGTAGATCCATAATTTGCTAAGTGAACGAAACCAACGGAGTGTTCACCAATGCTTCCTCTTAATCCTGGAAAGAAGTGACGAGTGGAGTGCTGCAGGGTTCCATCCTGGGTCCTGTTCTGTTCAAAATCCTTATTAATGACTTAGAGTTTGCAGACAACAACAAATTGGGAGGGATAACTAATACTCCAGAAAACAGGAGCAGAATTCAAAATGATTTTAACAGATTAAGAGAGAGATTCACACGTGGAATGCTGTGTCCAGTTCTGGGCACCACAGTTGAAGGGAGATGTTGACAAGCTGGAATGTGTCCAGAGAAGGGCTATTAAAATGATCACGGGCCTGAAGAACAAGTCCTATGAGGAGAGCTTAAAGAGCTGGGCATGTTTAGCCTGCAGAAAAGAAGGCTGAGAGGAGACATGATGTATAAATATGTGAGGGGAGGTCATAGCGAGGAGGGAGCAGGCTTGTTTTCTCCTGCTCTGGAGACTAGGACGTGGAACAGTGGCTTCAAACTACAGGGAAGGAGATTCCACTTCAACATTAAGAAGAATTTCCTAACTGTGGTAGATGTTCAGCAGTGGAACTCTCTGCCCCAGACTATGGAATTAATATTGCAGTTAGATGTCGTTTAAAAATAAAATTGTTTTAAAATACTTTACTTTTCAAAAATAGCTTTCCATGCTATGTGGTTGAATAAGTAACCCAAAATCGAGCCAGGAAGGGAGCATGACCTGGTAACACACATTAAGAGCTCTGAGGGTTCATGGTTTCCTGCCTGGCTTAGGTAATAAATTGATTTGTGAGGTTTTTTTTTTGTGAAACCTAGGTTACATGAATTGACAGATTTATTTTTAATCTCTTTTGTAGGAGTGGCAGTGTTAGTGGACTGACACTGAAGTTAATCCGAACATCTGTCATTGAAATGTTAGAGACCTTGTCCGATGATGATTTTGTGAATGTAGTTTCGGTGAGTACTTTTCACATTCTGTTAAGCAGAGCTGCCAATAAATTATTTTAAATGAAAATTGTACATGATGTCAGGTTCTGGAACCCACAATACAGAGACTGGAAACTAACCTCTTTCCAGACTAGAAGAAATACAGTTCTGCTGAGGCAGACAGAATGATGGATTATATAGTCTCCTGCCCGCACATTCCCCTCCAACCTCCCTCATTTCTCATAACAAAGGCCAGCTGACCTTATCAGCTCAGTCTTTCCCTTCTTCCCCTCCTTCTTGTATTCCATGTCAGGTTGACCAATTAGGCCTTTTTCACAGGGCTGGAGTTGGCATTCTGACACATGAAGGAAAATTGAAAATCCTTCAGACTTAATTCAGTGTACCTTGATCATTGTCAAGAATAAGAGTGATGAACATTTATATCTATGTAAGTTAGAACCAGTTTTACAGTTCTGCTGATATAAAAATGTAACTAGTAGGTTTGTCCTGATCAAGCTGTTCAATTGATGATGAGATTATTGATGGCAATATATTGTTATCATTATCCATTTAGAGAAGGAACACATCTTATTCTGCTATATGTTCTGCTTTAGGAGTAACAACAAACAGAAAATGTCTGGTCTTAAGGAATGTATTATTTTAAAATATTTCAGTCTAGATTCAATTGATTGTTCTTTGTATCAGCTAAATTCTATGGTCCTGCTGCGAGGCTACACTTCACGTTCTGCTGTGTAGGACATCTAGGAGTAACTGTCCAACAATTTTGGATATAATTTCACCATCACCACCCTCCAGTATTATGGACAGGTTTTTTCTGGTTATATTTGTGGGGAGAGGGGATGGATCTGGTCAAAAAGTATACCAAGACTTACATGTTCCTTTCCCAAAAAAAGAGAGATTGAAAACAAACTATCCTATTAATGACAGGTCATTAGCTGACCTAATTTGATGAGCTCAAATTAGGCCAAATCAAACACAAAATTAGGAAATCCAACTATAGCTGCTACATATAGCATTAAATTTAAGTTAGGACCTCATCAGACGGGCAAAATTGCCTATCCTAGGAAGCTTGAACGGGTGATGGGGTGGGATGGGGTGAGTGCAAGGTGGGCAATGTGGGACGATGGATTCCTCCCCACTGGGCCCTGCTAAATTTGCCACGATCCATTAATGTGAATGTGATTTTGTGTGTGTGTGCCAGGAGCGACTTGAGAAACTGCAAGTTGCTTCTGGTTTGAGATATGTGGTCGTAAGCAGGCCTGTAGCGAGGGGGGGGGGTTTAGGGGTTCAACCCCCCCCCCCCCGAAATTTTTCAAGTTATAAAAAAAATCTCGTTTACTCATGAATTTTAACTGGTTAACCAAATCCCCATGCTAAGTCTATGAGCTGCAAAACATTAAGAGTCCCTCCAGGCACTATCTCAAGCAGATATTGACAGGTTTGTAGCGGGGAGGGGTATGTGCTAGGGGTTCAACCCCCCCCCCCCCGAAATTTTCAAAACCCCTCCCGAAATTTTTTTCTGGCTACGGCCCTGGTCGTAAGAGCATTCCCAAAGCTTTATCAGTCTGTGAAGCTAGGTCATAGTTCTGTGGGTTCAGGAAGAGTTTCAAGCACTAGTGCCTTTCATCAGTTTTGTTATGGATTTCCCCCTCCTTTTATTTTAAATGTATTTTATTGTATTTAGTACACACAAAATAAGAGAACAAAAAAACCAAAATAAAGCACCAGTGAAGTGAAAACATTTCTGCCATTTCAAAGTTTTTCAATAGCCAATCTTCTTTTGTTGGTATACTCTTTTCTTTTCTTTTCTGAACATACAGCCATTTTGCTTCCAAGACCATATGAAGCAACACTTTGTAGTTCATGCCTTTAATCTGCTCACTTGGCAACCCCAATAAAAACAACTCTATTCAAAAATCTCTTCCATCAACAAGTGCATCTGCTTCCAATATTTTTAGCTTTATCAAATATGCACCCCCCTAAATTTTATAAACAGTCCTGAACAAAAACAGGTGTGGAACTGGTGCGCATCTAGGGTAGCCAAATGTGTTTGGGAGCTTGTCAGTTTACATCTCCATACCTTTTTTATTTCCTATAATCAAATGATGTTTCCCTCACCCCCATGCATTTCCTGGTAATTTCTGCTAGTTACTAAGACATTTTACTTCTTAACGGAATATGACAGGTTTCTCTGTTTTGGTATATTTTAAATTCTAGAACCAGATGAGTTCCTATAATTTTTATATATAAAAATACAGCCTGCATATGTTTGTAGTTGGTCAATTAACTTGAAATTTTGACACAACATAGCATTCCAATATGCACATGTTTTTAGATCAAAATGAGTCTGAGGAAGAAGAATGAATGATGGGATATGCAGTGCGTACAATCACTTCAGCTCCCACTGACCACTACGACTTGCACCAATGACAGATCAAGACCAAACCTGGCACACAGACCCCCTCCCCCCATGAACCATTTTATGTCCTGATGTGGTTAGAGGAGGACAGACTACGGATGATGGGATTTGCAGTGCCTTCACCCGAAATATTTCCCACAGACGACTGCGACCCCCATGAATGACGGACATGGACTAGATTTGGCACACAAACACCTCATTACCCACTTCATGTCCTGGTACCAATAGGAGGATGGACCATGAATGATGGGATTTGCAGTACCTTCACCCAAATCAGCTCCAACTTCAACAGACCACAGAGACTAACACAAATGACAGACCATGACAAAGCTAGGCACACAGACTCCCCATGACCAACAGAAAATACTGGAAAAGTTTGAGGGAAACAGACATTAATTTACGAGAGTTATAGTTCACCAGCAACCAGGGAAATTGTGACCCCCACCGACAATGGACTGGGACCAAACTTGGTACAGAGAATCCCCATGACCAACTGAACATACAGCTGTGATATGTTGGAATTGAACTGGATAATGAGAGTTGTAGTTCACCCTTACCCAGAACACAGCCGACAACGGATCTGGACCAAACTTGGCACACATGACCAGCTCTACATACATGCAGGAATCCTTCACTCAATTCAGCTCCAACTTCAACAGACTATAGAGACCCACAGAAATGACAGACCAAGGCAAAACAAAGCACACAGACTCCCCATGACCTACAGAAAATACTGGATACATTTGGAGGATATTGACCTTGATTTCTGGGAATTATAGTTCACCTGCATCCAGAGAAATTGTGACCACCATTGGCAATGGACCGGGACCAAACTTGGCACAGAAAACCCACATGACCAACTGAAAATACTAGTGTGTTATGTTGGAATTGACCTTGATTATGGGAGTTATAGTTCACCCTTATCCAGAGTGCACTGAACCCAGCCGACAACGGATCTGGACCAAACTTGGGACACAGATCTAACATGGCCAACTCTACATACACGCAGGAGTTGGGGATGATTTCCCTGGGAATCCCACTCATTCTGACCTACATGGAGTTCGAGTACAAACAACTACAATTACTGATATGCCT
Source organism: Anolis carolinensis (assembly GCF_035594765.1). NCBI lineage: Eukaryota > Metazoa > Chordata > Lepidosauria > Squamata > Anolidae > Anolis > Anolis carolinensis. The sequence continues at coordinate 88,667,143 of NC_085845.1, read as the reverse complement.
TGTGTTTGCAATGACTATCAATAAAGAGCAGGGGCAATCTTTGCAAGTATGCAGTTAGAAATTTGAAAACAAAAGCTATTCTCATGGGCATGCTCCAGAGTCAGTAAACCGTCTGAACTAAATGCTTATTCAGAAAGCGGATAAACTGAAAATGTAGTCAATCCACTAGTTTTACAATAAAAAATGATTTTTGGTAAAAAAAAAAAAACAACACCTCTTTTTCCTTCTTTTCATTTCATTCGATATAGACACAGCAATGCAAGGCAGGGAATTGAATTGAATGATGTGTTTTCTCTGTGAATCTATGTTTGCAACAATACTATTATTTACTTACACATCATACATATACTGAGCCACAGTAAAGCATGGCTGGGTTTAGCTAGTTCTGTTATATTTTGAGTTGATGGGAACTGCCTTTTAATAATGCAAGGTTTTAAAATTCAACTACTACATCATTCTTCCCACTTTCCCTCCCTAGAGATCTCTGGAGAAACGAGTCACCCTTCTATGGAGAGATCTAACTTTTTAAAATAAAAATTTCACTCTGTAACTTTAGCAGTATTGAATAAACCTCTGTGTCGTATTGTTGTGGTATATATCATGAGATCGTATACAAGCATTCACTGTGTGGCTTTGGTGTGATTGGCATACACAATGAAAAAGCTCTTTTTTAAAAATAAATATTTATTCAAAGAAACAAACTTACCATTTAAGAAACATGAATATATGCAGTGAAACAAATTACACCAAACAAAAAACATGTTTACCACACAAACAAATGTTTTTCTTAATACATAATCTACTAACCTACAACTAAGAAAATTACTAAACCTAACCAATACACCAAATGTACATACAAAAGCAAAACTAACAGACATAAAAACTAATCTACTGACTTCTCACTCTCTGTCTGGTGGTTTAAAAATTCTGACTAAACTACTCCCTTTAAGAAATATTGTATAATCACACTTCTACATTTAGTAACATATTACTAGCTCATAAATTCCACAATTAGTCAATCCCCCAACTTAATATTAATCAATACATCTTTGATCTCTCTTTAAGTTAGACAAATACTTCTTATCCACCAGCCTGATCAATTTGTTAATCTTAATTATTTCACAGATCTGTTAGCTGTTGTCATAAACTTTTTGACATCTCTTTTCCATTTCAATTTCCATTCAGAAAGAATCCATACTGATCCTCCCCCTCCTCCTCTTCACTTCTATTTCATTATGTCCCCATGACAATGCTTCCTCAATGAAGAAACTTTTTATTGTAGCCTGGTCATAGGCTGGATGGCCATCTGTCAGGGATGCTTTGAATGCTGTTTTCCTGCTTTTTGATAGGGGTTGGACTGGATGGCCCATGAGTTATCTTCCAACTCTATAATTCTATGATTCAAGACAAACTCAGTGGTTGATTTTCAAATAAGTTAGTTTAAGAAAGGAGTTTGCACTGAATTAAAATTAGGACCTGTAGTTCTAGTGGGATGTTTGTACACTTTAAATACAGTAGAGTCTCACTTATCCAACACTCGCTTATCCAACGTTCTGGATTATCCAACGCATTTTTGTAGTCAATGTTTTCAATGTATCGTGATATTTTGGTGCTAAATTCGTAAATACAGTCATTACTACATAGCATTACTGCTTATTGAACTACTTTTTCTGTCAAATTTGTTGTATAACATGACGTTTTGGTGCTTCATTTGTAAAATCATAACCTAATTTGATGTTTAATAGGCTTTTCCTTAATGCCTCCTTATTATCCAACATATTCGCTTATCCAACATTCTGCCGGCCCGTTTATGTTGGATAAGTGAGACTCTACTGTACATTTATATTACCCCTGCAGTGAAAATGCGACCTCCTCACTGTATCTGTATTTTTCATACTTTTTTCATACGTTTTCAGGCAAAAGTTTCCCTTGAAAAAGAATACACTTTTCCATGGCAGCCAAAGATGATTTGTCTCAGAGAATTAATCCCCAAGGAAATGGAAATAGAGATAGGTCCTTTAATGAAAAACAATGGCTTTTAGAGTGTTTTTACACACAATTCTCTGAACAGCGTGTGGTTCCTTCATAAGCAGCTGAAGGAAATTCAATGATGACAATTTAGTTTACATAACATATAGCTTTAAACTTGTATAACTCCATGAATATTATATATTATTTGGAGAAGTTCTGGATGACTGGATTTCAGTGAAATCCTTACTATTTTACAATACGAAATGCAACATAAAATTTGAATGCACCAGAGGTCCACTCGAGTGTATTTCAGCTAAAATGATTCTTTAACTGAGTCATTTTAGTTAAAGATTTTTTTTTATTTTTCTGCTTTGATTGGAAAAAATTCAACTTATTCAAGTACAACAGCAGTTGGCCTTTTCAGTCTTCTGTTATTTTAATTGCCCTGAATATATGTTTTCCCCAGCAAAGGCATTTTGAGGGAGCCAAGCTGCCAAAATCTAAAGCATATTAATCATTACAAACTATCAATATTAATATTAAAGAAATAAACCCATATATTTAGACACAGTGCTTTAAGAAAGAAATGCATACACTTGCACAAATGAAACAGCCGAGACTGCCACACAATAACACATTTTTGTACCTTTTTTTCTAGCTGACTATGAAAGATTAAACATAGCAAGATGAAGTTGTATAAAAAAACCCCCCACTACTTAAAAAGCCCCTTTCTATATAAACAAGGGCTGGATTATAACTATCTCAATTGGTAGAACGTCTTCTGCATTGGCTAGTGGCTCAGCATTCTGTACTTTCTCTTGGTTTTTTCCCAATTGCTTTTTTGATCTTCCTGATGTTTCTGTGATTGTCACATCTCTGTATTGCATGCTCAGGTGTGAGGTATCCTCCAACTACAAAACCAAACACCATAGAGACACACAGCTTAAAGGGAAAAAAAAGTGCCAATCACCCCATATAGTTGTGACGAATAGACAGTAGAGCTCTCAATTCCCGCTAAGCATAGAGAGGAAAGATGAGACAAATCTCAGAGCAAACTGCTCCAAGCTCACTCTGGCTCTCCTATATATGTATGCTCACCCGACTGGAGCAGAAACTTTATCTGGGCCATTCCAGCCGGGAGCTGAGTGCCTAAAAGTCAATGAACCCACTGGCAGCTACCCCTATAGCCACACCAAGCCAGAAAGAAGGAAGCCAGCTATGTATGGCTGCATATAGCTACCATTCACCACTGCCAACTTGAACCACTAACTTCTCTGTCCACAGTTATATGATTAATTAATGAGGCTCAAGTTGTTAAACTGATCCAACTTTCAGAGTTTAATTCAAATGTAAAGATTTTTGAGTTGCCATCTCTTGAGCTATGCAAAGTGTTTTTTTCTTATTTGTTCCCTCCCTGTCCCATGCGTTCTTTAAGCGCATCATCCATGGGATGCAAAAAAGTCTTTGGGGGGGGGGGTATTTATAGCAAGTCTTAAACTACGAGTTCCAAACTAATCCAGAATTATGCTCAAGCCTAGTAACTACCTTCTTACTACTGATCTGGGCTAATAGACAAATACAAAGTTACAGTAAGACCTCTGCAGTTTCATTTACCCTCATGGGGGAGGGGGTATTTCTAGGTATTTTCTGGTTCTTCCTGGCTATTCCATGATATACCTCCTCCAAAAGTTGCCATAGGGTTGCCTTCAAAGACCTAGAAAATTCCTACTGATGAGGATATGGCTCTAGGAATACCTAGGTCCTCCAATACCGCTCTGGGGTATGATGGGACTGAAAGTGAGATAAAGAAGTGGTGTTTGTTTCTATCCATAGTTTCATTTAACTGTGCTCCAGCAGGTAATATGAGATTATTAAAGTATTGTTGGATTGCCCACTCCCAAGTTCACTGCACAATTGTAGTGCTACAGTATATGCCATATCTATGGAAGCATCTTAGGGAATCTTGGAAATGGTAGTTTCTTGAAGAACTAGAGTTATCATGGGGGAAAGGTGTTTCCACTGAAGCTTTCTCACAAATCCTTGTTTCCACAAAAAGGCAGGGTTTTTTTTCCAAATCAAATTATCACAGGGATAGAAAGTGAGGTGAAATCTTCTGAACAGGGACACAGACAGCAAAACAAATACCACAGGGGTGTTACCTCCCCCCCATGCTATCTGAAACAAAAATATATATGTTTTTGGCTGGAATTATACTTAAAATGCATCTGTTCCAACTTATATATAAAGTCAGCTTAGGAACAAAATTACAGAACCAATTTCTTTGTAACTTGGGGACTGCCTGTATATAATTAGATGGATGAACATCATTACCAAATTCTAGAAATTCGATACGAACAAATGAGATATTTATACACCATCCTTTTTACAAGTCGTATTTGTGTCAGTGTATGACTAGCAGAGATTTATACATAACAGCTCATTCTTACATGAAGGTGATTCAATCATTCCTGCTTGGTTTAGCAAAATTTTCCAAGGAACATGGTCAGATTAAGGTAGAGGATGAAGGTACTAATTTCTCAGCTGAGTCCATGATTTTCTGCGGAGTCCTTGCAATTTAGTTCCAGGGTGGTGATAATGGTGAAAGGGGAAGGTCATGGAAGGTGTTTAAGTCATGCAAGGATTGTCATGGATTAATGTGTTTTAATTTCCCCAGGAATTTGCATTTTTGCCTGTCTGAAGTGGCATGTTTTGTTGCAAAAAGGGATCTTGCTGTTTAAAAGAGCTTAAATGTGTGCACAATACAGCTGTTTCCCCACTAATCCAGTTATATGCTTTGATAACTGTAAGTGGTAGATGATAGGGGTTGCAATTCAATCCCAGCATGCTATGATTTAGGAACTCGGTTTCGCATGTTTGCAGAGAGAATGTAATTTGTTTATGGATAAACTGCTGTTTCCAGTGAAAGCTATTTCTGCTTCAGGCTTGCAGAGGGTTAGAGGGAGAGGAGTCTGCGCTGTAAAAAATGCTTTAGACAAATTAAAGGTCTTAATTCATGACCTCATCAAGATCACTTGGATTTTATTTTTAAAAATTAAGGCCACACTGTCTCTGCAGAGTGTAGTAGAGTTGTAATTCTGTGCTAAATTCATTCTCAAAGGAAGGAAGAAGTAATTTTAGAAATTATCATCCTTTGCAATAAAGTCTTCGAAATCTGCAGTTTTACTCCAAGATATCCCATTTTTCTTCTCCATAGAAAATACAGTTTTCTGTGAATTATGAAAACTCTGTTTCCTCTGCAGATAACACCCTTTCATGTGCAAAAAAGACAAAGAAAAAAATCTGTCTATGAATTTTGCATGGAATAAATCCCAAAGTGTGAATATTCTTGTCAGGCCAGGTTTTTTTTGTCAGGTTTTTATCAACAATTGGGAAACATGTTTTTCACACATTATTCATATAATTTCATACATTTTTCCATCTTTCTGTAACTCAAAGAGTCAAGGTGAATTTGAAATACTTATAGTTTAGACTGTATTCCTAGTAAGACTTAAGCCTGCACTGCAGGTTTTTTGTGGTTATTAACTGGTGACCTTCTGAATGACAGTCCTTTAAGTCATCCTGTTATCAATAGTCCTACTTAGGTCTCCAGATTCAGTGCTGTGGTTTCCTAGATCAAGCCTATCTATCCATAGTATGATCTTCCTCTTTTCTGCTGTCTTCTACCTAGCCAACCCTTATTGTTGTTTTAGTAAGACATGTCTTCTCACCATATGTTTAAAGTACGAAAAATATCAACTTAGTCATCTTGGCTTGATTTGCTCTATGAACCATTTTTCAAGATCCATTTAAGTTCAGTTCATTTCACTTATCGGCTTTTGCAACTTAAAAATCAGAAATACAGTGGCATGTACATTCCTGAGTTTAGTACTCAACAGAATGGAGTACAGAAGTATGTGCTTTCTTCTTTTCATACAAAAAAGGTTCATTATCAGAGAGTCATGGCCCCCACAAAGGTGTGACAGAGCTCTGACCTGGGGACATGGGATTGGGGTAATGGCATGGTGAGATGAACAGAAGACTTTATAAAATATTGACTTTTGTTTTGTTCACCCAACTAGAGTTATTTATTTTATTTGGCACATTATATTATCCTCTCATCATACTGATTTTTTGTTATGTTTTTGTGATTATTGTCATTTTTACTCTTATGCCGATGAACAACATATGCCTATTTTGATACATTTAAAAAGAAAATTAATTGCTTTTTGAATTAAAACTCAAATTTGCAAAGTAAAGGTAAAGGTAAAGGATTTCCCCTGACATTATACATATATACATAACTTTATTACGGTCCATGGACTCGCAGCTGTCAAGTGAACAACATGCAAGAATTTACAGAACAGACATTAAGTCTAGTCATGCCTGACTCTGGGGGGTTGGTGCTTATCTCCATTTCTAAGCTGAAGAGACGGTGTTGTCCATAGACACCTCTGAGGTCATGTGGCCAGCATGGCTTCATGGAGCACTATTATCTTCCCGCCAGAGAGGTACCTATTGATCTACTCACATTTGCATGTTTTTGAACTGCTAGATTGGCAGAAGCTGGGACTAACAGTGGGAACTCACCCCGCTCCCCGGATTTGAACTGCCGACCTTTCGGTCAGCAAGTTCAACAGCTCAGCAAGTTCAACAGCTCAGCAGTTTAACCTGCTGTGCCACCAAATTTGCAAACAGAATTAAAAATTCAGCATGCAACAGAAAGCAATTAACAGTGTCTTTGAACTTCATTTGCACAGGTTTACACAAGTGGACAAGGGCAAAGTGAGCTCTCTACACCAGGCACATAATTTATTTAGACTGTGACATAGGTACCTAGTGACTTCTTTTGAAAATGCATTTTATCTGACTCCCTGCCCTCCAAGTCTGGCCTGCTGATGTACCCTGAAACCCAGTGGACAAAGCTGGGCAGTGAGTTGGACCCCCCCCCCCATTCGTCCAACCAGGTCTCAGTGATGCAAGCCAGGTCTGCTTGTTCATCCAGGATCAAGTCATGGATAGCTTTTGTTTTACCATTTACGGTCCTGGCATTTAGCAGGAGTTCCTTAAGCCTGGAGAGTCTGTCATGATGGCTATCCAACCTATCTTTCCTCAGGGTCGTAAAAACTCTGTTGCACTTCTCCCTGGGATGGCATATACGACTACAACTTCACCTCCCCAGCATGACCTCTATGGCATCCCCCGATCCCGGAACTCCCCACTCTCAGGGGCAGTTTGGGCCTAAGGGAGCTAACATATATTGGGGAGGTAGTCAACTCTCACTATTTGCTGGGGGGAATGATGTTCTGGGGAGCATCATGGGGGGGGGGATTTCTCTAAGGTTAAATTTAAGGAATCATTTAGTATCATGGAGGGCCATTCCAAGGTTGAGGGTTCATGTTCTTCCTGGCTAGTTTTTAAGGGAGAAAGGGATGCTAAATTGTGATCTAACTCCCTAATTAGGGTCGGCGGGGCTGATTCTAGGGGCCAATGGGGGCTGTTTGGCCATGTCTCCTTTTGGAGGCTAGCTGGCAGTCCATTCCGAAGTAGTCAAATGAATAAATCTTGGAAGACCCTCCTTACTTTAATTGCCCATCTGTCTAAAGCAGGTCTTAGTGCTTATACATTTTTAGGGATAATGGTGTCTCCAAAGATTTCTAGCAAAGGCAGTCTTTGCTAGAAATGTCTTACAGCATAAATAGTTATTTCTTCCATTGTGTTCTTGGAATACTGCTCTTGGACATCATTTTGCTTTCTGCCATGCTTCCAGACTGATGGAAAACAGAATGTTGGATTTGCAGTGAAATGTTCAGTGGGGAGTGAAACACATAGGCTTGTATCTGTTGAGACTGAATTAGCCGATTTTATGGAGAGAATATTGTGTAATGTAGTAGTAGTAATAATAATAATAATAATAATAATAATAATAATAATAGAATTATTTTTTCCCTTCTTTCTACCTATTTCTCATAACAGTTGATTTGTTTAGTGTTGTTTGGAAGGTTTTGTTATCCTAGAAGTTCATTAGTGAAAAGTTTAACTTTTTGACCAAGTCTACTGCAGCAGAAGTCTGTCTTCTCAGTTCTCTTAGCTATTTACCCTTCTCCCCATAACCTAGAAGAGCTCTTCTGACTAGTTCTAACTTTCTTTTCCACTAAAATTCTTTACAGCCTAACCCACCCAATTTCTAATCTAGAATTCAGATGGACCAAAGAAATCTGTAGTGTGGAGGAAGAAATGATAGTGCAATATTGTTTGAACAGAAATCTGCTTACATTTCTCCAGATCTGGACCAATATTGATCATTCATTGGTTGACAATGTCTTCAAAAATATGTCAAGATCTGAACTGATCCATCCCATTTTCCTTCTGTTCTCTTTGAAGAAACAATAGGACAGTCTAGCTGCTTAAATGTGTAGCGGGTTTTAGAAATTCCGGTAATGTTTTGATGTAGTTTCTTCTCAGAATTAACTCTAAGATCCTATTACTGAATATACGAGTACACACAGACAAAGAAAAACAGCAAAGCTGGATTTGGTTACAAGGAAAAGCCTCTTGGTATTAGATCTATTTCACTACTGCTCATTTAATATGTATAGATACATCTGGGTCACCAAGCTGCTTAGCCGAAACAGTAGGAGCAAGACAGCAACAACCTCTCGGTAGATTGAAAAAGCAGCTGCAGCAAAATCTGATTAGGCTGGAAACATGTTGGCCATATATTTTCAAATATCTATATTCCCAGAGCAATAGTGAAATGTAGCAATCAGCCTCTTTTGAATTAGTTGAAAAAGATAGGATTTCCCCCTTTGACAGATCATGTGACAGAAGGCATTACCCCTCTATGCACAATTAAGTCTCTTTACTCGGTTGTTTTTATTGATTCTTCTACTCCAAATGTTCTATACCTGTGAAGTGTTTCACACACTACAAACCAATGTTCTGTTGCAAACAATTAAGCTTGATCTTATGAAAAAGATACTTCTATGCTGCCCTGATATCTTTTAATATAGGATAGAAAATAAATAAGTAATATAAATAAATATATATACCATTCCATTTTTCTCTTCTGTCATTGTAGGAGTAGCATGCCTGTCCTGGAGGTAGATAGCAAGCAACAGAATAAGCACAACAACCTGAAATGACTTGGAGATGGGTTCAGGATTTCGTAGATGTCATAAAATAGGGGTGAGGAGAAAATGGCCCATTATTACAATTTATTTATTTATTACAATATTTATATCCCGCCCTTCTCACCCAACAGGGGACTCAGGGCGGCTTACAATAAAACAGACATATAAAAACAGTACAATACACTATAAATCAGTTAAAAAATTAACTTACATATAACATTCATAAAATGCATTTATAAAATATAGATAGGTGTGTACAAGTTTAAAAGACTGGGTCTGTCAATTGAGTTCCAGTATACATAATAGTAATTAATGCTGCTGATTCTTATTTGAAAGCCTGGCCCCACAACCAAGTTTTTACCTTCCTACGGAAGGATAGGAGGGAGGGAGCCTGCCTGATTTCAATGGGGAGGGCGTTCCATAGGCGGGGAGCCACTACTGAAAAGGCCCTGTCTCTCGTCCCCGCCAGCCGCACCTGTGAGGCTGACGGGACCGCGAGCAGGGCCTCATCCGACGATCTTAAGCTTCGAGGTGGGTCATAGCGGGAGACACGTTCGGACAGATAAGCTGGGCCAGAACCGTTTAGAGCTTTATAGGCTAAAGCCAGCACCTTGAATTGTGCTCGGTAGCTAATCGGCAGCCAGTGGAGCTGACGTAACAGAGGAGTAGTACACTCCCTGAACGCCGCTCCAGTTATTAACCTGGCAGCTTCCCGTTGGACTAATTGAAGCTTCCGAACAGTCTTCAAAGGCAGCCCCACGTAGAGTGCGTTGCAGTAGTCTAAACGGGATGTAACAAGGGCGTGGACCACCGTGGCCAAGTCTGGCTTCCCAAGGTACGGTCGCAGCTGGCGCACAAGTTTTAATTGTGCGAAGGCTCCCCTGGCCACCGCTGAGACCTGGGGCTCCAGGCTCAACGATGAGTCCAGGATCACCCCCAGACTGCGCACCTGCGCCTTCAGGGGGAGTGTGACCCCATCCAGCACAGGCTGTAACCCTATACCCTGTTCGGCCTTCCGACTGACCAGGAGGACCTCTGTCTTGTCTGGATTCAATTTCAATTTGTTGGCCCTCATCCAGTCCGACACAGCGGCCAAGCACCGGTTCAGGACCTGAACAGCCTCCTTAGTGACAGGTGGGAAGGAGTGACAGAGCTGGACATCATCTACGTACAGATGACACCGGACCCCGAAACTCCTGATGATCTCCCCCAGCGGCTTCATGTAGATGTTAAACAACATGGGAGACAATACAGAACCCTGCGGGACCCCACAAGTCAACGGTTGTGGGGCCGAGCAGGCGTCCCCCAATGACACCATCTGGGACCGACCCTCCAGGAATGAGTGGAGCCACTGCAGGACAGTACCTCCAAGTCCCATTCCTGCGAGGCGTCCCAGAAGGATACCGTGATCGACAGTATCGAAGGCCGCTGAGAGGTCCAGCAGAACCAGCAGGGACACACTCCCCCTGTCCAGTTCCCGGCGAAGATCATCGACTAAGGCGACCAAGGCTGTCTCGGTACCGTGCCCCGGCCTGAAGCCAGACTGTGCCGGATCCAGAAAATCAGTGTCCACCAAGAATCCCTGGAGCTGCGAGGCAACCACATGTTCCAAGACCTTGCCCAAATAGGGGAGATTGGAAATAGGCCGAAAGTTTCCGAATTGAGTGGGATCCAATGATGGCTTTTTCAACAGCGGCTTGATCACAGCCATTTTTAGGCTCGCTGGAAACTTGCCCTCCCGAAGGGAGGCATTCACCACCACCTTTACCCACTCGGCCAAACGCCCTCTGGCTTCTCTCACCAGCCAGGATGGGCAGGGGTCTAGGATGCATGTGGTCGGTCTCGCCTCTCCAAGGATCTTGTCCACATCCTCGAGCTCAACCAATTGAAATGAATCCAACAAAACTGGACAAGCAGGTGCACTCGTTACATCCTCAGAGACTGCCGTTAATATGGTGTCAAAGTCGGAACGGATCAGAGCGACTTTGTCCGCAAAGAACCGAGCAAATGCTTCACAGCGGGCTGCCGAGTTATCAGGGCTCCCACCTTGATTGGTGGGAGTTAACAACCCTCTGATAACACGGAACAGCGCCGCCGGACGGTTCTGTGCAGACGCAATGTTGGCCGCAAGGTGGACTCTCCTTGCAGCTTTGATTGCCGCGGCATATGCCCTAAGATAGGAGCCGAGCCGTGTTCGGTCTGACTCGTTATACTCTGATCGCCACACGCACTCTAGTTCCCTCTTCTTTCGCTTCATCGCTGCCAGCTCCTCAGTAAACCAAGGAGCTGGTTTAGCTCGGTTACTCGAGAGGGGACGCTCCAGAGCGATCGTGTCTATTGCCCTAGTCATCTCTCCATTCCAGAGAGAGACCAGAGCATCAACAGGATCACCTGCCGAGGAGGCGGGAAATTCCCCAAGAGCCGTCAGGAATCCTTCTGGATCCATAAGTCTCCTGGGGCAGACCATTTTAGGTCCACCACCCCTGCAGAGGTTGGGGGGCGCAGTAAGTCTAAACCTGATCAGGTGATGGTCGGTCCATGGCAAAGGAGCGATGGTGAGCTCCTCCACACCGCCACCTTCCTCCCATCCCTGACAGAAGACCAGGTCTAGTGTGTGCCCCGCACTGTGGGTTTCCCAGAACACTCCCCCCTCAACTGATGGGTTCTTCACATGATGTCACTAGACTTCTGACGAAGACCCCGCCCACAACCAGAGTAGAAGCATTCTATAATGCTTCCCTCGCAACACGTGATGCTTCCCCTGTGTAATAGGAGAAGTGTCACCATGCAGGAGTGGCACATGGAATGATAGAGCCGCCCAGCTGCCCCTTCATTCCCTGGCTTGAAACATCAAGGGAAGGCTTTTAAAAACATAGCACAACAACTTCCTTTAGAAGGTGCCAGAGAACTTGGAGTGGAGGAGGGATTAATTTTTGAAGAAATCAAACGCTGGGAGAGAGATGATACTGAATCCCCTACAAAGCCCCCCTCCCCCCAGTTCTTGTAAAATGTTTACTCATGTTCCTGAAATGCCAGCCGTGATTATGCCCTGGTAAATTCTGAAGTGCATGAACTCATCATGACAGTACAGTAGAGTTCTGGTTATCCGACTTCCGCTTATCAGAAACACCGTTTTATCTGATGTGCTGGCTTCTCACCCTTCCTGACGGGTGCCTGGAGCTTGGAGAGGCTTGATGTCAGTTGCTGTTTTTCTAGGCACTAACACGTAGCGGGCCTTTCCAAGCCGGGTTCTTGCTGGGAGGGACGAGACTGACCAGCACAGACTTTTCCCTCCAGCAAGCACTGGGCACTTGGAGAGCCCCCCTGCGCGTTGCTGCCTAGAAAAACAGCTGTTTTTCTAGGAAGCAACGGGGCTCTTCAAGCCCGGTGCTAGCCAGGAGGGAAAAGTTTCTTTCCTCCCTGCCAAGCACCAGGCTTGGAATTTGCTGCCTAGAAAAATGGCTGTTTTTCTAGGCAGCAATGGGGCTCTGCAAGCCCGGTGCTAGCCAGGAGGGAAAAGTTTATTTCCTCCCTGCCAAGCACCAGGCTTGGAGTGTATAGAGGCTTGGATAACAGGGCCTCTGATATTTGGCCTGCCCATTTATGTCAGATAACCAGAACTCTACTGTATTTGTAGTTGTTCCTCCAATATATTCTTGCATTTTCGTCCACATGGAACAATAGAAAACAATATATATTCTGTGAAAAACATTGGATATTTATTTTAAGATATATTAAGATCTGCTTAAATCATTCATAAGTGAGCAATGGCAGGATGACACTCTGGATCCCAAAGCATTATTCTGACATGATAGGGCATGACTTCACCATAACATTTTATTTCTTATTCTTAAAAATAGCTGCAATTTTTCCTTCCCCACTATATATAGGTTTTTTTTTATTCTCATAGGAATTGACACCCTACTTTGAATCTCCATCATAAAATAAAGACATTCAAAACACGCAAATGAAAAGAGAACTAATAAAATTTTAAAATTATGTTTATGAGTCATGACTACAATTTCATGCATAGTTGTCTGGGAACACACGCCCCTTTAGGGATGTCAATTTGCTGCATGATATATCAAATGCTGTCGCATTTCTCTCCCCAACAGCGACCCACCTCCCACTTCAGTCAGTGTGGCTGGGGTCTGCCTTCCCCTCAGCCCTTGCCCAGGGGTCACAGAACTGTGTACAGGGCTCAGTAGAACCACTGCCAGTTGAACCAGTGGTGATGCCTTTGGACCCCACACCTATGGTTCCATTACAAAGGCGTGACGCAAGATGAGTTTGGAACCAATCTACCCTAGGCATTTGTTGTTCATGGCACATGATGATGATAGGCATGGACCCACAAACAGGGATGCTTCAGAGATGTGTTTCTGTTCGACTGGTACTGGGGTCATCTCTATGCATTTCCTCCACTGTCCCTCCTGAATCGAATGATAGCCAAGTTGCAGATGGACAGTGCCAAGTGCATACTATTCACCCCATGTTGGCAACAGCAACCGTAATTTCCAACTTTGCTGCATCTGTCCAACTGACGATTCTTTCATCTTCCGGTCAGGCCAGACCTCTTGTTGTCAGGATGGGGTCAGATTCTTCACCCAGATCTCCACCAGTTACGGCTCACAGCATGGAACATCATGCTACAGCACTCTCTGAGCCAGTAAAATCCATTTTGGATTCAGCACAAAGTATGTGTACCAAGCAATCCTATGCTGCAAAGTGGAAACACTTCTGTACTTACCTTGAGGGGAAAAGTCTCAACCCCTTTTCAGCATCCACATCTCAGATCTTGGACTTTCTAGTCTCACTGTCAACTACAGGACTCTATCTTCAATAAACTGTTACTTGACTGCATTCTCTTTTTATAGGAGAATGCAGGGCTTACTGTCTTGTTTTGCTGACCCTCTCATACAGAAGTTCCTCAGGGGTTATAAGAACTTGTACTCTTCTGTGACTCTGCCATCCCGAGCTTGGTGCCTGGATCTGGTGCTTAAGGCAATGACCAAGCCCCCCTTTGAGCCTATGGCGTCAGTAGATATCTCATATATGTCTTGATAGATGGCCTTCCTGGTAGTGGCCTCTTCTGCCAGAGGGCCAGTGAGTTGTTTTCTCTCTGGGTGGATCCACCATACCTTCAATTCCATAAGGACACAGTGGTGCTCCGTATGGCCTTCCTTCCTTAAATGGCATCTAGGTTTCACATGTCATAGGACATAGTTTTGCCATCTTTTTTTCAGGACCCTGCCCTGGCACACCTCTTGAGCGTTCCCTTCATTATTTGGATATAAGGAGGGTTCTTATTTTTTTATGTCCATAGGACAGTAGAATTCAGGAAATCACCAAGGCTTTTCCTAAAGTATAGGAAGAATACTCCTGTATCTACCCATCGTTTTCCCTCCTGGATCATGTCTGCTATAAAACTCGCCTATGAAATGGAACATCAGGAACTGCCTCAGCACATCAGACACCACTAGGGCAGTGGCTACCTCCACAGTATTCATGAAGGGGGTTCCAGTTCAGGACAACTGCCAAGCAGCCATCTCGTCCACTCCGCTGACGTTTGTCACTCATTACAAGGTCTATGCTACTTCCAGGAAGGATTCAACCTTTGGTAGAGCAGTCCTGTTCTTTTTGGTGAGGTGACACCCACCTACCTTGGTGAGTAGCTTGCTAATCTACCATATGTGTGATTTTCATGGAGACCATAATGAAGAAAGAATGGTTGCTTACCTGTAGCCATGTTTCTTCAACTGATCATCCATGAAATTCGCACATCCCCGCCCTTCCTCCCCACTATTGTCATGCCTCAGTTTTTTGGCTGCCACCTGGGGGCTAAGGAACTGAGGCTACAGCCCCGCCCATGGCCTGTGTCTCCTGGGAGGGTGGGTGGGGCTATAGCCATTAAACCTTTTCGGACTATTCTGAGCTACTGAGCAGGTGCACAAAGGAGTACCATATGTGCAAATTTAACAATGACCACTCGAAGAAACACAGTTACAGATAAGCAACCACTCCTCCTTCTTCCAGAAAAAACCTGGATGCTGTGTTTACCTGCTTTCCCCTTTCACAACAGCATAGGTAACATGATTGAATAGTCTTGCTTCAGAACACTGGAAAGAAGACTGATATTTAATATACAGATTATAAAACAGTGTAAAAAGTCATTGCTATGTTGGACCCCAAGAATAAAAACACAAAATCAGATGTAAATTTCATTCAATTCATCATATTGTTGTTTCTAGTTGTGGTGAATTGTAGGTCTGTGCTTTTAATTAGAAAACATGGTGTGAAATTGCCAGGTAAATATACAGTGGCCCCTTGGTGTATACTGGATTTGATTCCATGAATACCAAAACCCATAGATGCTCAAGTCCAATTATATAATGATGTCACTTATAAAATGGCAAAATCACGGTTTGTCATCAGTCCATTACACCACATGAGTGCACTACGCCACATATATATCATGTATGTATGGAGATGTATGGGAATGATTGGGATCATGGGACTGATTGGGATTGCAAAAGTGCATATCTGAATATACAGTGACATATGACATGGCAGAAATATCTATTCAAATAAGGAAAATTATGTGGACAAAATATTCAGATCTTACCATAGAATATATACAGCACCAATGACACTCATCTCGCATTATAAGGATAAATCAAGTATGATGACTTGGAAATCTTATTTTTTTTAATATCAGGGGCCAGACTGGTTTCTCAGTGGTCAACAGAATGTCCTCTAGGTATATATACTAGCGTACTGTTGTTTTTGTTATTAATATTATTATTTGACCTAATCCTGAGCTGTCAGTTCTAGGACTGTGTCTTGACACTTTCAGGCTCAAAGTAAATCTTAAATAAATAGAAAATAAAAAACACTTTAATTTAGAAATGTTTTGTAGTAGCATTCTGTGAAGGAGTGTACTTATTTCACTAGACTACCACCTAGTGGCTGATCATCAAAAAACATTACTTATTTGTGACAAGAGTAATAGGCATATAATTTATTACTGGATTTTATTGTCCATTCCTCAATTCAAGTTGTGTAGAGCAAAACAATTAGAGCCTCTTTCTTCTAAATTGCCTTGACATATGTAAGCTGCCTGGTTTATGGAGGGACAATGCTGGCCTCCATTCAGGGAGGAAGAAAATCAATTTCAACTTTTTGCTGGTATTTTGTTAATTCATTACATACAAGGCTTAGCAGCTTTATCAAAATTTCTTCCACCACTTTGGGATTTGTTAGACCAAAGAGAGGATTTCAAATACGCTATATTTAATTTATCAGCCATAAAAATTAAACAGTTAATTTGTTCATTTTATTAGAAAATGTTGTTGTTTATGATGTTGTTTTTGTTTTAAAGAAAAGAGAGACACCTTGATATCACCATCGCGATGAGGCTTTATCCATTTTTTGTGTTGAATTCCATTACAGAAAGCTAGCTGATTAGCTGGCAATGAGTACAGTTAAAATTTGCTTCACAGAATAACCCAGCATGTTGTAAGTCCTGCTTAACATGGACTATTCTGCCTTGGAGTTGTTGGCAGCTGTAGGACAATAACATCCCATCGATGATGGGTTTAGCAATTCCCACATAGTTAAAAGATTATTGAACGCAGGCTGCAGCCTTTATCCCCTGCTTGCACAATGTGATCAAAGAGACAATAAAATAGAAGATTTCTGTTTGTACCACTCTGAGCATCTTGTGACAATTTATTGTGGCAAATGCATTTTTACCTGGAGTATGAATAAATAAAGAATGCAACTGATATAATAAGGCCTTGTGATATTTTCTGCAACTTGATGTTATTTCTTGCCTGCTTGAAGATTCCAAATATTTTGATCATGACTCTCAGTTCACAGAAGATTATAGGCCCTTTCAAGGCATTCTCCATGCTATCACATTGTTCTGACATGGATAGGAAACATATGAGCAGAGAGCAGATTTTATAACTCTGTATAACTCTTTTCTGTGTGGTGTGTGTGTAAAGGTATGGAGCAGAGCTTGTTGCAAATGTGGAAAACAATGCCTGAAGAGGAATTTCATTTGCTCAACATGTGCCAGCCAGCTTGATCCAAAAGTCATTTCTTTACCAATGATCAGGAAATTTCATTCAGGATCTTGATGCTAATGAATCCACATGGCCAAGAACACTATATTTCACACCATTATGTATGGATGTGAGAGCTGAGTGCTGAAGAAAGGTCATAGGTAGAAAATCAACCCATTTGAGATGGGGTGCTGAAGAACAGGTCTGTTGACTTCCAAAAAGCCATATACTATAGACGGATCCTAGAACAAATCAACCATGATTTTATCCTAGAATCCAAAATTTCTAGATTGAGGCTGTCATATTTTGGCCACACTATGTGAAGGCATGACTCACTAGGAAAAACAATGGCACTTGGTAAGATAGAAGACGACCATATTCCAGGTGGATAGTCTCAATTAAAGAAGCCATGGTCTTGTTTCTGAAAGACCTTGAGCAGGGGTGGTAAAGTCTATGGTGTCTTGGAGATATCACATACTTGGGGTTGTCAAGGTCCACTTGGGCCCCGTCTACACAGCTGTATAAAATCCACATTATCTGCTTTGAACTGGATTATATGGCAGTGTAGACTTAGATAATCCTATTCAAATCAGATAATATGGATTTTTTTCTTTGATAACCTGGGTTATCTGACTGTATAGAAGGGGCCTTGAAAGCAACTAACAATGACAAAGAGGAACAGTGCCATAGTAGAAGGACCTAACACAACAACAAATGACAACCTGGGCACACACAGAGTTATGCCATGCAAGTAAATCTTAAACAGCAACTCCCAGTTTGTCAGAAGATATGCAGGTAACTTGTCTTACATGGAAGAGACAAGTTATTATTGATCGAAGCCAGAGTTTGGAATGTTATTTTAAAATAGTAATTTTCAAATTGTTGTTGTTACTTCTTATGTAATATCTAGAGAGTAGTATCTTAAAAACATATTCTTTTTATTTTTTTAAAAAAGAAATGCATTTAAAATACAAAAATGGCAGAAATTGTAGTATTTCAAACCTCAAAAGCAACATTTTAGAAAATATTTAGTAATAAAAATATTAATAACATTAGCTGTTGGTACATCATTGATAATGGTTACTCCAAAATTAAATGTTTCACAGATAACTTTGCTATTTTTAACTTGATACTCCTATGTTTTGTACAAAATAAAATAGAATTTGGGCACAGCTAGGAATGGCTTTGACAGAAGCCTTACCGTCAGTTTGGCTTAGGCAGTGGATTATTGTGGTGGTGGAATTCTTATTAATATCTGAGGAAAGCTAGACAGTTTCGGTCCAGGGCAAAGACCTTCATACTTGAAGTACTTCAGTTAGTTTTCAGCTCAAATTAATTAAATATAACCCTGAATTATATTTCTGACACACGGTTTTGGTTGTCAATCATTCTCTGACCTTTAGAACCTTGGATATATCCACTACATAACATATCCACTGGGGATGGTGTTAACTTGATTGTTTTATCTATTAGCAAACTGGGCTTGTTCTGTCATGTTCTTCAGGAATGTCAATCAATTTGATTCAGGCCACTGGGTGATACTTACATTTAACTGTAATACAGCAGAAAAGTAGCTAATAAGTTCTGCACTTAGGTGGAGTATCACAATGGTTATTTCCATGAAATGTATATTACCGATCCAAATAATTGTGCAGCTAGTTTCTATTCCCTTCGCCGTTCAGCAGTACATTCAGCAAACAAAATTGTCCTAATATTTCAGAAGCTGTTTAGAATGCAGCATATTTGGTCTGTTGTTCAAAGGGAGAAAATGTTCATAATCTCATTAGTTTAATAAGACCTATTGCATGATTAGTGGTCACTTTGTTTTTGCATAATTTTCTTCTTTTTTCACCCTCTGAACATACCCTGGAACTTGTAGCTCTACAGTATACCTCTTAATAACTTTTACCAAGTGACCCTTTTCCATCTCTTTTTCTCCTGCAGTTCAATGAAAATGCTCAGAATGTCAGTTGTTTCAACCATCTTGTACAAGCGAATGTAAGAAACAAGAAGAAGTTAAAAGAAGCTGTTTACAAAATCCAAGCAAAAGGAATCACTGATTACAAAAAAGGCTTTAGTTATGCCTTTGAACAGCTGCTAAATGTAAGTGTTAGAAAGCCAAATCATCCGAGTAGTTCTCCTGGTGGTTCTATCTTTCTGAGGTGCAAATGCATTTCTCTTACTAAACAAGGGCTCATCTATCCAGTGATTTTTACAATTTACTCCAGTAGAGTATTCAAATCTATATGCAGCTCAGTTTGCGGAAATGCTTTTGTTATAATGTTGAATTTGTCTGTGGTTTTATCCTTTAGATTACGATTGGCAACAAGGCAAGGTCTGGATCATCCCCAGCGTCATTTTGGGAAGGGAGGGGGATTTGGCTGTGTTCTGCTTTTCAGTCTAAGATGCCATGGACATATTATTCTTCTCAGAAAAGGAAGCTGCCAGAAGTTACCTGAATTTATATACTGCTTTTCTCACCTCAAAGTGGTTTTACAACATAATAATGGCAAAATTCAATGCCAAACATACATGTAAAACCAAATCATATATCTAAAACAGTAAACATATAACTATGCATTAAAATCAATAATGAAATGAAAAAAGCCTTATTGGGCTGAAAACATTTCATGGATCACAAAACATGCCAGTTTTTTTTCTGCTTAGAAGGCACAGGATCCAAAGTGATTTTTAAAATCTGGTGGGGGACCCCGGGCCCACAAAACAACATTTGGAATCCATGAAGCCTATAGGCTTCATTATCCCCATTCTTACTTCTGATGCCAATTGTTGAAATCCATACTGAGCAGGGACTTGAATATGAATCTGCTGCATTCATAACCAACATTGGCATGTTTTACATGCCATCAATGTTCTCCTTCTTAGGATGTATCTACACTGAATTAATGCATTTTGATACCACTTTAACTGCGCTCAGTGGTATGGAATAATGGAAATTGTAGTCTTATATTATTTTAGTCTCCTCTATTAAATGGTGCAGTTGTCTCTACAACTTCTAGGGTCCAAAAACATTGAGCGACGACACTTAAAGATGTACCAAAGTGTATTCATTCTACTGTCCAGTATACTTTCAGTTACACTGTTTCTTCTGAAGCACATAAAAATTATGAATTATAGAAATATCCTGAAGCCCAGACTGCAGTTTTGTGATATGAATGTGCAGAGTCTAGGGATGTAAATATATCACTTTTTCATCCTTGTACGTGAGGATGAATAATTACAGCAGCTATTCCCTGTTGTAGAGAAAATGAATTTTTTGTGCATTTCTCATCTGGCATTCACACACCTCTAAGTGTCTTGAGAAATTATTTTGCACAGAAATACACATGAGGCTTTTGCATGAAAATTGCCAGATTTTGTGATAGGAAAGCATGGTTTCTAGAAGCTGTGTTTATGTGTAAGCTTGCTGTGTTTTGTACAGAAAATGGCAAACGTTACCTGGTGGTTACCTGGGATTGACGTGTTTTGTATAAAGAACTCCAGTGTATTTCTTCACAGAAGAATTTCCTGAAACACTTTTGGATGTGCAAAAATGTAACAAAAACTTCACAGAATTATTTATTTATTTGAGAAATGTATATCCTGCCTTTCTTTGAGCACAGATCCAAGGTGGTTACAACAGAATAAAAACATACAATACAAAAGTTAAAACAACCCAATAAAACATAAATATCTGAAACAGTAAACATAATTAAAACCATGTGAACATTAAAACCAAGATAAAAATCCAGAGCTTCCACTACCACTTGTTTGGCTTAATTAAATGCTTTCTCGAAAAGGAACGTCTTCACACCCATCTGGAATGCCTTAAAGAAGGGGCTGATCTTAACGCTACTTACTGTTACTCTATTATTCTTTCTGACCAGGTTTTCAAAATGTCAAGAAATGCCTTTCTACTAATAAATGAATAATGGCAACATTCTTTCCATTATTAATAACAACACATTCTGTTGTACATGCTACTGATGTTTACCATGTAAGCTACATATGCCCTTGAAAAGCTGACTTAACTATTGAGTCTAGTGTGTAGTAGTCACTGGATGAGTTTTGCTTCTCTACATGGGGTCTTTGATAGGTACTTTGTCCCATGCATAGAATTCTCTTTCGTTCTGTATCCATTGACAGAAATAGACCTAGAAGAGGGAAAAATCTTAGCATCTAAAAGAAGGTAATTCAACCACATTCCCACACACCTTTTTCTTTCTAACGCAATAATTGCTATAATAGCAACTCTACAAGTATAACAGTTGTGTGTTGGGGGAAGATCAGGAAAAATAATTTAGCCTATTTAGAAGTCATTCACAGTTCTCTGAAACTACCCTAGTTCAATTATATGGGATGCCACCATTGTGAGAGGTCTGAATGTCAACAACCTCAGGGCAGACATTTTCTGTTCTGAGTGCTGTGTAACATTACTGATTGACATTTGGAGAGTTTAAAAATAATGAAGAGGCAGGAAAGGGCTGCGCAAATGTAATGGGTACAGCCCCAGGATGTATTTGTTATAAAAGCAAAATACAACTGCTTTAGCGAAACAAACCAAGAATTATGGGGTCGAGAGTAGATGTCATTAACAGATATGTTTCTGTATGTACTTAAGTGTATAAACAAGTGATATTACAATTTAGTCAGAGGTATAGATGTTATTAAAAATTATTGAAGATATCCTGATATGTTGATTCACCAATTGCCGTGGAGATTATTAATGTAAATGCCTTCAGTTCATCAGTTGACTTATGGCAGCTCCAAGAATTTAATAAGGTTAGTTAAGGCAACCAATGGAGCTGCTTTAGGAGGTGGTATTATGTTCCCTGCAGTTCGCCCCAGTCAGCAGTTTAGCTTCAGATCTTTGCACTAATTTAAGCTTCCGGACCGTCTTCATAGGAAGCCCCATAGAGTGCATTGCAATAATCCATGTGAGATGTTGCATTGATTATTGCAGCATCTCGCATGGCATGGACTACTGTGGTCAAATCTGGCTTTTTGAGATACAGTAGCAGCTGGCACACAAGTTTTAATTGTGCAAATTGAGCTTCAGGTGTCTGCGCGGAGTCTGGGAGGACCCCCAGACTGCAGACCTGTATCCTCAGGGGGAGTCTAACCCCATCAAGCACAGGTTGCCACCCTATACCCTGATCAGCCAGGCGACTGACCAGAAGGACCTCTGTCTTGTCTGGATTGAGCTTGTTTATTAGCCCTCATCCAGCCCGTCCCAGCTGTCAGGCACTGGTTTAGGACTTGGGTAGCATCCTTGAAATGGGATAGAAATGAGTAATAGAGTTTTGTGTAATCTGCATAGAGATGACATTGAACTCCAAAACTCTGGGTGATCTCACCTAGGTGCTTCATGTAATCTGTCCTAAATATCTTGTCATAAACATAAATGCAAAGTACTATAGCTTCTATTTATTTTAGTCATTCTTATGCATTAAAGGAGAATTATTTTCTTCACATCTAGAAGGAAATTGCTTTCCAAACATACCAGGGAATGAAAATAAGTATTTTTTAATAAGTCGTTTAAAAAGAATTGGTAAGTTTAAAGGGGATAAAGTTGTTTGTGAATCATTTTGCTGCCTATTATTCCCCCATGTGCTGATAAAAACCACAACTGGAATAATAACCTTTTGCTGCAGCAGCTCAATTTAATTTTAGCAGTCATCGCTGGAGGAGGAAGCTGCCTCCAAGTCACCTTTAAGCCTACTGTGCTTTCAAATCAATTTCAAATTGCCTTGTTATGAATTCCCTGGCTCTTTTGTTTCATAAGGTTCTTTAACAAGATTTTGATTTTACTGGTAGATGGCAAAGTTTGCATGCATCCATGTAATAGATATGCTGGGCCATTGTTCCCATGTTTCAGAATTTAACTTGAAATTTCAGTGTTTTAGCTTCTTTCTCAGAAGAAAGCTGTGGAAAAACAAACATTTCAGATGAGGGGCTGTTCTTTCAGTGTTCGCTTTATCTTCCTCTGAAGCATCTAAACAATTGGGTAAAACCAGATTCAAGCTACTGGATCCATTGGCTGCCATATGTTAGGTTCATCTACTGTAGGCATCATTTTCTACTCTTCAGTACATAATATTTAGATGCCATGTTCAGCACCTCAGGAGGTCGGATAAGTGGCAACCCTTGTCTACTGGAAGGAGGAAGCAGCTTTTGTATGGCAACATTTCCATACCACATGTGACTCCGTGCAATCACTTCTACTTTATGAGAGTAGCTACCATGAGAGATTACTTTCGTGGCTGCCCTTGGTATCTAGTACAGAAGCCACTGATCAAGAATATATGAGATATGTATAAACTTTCTGAGATACTTTAGAAATATAGGACTGAGGTGCAGAAAAGTTAATTGGAAAGGAGCATTCTAAAATCTCTTTATGACCAGAAACTATTTTAACAAGGAATGTGAATTAGCATTATAAGTATGAACCTATCCTTGACCCTTTGATTTGTTTGTTCTTACACTCTACTTTTAGTCTGACCATAAGGAGAGCTTTGGATGTTTTTGTTGCCATTTCTGATTAACTTCAGCTTGCCATGCCATCTGACTCCACACAAACTTATATTAGTGATAAATGTGGTTTGAGGAAACATGCCATTACAAACCATAACACAACCCAACATTTTTTCCAAGTGTTTTGATTTTTAAACTTGTTCCTGGGGTTATTTGGGGCACTGATTCAGAAAGTTGCATTGAATAAACTACATCTGCTCTAGTTTCTTTACCAATGGTTATCATGACTTTCTATGGGCAAGCAATTGAAAACTGGTAGATGGCATATGTTCTTGTAACTCAGAAACTAGAGTGGATAGGGGAAAGGTGGTGCCATTTTTGGAAACAAAAGGTCAAATACACCCAGAAGTAGGGCTAACATCCGAGGCACCAAAATGTGTGTCGGTCAATGTAATTTATCAAATGTACTAACCATGACTAGGAATAACCACAGTTTGGAATCCAGGCAACATGATTAGTTACATGAAGTCTAAAATGGAAGGAGATATTTCCAGTCTCCTCCTTATGGTTGCAGAAACCCAGAGAAAAGTTAAGTTCAACTATAGTTTGTTATATTAACATAGGCATTAATTTAATATTGCATTGCTTCTAAACAAGTGTGAATTGTGGACCATGAGGAGCAATAGTTCCAACAATAAAATCATGTTAGTGCCCAGTTAGTTATTTTTTATTTCTGTGTCACGTGCCCAATAAGTACTTTGAAGACAAAACTAGATACAACTCTTCAGTCTAAAGTAGAGTCAAGTTCACCCAAATGGTTATTTTTAAGATGCTCATTGAACAGATTTTGCACTGTTATACGGCACTTGTTTGTTGAATTTGCATCAAAGCAAAGTTATGATAGCTTTACATTATTTATTATTTTATTACCTTCATTTATTTAATATCAGACCTCCAAAGCAGTGCAGATAAATTATTTCAGCATGAATGTTTTTTTTAAAATCAAAATCATAGCACTGCTGTTGCTAATATGATAATTTAAAGTTTATTTACCTTCATTTGGTAAAATAATACATCAATAATTGAAGAATGACTTGATCAACTGGTATTAATAAAGGGTTCTGTTAACATAGTAGTGACATTTTAAACTTTTAAATTTAACATATTGAATAACACACTTACTCCTTTTACTTAGGGAACATTCCCTGTAAGCTAGCAAAGTGTATGGACAGAATCCTTAAGAAGAAAAGAAAAAGGGTTTTGAAAGTTGTGTCACCCTGTTGCATACATTGAACCATAAAGTGCCATAACTGGAACATATCTTTTTCAGCACAATCACAGTGTCTTCAGAGCCAACTGCAACAAGATTATAATGTTATTCACTGATGGTGGAGAAGAAAAAGCACAAGAGATCTTTGATAAATACAACGTGGAAAAAAAAGTAAGATTAATTTATTTAAACATTTTACTAACTGGTTTCTTTTTCTTTGTTGCCATAATTAGAAATATGTGTCTGTATATGGAACCAAATTAAAGAGAATTCAGCCTTTATGTCATTTTCAAAAGCTCTACAAATTACTCTAGGGCAGTTCTACACAACCCATTAAAGCGAGTTGGAACCAGGATCCGAAATGGGACAAGCAATTGTATTCAGACCTGCTTCCAGTTAGAGACTCTAAGAATTAGGAGTTGGAAAGATCTGTGTCTGTGTGAGCCTTGAAGACCTGCCATTTCCAGTCACTGTGAACAGTAAATGGGTTCATGTTTCCATAGTAAAGCTTTGCCCATTTGTTCATGCTTAGAGTGGGTGAGCATATGAAACTTTTTTCAGTTTTCTATTATTTTTCCATTTGTGTGAATTTTTGCTTCATTTTACAATTCAACCAGCATTGCTGTTTGTAACTTTATGCAATCCTAAATAACTCCTGAAGGACGGTTTGCAATCATTGATGATTTTGTCAGTATGGTATCTCACTACGTCAAGACCTCCCTTCTGATCAAATAAGAGAACACTTTCAAATATTCTTTACAATCCTGCATGGTATCTGAGCCCTGCCTTTGTTTCTAGACATGGAAACTCGTTCTGACTGTATAATCTTTCTCCATTCTTTGCCTGTCCTTGTGTTTGTTCTTTCCCCCTTTAATATTCATTATAAATTTAGATAACAAATACTTTATTTAAATACGTTGAAATACTTGTCCAATGTCAATGGAATTTTATTGATCCCTCACTACAAATGTTTAAAGCATTATTTTGCTTGTGAAAACTTATGTTGATAAACCTTTCTACAAAGCTAGTTTAATATCTTGCTATGTAAGATAATAGAAGAATAATAAATATTGTATTATGACAACATTCATAAGAAGCACAATTTATATTGTGTGTAGAATAGGAATGGTCAGCTACTCAAGTTGGGGCTTATGTTCTTTTTAACTTTAGCTGAAAATGCTTTTTGTAACTTTATAGCTATCCTAAGTAACTCCTGAAGGAAGGAACCATTTCATATGTCTAGGGCACATGGGCATTTTGCACTTCTATTTATTAGGCTTGTGAACTGATTCAATTTGGTGAGCTCCATTCGGCCAATTCGGCTTGTTTGGCTGGCCGTAACAGTAAGGGCTCGGCCGCCTTGGTTTTTTGGCCAAAACGGGCCAGCAGTAACTGGTCAAGGCTCCTCCTATTCGGCATTGCATGGTGCATGAAGAGGCTGCTGCGTGCTTGCACAGGGTTTCCCTGTGAGCCCTGCCTATTGGGTCAATCAGAATAGAAGAACACTGTTATGTATCTTAACTAAGCTGTGTCTATTTAATGGGGCGAGTGCCTCCATTGCTCTCAGTTGTGTCCTGGTTCTAGAGAGGTGCTTCAGTCTTAGGCATCCAGATGGTAGCTTTCTCTGCAGGTCCTTCTTCCAAGTTCAGCTGAGGAAGTTGCTGAACACTTCTAGGCATCAGCTCAAATGCTGGCTGTTCAAACAGAACCTCCTCACTCTTGCTATCAGAGCTATCCATAAAAATATGTGTACCAAGTTTGGACAGATCCGTCATGGGTGGTATTCACACCGTTCTCCAGATGTGACTTGACAAAAACTTCCACCACCCTCTATTAGGCCTCCTGAAATCCCACCAGTATTTTTTGTTGGCTTATGAAGGGTATACGTGCAAGTCATATGGGATCCATCAAGCCATATAGGAGCCTTTCTGTTACAAACATACAAAAATACACACATGCATACTTTGACTCACTATATAGAGAGGGGGGGGGGGGGAGAGAGAGAGAGAGAGAGGAAGACAGAGTACCATTCTTGCAATGTAAGATTTTTTAAATTAAAATAAAAGCTTTCCTGTGAAGATCTTCTCTTTGTTTTGCTCTGTGGGTGCACATTTGTGTTTATAGGCTTCTCATCTAACCAAAGAAAGGGCAAGGGGTGGGGATTGTCTGCAGAGTCAGATGTGGAGAAAGTGCAAATTAAGCCCACAGTAACTTCCCACAGAGTTCCTGAATTTCATTGGGTAAATCAGTGGGTCGTGGCAACTAGATGATTTTCTACTCAAAACCAGTTGACAATACCATATTGAAAACAATCCCTCTGAAATACATAGTATCTACAAATATGTTTTGGCTTTGATTTGTCTTTACTCTAGTAAACTATAAGTTTTGAAAAGAATCCACAATAATCGAGTCTGAGAGATGGCATTTTATTTTATTTGGATTAATCAGCATCTGTTCATTGAATGTTGACTTGCAGTTTTCTTACTGAGTAAAATATTTATCTAAAATGTTAGGAACTTAAGGTAAATGCTGTGATGTGTCACTCTACATGATAAAAAATGCTTATGTTTCAGTGACCAATATGTGAATATTTTCTCTATTCCTTTTAATGTGCCAGCAAAGAACATTAGTTAAAAATATATAGAGGAAGCACCAAACCAGTAACATGGCAATACTACTGTAATGCTGGGGATGGAATGAGTATTCATAGATATTTTTTAAATTAGAAAATTAGCCAAAAATTGAATTCCATAAGATTGGACTAATAAGAAGGTCATTTTTTTTTTGCTTTACTTTTAGCTAAACAGATAAGACTTAATCCTGCCTACTTTGCCCTCTATATTTGCACTATTTTGTTTTTTTCCTATATGTTTCCATTGAATGATATTATTTTATGGTATTATTATTATTATTATTATTATTATTATTATTATTATTATTATTCTACTCATTGTGATTCACTACAATCATTACAGGCAGTCCCTGAGTTACAAACATCCAACTTACAAACTACTTATAGTTAAAGGCGTGTGTGTGGGGGTGGGGGGTGAGAAAACATGACATGAAAGAAATCTATCCCTAGGAAGGAGAAAGGTGTCTCCAATGAAGCTTTAGCACCAATCCTTGTTTCTACAGCAAACCAAAATTTTCAAAATCCAGTTATCACAGGGACAGAAAGTAAGGTGAAATCTTCTGAACAGGAGCGCAGACAGCAAAACAAAAACGATTGGGATGTTATCCCTTCCCTATGCTTTCCAAAGCATGTATGTACACTTAAAAATGTACCTGTTCTGACTTACATACCTACAGAACTTATCTTGTTTGTAACTTGGTGAGTGCCTGTATTTTGTTATTATTACGGTATTATTCCATAATAAAATATTTTCTATATTTTGACTCTTCTTCACAACTATAATCTAATGTCGTTCTGAATATATTAACATAGTTCTGTATTTATTGCTCCATCTACACTGATCCCTTAGGTCAATATAGAACTGGATCAGCCATGCAATGGCTACTGACTACATGGGGTTGATCCATGGTAACGTGGGGCAAGGCCACCTTGCTAGAGGCTACCCAAAGTCGAGATATTCCAATTTCTGCCACAGAATTCAGAATATCCCTGACTTAATGACAGTGAGGACATTTGGGCTATCCTTTTAATGTAAGATGCTTTGAGTCTCCTTGTGGAGAGAGAAAGCAGGGTATAAATAAACATTATTTTATTGTATGACACAGCAAACAAGATAGACATGCTGGATTTCATATCACAAAATCACAAGTCGAACACTTCCCAAGCGTTTAGGACTGTGTGATGTATTTTCGGATGATGCTTGCAGATCCCAGTAGGGTGGTCTTTTGCAATTGGCAGGTCGTAATTTTGTCAATGTCTATTGTTTCCAAATGCCTGCTGAGATCTTTTGGCACGGCACCCAGTGTGCCCATCACCACCGGGATAACCTGCACTGGTTTCTGCAGAGTCTTTGAAGTTCAGTCTTGAGGTCCTGATAGCGGCTGAGTTTTTCCTGTTGTTTTTCATCAATCCGACTGTCACCTGGGATGGCGACATCAATGATCCAAACCTTTTTCTTTTCCACAACTGTGATGTCTGGTGTGTTGTGTTCCAGAACTTTGTCAGTCTGGATTCGGAAGTCCCACAGTATCTTTGCGTGATTATTATTATTATTATTATTATTATTATTATTATTATTATTATTATTATTATTATCAACACAACGACGTTGTATGGCACAGCAAACAAGATAGATATGCTGGATTTCGTTTCGCAAAACCACAAGTTGAACACTTCCCAAGTGTCTAGGACTGTGTGATGTATTTTCTGATGATGTGTGCAGATCCCAGTAGGGTGGCCTTTTGCAGTTGGCAGATGGTGATTTTGTCAATGTCTATTGTTTCCAAATGCCGGCTGAGATCTTTTGGCACAGCACCCAGTGTGCCCATCACCACCGGGACCACCTGTACTGGTTTCTGCCAGAGTCTTTGAAGTTCAATCTTGAGGTCCTGATAGCGGCTGAGTTTTTCCTGTTGTTTTTCATCTATGCGACTGTCACCTGGGATGGCAACATCAATGATCCAAACCTTGTTCTTTTCCACAACTGTGATGTCTGGTGTGTTGTGTTCCAGAACTTTGTCAGTCTGGATTCGGAAGTCCCACAGTATCTTTGCGTGCTCATTTTCCAATACTTTTGCAGGTTTGTGATCCCACCAGTTCTTTGCTGCTGGGAGGTGGTACTTGAGGCATAAGTTCCAATGAATCATTTGGGCCACATAGTTGTGCCTCTGTTTGTAGTCTGTCTGTGCGATTTTCTTACAGCAGCTGAGGATATGATCAATGGTTTCGTCGGTTTCCTTATTATTATTATTATTATTATTATTATTGATCCCAAATTATCTGCTTTGAACTGGATTATACTGCAGTGAGTACTCATATAATCCAGTTCATATTAGATAATCTAGGATGAGATACTGGATTCTATGACAGTGTATATCCTGCCTAAGATAGGCAGAATTGGGGGATACTCTGAAATACGAGGGTTGAATGAAAAGTATGACAAAGATTGGTTTGAGGGAGACAATTGGGGGCACATTTTAAAGTTGTTTTTTTATGAACTATGATGGATTCAGCACTCTAAGGTCATCTGGGAAGCTAAATCATCCCCATAGCCCCTGTTCTACATGCTGATTGGTAAATAGTTGCCTTTCCCCTCCCCCTTGGTATGGAGCATGAAAAGGTGGTGTGCACAACTGTCAAAAGCTTACTGGTCACAGACAACAATCATAATGAAATCACAGGTCACTGGTTCTTAAGAAGGCCAACTGGCTTGAAGAATGTCAGGCAAGCCACTGAAAACCTGTGCATTGTAATTGAATTTAAAATTCACGTAATTTGTCCATCACTTTGCGGAAACACATTTACTTGTAAGAATAATTCCTAGCCTGGCTGCTTCTCATGCATACATTTATTTAATTAATGGCTTGTTGTGCATGTAATGTCATAGCATCTGGTGGATGACACAGATTGATTAAGCTTTCCTCTTTATAGAGCCCTATTAGCTGAAATTGGCCCTCTAGAGTGGATTGAGAATGCTTGGCAGTCTGCAAGGGGGTAGAATTCAGCATATGATAATAGTGTTTTTACAAACACTGGGGATACACTGAGCCAAATATGTAAGTGTCAGTGGCTTAGCTTGGATTATTTGACCATGAGGGAAGCCTGGGATGGTTGTCACCAAAGAATAACCCATGAATGATTGTGTGATTTGAGTGCAGTGCTTTTTTCACAGAAGATGAAGCTGATATTTTTCTACAGATACATTTTAAAGGAACTATGTATGTTTTTTTCCCCAAAACTAAAATAACATTTGTGAATTTATTATTTATTTAAAACATTTATATTCTGCCCTTCTCATCCCAAAGGGGACTCAGGGCGGAGCACAACATATATATATATAGCAAACACTTCATGTCGGGACATAAAATCATTATAAATATACACAAACATTAAGATCAGTTATATCTGCTTTGAATTACACCACACATATAATAATAATAATAATAATAATAATAATAATAATAATAATAATAATAATAATAATAATTATTATTATTATTATTATGCGGTTTTCTGGCATTGTATATTTCTGCCGCTTCTGTGACTGTTCATTTGTATTTGTTTCCATAGCTCACTTGTCGATGGATGTCCAGAATCAGCAGCATCCATCGCGGTCCTTTTTATCCCGGGCGACGACCGAGCCAGTATAGACTTCATTTTGGTTTGATTCTCCATAATGCTAATGGGTTAGGTGCACTTAGTTCCACTCCTCAGCTGAGGCCTCTCTGGCTTGGTTGGACCTGCCGGTAGTTACACTATCGCCAGCACAGCCCTCAGTCATCATTGGAGTGGTTAAGCTCCCCCCCACCACGTCAAGGTGGCACCTGCGGGGGGGGGGGTGTGGCATCCCTGAGTGGGCCAACTGCAAAAGGCCACCCTACTGGGATCTGCACACATCATCCGAAAATACATCACACAGTCCTAGACACTTGGGAAGTGTTCGACTTGTGATTTTGTGATATGAAATCCAGCATATCTATCTTGTTTGCTGTGTCATACAATAAAATAATAATAATAATAATAATAATAATAATAATAATAATAATAATAATAATAATAATAATAAAACTTTATTTATACCCCACCACCATCTCCCCGTGGGGACTCGGGGCGGCTTACATGGGGCAAAGGCCCGAACAACATTGACAAAATAAACAACAATATAAATACAATTTACGGTGTAAAAGATAAGAACAATAATACAATGTAAAACAAGAATAAAACAGTTGATAGTATCAGTCAACCACCAGGTGCAGTTCTATCATCTACTTAGGTGGAGAAACTGGAGCAGCAATTCAAGAATAGAATGATAAGTGTATAGACAGTAAGGACCTAATAAAATACAGGATAGAATAATACCATCTGGGTCTAATTATCTGACTGTCTAACCAAAGGCCAACCGAAACATCCAGGTCTTTAACTATTTCTTGAAGGAAGGTAGCGAGGGTGCTAACCTAATCTCCCTGGAAAGGGAGTTCCAGAGCTGGGGGGCCACAGCTGAGAAGGCCCCTCTCTCTTGTCCCCACCAGTCGTAACTGTGAGGAAGACGGAAGCGAGAGGAGGGCCACCCCGGAAGATCTTAGAGATCACGTAGGTTCATAGAGTCATGAAGATAGGCATGTCCCAACCCTTTTAGAGCTTTATAGGTGACAGAGTACTTTGGGGTCCCAGGGTAGGGTGCTTGGTGCTCTAACAACATAGAATTCTAGTAATAGTGTCATTGTGGGGGGATGGGACATTAGGAATGTGAACTGCATTGAGTGACACTTTCGCAGGATGTGATTCCACAATGACTGTCTATAAAATGTTTGTACAGTGGTTCAACAGAAATTTATATTTTTTAAAAAACCTATACCTGTAGTTAGGTATAAACACAAAAACATTTTTGTAAGCCCAGCTTACATGTACAAGGCATCTACAAGGCAAAATTTTACTTTTTGAAATTTCTAATGCACATGTGCTCTGGCCAAAGATGTCATTTTTATCCAATTACATTGCTGCTTTGAATGACATAATCTCATCTGCACATACTAACAAGCACACACTATTATTTTCATTTCTGCTGTTTTTTAAAGACATTTTTCTGTTATTTTAGTTACAATACGTGATACAGTGGTGTGGGAGGAGGTTTGTGGAGGTAATACCATAAATTATTGCACTGGGTGACACCAAACCTAGTGACACTCACAGCTGCCCACCTCTGGTATAATGGGAGGTGATGCTTATGGATTCTTTCTCTCTATAACCTTCTGAAATTCACCTTCCCAGACATAGCTAGAAATGCTAGTGTGGAAAGATCAAATACATTATTAGTTGATATGCCAGATATAATTAGAAAGCGAAGACTACTAATAAAAATTTGGATATACCTTGGCTGAAAAGTAATTTTACCTGTCACGTTTGTTCTGTGAACTGTCATAATGCTCTCTTTCATTTGACATTGACATGGGCTATTTGAGACTTATTTTGATTCACAGATATTGCCAGACGCATTATTAACAATGTTTGATTTGAAGGGGATTGCAAACAGCTGACTGAAATGGATTAATGAAGGAAGCAGAGAGAAAAACTCCAATTTAAACATTATATTAAATTAGTGTTGGAAAGAAAGCTAATATATTTTTCTTCATCAGAAGTACTGTCTTGAAGAAAACTGTGAGTGTACATATGGAGATTACGTTTATCTCACTTTGAAACAATCGATGTTTCAATATGCAATGTTTGACACACTTTCAGAAATTATTCTCCTCACATTCCAAGAATGTGTGATAAGGAAACAGGACCATCTGTATTATTCCTTTTCATCAGTTTCCCCAGTCCTCTAATCTCCACCCTATGTAGACCGTAACATGCTGGAAATGCATGTAATCCTTTGTCCATTACATAGGGATGGTGATACTCAGGCCATGTTAGTAAATGTGTCCACCTCTCTCTCTTTCCAATTTGCGAATGGCTGGTGGTTGATTTGAAGGGGTTTGTGAGCATAATGAGTACAATCCTAGGAATGTCTGCCAAGAAGTAAATCCTGTTGAGCTCAGTGGAATTTATTTTTGCTAAACTTGTGCAAGATCGAGATATTCCAGAGTGAAAAACAGAGAGGGCTCCTTTACCATTAATGGTATAGAAGAGAAGTTGCAAAGAAAAAGGAATTTCAGGAGGTGTTGTTGTAATTCCTCCCTCCCCTTTTTTTACAAAGCTATTCAGAGAATGGGAGCATTCTTGATTTTTCACTCTAGTAACCACAAAAGAACATTTTTGTAAATATTTGCATCTGAGAAATTTGTATTAAAATTGAGTTTGTTTTCAAAACACTTAAAAGAAGATTAGTTTTTGTTTGGATTTCATTAACTTGTGCCTAAAATGGTGCCACACCTAATTCAGTTGTAAATGGTTTTTTCAGTGGTAAAAACCATTTATTTGAGAAACAAAAAAATTAATATAAGTGTTGTTGCTATTGCGTATATGACTCCTGACCACTTCTTTTTAAGCAGCTGCTGCTTGCTTGTTGTATTTGTTGATGAACAGATGTTTGTTCCTTAAGTACAAATCTGGCTTTTTACCAAGCTTTGATAGGAGCCCCTGGTGGCACCCCTCTGATGATAGACCAGGACCAAACTTGGCACACAGAGCTCCCATAACCAAAAGAACATAATGGACAAGTTTCAGGGAAAGGGAGTTATAGTTCACCTCCATCCAGAGAAACAGTGGCCCCCACTGACAATGGACCGGGACCAAACTTTGCACAGAGAAGCCTCATGACCAACTGAACATACTGCAAGGGTTTGTGGGAATGGGCCTTGATTTTGGGAGTTGTAGTTCACCTGCATCCATAGAGCACTGAACCCAGCCAATGACAGATCTGGACCAAACTTGGCACACAGACTCAACATAGCCTGCTGTGGATATTGAAAGATGTTTTGGGACAATTGTCCTGGGAATCTGGGAGTTGTAGCAGTTCACCCCCATCCAGAGAGCACTGCAGCCAGGCGATGACCAGCCAACGACAGATCTGGGCCACACTTGGTACACAGACCCAAAATGGCCAACTTTGAATACTGGCAGGGTTTGGGGAGGATTGACCCACGATTCTGGGAATTGTAGTTCACTCACTCCAAACTGAGAATACCTAACAATCAAAGACAAATCATGCCTTTTTCAAATAACCTGGGCACCACCGGCTCCCCAAGCTAGTATATATATAAAGGTAAAGGTTTCCCCTGATGTTAAGTCTAGTCGTGTCCAACTCTGGGGGTTGGTGCTCATCTCCATTTCTAAGCCAAAGAGCCGGCAAGGTCATAGGGCCAGCATGACTGCATGGAGCGCTGTTACCTTCCCGCCAGAGTGGTACCTATTAATCTACTCACATTTGCATGTTTTCGAACTGCTAGGTTGGCAGAAACAGTGGTCACTCATTCCACTCCCCGGATTCAAACCTGTGATCTTTCGGTCTGCAAGTTCAGCAGCTCAGCGCTTTAACACACTGCGCCATCAGGGGCTCCTTTTATATGTATATACACATACACACATATATGCATGCATGCATGCATGCATGCATGCTGCGAATAGCATAGGGAAGAGTTCACAGCCGTGTTGTGTTTGTTTTGCCCTTTGCCTGTATATGTAGGATGCACTTCTCAGCTATGTCCATATTAGGCAAATTATATGCTACTGACACTGGCTGTCAGCACTCACTTTACGTAAACCACTGCAGAGGAAACATTAATTTTCAGAGCAAGCGGCCAAGCCATAAAATGCAGGTTAGCATTTCCTAATGAACTGCCTTTTTATAGAAAAGAGATGCACTCCTTGAAATTGAAACTGTTTGAGCTTTTAGTATATGTGTTGCATATCAATTGGATTTTCAGGTGAATTTCCAATCTGTCAAGTCATACACCATTTGAAGGCATTGACGACATTGGAACATCTTGGGAACATGATAGATCAATTCCATCTATTCAGGAGCAGTACAAGGGCAGCATTGAAAGGAACATAGGAAGGACATTCTCCAGACAGAAAGCTATTATCCAAATTATTAATATTTTTAATGCAGTGGTGTTGATCTAGAGGTTCTTCTGTTTCCAAAACATTGGCAGCAGGGGAACTAGCAACCACCTCTATCTCTTTTTTTCTACTCACACACAACCATAATATCCCTACTAATATACTGCCACATACTTCAAATTATGCTGGCCAACAGGATCGTAGATTATAACGGCTCAGATGATGACAGCTAGCAAATGAGATCTTCTTGTAATCTCAAATTTCCTATGTCTATTCTTCCTTATTATTGCAACATCTTTTGCAAACAAAGAGAGGTGACATTGATAAAAGCAGTCAGTAAGATGAGTTTAATGCTTGTAAAGTTCTTATTACTTTTTAAAAAGTAAGATTACAAAGTAAAGAAACAGAACGAAGACAAGAAGAAAACAAATGCAGGGGGAATGCAAAGTATAAAGCCCACAGTAAGTCCATTTCTCCCATTAAAAAACTCCAAATTAGAGTTATCCCATATGGTTAGTTTAGTATAACTATATAGATTGCATTGTAATAGGAGGCACTATTCTTAAATGAACAGATCCTAAGGCTGAGCATCCAAAAAGAGGTTCCAATTATGTTGATTCTATGCAATTGTATCTGAATTGGATTCTGTTTTGTAGGTATTAGTCTTCATTAGGCAATTTGACAATCTCAAATTGGGAATGAATTAAATGTGGGAAAATGCCACACATGTGGAAGTGACAATTGCATCCTTTTAGGTGAAAGATGAGGTTATCACTGTCCTCATGTAAATGTCCTAAATATCCTTTTAAATGTCCTAAATGTTCTTTTAAAAAAGTAATCCTGAGAAATGGACTATAAGTTAACAGAAAAATATTCAATATTTGGGGTAAAACATTCATCTTAAATTGGGCGTTTATAGTTTACCATAAATGCCCAATTTAGGGGGAGCTCACCTATCCAGATAGAAGGATATTTCAGAAGACAGGTTTTACAAATTGGGTTTAATCATTTGATTGCTACTCAGAGTAGCCAAATACACTCATGTATTTGATAGTTTTTAGATATCAGCTAAACTGGTATCTTGCAATTAGACCCAAAAGATTCAGGGTGTACACTATAGAATTAATACAATTTGACAACACTTTAACTATCCGGAACCAATGCTATGGAGTCCTGAAATTTGCAGTTTAGTGAGGCATCAGCAGTCTTTGTCAGAGAAAACCCTATAATAATAATACTACAACCTCCATGATTTCATAGCATTGAGCCATGGCAGTTAAAGTAGTGGCAAATTTCATTAATTCCAGTGTAGATGCACATATAGGTTTCAGATTTAGATAAATTAACATAATAGTCATTAAGAAAAATAAAGTAATTAAAATTTTCATTTCTGATTAGGACAGTTCTGGCAGAGAAATTGGACACAGAAATACACCATACAAAATTGTCTTACCGTATATACTCAAAGATAAGCCTAGTTTTTCAGCCCATTTATGAGCTGAAAAAGCCTCCCTCGGCTTAAAATGGGGTCAAGATCAAGCCGGGCAGCGGAGCTTGGAAGCCATTGCTTGCAGTATATGATATTATTTATCTCCTCCCTTATCAGTGTGTTTTATTTTCCAAAGCCTCCCTTGCTCTTAACCAAGGGGAATGTTTTGAAAAGGGAAAGAAGCCCTTGCAAGTCAGGATATATATATATATATATATATATATATATATATATATATATATATATATATATATATATATATATACACATACACACACACACACACACACACACACACACACACACATATATATATATATATATATATATATATATATACACACAGTAGAGTCTCACTTATCCAACGTAAACGGGCCGGCAGAACGTTGGATAAGTGAATATGTTGGATAATAAGGAGAGATTAAGGAAAAGCCTATTAAACATCAAATTAGGTTATGATTTTACTAATTAAGCACCAAAACATCATGTTATCCAACAAATTTGACAGAAAAAGTAGTTCAATACACAGTAATGCTATGTATTAATTACTGTATTTACGAATTTAGCACCAAAATATCATGATGTATTGAAAACATTGACTACAAAAATACGTTGGATAATCCAGAACGTTGGATAAGTGAGTGTTGGATAAGTGAGACTCTACTGTGTATATATATATATATATATATATATATATCCTGAAATATTTGTTAATCTCTGCTACAGATACATAGACATTTCCCCCTGCAAGCCTTTGCAATCCTTATGTACCTAAATATTTGTATCTATCTATCTATCTACATTCATTTTATGTATGAATTTTCCCTTCACATGTTTCCAAGTCTTTGCAAATCCTATACAGATATAATTTCTATATATAGAGAGATGTCTAGATAAATATATATGAATATAGATATATAGGGCTTACAAATATTGCAGGGGAAATGCGCACATGCACACACACATATAGAAATGTCTAGATAGATATAAACATAGATATATAGGGCTTGCAAATATTGCAGGAGGAAAATGCTAATATATAGAGAGAGGGGAAATGCATATGTGAAATTAGTATATATAATTATAGATCTATATCTAGCTCTTCATTGTTTATATAGGCATTGAATGTTTGCCTGTTACTATGATGGAAGCTGACCTGAGTCCCCATGGGGAGATAGGGTGGGGGTACAAATGAAGTTTTATTATTATTATTATTATTATTATTATTATTATTATTATTAAAGTTATTGTTAATACCATATTGTTTTTGTTGACCTTCTTTTCCACTTACAGAGATAGTTTACTGTTTTTCTTAGAAATATGGTAAATATTCAAAAACATTTAACCTACTGATGCCTAATGTAATTTTATTGGTATCTATTTTTATTTTGAAATTTACCAGTAGCTGCTGCATTTCCTACCCTCAGCGTATACTCATGTCAATACGTTTTCGCAGTTTTTTGTGGTAAAATTAGGTGCCTCTGCTTATATTTGGGTCAGCTTATATTCGAGTATGTATGATATATTAATATTTTCTATATATAAATCATAGATCGTGGACTTTTTTCCAGTAGTACAAAGTGGTACCAAACATAGAACAAATATCAGAGGACAGAGGTGACATTCTTATTGTGTGCTCGTCAGTAGATGAAAAAAGTGTTTCATTTGAAAAAATGGATGGTCTAGGAAAGACATTTTAAAAATCTGAATGAAAATAAAACTCTTGTAAGGTCATAAAAATATGCTGCCCATTAATTTTGTCAAATGCTTTTTCAGCATTAGGTGGAAAAATCACAGGAAGCTTAGATTGTTTAGTATTTCAAGAGATCAGATGTGTGACTAATCTTATCCCTGTAGGTGGGGAATTAAACTTCCCTAGGCTGGGAAAAATTAATATTGTTATTACATTTTGAAGGCTGTTCATCAATATTATCGCTAGTGTTTTGACATGAGCTTTTGATGAAGAGATTTGACTATAGTTTGTGCACCTAGTATGATTTATCTCTGATTTGGGAATAACAGAAATAGAAGTGTTGACTTTGGCCTATAAAGCCCTAAATGGCCCTGGCCCAGTTTACCTGTCCGAATGCATCTCCCTGTATGAACCACCGCAGAAATTAACATCTTCCGGGGAGGCCCTGCTCTCTCATCCCCAGTGGGGATGAGAGAGAGGGCTTCTCAGTGATTGTCCTTTGACTATGGAACTCCCTCCCTGGTGACATTAGATCAGCCCCTTCTCTCCTGTCCTTCAGAAAGATTGTAAAAAATGGGCTGTGGGACCAAGCCTTTAGGGCAGTGGAATAAGGCAACTATAGGAAACTTTACCCTGCTGACTGGATCCGGTATGGCTGATCTGAGATGGTTTTAAAACAACTGATTTTAAAGTGGAGATCATTGTTTTTAATGTTTATGTATATTTATAGTTCATTTTATGTCCTGGCATGGAATGTTTGCCATATATATGTTGTGCTCGACCCTGAGTCCCCTTCGTGCTGAGAAGGGCGGAATATAAATCTTTTAAATTTATAAATTAATGGGTGGTGGACCTATTAAGATGGTCCGCCCCAGGAGGCTGATGGATCCGGATGGACTTCTGAGGTCTCTTGGGGATCTTCCTGTTCTGGAGACTGGCGATCCTGGCGATGTCCTGGCTGATCGTTATAACAGCGAGTTGGCAAGGGCACTTGACACGATCGCTCCTGAACGTCCCCTTTCGCTGCGTAGAGTCACGTCGACTCCTTGGTTCACTGAGGAGCTGGCTGTGATGAAGCGTGCGAGGAGGGGACTAGAGTGCATCTGGAGGAAATCTCAGGATGTGTCTGACCAAGCACGGGCTAAAGCCGCTATTAAGGCTTACTCCGTGGCTCTGCGAGCAGCCAGGAAAGTTTTCCTGCCCGCATAGCGTCTGCAGCCAACAGGCCATCGGAGTTGTTCCGAGTTGTTGGGGAGCTCCTGCGGCCTCCTGAGACCCAGGGGCTTCCTGATGACTTGGCAACTCGGTGCAGCGATTTCGCGCACCATTTTGCAGGCAAGGTTGCTCAGATACGTCATGAGTTGGACTCCAGCTTAACTGTAGTTCCAGCGGAGGTAACCGAGGTACCTGTCTGTTCGATCTTATGGGATTCTTTCCGGCTTGTTCTTCCTGATGACGTGGAGGGGATTCTTGGGTCTGTGAGGGCGACCACTTGCGCTCTGGATCCTTGCCCATCTTGGCTGGTTAAGCTAGCCAAAGATGGGTTGTTGGGTTGGTTTATGGCTATTATAAATGCCTCCCTGGTCCAGGGGTCAGTTCCATCCTGCTTTAAGCAGGCGGTGGTAAAACCGCTATTAAAAAAGACCTCCTTAGACCCATCTGTATGTAGCAGCTACAGACCAATTTCCAACCTCCCATTTTTGGGCAAGGTTCTGGAGCGGGTGGTTGCCACGCAGCTCCAGGAGTTCCTCGATGACACTGATCTTCTGGACCGCTCACAGTCTGGTTTCAGGCCTGGGCACAGTACTGAGACGGCTTTGGTCGCCTTGGTGGATGACCTCCGCAGGGAGCTGGACAGGGGGAGTGTGACCCTGCTGGTTCTCCTGGACATCTCTGCGGCTTTCGATACCATCGACCATGGTATCCTTCTAGGGAGGCTCTCTGGGATGGGGCTCGGTGGCACGGTTCTGCAGTGGCTCCAGTCCTTCCTGGAGTGCCGTTCCCAGATGGTGAAGCTGGGGGATACCTGCTCAGACCCCTGGCCATTGACCTGTGGGGTCCCGCAAGGGTCTATCCTATCCCCCATGCTATTTAACATCTACATGAAACCGCTGGGAGAGGTCATCCGGAGTTTTGGAGGGCGTTGCCATCTCTACGCAGATGACACGCAAATCCACTACTCGTTTCCATCTGAATCCAAGGAAGCCCCTCGGATACTGAACCAGTGCCTGGCCACTGTGGCGGACTGGATGAGGAGGAACAAGCTGAGGATCAATCCTGACAAGACAGAGGCTCTCCTGGTCAGTCGCTCGTCTGATCGGGGTATTGGGTGGCAACCTGTGCTGGACGGGGTTGCACTCCCCCTGAAATCACAGGTCCGCAGTTTGGGGGTCCTCCTGGATTCAGCGTTGACGCTTGAGGCTCAGGTGTCGGCGGTGGCCGGGAGGGCTTTCGCACAACTCAAACTTGTGCACCAACTGCGACCATACCTCGTGAAATCTGATTTGACCACGGTGGTCTATGCCCTAGTTACCTCTAGACTGGACTACTGTAATGCGCTCTACGTGGGGCTTCCCTTGAAGACGGCTCGGAAATTACAACTGGTCCAACGCTCGGCTGCCAGATTAATAACGGGGGCGAGTTACAGGGAGAGATCTACTCCCCTGTTTAAGGAGCTCCACTGGCTGCTGTTCACTTTCCGATCCCAATTCAAGGTGCAGACCATCATTTATAAAGCCCTAAACGGTTTGAGACCCACCTACCTTCGTGACCGTATCTCCTACCATAAACCTGCCCGATCTCTTCGATCATCAGGGGAGGCCCTCCTGTCGCCACTGCCTGTATCCCAGACCCGCCTGGTGGGAACAAGGGAGAGGGCCTTTTCTGCTGTGGCCCCCCGTTTATGGAACTCACTGCCCATCGAAATTAGGCAAGCCCCCACTCTTTTAGCCTTCAGGAAAGATTTAAAAACCTGGCTTTTCCGATGTGCTTTTGGAGAGTAACTATTACACACTTCTTTTGTTACTCCCCCATCATCTACCCTCTAGATTGTTTTTATCTTATGTCCCTGGTCTCCGTGATTGTATTCTTATCCTTTTCTCACCCCAAGTTTTAATTAAGTGTCTCATGCGGCCCGCCCTGTTATATATATATATTGTGTTGCAGTGTATATGATTATTTATTGTATTGTTTAATTGTATTGTGATAT
The DNA here is from genome assembly GCF_035594765.1 of Anolis carolinensis. Taxonomy (NCBI): domain Eukaryota; kingdom Metazoa; phylum Chordata; class Lepidosauria; order Squamata; family Anolidae; genus Anolis; species Anolis carolinensis. The sequence goes on along the minus strand of NC_085845.1, from coordinate 88,625,206 downwards.
GTTGTTTTATATTTTGCTATATTGTACTGTTCTGGGCATGGCCCCATGTAAGCCGCCCCGAGTCCCCGTTGGGGAGATGGTGGCGGGGTATAAATAAAGTTTTATTATTATTATTATTATTATTATTATTATTATTATTATTAAATAATAAATAAATAAGTGTCATATAAAGAAGCTGGAACAGAAACTGACTCAAAAACTTTTTGATACACACAAAAAATATTGGCAACCAATATTTCTGAATATGTTTTATACTAGCAGGAAAACTATCTTGTGTTAGAGTTTTTCTGTTTCTCATAGATTAAAATGTTTGTTTTCATTTCTTCCGTTCATAATGAAGCTATCAGAGATACTTCATGTTGCATATGCTTAGGAGCTTTGCCCTTTACATACAATATTAAATATAATTTTGAGATTCCAATTTTATACCTTTCAAAGATTGTGCTGTGAACTTTTAGTCAATGTGTTGTCGAAGGCTTTCATGGCTGGAATCACAGGGTTGTTGTGTGTTTTCCGAGCTGTATGGCCATGTTCCAGAAGTATTCTCTCCTGATGTTTTGCCCACATCTATGGCAGGCATCACCAGAGGTTGTGAGGTATATATGACCTCACAACCTCTGAGGTTGCCTGCCATAGATGTGGACAAAACGTCAGGAAAGAATACTTCTGAAACATGGCCATACAGCCCGGAAAACACACAACAAACCTTTAGTTAGTGGATTAAAGTTAGAGTTGTGTTGCTGCTCTATGCTGTCTTTATGTTAACATGTTGCCTTGTCTCTTTCCACTTTCCTAGAGCCTTTGATGCAGAAAGATTTGCACATTATATTTTAGATGACAATACCTCAGATTATACTTGTCATGTTACTATTCATGATAAAGAGCCAAGGAAAGACAAACTGCAAATTATTTTAATAAGTCCTTACTTATTTTCCAATCATTTCTTCTTTTGTGTTCTAGGTTTCTTTCTGTGGGAGGCATATGATATAATTGGTACTCTTATGTATGCTTTACACACATCCTATTCAATAGTTGGTCCCCTTTAGGGTCTCCATAAGTCAGAAATGACTTCAAAACACAGAACAACCATCCTTACTCTGACATATAACCTTTAATTGTAGCACAGATCACAGATTACAAGAGAGAATGTTCTTTATAGTAAGTAGTATCAGGATCAGGTGTGTTAAAAAACCCCCTTATGGTGTTAATTATTATGAGCAGCTGCTGATGTAGGTTAGCAAGCAAGCTTGGACCACATCCAGTGGGGTATAACTGTATGAGTTTTTAGAATACAGTTGGTGATGGTTATGCTGAATGTGCAATGACTGACCAGCAATACTCTTTGCTATAAAGAACTGTGTAAGTTTGTTGAGTTTACTTCATTTTTGATTTTGCAACTCTGCTGACAAGAGTAAAGATTTTTTGTTCCTTTTTCCTCTTGTTTGTGTGTCTATTGTTTTGGACCTGACTGATATTTGCTTATGCACAACATGTTCCCAAAAAAAAATAATCCAAGATATCATAAAAATCATCCCCAATTATATAATAATTGCAGTTTCTCAAGTCGCTCCTGACACAAAAAAATGAAGACCAAATTACTTAAACATTTAGGACAGATATTGGGAGAATCCACCTTTAGATCGCATAATGTGTTTGAACAATGTATAATATAACAACCATTAGTGCCTACAATAGCTTAAATCACTGCAAGTTAAATCCAAAGACTGAAGGGAAGAAAGATTGCTGAAGCTGACATTTTATTTGAGGTTTTTGCCCATAAAAGTATTTGTTAATTGTTTTTGTCCACTAGCTTTTGCAAGGTAATGAACAGTAAAATGCATTTTAAAGCCATCTATTAAAATGTTTCAAAATAATTTCAAAGCCATTTCTAAGAACCAGTTTCAATCCATTGTTCAGAGATTTTTAACAAAGTAAACAGCTTTGAAATTGTTCCTTATTGTGTTGTCAAAGGCTTTCATGGCTGGAATCACTGAATTGCCATGAGTTTTTTGGGCTGTATGACCATGTTCCAGTAGCATTGAAGATGCCGGCCACAGATGCAGGCGAAACATCAGGAGAGAATGCTCTTGAAACATGGCCATACAACCCGAAAAACTCACAGAAACCCAATGTTCCTTATTGTTTCACACAAAAGGTATTAAGCCAGCAAAAGTTCATGCTAGCCATGGAAAGAACCATCATCTCCTAGTTCAAAATTTCTTCTCTAAGTTAATGACAGCACAAAATAATCTAAACTGAACACTGAAATGAAACAAAGCTTAAACCAAATTCCTAGTCCTAAGTAAAGTAGATCAGTTGCATGTGTTGATTAAACATTCAGAAATTGTTTCCATAGCTTTAAACAACTCCTCCGTACATGATGCAGGACATTGTGGGCAAGCATACATTTGCGAAGTTGTTTGTTCTGCCCCCCAACCACCAGGGTGGAGGAATCCTCCGGGTAATGCCACCTTGCAAAGTTGTCTTTTGATCTGCCCGCTCTGCTTCTGAGTCTGTTTAGTCTTTCAAGTTGCTCATTCTTGGTTTGCCCCTGGAGGAAGACCCTCATAGAAGGCCATCCAGTTGAGATTGCCTGGTTTAGCTGCCCAGAGGGATACTCTTGCTGTTGCTGGAGAAACATTCAGAGGAGTGGTGGTTCCCATGAAGCTTTTCCTTGATTTGAGTCTAGTGGGAGGAGGCTGATAATCATGCAGTGGATGGCATTCACAATGTTCGACCTTATTTCTCTCACAGTTAGCAGAAACATCCCCTCGCACTCGCACATCAGAGGGTTAATGCCAGTTAACCTGTAGAGTTTATCAACAGGTGTAGGTTTATGGCATCCTGTGATTATTCTGCATATTTTGTTCAGTGGTATGTCCACCTGCTTCACATGGGCAAAATTGTGCCAGACAGGACAGGCGTACTCAGCAGTTGAGTAAGACAAGGCCAGGGATGATGATCTTATTAATTGTGGGTCTGCACCCCGTGAACTGCCAGTAAGTTTCCGCAGGATGTTATTGCGTGCAGCTACTTTGTGCTTGGTGTTCATGCAATGTTTCCTATATGTTAGTGTTTGATCTGAGGTGACAGCAAGATATTTAGGATGCTCTTGGTCTCCCCAAGTAACTTTCAGTTTCCTGTTGGCTTCATGGTTATGCAGGTGGAAAGCACACACTTAAGACTTGGCAGGGTTAGGCATCAAGTGGTTATCTTTGTAGTAGCTGGAGAGATCTTTCAAGGCATTAGTGAGTTGGTTTTAAACTGTTTCAAAATCTTTTGCTTGTGTTGTTAGGCCAAGGTCATCAGCATATATAAAGCATATATAAATCCCAGCATGACACTGTGTAACATGAGATACAGTTTTAAAACTTGTAATCAAAAAGAGCCCTCGGTGGCACAGTGGGTTAAACCACTGACCGGCTGAACTTGCTGATCAAAAAGTTGGCGGTTTGAATCCGGGGAGCGGGGTGAGCTCCTGCTGTTAGCCCCTACTTCTGCCAACCTAGCAGTTCGAAAACATGCAAATGTGAGTAGATCAATAGGTACCACTCCAGTGGAAAGGTAACGGCGCTCCATGCAGTCATGCCAGCCACATGACCTTGGAAGTATCTACGGACAACGCCGGCTTTTTGGCTTAGAAATGGAGATGAGCACCAACTCAAAAACTTGGACTCGACTAGACTTAATGCCAGGGGGAAACTTTTACCTTTACCTTTAATCAAAAAGAGTTTCACAATTAAGATGTACTTTAATTATGGCTCAGACATTAACCAAGATGGACATAGTAGTCAATAAATTGGAAGAAGGGTAAGACTTGGAAGTGCAGCTATGAAGGAACTAAGCAAGATCCAGAAATGTGAAGTTATATTAGTATATTCCAACATCACTAATTTTACCTATTTGGATATCAAAACTTTGAGTTTTTGAAGCCTATTCACAATTTAGGACAGCATTTTCTGTACAGGAAAAGGCTTCTCCATGCAGATATATTGTGTTCTGTGCATAAAAGGTTGTTTTCAATTTTTTTCCTGAGTTTGCAAGACTTTATAGAATAGTTGATGACCAGAAATCTCAGACGTTTGTAGTTTTACTGTAAATTGAACTTATCTTGACAGTAGATAACAACAATTGGCAAAAGCCAAAGTGGTTTGGGAGGGGAATAAAACAACATTTTGAGAACGGAAAAAGGTAGAAACAGGTACTAGTGTCTGATTGGGACTCTACCCTTTGCCAACTGACGTACTCATAACTGGAAGAAAAATGCAAAAATAACAGTAATGCTGCAGTGAACATCTTTTTTAATGGTTTTGAAATAAACTTAAGATGTTTTTGAAATAAAAACTGTCTGCCAGATTCCTTACTAAGAGAGTCTCACTTATCCAACATAAATGGGCCGGTAGAACATTGGATAAGCGAAAATGTTGGATAATAAGGAAGGATTAAGGAAAAGCCTATTAAACACCAAATTACGTTATGATTTTACACCAAAAAGCACCAAAACATCATGTTTTACAGCAAATTGACAGAAAAAAGCAGTTCAATTCACGGTAACATTATGTAGTAATTACTGTACTTACGAATTTAGCACCAAAACATTTCAATATATTGAAAACATTGACTACAAAAACATTGACTACTAAAAGGCAGATTGCACTGGATAATACATAACATTGGCTAAGTGAAGGTTGGATAAGCAAGACTCTACTGTAATATGTTTTGATTATGTAAAGTACAATAACAAATAAATGAGATTCTGAAAGCCAGCAAATGTATCATTTTTTGAGAAATAGAAATCTTTGTAAAATATCACAGCCTCTTCCACTAGATGGCAGTGACTTGATATGGAAAAGAAATACTTGCAGCAAGTTTCTTTTTAAATAACAAAATAATGACATTTTATCCCTAAGCACAGCCAAATATCCTTGTTGATAGCTGTTAATAAGATAGAGAAATGCAAAGAGTTTGAACTATTAACATAGGGGAGATTGCTAATTGGTCTATTAGTAAAATTCTGAATATTCCTGTTAATTATGATTAGAACGGCATCTATACCCTTTTCTGAAAGTATTTTGGGAGGGGAGGGTTCATACATCAATGCACAATTATACATATATGGGATATTATGAATGAATGTATGAACGATGCTATTGAAATTTTGTTTGAGATGAAGAGATTATTCTAATTGTAGTGGTAAAGGTTTCCCCTGACGTTAAGTCCAGTCATGTCTGACTCTGGGGGTTGGTGTTCATCTCAATTTCTAAGCCGAAGAGCCAGCGTTGTCCACAGACGCCTCCAAGGTCATGTGACCAGCATGATTGCATGGAGCGCCGTTACCTTCCCGCCAGAGCGGTACCTATTGATCTACTCACATTGGCATGTTTTCGAACTGCTAGGTTGGCAGGAGCTGGAGCTAACAGAGGCCGCTCACGCTGCTCCCGGGGATTGAACCTGGGACCTTTCGGTCTCCATCTCAGTGCTTTAACGCACTTCACCACGGGGGCTCGTAGTGATGAACCTCTATAATTAATTAAGCAGACCCCTCTCTCAATACACCATTTTATCTGTTCTAGTTTGGTGCCCATAAAAAATATAGAGCTGGAATTTGATCAGGATCTACTATTGCAGGAAGAACAAAGGGCTAACTCTACCCAGGACTATAGTAAAATAGCTTAAAATAATACATTACAAATGGAGAATTTGCGGAATGCAGTCATCTTTCTGGAACCCTGGGAAGTCTTTTGCCTCTGATGCAAAGTAATGACTTGGTCTTCTACTTTGTGAAACTTGGGCTGACCACAAGCTTCTGTTGTCACTAGGACTGATGGTATATGAAGAGTTTATAGTGCTAAAGATGCCTATTTGAATTGCTAGGGCCTGGGATTTCCAGACCATATCCAGGCCTCTAAACTCTGTTGCTCTATTTCAAAAAGAAAAGAAGCCTACTAAGAAAGCTCTGTGCAGGCAAATGGATTGAACCAACTGAGGCTGGCCTCTAGGTTTTTTTTTTTTAAGTTCCACTAATACAAACTACAGTGTTCCCTCCCTACTTCGCAGTTCCCTTTTCGATCCCTCACTGCTTCATGGTTTTTTTTCTGAGCGGTGGCGCATGCACAAAAGGGGAACTGGCAGGTACCAAAGAGGAGGCCACCAAGAAGAAGTGCAGGAAGAAAGCTTGAGAAGGGGAGAAAGGCCACCTAACTACTAATATAATATAATTTCACAGGTTGCAATTAAAGTGGCATCATAGCATTATAATCATGTCATGCAAAAGTTTCTCAGGTTAATTTGTGATGGAAGTCAAAAACAAAAACAACCAAGTAGGTCTGTCTCTTTCATAGCAAAGCCAAATCTAACAATTTGTCATTGTTTACATAATGCCCTGAATTTGCACCATTACTCAGCCCGGTGCTTGGATTAGCCTTGTCTTTACTTCATAGCATTGTAGCTTCCCCAACTTATTCTGTTCTAGCCAATCACAATCACCAGGTTAGCAAATGGACCAACAGATTTGGAATGTCCGAGACTGGATCTAATGCATTATATCGTCAGTGTAGACCCATATATTGCAGTTTAACATTGAACTGCATTATACTGGCCTACACTGACAATATAATAGAGTTCCACACTGCATTATATGGCAGTGTAAGACCTGTCTGAGATTCATAAGTAATCATGAGATTAATCTCTCCTAGTCCAAAATATCTTTTATTGACTGAAACTTGACCCATTTTTTTCTTGTAGCTTATTCTGCTTTCACCGTCTTTTCTAACAAGTATACTTGAATCTTTAAACATGTCTTGTAGCTCTTTTGAAATATTGACTATTGTCCAGCTTGGCAGTGGGAGCTTGTAATTTGGCAATCTGCAAATAGCTTTTAATGTCATGGTCACTTTTCACTCTGCATTATTGTTCTTAACTGTTGTTCTTCAGGGAAATAGGGCTATTGTTTGTCTCTCTACCCGGTAAAAAGGCCTTAGGGTATCATAAACACATGTTATTATTTTTCCGTCCTCCTTAGCTCATTTAACATAGTTCACTTTCCTGAATCATGAAGTGTATTAATTAAATAGTATGATTGACAAACCAACAGATTCACAGAGATGCCGACGATCTCTGGGGCACTGTTACTGAAAAAGTTTCAGTCACACTGTGTTGTTTAGTCATGTTTTCCTGGTGTATTGGTATGAGGATAAGACAACATGACAATTAGAAGCCTGATTTCACAAATCGTAGGTACTCCTCCCATGTTTAATTTTGAAACTGCAGAAGATTCTGGTTCCCAAGTTTGCTACTTGATCTTTTGCCATTTTTGTAACCTGCAGAATATATTTTTGGACATTTATTAGGAATGATACTATGTATTTTGCTTCCTTTGAAAATATTAGAAGACTACTAACCATACTACCCAATGATGGGATTTGGAGAACATTATAATAGTGCAGACAATGTAATTTAAAGGTGAAGAGAACATGATAATTTATTCGTGAAAAACTTGTCCAAAAATTTGGTATTCATGCTATTGTGGCTTTAAATGATGCCTATTACATGACAAAACTGACTCGACTTCTTTTGAATTTTCCTAGGTCCGTGTATTTACATTTTCTGTAGGTCAGCACAATTACGACAAGGGACCCATACAATGGATGGCCTGTGCAAATAAAGGTAATGTGAATCTGTTGTATTTTTTTTTATCATGACACTACATTCCAGTGCCATCTAGATTTCATCTTTTGTTTTAGACCAGATGAGAAATTAATCTGAAGAGGTGTTGGACAAACAGATACACTTGAATTATGAATGAGAACATTTCCACTGGTTCCATTCCTCTATTGTTCCTCTGGTTCTCTCATCCTTGCATTCCACGTGTCTTCAATTCTGGAGAATTGAAGCTCTATTCATGTACTGTATTCCCCAGGTAAAGCAGAGAGCAGGACCACATGGCTATCCCCTTATTCTTACATCTTTGGAATAGCTCTTTCCACCCAATTGCACACGCTTCCTCATTGTGTGTAATCTTTGGGTATGAGAAAGAGTTCACACATAGAGGTTTCCTTTTAGCTGTCTACATTGTATGAATCTTGGTGTGTAGTGCTATTATGAGATGTATAGAAATGTTGGGGTGGCATCAATAGCATAAATATGGAAAATGTGTATATAGTGCCATGGAGCATTTCCCAACAATTGTAGAATTGAAGCCAAGCTTTTCATTATTTTCTAATAATAAAATGAGTATTTTCCCCATTGCAGCATCATTGCATCTTAGACTTTGGCTTTGAGATTTAGGTATTGGGTTACTTCTTAAGTGCTTTAGGGGAGAAAGTTACATCTCAGCCATGAGCTACATTGATACATCTGTGGACTTGATGCTTTATTCTAAGTGTGAGAGCTGACACCTTTGCCTGTAGTGACAACTTGCAAATGTAATTCACACATGTACTATAACAGCTGCAGTTATATAATTTGCACATATACTGTAACAACCAGTTATATAAATAGTCAGTACAAAGGAATAATCACTACACATTTAGCAGTTTCCTGGATAAAGAAGCAAATGGAGCTTGGGGAAATTACTTTAAATTTTGCCTTGTTCACATGTAGTCTCCCCACATGCAGTGATACATATGATTGCATTCTTCTGGAAGTACTACAGATATTTTAAAGTGTTTTTATTGATATTGTTGATAATTTGAGGGTGATGAAGTGGAAGGTAGGAATAGACAAAAGGAATAAAATACTAAGACCATCAATGCAAAATATGAAGGAAAAGGGAGAATAAGACACTGTAGAACACTGCTTCTTAAACTGTGGGTCCCGACCTCAAATGAGGTCCTCTTACCTCAATATTGCTGTTTTTGGATTTGTTATATGTTTCACTGGCATTGAATGTTTGCCATTGTGTATTATATTGTTGTAAGCCGCCCTGAGTCCCCTTGGGGAGATAGGTCGGGCTATAAATAAAGATGATGATGATGATGATAATGATGATGATTATTATTATATTGGGGTCCTCAAAAATTTGGCAACAGAAAATGTTTTCTGAACATTACCTAGTGCCTACTATAAACATGTACATGAATCTGTTGTACAGTGTTTACAGTAGACTCTGAAGAAGATGCTTCAGCTCTACTTCATGAAAAAACTTAGCAAACCACAATGGCGCGATGGGTTAAACCCTTGTGCTAGCTGAACTGCTGACCTGGAGGTTGGCAGTTTGAATCCATGAGACAAAGGGAGCTTCCATCTGTCAGCCCTAGCTTCCCATGTGGTGACATGAGAGAAGCCCCCCCCCACAGGATAGTAACACATTCGGGCATCCCTTGGGCACCGTCTTTGAAGATGGCCAATTCTCATACCAGAAGTGACTTGCAGTATGTTCTCAGTTTGCTTCTGACATGATAAAAAAATCCCACCCTATAACATCTCAGGTTGCCATACAGCTAAATACTATTAAATCAAACAATACAGCATTTAACACAATGGTGAGTTATTTAAACAAACTAAAAGTATATTAAACACTTCAATAAATTAAACAATTTATGAACATATATAGATTTAGAAAGGAAAAATTCTAAAGTCTTTGACAGACTTCAGAATCACATGGCATACATGCAACTTGCTTTCCTGTGGCAGCATGCCAGACCCCTGTCAATTGCAATTTTGGTCTTACTGTTAGTCAGATGGAGGAAGCTGGCATCTACCATCAACTTCCTGTTCTGCCTTTCTACTTTACTGCCCATGGACAAACTGCAGGATTCTGTCCCATCAGATATACTGAAGTAAAATTCAAATGAAGGGCACAATCTTGTGCTTTACCTTGGGCCAGCCCTTGCTGATCACAAGGGAGCTTTGCTCTTGACTTTTAATATCCTTCCCAGCTGGAGGACACCAGTGCTGGTAAAATCACACCGTTTTCCCATTGATATAGTTCTAAGTGTCACACTGTTTTAAGTGCTATCATGGAGAGGATAAGATTGCAGTCAGGCTGCAAATTCTGTTTTATGTTTTATTTTTCAGGTTACTATTATGAAATTCCTTCCATTGGTGCCATAAGAATAAACACACAGGTACTTTATAAAATTTATGAAACAGCAATCAGATTCCAAAGTCAAGCCCACTGAATAAAAATCCTCTGTAGGAAATGTGTTTACTTAGACAGATCGCATGGATGAGACTTTGCAGAAAATATGTTGATGTCTTTATTACACAGGTGAATTATTCCAGTAAAGTAAAATAGCATAAAATAAAGTTGTCCTTGGCAGATTTGAACAAGTAGTGGCTGGCTAGCCAAACCCATCAGACACTAAAATTGTTGTAGTAGTTGTAGCCTCGTATTCCCTATCCCCCATATCCATTAATAGATTCATCTTCCATTCATTGGCACACTAATACTTTTTAAAAACCTATCAAACCCATGAGATGCTACTATGCAATATAAATTATACTACGTTGTTAAGCATGTATTGAGTGAAAGCGTACTTTATTTTGTCTCTTCTGAGATACCTTTTAAAAAGTGATCTGGAAGACACTTTTCTGTGGATTCAATACACCTTGCTCCTGTAACAAATGAAAGCCCGCCATCTTTGGCCAGAAGAAGGTGTGGGTGATAATCATATTGTGAGTTATGAATCATGTGTCCTCTAGCCAGCATTACTGGATAACCTACTTAAGAACAGAACATATGCCTATGCTTTTCTTGCAAATCATGAAACGCTTACATCCCAAAGGAGAAATCACGTCTCTAGACCATTGATTTGCATACTTTAAAGTACGCATTCCCTCTGGGGACAACAAGACAAGGGACATAATGTTTTAGATTTGCATCAGATCATATCAAGTCAGACATTCTTTTCTTCCAGCAATACATGCTGACACTGCAACCCCAAATGCTTGTACTTAAACTTCATTGTCTGCTCACAGAGAAAACATGTTTATAATAACCATTTTGACTCCTTTGATTCCTATGGCTTTCCCATCCTGACTGATTAAGTATAATTGGCAAGCAGAGGTCACATAGTCTAGTTGCCATCAATTGCTGATTTTGGGCCAGTGGTTTTTTCTAGGCCTGGTAACACTGGGATGCAGATGTTTACTGATTTGGGGAATGGTCCATTGATGGGTTAGAGGACTAAGGGGTAGGCATGACATGAAAATGTTGGAGATATCTAAACCTAAGAGCATCACGCAGTTCTAACAGCCTTCCCAAGAGAATTCTTGGGAATTTCTAGGCCAGTACCATTTTTACTGTTGGCTTGCAAAACATCATGCCTCAACTGAATTGAGATTAAAGGTTTTCCACCTGAATTTTATGATAGGGTTTACAAAATAGCAGCAGCACACTATTTCATAATGATGACCAGCTAACTCCATGTTTGTTTTCCTCTGACAGGAATACTTGGATGTTTTAGGGAGACCCATGGTTTTGGCTGGGAAAAAAGCCAAACAAGTCCAGTGGACCAATGTTTACTTGGATGCACTGGTATGATACACAATAGCATGTTTTTAAGTATATTTTCAATATGAAGGGTTTTTTTTAAATCAATTTGCTGAAATGTAGCCCAAGAAAAAAATAGTTAGGATAATATTGTTTATTATACAAACACTATCAGGGTTTCAAACATTCTAAAGGATAAGCTGAAAATCTGAACTTTTCTTAAGGCAAAAGACTTCAAGGAGAGCAAAAGTGTTTGAAGTTCTAGGTGTCAAATCAAGTGAGGAAAAGCTTGAGGGATTTCAGCAGTTTCGCCTACTGTAAGACCTAGAAAAATAGACAGTACCCATGTTACTGCAGAATGAGGAAATCATAGTCTAAGTAACTTTTCCAAGTTTTGGACTAGAGAAAATAAGAATCTGTGAGGATTTGTAGGACTGCTTTTTGAAAGTTTGGAGAGGAACCACTGGGATACTTTTGTTCTCAGATATTACTGTCTTGGATTAGGTGACAGATTAAATAATATTCTCTTTCCAGTTCTGATAATTAATTGTACACCTTGCTATGTATATGTTTGTGTGTGCTTGTATTTCTCTCTGTTTGTTTTTAGGAGTGTTATATATCTACATCCAAATGTCTTGATACATAATCTTAAGTTGCATCAACGTTCAGCTCTGCTTGTGTCTGTAAAGTAATGAAACAAAATATTGGAAATGTGTTTTGTATATTATAAGCCTACAACATGAAATAAGAGCAGGGAAAAGCTTCATGAACAGTACAGCAGAGTACGTTTCCATCCCTACACCATTTTGTACAGAGACCGCTTGATATGGGGCTAGAATGAGAAGCTTCTTGTTCAGAGGAGTTTCCTTCTTTTTCTAGAATTTGAACAACATTAATTTTGAGAAGTTTTGTCATCAAAGTGTGCATTTTCCTGTGCTTTGGCCTTGCATGAAGAAGCAGAAGAAATCTCTTATTTGCTAAATAGTTTGGCTAAACATTATGGATATTGTTATTTTATACCTGACGTTAGTAACCCTGTTTTCATCTAATGCCTGAACAGAGTTTGGGTCAAGAAATTTGGATTAAGAGATCACATCACAGCACATTCCAAGCTTTTTAGCCCATTGCCAAAAACATACAACAGAGATCTGTGCAAGAAACTATAAACTACATGTATTCAGTTATTGTTATCCAACTTTTTCTGCTTGGAGATAACTTTGATAAGCACATTTCAAAGCCATCAGAGGTTACTGTAATACATGTGCATACATACACTTGTTTCCATACAACCAAACCGTTCTAACATTTCCCGTTATGATTACAATGTAATATTTCTTGCTTTCAGAGAAAATGTAATCAGTCCATTATGTCCCTATCAAAGTGGCTGAGTCCCTTTCTATCATTATAGTTTCAATGCTCCCAAGTTCAATGACCACCCTTTCTTGGTTGCTGATGAGGTACTTACTGGAAATGTCACAGAGAAAGTTCTTATCTTCCTACACATCCTGTTCTCAAATGGTAGCACTAAAGCAAGAATATGCAAGGAGAGGAAACAAGCTGTAGTTTAGACAGACAAATCAAAACAAAAGCAAATAATTATGTAACTATTGTACTGCTTAATTATTCAAACATAAATAAAGAGTAATTTGAACTTATTTTGTATTAAAAAGAATTACATAAATATGGGCACAGAGGGCATATAATTTTTTTTATTCATACCACCTAATTTTATGGATGTGACAAAGATACAGTGACAACTATTTTGCTCTACTAGCTATTAAATTATTTTACTTTTCTTCCTTGTGTATGCATTGCAGAAGAGGATCCAGTGCTACGGAAAATACGTTTTGAGCCAACTCAATTTAATGGGCCCTTGGCACCCACTGGGGCTTGGTTCCAGGGACATTTGTGGATACCAAAATCTGTGAATGCTCAAATCCATTATAGTAAAATGGCACATTAAAATGGAGTTCCTTATAGAAAATGTCTAAATTTTTGCCATTGGTTTTTTTTTTAAAAAAAAATTGTTTGCACGGTAGCTCGCTGAATCCATCTGTGGATATGGAGGGCCACCAGTGTGCTGTCAACCTGTCTGTTCCCATCCTTATATGTACCATTTATACTTATGTATAAGTTGATTTAATGTATAAATCAAGGACAGGTTTGGGACCCAAAATTATGGGTTTGTATATGACCCATGAATAAGTTAAATGGCCATTCCATGGGAAACACACTGCCACCTCAGGACTAGCTGGCTGTTGTCCCCATTTTCCATCTAGGCATTCAAAAAAAACATTTCACCACTCTGCTCAGAGAAAGGGGTGGTTCCTGTTTTGATAACAGTTAAATTACAGTGTTAACTCTTATAAAAAAGGGGACCATCATCATCTGTGAGTACAGTGGCAAAAGGTGAGAGCTTACTCCATCACAGAAGAACCTACAAGAAACAGTGACCCCTTCTAGTCTCTCTACTCACCACTGTAAGGAATCATCAAAGAGCTGCCACCATCATTTTCCCACCCATTAATTCAAAAAGGCCAAAAGCAATACCACAATAGAAAGAATAGAGGATTTCAGTACATCTTTTGGGTTCTCCTGGGATGGATTAAGTTCTTGCCTTTCACAGCTTTTATATACTTTTTAAATATAAATACTTTATTCATATTCTGATCTATCTCCCTGAGGGGACTCAGAGCGGATTACAGGTACATATATGGCAAACATTCAATGCCATTATATAATTGACAAAGACAAATAGTACATAAACAGAAGCAAGACTTCCTTCTCTTCACCTCCGGCATCTTGCTGTGCTGGACTCGGCCATTGGGAAGTGCTGTTGTTTCATGTTCCATGCCGAGGAGCCTGTCGTCCATGGACACCTTTTGTGGTAGGATTTTTGCTGGTATGTTTTTCAGGGCACTTTTTACCTTTTCCCACCAAAATGGTACTTATTTATCTACTTACATTGTTGTTTTGAACTGCTAGGTGAACAGAAGCTGGGCCGACGTTGGGAGCTCTCCCCAACTTGGGCTTGAACTGCCACCTTCCGGTCAGCAGGATCTTCTATAGCTGGCAGTTTACCCACTGTGCTAGTCCGATTCTTTTAAAATAAGAATTACATTAAACCCTGGATAATTCAACTCTGAGTTTTGGACTCAATTTTTGATTGAAGTTTCTAGATTTATACATGATTATGTACAATACATTACAGTTCTACCCAAAGCACATTCCCTTGCTTAGCCTAGATATGCTTCAGGAGTGCAAGACAAATGCAAGGGTTCCATGGCACCAGAGCTGAGTTTGAACCTCAATGACATATTAAAGCATCACACCATCACAACCCAGTAACTCATCATATCATAGAGCATTTCATATCAATGGCCTAAGAAATTCTGTTGCTTCTGTCTTTCTGTCTGTCTAGCTATCAGAAACAGTTTCTGTCCCTGGAGGCACTACAGAGGGAACGGAATGAAGCCATTGAGCTTAATTGCTGAGATTATCTTTTATGACTGTTAGGACAAACATTTTGGAACTTCTGTTAAGACAATGGTTCTCAACCTTCCTAGTGCTGTGACCCCTTAATACAGTTTCTCGTGGTGTGGTGATCCCCCACCATACAATTATTTTCATTGCTACTTCATAACTGTAATTTTGCTACTATTATGAATCTTAATGTAAATATCTGATATCCAGGATGTATTTTCGTTGTTACAAATTGAACATAATTAAAGCATAGTGATTAATCACAAAAACAACATGTAATTTTATATTGTGAAATATATATTTCTAATTACTAACAAATGAAATTTTGTCTTGAAGCATGATGTAGCATGGGTAACAGTCTTTATATAACATCAGTGAACTATATTGCTACATTTTACAACAGTATGTGTAAAAAGCTAATTCCAGGTCAAAGGTTGAGATTGCTTCTTTCTTGCCAGATCAGAAATTCTTGTGGCAGTCTTTGCAAGAGCACAACAAAGATCATCTTCCACAAGAAGTCTACGTCTGTATTTAGACTTGACAACCCAGAGCCTTTTAATCCCATTTGTTTGTTTTTACAAAAGAGGCCACCAAATCCTTAAATACCTACCAATCTTGCACTAAAAGAAAGGGATGCAAGGCATGGCTTTCAAATCCTCCAGGATGGACCATCCCTTAGGACTGCCTACATTTGTGTGATCATGTTGTTCTTCAAACTACAGGCCAATGACTTTTCGTTAAGAATGAGGCTGAGACAACAGGGATGGAGAGAAATCTGTCCTTCAGAAGGGAAGTTCACTCCTGAAAGGGTTATCAAGGGGAAGAGTGTCTCCACTGAAGCTTTATCTCCAATCCTTATTTTCATTTTTTTCAAAATCCAATTCTCACAGGGACAGAAAGTGAGGTGACATCTTCTGAACAGGGGCACAGACAGCAAAATGAACACCACAGGGGTGTTAACCCTTCCCTTTGCTATTCAAAGCTAGTATATGTATGTGTGTATGGCTGAGTTACACTTAAGAAATGTACCTATCCTGGCTTACCGCACTGACCTGGTGGAGGAAAGATAGAGAAGGAGCCAAAGTGGCGTGTGCACGGGTGCTGGCTGTTTGGTTGGCAGAGGGGGCCCAGCAGCTATTCCAGGGAGGCAGAGGAGGTGGAACGAAGGAGGCAGCAGCAGCGACCCCTGTCAAATGGTCATTCGACCCCCAAAGGGCTTGCGACTCACAGGTTGAGAACCGCTGTATTAAGAGGAACATTTTTCGTAAGTTAATAGAAACCACTGCCAAAGACAGAAATGAAAACTGGGGCTCAGGTGCTTCACTGATAGGACAGCTATAGCCTCGTATTGTTTGTGGAGGCAGCAAGCACAGTGCCTTGACCCCAAAATGAATGAATATTTGATCACAAAACATGCATACTGTTTGGGATGAGAATATAGCTGAAAACTCATTTTTTTCTGGCAACATAGTTTTTACTTTGAGAATGTTGATATATATATATATATATATACACACACACACACACACACACACACACACACACACAGCGGAAATTCATATTGAGTGTCTAATAAGTATGTAAGCCAGAATGGATGTCCAAAGAACTTCTAACTGAGCTAAAGCTCAAAAGTGACATGCACAAGAAGTGGAAAAGGGGAGAAATCACCAAAGAAGAATTCAAACGTATAGCCAACACCTGTAGGGAAAAGGTTCGCAAGGCTAAAGCGCAAAATGAGCTCAGGCTTGCCAGGGACATAAAAAACAACAAAAAAGGTTTTTTTGCTTACGTTGGTAGAAAAAGGAAGAAAAAGGAGGCGATAGGGCCACTGCAAGGAGAAGATGGGGTGATGGTGACAGGGGATAGGGAAAAGGCAGAACTGCTTAATGCCTTCTTTGCCTCGGTCTTCTCACAAAAAGAAAGCCATCTTCAACCTCAGCAACATGGAATGGACGAAGGATTGGGGGAAATCCAACCCCAAATAGGGAAACAAGTTGTCCAGGAACACCTGGCCACTCTAAATGAATTCAAGTCGCCAGGGCCAGATCAGCTACATCCAAGAGTATTGAAGGAACTAGCAGAAGTTATTTCAGAACCACTGGCAATCATCTTTGAGAGTTCTTGGAGAACAGGAGAAGTCCCAGCAGATTGGAGGAGGGCGAATGTGGTCCCTATCTTCAAGAAGGGAAAAAAGAACGACCCAAACAATTACCGTCCGGTCAACCTCACATCAATACCAGGCAAGATTCTGGAAAAGATCATTAAGGAAGTGGTCTGCAAACACTTAGAAACAAATGCGGTCATTGCTAATAGTCAACACGGATTTACCAAAAACAAGTCATGCCAGACTAATCTGATCTCTTTTTTAGATAGAGTTACGAGTTGGGTCGATACAGGGAATGCTGTGGATGTAGCGTACCTGGATTTCAGTAAGGCCTTCGACAAAGTTCCCCACGACCTTCTGGCAAACAAACTAGTTAAATGTGGGCTAGACAAAACTACGGTTAGGTGGATCTGTAATTGGCTAAGCGAACGAACCCAAAGGGTGCTCACCAATGCGTCGTCTTCATCATGGAAAGAAGTGACAAGTGGAGTGCCGCAGGGTTCCGTCCTGGGCCCGGTTCTGTTCAACATCTTTATTAATGACTTAGACGAAGGGTTAGAAGGCACGATCATCAAGTTTGCAGACGACACCAAACTGGGAGGGATAGCTAACACTCCAGAAGACAGGAACAGAATTCAAAACGATCTTGACAGACTACAGAGATGGGCCGAAACTAACAAAATGAAGTTCAACAGGGACAAATGCAAGATACTTCACTTCGGCAGAAAAAATGGAAATCAAAGATACAGAATGGGGGACGCCTGGCTTGACAGCAGTGTGTGCGAAAAAGACCTTGGAGTCCTCGTGGACAAGAAGTTAAACATGAGCCTACAATGTGATGCGGCAGCTAAAAAAGCCAATGGGATTCTGGTCTGCATCAATAGGGGAATAGCGTCTAGATCCAGGGAAGTCATGCTCCCCCTCTATTCTGCCTTGGTCAGACCACACCTGGAATACTGCGTCCAATTCTGGGCACCGCAGATGAAGGGAGATGTTGACAAGCTGGAAAGCGTCCAGAGGAGGGCGACTAAAATGATTAAGGGTCTGGAGAACAAGCCCTATGAAGAGAGGCTTAAAGAGCTGGGCATGTTTAGCCTGCAGAAGAGAAGGCTGAGAGGAGACATGATAGCCATGTACAAATACGTGAAGGGAAGTCATAGGGAGGAGGGAGCAAGCTTATTTTCTGCTGCCCTGCAGACTAGGACACGGAACAATGGCTTCAAACTACAGGAAAGGAGATTCCACCTGAACATCAGGAAGAACTTCCTCACTGTGAGGGCTGTTCAGCAGTGGAACTCTCTCCCCCGGACTGTGGTGGAGGCTCCTTCTTTGGAAACTTTTAAGCAGAGGCTGGATGGCCATCTGTCGGGGGTGCTTTGAATGCGATTTCCTGCTTCTTAGTGGGGGGTTGGACTAAATGGCCCATGAGGTCTCTTCCAACTCTACTATTCTATGATTCTATGATTCTATGTCTATTATGCAGGGTGTTTAAACTTCACAAGCATAGTGTCATAAGTTTTCTATGGAGCTTTTTCTACACACAATTTGTTCAGAACCATGGTACATTTAGCTTATGTTTGAGAAACCTTTGGGACTTGTATAATTATGTTTCATTTAATATTTACTTATTCCACATGTATACACATATGCACACATGCAGAGTTCTGATGTGAAGTATACACAATTCTCCTTATTTTCATTTTGTAGGAACTTGGTTTAGTCATTTCCGGAACTTTGCCTGTCTTCAATTTGACAGTAGACCAAAACAACAGACAGGTACGTCAACATTTAGCATTGGAAAGAAGTAGTCAGCTAATTGAGAAGCCAAGCAAATTGAATAATTTGGATTTGAAACAGGTCAGTCCCACTTCCTTTAGTAGGACCAGATGTTCTCAGAACACAACACAGAGACTTGGAATAGTATGCAAATATGCCAGTTGACTTCATGTTTACTCTTTATATTTATACTTACAAAGGTTATGTGATATTTGCTAGGAAATATAATGGTTATATCTTATTTTAGTTTATGTTTTGTTTTGATCTTTTGTGGGTTATGGGTCTTCAACTGGGAATGAAGCATTGTGAAGAATTACGTTACGAATAATTATGTTAAAATTACTAACTATGCACTCTTCTTCTCAAATAAATAAAACCAGAAACATATATAAAATCCATTAATTATGAAATTCTGAAGTAATTTATAATACATATAACTGTTAAAACTCTGAATTGTCAATCTCATGGGGTAAATATACATGCATTTTCAAGCAGCGCTTCTGCCATCTGATTAGGTTAATGAAACATAGACTACCAAAATTTCATACATGAATGGGCTGGTTTATTTTATCATTAGTATTAAAGAGGCTTTCAGATCTAGAGCATGCTTATGGCATCTAACAAAAGCTTTCAAAATTGAAGGGCCTGATCCAGTATCAAAACTGGCTAACATTTCATGTCATGTGCAGCTCACTGAGCACTGTTTGATCAGTATAGAAATGTATGCTGTTTATAGTTTTGAGTAAGTGAAATCTACAAAATCTACATATAGGCATGAATCTTTTTGATGGGATTAAAGCAGAGCCAGTTGTTAAATGATGAGTTAAGTCAGAATTTGATCATATTGATTCAATGAGTCAGTTCTAGGAGGGACTAAGAACAGGAGTCAGGCAATTGTACTTTAGAGTGTATGCTCTGTATTTGTATATTTTCACTTTCTGGACGTTCTGAGAATACCTCGGTAATTGTGGCCCAGTTTTAAGAAGGAATAATTACTGACTTCTGTTAGAAAATCCTGAAATCTGTTTCCAAATTGTATCCATCTTGGGGTTGTTGTATGTTTTCCGGGCTGTATGGCCATGTTCCAGAAGTAGTCTAACATTTCGCCCACATCTATGGCAGGCATCCTCAGAGGTTGTGAGGATGCCTGCCATAGATGTAGGCGAAACGTCAGAATACTTCTGGAACATGGCCGTACAGCCTGGAAAACATACAACAATCCTGTGATCCTGGCCATGAAAGCCTTCGACAACACATGTATCCATCTTGCTTTTGTTGAGCCTTGGGAAATGGGTTTAGCTCAGTAATACAGCATATGCCTTACAAGCAAAGCCTTACAAGCAAATAGCCCACATTCTGCCCATTCCCACGTCTCCAGGTGGGATTTTGAAAGAGCCTTGTCTGAAATGCCAAGAGCTTCTGCTACCCATTATGAAAACAACTGCTGAACTACTGGAACTGTACATTGTTTTCTGATTCTAGGGTCCTTTTCATATCACATAATTATAGCTTGACATTATGCATAAATGCCATACTAACATCCTATAAAATTATATGAATAGATGGTAGTTTTCATTGCCTTACAGTTTTCTTGTGTCCATACATTTCTGTGTTAGTAGATGAATCAACGTGTATTTAAGCATTCAGCACTTTTAAACAATGTCAAAAAGGAAAAAAAATATTTGCATACCACTTTTTGACATCTTGAGAAATTGTTCATTCTAACATGAGTTTATCTGCAAATTTTCAAACAATTAATATATGGATATGTGAAGTCATTCCTCCTCTATTTGTAAAAGGGAACTTCAACTTTACCCATTCCATTTCTACTGAAATGACTATCCTTCGGGAAAGCTAACATTCAATTATTTCACCCCTCAGAACCAACTCATACTTGGAGTAATGGGAGTTGATGTGTCACTAGAAGAAATAAAAAAGCTGACCCCACGATTTACAGTAAGCCTTCTCTATATACTATTGCTATATTGTCTTCTTTTAACTTTTGCTAACACTTGAAATCTGTGCAAATGCTTCTTCCAGTCTATCTACCACTTCTCTGGCTAGAAGACAAGAGATTGTCTGTCCTTCATTCATTCTGTCATTTCCCCTATTTCCCCCTGCCCTGGTGATAGTTCTGAAGATCTCTAATTTCCTATAATTTCCATGAATTGTCTTATCTGCTGTAGCTGACATGTGAGCTGTGGCCGAGTTCCAGTTTGAAAGCACAAAACCGAGTAGTTCAAATAGGCATATCCCCGTCTCTTCATACACACATTTTTTATGACTCGGGTTAACTATGCACAAAGTGTCACTCATGGAATCAATTATGCTACCCAGACACTGATTGATCCAAGATTATTCAACCATATTCTCTGTAATGAAATTCATAATGTAAAAATAGAATTTTCTCCCTTATAATATCTCAGTGCTTTCGGTTTCCTAAAAAACACTACAATTTAGTCAGTATTTTTGGGAAAATGTATTCATGATCTTTTGACACTATTATCATGAAAAAGAAAATTAATTTACATTTATTTTGTATTCTACAGTTATGTCCGAATGGTTATTATTTTGCAATTGACCCCAATGGTTACGTGTTGCTTCATCCAAATCTTCAACCAAAGGTATGTCACATCTTAATTGCAGCTCACGTGAATAAGAACAAACCATACAAGGACTATCTTTTAAAATTAAATAATTGTGTTTATAATAAACATACACTTAGTACATATCATACATGTTATATGATTTACTAACTATGAAATAAGATGGTCCATAGTCAATATATAAATTCATCTAGAAGGATATGGACTAGAGACTACTACATGGAAAAATATAGTATTTGCAAGTTCCTGGGAAGTTCAGTTGGAAAATTAAAAAATGGCAGTAATTAATCCTTTGAAGACATCTTCTGTATCAGTAAAATCTTTCTTAATAAGCTAGTGTTGGACATTAAACAATTTTCACAGCATAGCAGTGAAGCCAAAAAATGTAACAATAATTTTTTGTTTTCTGATTTTGTGTGCTATGTGACACATCCACATCTTGACGACAAAAATCTATGTGGTAGCAGTCCTGTAAACCTTAAAAAATGAGTGTAAGATGGACTGAATTATCTTAGTATAAAAAGGAAGAACAAGGAGGCGATTGGGCCTTTGCAAGGAGAAGATGGGGTGATGCTGACGGCATAGGGAAAAGGCAGAACTACTTAATGTCTTCTTTGCCTCGGTCTTTTCACAAAAAGAAAGCCATCGTCAACCTCAGCAATATGGAATGGATGAAGGATTAGGAGAAATCCAATCTCAAATAGAGAAACAAGTTATCCAGGAATACCTGGCCGCTCTAAACGAAATCAAGTCCCCAGGGCCGGATCAACTACATCCAAGAGTATTGAAGGAACTAGTGGAAGTCATTTCGGAACCACTGACATTCATCTTTGATAGTTCTTGGAGAATGGGATATGTCCCAGCAGATTGGAGGAGGTAAAATGTGATTCCTATCTTCAAGAAGGGAAAAAAGGACAGCACAAACAATTACTGTCTGGTCAGCCTCATATTGATACCAGGAAAAATTCTGAAGAAGATCATTAAGGAAGTGGTCTACAAATACTTAGAAACTAATGCGTCATCACTAATAGTCAACATGGACTAATCTGATATCTTTTTTTGATAGAGTTACTAGCTGGATAGAGAATGCCATGGATGTAGCATATCTGGATTTCAGTAAGGCCTTCGACAAGGTCCCCCATGGCCTTCTGGCAAACAAACTAATCAAATGTGGGCTAGGAAAAACGATGGTTAGGTGGATCTATAATTGGTTAGATGAATAAACCCAAAGGGTCCTCTTCATCCTGGAAAGAAGTGATGAGTCAAGTGCCGTAGGATTCAATCCTGGGCCTGGTTCTGTTCAACATCTTTATTAATGACTTAGATGAAGGGTTAGAAGGCATGACCATCAAGTTTGCTGATGACACCAAATTGGGAGGGATAGCAAATACTCCAGAAAACAAGAGCAGAATTAAAAACAATATTCATAGATTAGAGAGATGGGCCGAAACTAACAAAATGAAGTTCAACAAAGACAAATGCAAGATACTCCACTTAGGCAGAAAAAATGTAATGCAAAGATACAGAATGGGGGATGCCTGGCTTGAAAGCAGTTCATGTGAAAAAGATCTTGGTGTCCTTGTGGACAGTAAGTTAAACATGAGTCAACAATGTCATGCAGCAGCTAAAAAAGCCAATGGGATTTTGGACTGCATAAATAGGGGTATAGCATCTAGATCCAGGGAAGTCATGCTACCCCTCTATCCTGCCTTGGTCAGACCACACCTAGAACACTGTGTCCAATTATGGGCACCTCAATTGAAGGGAGATGTTGACAAGCTGGAATGTGTCCAGAGAAGGGCTACTAAAATGATCAAAGGTCTGGAGAACAAACCCTAGTAGAAGCAACTTAAAGAGCTGGGCATGTTTAGCTTTCAGAAGAGAAGGCTGAGAAGGGACATGATGGCCATGTATAAATATGTGAGGGGAAGTCATAGGGAGGAGAGAGCTGGCTTGTTTTCTGCTGCTCTGGAGACTAGGATGAGGAACAACAGCTTCAAACTACAGGAAAGGAGATTCTACCTGAACATTAGGAAGAACTTTCTAACTGTGAGAGCTGTTCAGCAGGGGAGCTCTCTCCCCCAGAGTGAGACGGAGGCTCCTTCTTTGGAGGCTTTTAAACAGAGGCTGGATGGCCATCTGTTAGGGATGCTTTGAATGCTAGGTATGGATCATACAAGGAATCAGACCATTTAGGGCTTGTTGTGTGTTTTCCGGGCTGTATGGCCATGTTCCAGAAGTATTCTCTCCTGACACTTCACCCATTTAGGGCTTTAAAGGTCATAAACCACACTTTTTCCAGAAACTCATTGTGGCGCCCCATGCACCCTTCCTCTTTACCCCATCACATGGTGGGGATGGGCAGGGTGCACTGGCACCCCATCAGATAGGAGAAAGGGTGACAACACTTGGCAAAATGTGTTGCCCCACCACCCTTTCCCCCATCATACAGGGAAAAGGAAAGGAAAGTGCAGGTAGCTCCTTTGGAGCTACCCAAAATACACTTTCCTCCTTGTAGTGGTGAAGGAAGCACCTTTCAGCATTTCCACCCCACTTTGGGAGGAATGTGGAAGGGGTCTGCCATACATCATGTGATGGTGCATGGTAGGCTCTGTCCTTGCTGTGAAATAAAGCAGCAAAATGGGCAAAAATGTCCTATGTGAAGATTAGTAGATCTATTATGTTCACTTCTAGATGTACTTATGACCATGTGTTTTGAACTAACTGGGGTTTCTAAACTTGCTACAGATGTAGCAGATCGCAGAAGTCCAGCCTTGAGGTTACCTGCATGTGTACTACCATCTTTATGTCTTCCAATTCTAGGAAGGGGCACAGCTGGCACCTCAGTTAAATATGGTTCTGAATGTTTGTTGCTATTGGCATACTTGCTGCTAAGACTGATGTAAGAATTGCCTTCTATAGCTAAGGTACATTACAAGAAAGTTATTCATCATACTACATTTCCTCCTTTAGGCTTCTGTTTTAATTTTAGTCAGGTGTCATCTAATATACTAACCCCCTTTATTTTCTGTACTTGAAATCTTATTTTAGATCCAAACAAATGAACAAAAATAGTTATTTATTTCCATTTGGAAAAGATGAGAGTATTCAGCATTCTCACCTTTCATCCTTCTCGACGTCTTCTGGATTCTTCCCCCCCCCCCCCCCCGAAAGCTTCTTGTTCAAAACTGGTACAAGATGAGATTTACAGTCTCACATATATATAGCAATCATCTCCACGTAACTCAGGGCCTATCTTCTTCATGACTGCATAAAACTATGATAGATTTCTTTAGAAATTATCCTACTGTGGTTTAGCCAGCAGCACATATACAGGCACTCATATTGGTTACTTCTGAAATTACTTGAAGGATTGAAATGAATTTGTCTGCAATACTTGCTGAAGTATCTCTGGATGAGAAACCCCAATACCAAAAGTATGGACAAGTCCTCTGCACTTCCATTGAGCTCTCCTCAATATTAGAATATTAAAATGTCATAATGAGTCAAATGTTCCAAAGTACCTGATTTAGTATGCATATTTTTCTAATTCACAGTGCTTGGCTGTATTGTGAACTGAGCTTCTATTGCCCATGCCCCTGAAGTTGTTCTTCTGTTTCAAATGTGAAATGATATTCTGCACACATGGGATTAGTGCTATTAGGGCCATAGGTAGTGGTGCGCACATAGGTTTGTTTTTAAAGCTAACTTCTACCTTTTTATAAAATCTTTGCTGATTTATATTAAATATGATTTGTACTTCTTAAAATAGGCACAAGATTCAGTATGTTGCTGTCCTAAATGAATAAAATGGTGGTGATGTGTAAGCTATTGTGCCATTGCAACAGTAGCTGCTACTCTAGTGATGTGTGTGGTATCAAACTAAATAAAAGCCTCTATTGAGCAATACACACATATGTGCCACTATGAGCACATAGGTACATAGCCCCCTGAAAAGCCTATGTGTTTCTGTTCTGGTAATCAGTGACTTGGCAGAGGAATAGAGGGAAAACGAAAACTCTACACCCATCACTTACTTCTGCATGTAGTAAGTTAGGGAGACATATATGACTCTGTTGTTACATGCATTTAGTAATCTAAACTAAATTAGTTCAGTAGCTTTAAAAATGTTTACTCGGCATTGGCGGAGTAAATAATCCATCCTTCCAGATGTTGCAAATTCGAACATCTACCACTAAATGCTGGCCATCTGAACTGTTCTTATAGTTGATACTCTATAGTTGGTTGGTTTGAATAAAAAGTAGCTGGTAGACCTCAAGAACGTTTCAATTAAATTATAGATTAAATTTAAAAAAAACAACTTTGCTTCCACCCCAGAAATCTATTACTGCTTTTTGACTAAAAGTCAACTTTGACTTATGATGACCTTATTGTAGGTTTTTTTATGGCAAGAATTATTTGGAGGAGGTCTGGGTCTCCATGGCTAAATGGCAATTTGAACCCCAGTTTTCTGAAGTCCTAGCTCAATTAGCCTTATAATGTGACACATTGGTTGTATATAGGAGCAACTGTAATTATTTTATTTTATGTTTGACTGCTTGTCTGCTATTGAATGTAGAACATGCAGTGATCATACTGAGTATGTAGTAGGTAAATGCAGATTAATGGGATTTACTCCAATGGGTATACATGTGAACAAAGTGTGTAAATTGCTGTACAAAGTATATGATAGAACCGTAACTTTCATTAGCGATGTTTTGGATTTTAATTCCTAGAAATCAATTACTTACTTACTGTATATACTCGAGTATAAGCCGACCCCTAACATAAGCCGAGGCACCTAATTGTACCACAAAAAACTCGGGAAACTTACTGACTCGAGTATAAGCCAAGGGTGGGAAATGCAGGAGCTACTGGTAAATTTCAAAATGAAAATAGATCCCAATGAAATTATATTGAGGCACCTGTAGGTTAAAGGTTTTTTTAATATTTACCGTATTTCAAAGAAAAACAGTAAACTAGCTCTGTAAGTGGAAAAGTAGGGTTAACAAAAACAATATGGTATTAACAATAAAATAATAATAATAATAATAATAATAATAATAATAATAATAATAATAATAATAATAACAACAACAACTTCATTTGTACCCTGCCCTATCTATCTCCCCATGGGGACTCAGGCCAGCTTCCAACATAGTAACAGGCAAACATTCAATGCCTACATAAACAATGCAGAGCTAGATATATATCTATAATTAATTATATATACTAATTTCACATATGCATTTCCCCCTGAAACATTTGCAAATCTTCTCTCTATATATGCGCATTTCCCTTCTGCAATATTTGCAAGCCCTATATATCTATATTCATATATATCTATCTAGACATCTCTCTATATATATAGATAATTATATCTGTATAGGATTTGCAAAGACTTGCAAACGTGTGAGGTGAAACTTCATATATAAAATAATGTATACACATAGGTACAGATATACAGGCACATGGAAATCTCTAGACATCTAGATAGATAGATAGATAGGTAGATAGATAGATAGATAGATAGATAGATAGATAGATAGATAGATACAAATATAAAGGTACATAGGGATTGCAAAAGTTTGCAGGGGAAAATGCCTATATATCTATAGCAGAGATTAACAAATATTTCAGGGGGAAATGCTTTCATAAGATTAATGGGTATATATATATATATATATATATATATTCTTCTTCCTGACTTGCAAGGCTTTTTTCCCTTTTCAAAACATTCCCTTGGTTAAGAGCGAGGAAGGCTTTGGAAAAGTAAACATTGATAAGGGAGGGTAAGATGAGAGATAAATATATCATATATTGCAAGCAACGGCCTCCAGGTTGCGCTGCCGGCTTGACCTTGACCCGATTATAAGCCGGGGGGAGGCTTTTTCAGCTCATAAAAAGGGTTGAAAAACTCAGCTTATCTTCGAGTATATATGGTAACCAAGTAGATATTGGGGTTGTAGTCCCAAGAAATAAACTTTGTATACTTGTATTAGAAGCCTTATGCTCTTGTCAAAAGGCCATAGGAACATAGTGCATTGACAGATAACTGTCCTAATAATGTAAAAATATGAATCAATGCTGTTTTATCACTTTAGCACATTGGTGTGGGCATTCCCAAAATTAGAAAGAGGAGACCCTACGTCCAGGTAACTATGGATGGAGGTGACTGTTAGTGTGTTCAAAGATGCATATAGCTGAAGCGGAGATTATAAAGCTTCTGTTTAGCTTTCCAGGGGTGGAGCTAACTAGGCTGTTTATCAAACAGCTTCTAAAGCATGAAGCTTGCAAAACTAGTGTTGGGTGCTTGTGAAAGATGCTTTCTGTGATGGTGTGTTGCTATTAACAGAGAATTAAATTTGTGCCTCAGTCACAATTCTCAGAAATCAGATTACCCCTTCTAGATTTATTTCACTGCCAGCACAAAGCCCCTGCCCAGTTCCACTTGCCAAGTTTATGCTATTAGTTGACAGTTTTCTGAAATCTTGATACCTTATTATTTTACATAGTTAAGCCAGAAAAAGTGCCTAATGAACAATAGAAGCAGTTTGTCCATTGTAGTAGGCATTGCAACGCAAAAAATATTTTGAATACAAAATTGTCCATGAACAAGCGCAAATGCTTGCTTCTGATCTAACTAGAAAAATGAATGGCTTTACACAGAGATACATCAAGAGAATTATCATCCTTTGAAGAAAAATAAACATACAGATCCATTCCTCATTCCCAAAGGAATACCAAATTCAGTTTTCAATTCCATTTTTATGTTACTGCACCAGTTTTGGCATTCCTTCTGTCCTTCATCTTTCCCTCATCAACTAAAATAATATTCCCTTCCTGGTTACATAGCAGTGTGAGTTGCTTGCTTGGTTGCTTTTCTTTTAGTTCAATTATTAACTGTATGTCTTGCATGACATTGTACCATTACATCTTTAGTCATGTTTTATAACTACAGCTGTAAGATTACTTAGAAATTCAAACAATATTAAATTGTTATATTAAAACAGCACAAAAATGGGAAAGGAACAGTTAATGGTGCCTAAAGCTTGGAATAAACCATATATCTTTGGTTGAGATGCATGGTTTCATTTTTTCATGTGATATCAATATTGTCAGAGTTCTTGACTTGCTCTAACCCATTATTCTTCATTAAGACACACAAACCAAAGTAATGTCTTTAAAAATCTATGTCAGATACACAAATATGCAAGTCAAATTATGGGAGGCTAAACACACACATCCAATTTTGACAAATGGCAGATAAAATCAACGCAAAACTGTTGGAAAGGTGGCATTGCCTCTCATATGTGAACCCAAGGAACCAATCCACCATCAAGTTCTCTTGTACAATCCACATTAGCATGAATAAGACATGAGCAAGGTAACTCTCTATCAAGGTAATTCATTGTTATTTCATCTTTATGCAGTTTAATTATCCTTATGTATTAAATTCTCTAGACCAGAATCCAAAGGGGAAATTCTGGTCACAGAACTGCTCCTGTCATAAAAATCAGAAGATGGAAATTCCCTCCTTCCCTTGCAACTCCACATGTACTATGTATACTCATGTATAAGTCAAGGCAGGTTTTGGGACCAAAAGTATGGGTTTTGACATGACCTATGAGCAAGTTGAGAATCATTCTCCAGTGATGAATCAGGGCCCAGACAACCTTAATGGTCACCATTTTTCCACCCATGCATTCAAAATAGCAGAAACAGCACTGAAGTAGAAAGAGTGGAGTGAGTTGATACTTCTTTTAGGTTCTCCTGGAATGGACTAAGCTCTCCCTTTTTGATTCAGAGAAAGGGATGGTCCCTTTAAAAAAAATTAAGGCACTGTACTTACATTGACTTATGGATAAGTCAGCTCAGTTATTGCGAGTTGATTTTTTAAAATAACATTTTTAGAGTTATACATGAGTATATAGAGTATATCAAACCTTTTTTAGTTGGAGCAATATTGGATTTAGGTAAAGGTAAAGGTTTCCCCTTGACATTAAGTCTATTTGTGTCCGACTCTGAGGCATGGTGCTCATCTCCATTTCTAAGCTGAAGAGCCGGTGTTGTCCGTAGACACCTCCAAGGTCATGTGGTCAGCATGACTGCATGGAACGGCGTTACCTTCCTGCCGGAATAGTACCTATTGATCTATTCACATTTGCATGTTTTCGAACTGCTAGATTGGCAGAAGCTGGGGCTAACAGCAGGAGCTCACCCCGCTCCCCAGATTCAAACCACTGACCTTTCCGTCAGCATTTTCACCAGCTCAGCAGT